>NC_072802.1:41365925-41990925 GCF_028583425.1 Eublepharis macularius
TATTTACTTGAAGGGATTAAAATACACCAAAACTGTAAATATATGCTATCGTAAAAAATGACGGCAGTGTAATAAAGACATAGATTATCAACACAGTGTGTGGTTTTCTTTCATTTGACATCCTGGCTTTCTTTTAAATGTAATCTAACAAGAATTGTTTTTCCCTGCTGGTCAACATAAAGAAAAGAATGCAAGACACTTTTGTTTATGCCACGTTTGCGAGAGAAGGAACAGGCTATTCAAAGCAGCTGACACCGTATTTACCAGCTACATCCAGTGAGAACTGCATTTATATACACAACTATACCTGCTCAGTTATCAAGATGTACAACTTGAAGATGTGGTTGCTTTAGTAACTTGGCTTTTTGGCAGAAGGCCAAGAAAAGTAAAGACTTTGACATTTTCAAAATGAGATGGCTGAGATTTAGAGGATAACTGGCTTGTCAATGAGGGTATATATTTTCCAGATCAGAGAGGTACCTACCGCAGTATGAGAAAAGCTCTGCTAGCCCAGATCAAGGACCCATTTATAGTGCAATCCTAGAAGCATTTTCCTGATAATAAAGACCATTGATTAAAATGGTCTGAGTAGACTTCCTTAGACAGGTTACTCCCTTAATCCAGCATCTGGGATCCAACAATGGTCAGACAGATACTTCTGGGAAGCTTGCAAGCAGGGCATGAGCAGCCTTGCCCTGTTATTTATCCCAGCATCTGGGCCCAATTAAAGCATGATGCTGGGGGGGCAAGAAGATCTTTCCTGTGGATGTTGCATGCACCGAGGGTCTGGTTTAATGTGGACCACTACTTGTGCAATGTCAGCAGACCAGCGCATCACCAGCCTGGGCTAGTTTTGTAGCATGTTTACACTGCTCATGCAGCTGCTGAAGGCCCAGGTTACAAGAGAGATACTGGCTGCATGCAACATCACATAGGAAAATGCTTAAATTATGCTTACGCTTAACATTTAAATATTGCCCATTTAAATATTGTGACTAATAGCTGTTGATAGTCTGCTTCTTAATTTTACCTAATTTCCTTTAAACTAGTAACCACTGCTATATGTTATGGCAGGGAATTCCATAAATTATGTGGTGTGTGAAAAACTACTTTTTTCTGAGTTCTAATCTACTGCCAAGATCAATGGGTGATCTTCAGTTCCAGTACTGAATTTTCTCAATCCAGTCTCCATATCGTCATGCACCTGTCCTATCTCCCAAAGCCACCCTTCCACCCCCCCCCCCAAAAAACCAACAAGCCCTGTTTTTTTTACCTTCTAGGATATTCTAACCCCTTGATCATTCTGTGATACTTTAATGACTGATGGTGTGTTAATCTAACTTTTTTTTTTAAACTAGAGGTTGCTCATGATTTGCTGAAGTGGACCCTGATCTAGGAAATTTATACTAAAAATTTGTGAGTCTGTAAGGTTCTACAAGAATTCTGTTTATTTTTGCAGCAACAAACTCAACTAACCCTCTGGAATTCTGATCATTCTTGTTGTCCTCTGTAATTTTTCCAACTATAAAGTATCTATTTTGAGACCAGACAGCCAGAATTGTGCATGTATTGCATTATAGATTTTATGAGGCATTCTGGTGATCTTGGCTGTCGTCACACGGGCTTTTATTTAGCGCTAAAATGGCGCTATTTCCTGGCAAACACCCACCTTATTCCAACGCTCTAGCGATTTTCTCTCTTCTGCTTTGTGCTTAATAGTCGCATTATTTTGTGCCTCAGTGTGAATGCCTCACATCGATGTATTTCGCCAGGCAACGACCTATGCCCTCCCTTCAATCCCAAAATCCATTTCTTCCCGCGACTCCCCTTTTTTAATTTTATTATGTCCTTATAACGACATAACACAATGCAAATTTTCTGCTGAAGTAAAAATGACTCAGTCGCCATGGCAGAGTCTTCAGCGATGGGGATCATGTCAAACGGAGTTTTCTGCGGGCAAAGGGCTATTCATATAATTTCAAAGTTGGAAAAACAAAAGGGTCGTAATGTTCTGCTCTAACGGAATGTTTATATGCTGTTATTCCGTTATAGTGGAATTAAATGCCAGAATAATAAAAAAGGAGGGAGGAGCTGCTTCTGCGCGGTTAGAGAGAACAGAACAGAGTGCTTCGGTGTGGACAGCTGGTGGCGCGAAGAGCCGTTAGGTGACCCAAAGAAACGTTACTGTGCCGATAACAGGTAGGACGCTATATGCTGTAAATTTAACAGAAGAGATGCCTGTGTGACGACGGCCCTTATTTTAAGTCTTTTTATTATAATCCCTAGCCTGGAATTTGCCACTGAGTTATGTTTTCTCACCATGTCCACTATGATACCAAGATTTCTTTCCCAGTTCAGACTCCATCAATGTACATATGATTTTTTTTGCCCCGATATACATCCATTTGCATTTACTTACAATGAATCTTATTTGCCATTTGTTGTCCATTCAGAGGAATTCTTTTAGAGTATTTTCAGTCTACTTTGGCATTCTCCATACTGAATAATTTGGTATGATTTGCAAACCACATTGCTCACACAGAACACCAGATCAGTTTTAAATGAAGTACAAGAGTCCCTCCCTTGGAAACCCGACTGCATCTTTCCCTCCATTAAAACTGAGAAACTTTGTTAGAACTAAAATGAGACACTGTAAAGGCTCAAATCTTGTGTCAGATGCTTATATAGAGTAGACCATACTTCATCTGATGCGCCAAATATCATCTTGCTCAGTCCATGAAAGCTTTAGCCACAATAACGTGTGTCATTTAAGGTGCCACAGAATTCCTTCTTGCAACAAAGCTACCCCTGTGGAATTCCTCAGGCCTGGAAATGGTCTTCCTAGCCCAAGCTTCTGCCAATAAAGCACTCTCTGCCCTGCAAATAGCTCATGGCCATCCACCTCTTGAGCTGATCATAAACTGTGGCAGACCAGAACCGTTTATTGTGGACACGGTATCTGGTATAATCGAACACTTATGAGCATACAAGACAGCACGATTGGAGTCCAGACCAACAAGATTTTCAGGAGCTTTGACTCTTGAAAGCTTAGACCCTGAAAATCTTGTCGATCTAATCTCTAAGGTGCCACTGGATTCAAATCCAGACTAAATCCTGGCTATTTCTGGGGCTTAGCTAAAGCTGTGGAAGCAGGGGGAAGAAGGGCCTGATTGTATTCTTTATTCCCTGTATCCAAAGAAGGGAGCTTTGATTCTTGGAAATTCATACCCTGAAAATCTTGTGTCAAAGAGGTGCCAATGGACTCAAATCCTGCTGTTCTACTGCAGGCTAACCTTCCTCAAGTTATGAGCATGCGGGGTAAACAAAACAGCCACAACTCAAGAAAAGTGGAATTCCTTCTCTCAGGAAACCTGGTAACAGCCCTGTTTAGTATGTCTGCGTTCTTATCCCCTCTTCATATTAAATGGGGGGGGGGGGAGTGTGCGCAAGGCAGGCGCTCCCAGCCCACATGAACTCTCTCACGGTTACCGTTATTCTTTCTCGTGTGGGGTGAGGGCCCGCGACAATTATTAGCAATTGACTGACAACAGGTGGATGTGGCGAGCGCTTTCTCCTCCCGCCGTCATAGGAAAGCATAAAAAAAGGAGCCCGTCAAAAGCCGCCTCAGAAAGACCGACAAGCGAGAGACAGCGCGACGATCAGCAGCGATCACTTAGCCCCACCCACCATTCCTCCGCTTCGTTCCGTCTTCTTACCGGAACAGCTCTGCCCTCTCTTGAGGAACCCGCCCCTCGTTTTCTCTCCGCCCTCCCCCACTTTGACGTCATCGCGACGCGCCGGAAAAAGAAAGTGCGCGCACGCGCCTCCCCCTTGTCTAGCCCGCCTGCGCGCGCCTCCGCCGGTCGCTGAGGGAGGAGGGTGGATGATGGCGGCTTCCTCGCTATGGAAAGGGCTGGTTGGGATCGGACTTTTCGCCCTGGCGCACGCGGCCTTCTCCGCGGCACAGCGTAAGTAGCGCCCGCGCTCTCCCCTGATACGTGTGTGGAGAGGAGGGGAGGTCTAGGGCCTGGTGCGCTCACTTCCTCGGTATACTGAAGGAGGAGGGCCGTGTTGGGCAAGTCTAGGCCGGAGAAGGGACTCCCGAGGGGCTGAAGTCCCAGGTTGCTAACTGTACAGGGAAGACCCAGCTCGGTCTGATCCGGAGCGTGGAACAGCTGCCTGAGTGGCGGGCGTGGAGCTCGACGTGACCCTTATTAGGGTCTGTGTGTTCATTGGCTGCTAACAGCCAGTGGATGGGGCCACCTCAGAAGTTGACATTCCTTCTAGAAAGTGATTTTGGAGGAGGAAGGAAGAGAACAATGCTGATTGGATCAGAAATTGGGATTGCTAAAATGGTAGTCAGGACCTTTAAGGAGGCTGAGCACGGGCGAAATTGGGAGGGGGAGTTTCCTGTCATTGTAATCAAGATCATACACGTTATGGGGGACCAGGAGTCAGGATGATAAGTAGGATTTACCGTTGCCATATTGTTTCCAAGAGCAATATTTCGATTCCTTCTCCATCGTGTTTTTAACTCGTTCTTATTCTGAGGAGCTCGGAGTGGAATGTAGGAAGTACATTGACTTCTATGGATGCACCCAGGGGTGGAGGCTGAACATGCTCCTTGTCCCTTGGGATCTTACCCTTTGAGAATCAGACCAACCCCTAGCGACCTATTAGTCGCGGTCCTCAATTCAAGATATTGGCTATCACATACAAAATAATTCATGGCCTTCGTCTGGCATATCTACAGGACTGCTTCTCTCCCTATGTTCCACCACGTCCATTTCACTCATTTGAACAGGGTCTTCTGTAGGTGCCACCTTGCACATGGGCAAAATCAACAGCTACCCATACATGTGCATTTTCTGTGGTCCCGTCCCCCCCCCCTTTATGGAACGGTCTACCCGAAGAGGTCAGGAAAGCTCCCACTCTCCTGGCTTTCTGCCAATAATGCAAAACTGAATTATTCAAGTGGGCTTTTTTTACTCTGATAGGAGAGCTGTACTGTAAGGACGTGGTCTCAGAGGGATGCATCAGTAGAGGGATAGTGACTGTAGACTTTACTATGCTGTGGTACTGTGTGCTGTTTGTGGCTTTGGGTATGATCCTACTGAGTAGTTCTATGTTGTTTAATATACCAGTCTTAGAATTGCTTCTGCTCTGTTTCGGCATTTCTTCAAATTAGTATTGGATTTCTACTGGTTTTAAATTTTTGCAAATTTGCATTTATAGACCCTATTGCATTATTGAAATGTCGTTATGACTGTACTAACTCACACTGTGTAATCTGTCTTGAGTCAGTGAGAGAAGTGGACTGTAAATAATGTAAATAAATAAAATAGCCAAAATAAGAGTCTTGTTCCACCTTAAACTAAGAAATGGATCGTGGCCACTTTCCTAACCCCTTCCTTGATTCTATTTCTTGGTCATACTGCAATGTGTGTGGAGATCTGCCTTTTATAGATATAACACAAGAAGGCATCTCTGCAGAGTGATTTTAAGGTGATATCTGGGAAAAGGCATAGTGGTCCCCAGAGTTGTATTAAAGGGGCCAACCCCTTTTCCCTTTTATCCTTGCAACATTGATAGAAAAAAGCCAAACCTGATTCTGCCTTCGATGCAGTTTGTAGAACCTTGGACCTGACAAATAACAGGATTGGTATCTTTAGTGTGAAAGAAGGCTGAAATACAGGATAGTATGGGGATTATAAAGCCTGAAAAGTATGGAACGGAGGTGATTTTGCAAGTCAATGAGATACTGCCAAGAACTGGAGATGAGCCAGTTGATTGATAAAGCTCAAAAGGTAAAAAAAAGGAAAGATGCAATATTGAGGAGCAAGGAGATGAATAGCAGGCTATTACTATGAGTAACCTGATGGGACAGGCAAAGGACAGAATATTATGTCAAGTGAATATTATGTCAAGTGTGTTTGAGTACTGGCATCTTTGCGGGGGGTGTCTCCTGAGGCTTCCAGGGAGGGGGACAGGATTTGTGGAAATCAGTGCAACCATACATATGAGTACCAGTACTTTTTAAAAAAGGGTCTACAAATGTTAATTTAGTAGAATTGTGCGACTGAACACCAAGCCTAGAAGCATTTGCCAGGTTTGCAAAAGTACTGAGCAGCAATTACTAGCACAATATTGTGTCTAAACCGTTTTCACACTTCTGATTCGCCTGCCAGATAAATTGATACTAGTGATCAGTTAGAACAATCAGAACAAATTAAGACACAATCTGGACTTCAGTACAATTGAATAGATAATTTTATGGGCCTGTCCTGGAGGTGTCTGTCACATATTTGACAGTGGTTTGCCAGCCTCTAGTTTAAAAGGCAAGTACTTTCCCTAAAAATCTGTCACTAATAGTCCATAGCCTAGTGAGTTTAATTACTCAGAATTGAAGGCAGTAGTCTTCAATTATGCAATCTGCGTCTTTTTACTCTGATTTAAATGGTGATTTCTATGTTATATGGATTCTTTGTTGATGCAATTCCCCCCACCCCCCACTTCTGCAGCTGATATTCAGTGTTATACTTACCTCTGAACACAGAAGTTTTAAAAGTTTCAGCTGCTCACACATTTGTTAGTAAAATGTTAATCTAATAGTAGATTGTCATACAGTTCTAAAGATTTGTACAGGCAACTTAGCCTGTTAGGTAAGAAACACTGGCATATAATTATTGATGCACCTCTTCCTAACCTTAATCTTAGAACTATGTTGCAAATTTGCACAGATTCCCATGCATCTGTTTTAACTAGTATAAATTAGTTTGAGTAGTGGTGAGTCTCTGCTAGTAAAGCTGATTAGAAGTT
Source organism: Eublepharis macularius (assembly GCF_028583425.1). Lineage (NCBI taxonomy): Eukaryota > Metazoa > Chordata > Lepidosauria > Squamata > Eublepharidae > Eublepharis > Eublepharis macularius. Next base: position 41,372,745 of record NC_072802.1, read on the forward strand.
CAACAGAGCAGTAAAATAGGTCCATGTGGTTGCTTTTAGTTGAAATGGCGATTTGTGATAAAGTGTGTGTGGTCTTGTCTTTTTATCTGGAAACCAGAAAATATCTTGCATTCCTTGGTCATACCTACCAGCCACATTTGTCTTTCTCTTAAAGAGATGAGGTAGATGCATTATTCATCAAAACAAGCTTTGAAGATCAGTTTAATACTGCCTGTGAGAGAAACTCTTGGAAGGTAACGCTTACATGTCTGTGATGGAGCTGATGAGAAAACTCAGTAGTGAGGTCCTTTTTATGTGCTCTGAGTATAACGAAAGAAATCAGTCATTTATTTGTATGTCTTTATTTTATAGATCGTTCATATATGAGATTAACAGAGAAAGAAGATGAAACCTTGCCAGTGGATGTAAGTTGCATGTTCTTTGTTCTTCCATTGATGAGACTGCAGACATTGTAATTCTTAAATGTTTGCATTTAGATTGTTTTCAGTTGCAGCAAAGTCAAATTGAGGAACAAATTTAACAATTTGAGTAGCTTGTGAAGAGTGCCCTATGTTGTATGATGTGTTACTTTTGTTTCTACAAGTGAATTGGAGCGATTTCTATTTCTGTTTGTTTGAATCTTCAGCCTCATATTGCAGCCGCTGACCCTGAGGTTAAAACAAATGCTCAGTTTGGCTCCTGTCTCCTCCCTTAGAAGCATCCCTCTAGGAATTCCCTACTCTCTCCAGTCAGTACTCAGAAAGCTACTCTACTCCCCATGCTCTGCTGAGCAAACAGCTGCTCCCTCTGGCATTTGGCTACTATTTGTTTGTGTAGAGCTGTTGAATGTCCTACCATTACCTGAATCCTAACCTAATCAACTTGCTTCTAATTTTAGTTCTGAGGGAGCTGGTTCTGTTTGCTTTGCTTGTGTGATCAAACTGAATTTCGGCATTGTTCTTTATGCTTGTGCCATAGAATTTTAAGTATCAGCATAAGATGTGCAATCAGGTTCTTCTCATGCTGTTCTCACAAGGATGGACATGGCAGCAAAGTAGTTGCTTGCTTGAGGCGGCTTTTTTCATGGCTAAGCAGGGGTTGAACTTGGGTGCAATGGACTGCATTGTACTTCTCGAAAGCTGTTGGTGCTCCCTGCTTGAAAAGCAGCAGAAGCCTGGATATTGAAGATGAAACAAAGTATGAATCACTGTAGCCACTGAAGTGTTTTCCTTAATATATCATTACAGATAGTTCTTCAAACACTGTTGGCCTTTGCGGTTACCTGTTATGGCATAGTACATATTGCAGGAGAATTTAAAGACATGGATGCTACTTCAGAGCTAAAAAATAAGTATGGTTATTTTTTTTATCCCTACTGTTACTTTTCTTCTGTTGCTCCCCATTCTTTTTCTTGTCCTGCCTGCAAAACAGCTTAAAGAACTTGCTTAGTAGGAACTCCTGCTTTCTGTACCTCTAGCTGTGTAGAACAGGACACAGCGTTTAATGGCTCGGGGCCAGTATACCTTAAGGAACTCCTTCTCCAATATGCACCAGTTTGCTTCAGTCATCTTGGGAGGCCCTGCTTTGTGTGCCTCTGCCACCTGACGCTAGATGGTGGCAACCCGAGAAAGGGACTTCTTGGTCATAGCTCTAAAACATTTTAACTCCCTCCCCAGGGAGATTCGTCTGTCCCCCCTGTATTGCTGTCTTTTGCTGGCAGGTGAAGACCTTTTGTTTTGTATGGCATACCCTCAATAATTGTTATGGGCCCCTCCCCCACCCCTACTCTTGGTCTTTGTGTGAGTTTTAATACCAGGGCTTTTTTTCAGCTGGAACGCGGTGGAACGGAGTTCCAGAACCTCTTGAAAATGTTCACATGGCCGGTGGCCCTGCCCCCTGATCTCCAGACAGAGGTGAGTTGAGATTGCCCTCCGCGCCACCAAGCGATGCGGAGGGCAATCTCAACTCCCCTCTGTCTGGAGATCGGGGGGTGGGGCCACCAGCCATGTGAACATCTTCTCCAAGGGCAACCCACTGAGTTCCACCACCTCTTTTTCCAAAAAAAAGCCCTGTTTAATACTATCAATTTTAACTGTTCACCGCCCAGAGCCCCTGGGGATGGGCGGTATATAAATTGAATAAATAAATAAATAAATTATACATTTGTTAATCTTTTATAATGTTTTAATGTTCACTGCCTTAGGGTCCCTATTTGAGTAGAAAGGCAGCATAAAAATGTTTTAAATAAATAAAATATGGCAAGTGCTTGTTGGTATCACATAATACTGCTGGGATGACAAGATGAAACTTGCCAAAGCTCCCTTACTGACATAACAAATGTGCAAGATACCTGCTTTCTGTTGCATCAGTTCATCCTGGGACCAAAATATGAATCATGGCCTTGCTCAAGGTAGGATTGAGCTATTGCATCCTAATAGACAAGGCAGGGTCTTGTGTTTGATCCTACCCACTTTTCCGCAGGTACAAAAGGAAGGAAATGCAATGTCACTGGATTTCCCTCTTCACTGCAGATGCATCCTGTGTGACATTTTAACCAAATAAGTCCCCCTAGCCCTGGCCTAGAGGCTAAAAGGAGCGCTTCCCTCATGCACTACTAGGAAAGTGGTAGGATCCCACCCTTTGAATCTAGATTGTTTTGAGCAATATTTCTGCCATCACCTGTACTTTCTAGCTTCCAACACGCTGTACTCTTCCCCTCTGCTATCTCTTGGGGAAGATAGGTGGACAGTATCCATAAGCATTCCAAATCTGATCTTGTTCTGCATTTCCTTTACATGCCAGTGCTGTTCCCATTGTCCTGTACACTTGATACTTACCTGAGGGTATCAATTGAAGGGAGATAATTGGTCTGAGATTTCATTCAAGAATGTGTTTATGTTGGTTATGGCGGTTTTTGAATACTTTGAATGCAATGTAAGTATGCTGTCTTACAAGTAAGTTTCATGAGTTCAGTCAGACAGGCTACCTAATATGTGCATAGGACTGCATCCTTGGCTTCACATACTTCCATTTTTATCCAAACAGACTTATTGATAATTAATTGCAATGACTCGGCATTAATCCCTTTCTCTTTCTCTCTCTCTTTGAAGGACATTTGACACATTAAGGAACCACCCATCCTTTTATGTATTTAATCACCGGGGCAGAGTATTATTTCAGTCCCCAGATACTGTCCATTCTTCCTCCAATCAGGATGCTTTGTCGTCCAGCACATCACTGAAGTTGCGAAAACTTGAACCTCTCCGCCGTTAAAAAGATTTTTACAGATGATTCTAAAAGTTGAACAGGACACTGAGCTATAATATTGGAGTTGAGGATGTAAAACACTTTTTTAAAAATTTCTGGAGCAGTATTTATATTGATCTTCCAGACTTTATAAAATATATATATATTATAAATATATAAATATTAAATAGGACCTTCTCTGAACACTGTTAATGACAATGACTGCATTGTAAATTGGCAAAACAGTGTAAGCGGTTGCTAGAATGATGCTGTGAAAACATACCTTTTATCTTTCATCCATTAAACACTATTGCAATTAATTTCACCTAAAACAAATTGTGTTGCCAGGAGACAGATGGGTTTTTTTTAAAAAAAAGTAATAGAAAAGCACAGGAAGGTGGTGGGTGGCTTGTTCTGTTGTTTTGTTGAATGCTGAGGAAAGGGATGTTCTGTGTTTATTTCCTTCTCTCTGCCCCCCGCCCCCAAAGACAGTGTGTTACTGTGTTACTTCCATGTCTTTGGTACTTTGGGTTGTAACATGTCCATAGCTTGGTATGAATCCACTTGGTGAAGGAAAGAGGTGTTCAAAAAGTCTGATCCCAAATGTAGTTGCCTGGTGATGGTAGGTTTCTCAACCTGAATTGTTGCCAATGATACATCAACTTTTTTTGTCTGTTGGTGGGTCAGTACCTTTGAGCAAGCCCGAAAGGGTCATGTTTTGAAAAAAGAAAATTGCAATAGGGTAGTAACTCTGGGGAGGAGTGTTGAATCATACTGCTTTGATCCCAATTCTTTTTGTATCAAGTCTTTGCCTACCTGCTTTATTGCACACATTGTGCACACTGGGGATTAGAGCAAAAAGTATGGCTGAATTACATTGAGCCCACCACTGCTGTGAGAAGAATGTGAGCGCTGCTGTGAAATGTAGGACAACAGCAAAAGACCGTATGTTCAGGTGAGAAGGGATGTTGAATGACTTTTAAAATATGCATAGCATTCAAAGGATTAGGTGGTTATGTGGAAGTTTTCCAGATTTGTGCTGTCAAGCAGTGTATTTTGATTTAGGCATCTCCTTTTACTTGCACACATCACTTGCTGGAAAGGTAAAAGGAGCACTGTGAGCACTCATTAAACATGTTCAACTTGTTTTTCCACTGTGCTTCATTGCGCTTTCTGTTTGTAACATTTCAGATCCGGACGGGATTAATTTTCTTGCGTTATCTTCCTTAGAGCAGAGTGGAAGGTTCAGAAGGGGGGCAGTTAGCGTCAATTTGCTGTGCATGTGAATATCCACCGAATTTAACTGATTTGCGTTGGTGACAGGCATACAAGAAACTCTTCTGATCTGCTGTTGAAGGCCAGTTCATGTTTTTCCTGTTAGATGACTTCTGTGTAGTAAAACTGTCCGCGTCATCACTTGAGAAGTGTGGCACCAGTATACAAGTTACACATTTGTATTTGTGCACATGAATTGCCTAGCTGATGAGTTTGTGTCAAAACAAAGATATATATGCTCTACTTATAGTCTGTTTGCATAGCTATTTCTACTTGGAAATAATCTCAGAGCAGGAGAAACAGTGTGGACAAGACTGCCTTAAAATGAGAGCCGGTTGTGGTAGAGAAGACTTCTGAGTTTGATTTTGTTTTTACCTCGACTGCCGTTTCAGTTTCTGCTGATTATAAAAACTTCCTTTGGTGGTATCCTAAGATGCTTTGTCTTATTCTGAGGTAGCAAACTGAGCATAAACCCACTGATGACCACCCAGTATATTTAAAGATTGCCAACTCTGTTAAACTTCTCACAAAATACCCAAAATCTAATTCAGATTGGATAACAGCTTTTGAATTTTTTATTTTTATGGTCAAGGCTATGAAGTTTGTGGCCTACTTATCGCTGTTAATAGCTATCACTCTGTGGTGTTCTCCAAGTCATGGTTTCTACTTAAATTGGATAGTTTGGTTTTCTTACCCACCAGTAACTATTTCCCAGTATCTAGCCTGTCATACTGAGTTGGATGGGCTGACGCAAGAGACCCGTATTATGGTCCAGTTCCCCAAAGATAGGAACAAATGAGTGTATGCGATCACAGCAATGGGAGAAATGTCTCAATACACCATTATAGCACAGTCAAAACCAGTTTGAAACAAGTCCCATTAGTCCAGTGGAATTTTTTTCCTTAGTGGTTTTGTTTCAAATTTCTGCCACAATAGCATGCAGGCTCAGTTAATAAAAGCATTGGTCAGGGTCTTTTTGAAGCATGTCACAGAAGACTAATTTCGTATGACAGACTTTCTTGATTTCTGAGTGATCGTGATGAAAGAGGAAATGGCTGGTTGTTGGGAGGAAATGCCAAGAGTTCTAAAGTGCCAAGTACCATTTCCTGATGTTTAATTTATCTTTAGTAGCACTTTGTATTGCTTATTTACCATTACATCTAATCACCGGGTGGGAACCTGTTCAGCTGTAAAAAAAACCCTGTGTTCATGTTGCAGCAGGTATTAGTATAAGATGGGAATCTTGCTTAGAGCCCCTTTCAACCCATCTGTTACCAAATTTTTAGACCCTTCAAGCGCCTTCTTGGCTGTTCTTAGTCACAAGGAGTTATCCACCTTGCTCTTCAGCATTGATGGTTATGTCACAAAGATGTGCAAGCTTTGTTTTTCCTTTTGATCTTGCAATGTCCAATAAAGAACTAATATCCTTAACTAAGCATGTTGAGCTTGATCTTTTTCAGAATTATCTGCGTTTTCAGTTCAGAATATTTGTCAGGGCCAAATTATTTAAACTATTTTTCCCATATTGTTTGTTCAATAAAACTGCTGTATCAGGCTGTTTATCCTGGACAGAACAAATACAGTATTTTAGTACCACTGTGAAGGTAATTCATGAAAGTAACAGCAGGTGAGGTGACAAAGTTTTTTCTGGGATGTGTTATTTGAGCCAGCTGGTAAGAACTCATGATTCAATGCCAAATTATTTTACATTAAATCTGGTAGGTCAAGATAGGATTTCCCCCCAAGTTGTTAGTTTTCTGGGTAGAGGGAAGCCATTTTTTCATGGAATATTCATATGAGTACCGACATGCAATTTGAAATAGTACAGCCCAAACAAGTTTTACTTCCTCACGTACTTGGGGGAGGCGGGGTTACCTAATCTTGCACCAGGCATGTTAAGCGACACTACAAATCTCGTTTGGAATATTCCAAAACTTACAGGCTTTCCCTTAGATGGAGTAAGGGCCAAGTATGCTACCTGTTCTGATTGCAAGCCTCTCCTGGATTAGTACTAGAGTATGAAAACAGGCTTGAGCTAAAAGATCCTGCTGGAATAGCAGCTGACAAATTTCATAGCTACCTACTCACTGCTGTAACCAGGCCTAGGCTGCCATTTATTTACAACGGAGTGCTGACAAGTACTTCAGCAATTCACAGTCAGGGTGAAAGGCAGAATTCATTTCAAATTGAGGGATAACTGGTAAATAGGAGATAAGCTGCAACTCTTGCTTTGGACAGTTGGCATAGTAAAAGAATTCCAAAGGAGGGACATTTTTACAGGGGCTGTCATTATTAAACCTAGAGTTAATTGACTAAGCTGTTAAGCTTTAGCACAAATGTGCTTCTTAAGACCTTATGGTTGTGACTATAGCAGTGATACTTCGTGGCTTAAGGGCCACATGTGGCTCTTCTGGGCACCATTCCCCAGTGTGATGCCCACTCCCATTTTCTAAGGTAAGGGTGCATGCAAGTTCGTTACCTGTGGGCCTTGCGTGTGACAGATGGTTCCCACATTGAAAAACTCACTGCTAGAGGGGACTAGAAGATTGGTGAGTTGCAAGCCTCATCCCAGGGCTCATCCTGTCCGACACTCCCCATTTTCTGCAGCCTCTGTACTCTCATCCCAGCACACCGGTGGCTGTGTGCGCTGACCACAGAGAAGACAGTAACCGCCACCCGGGAAAAGAGGAAACTGGCCAGAGTAGGATGGTGATAGTTTAAATCCCCTTTATCTACTGCCAGCTTGCTCTCCTACAGACACCTTAGCAATCTCACCTCAACTACTGTGCCTTGCACTGAAGACATAGCGGGAACCTCTGGCCCTCACTGTAGATACACAAGGCTGGCTAAGGTTGAACAGTGGGAGGGGAAGAACTGTACATGTGGAGAGGTACTCAAATAATTAAAGGGGTTATAGCTGTGTATTTAATATATTATTCTGTATGTGTATCTGGGATAGTCACGTGGCTCACCTGGATGATGGCAATTGCAAATGTGGCTGTGAACCACAAACTGAATACCCCTGCATAGTATGGTCTAATTTAAGTTTTAAAATTGATTTGAAATCCAAAGAGACAACTATTTGTTCCAGCTGGAGCATGACAGTAGGCCTTGAGTGATGTGCTAACTCAAAACTCAGCATGGACTGGTTAAATGGCCAGCCTTCCGCCCCAGCCCTTAACACCAGGCTGTCACAAAGCTAACATTCATAGACACCTCACTTTGCCTTGTGTAGAATACAGAGTTGCATCAATACCTTATCATCTTACATAAAAACCATCTTATATTGGCCAAGTATAGAGGGCCACTTTAATTTCCCCTGTCAACTAAGGCCTGTAATCCTAAACGGTCTCATGTTCCCCTCTCTGGAGATGCTAGAGGCAAAGCACAACAGCTACAAAGCCTGTTGCTCCCCTGTGCAAAAAAGCGCACATATAATTAAGGCTAGATTTATGTTTACAAGCACTCCTTTGCAGGCTTTTTCCATTGTACTTCTGGTTCAGTTCCTCACTTTATGACTAGGCGAGGAAATCTGAATCATTCTCATCTCTGCAAATGAACATATGAATCGTCTTTAGCAGCAAGGCCATTGACTAGTCTTGTTCAATACTGGCTGTTCAGATGGGCAGCTGCTCTCCAGGGGCTGAGAAGAGCCTTTCCCCAACACCTGCTCCCTAAGATCCTTTAACAGGAGATGCTTGGGATTGAGCTCAGGACCTTTTATATGCAGAGCAGGTGCTCCACCATGGGGCCACAACCCCCTTATCAATAAATGTGTATACAACTTTCAATGATGATCAACTGGCAGGATTAAATTTTGCTAGGACAGCTGTGACAGGAAAGCTGGAAGTGCTGAAAAAAATTGCATCGTCTCAAGCCTTTTCTACCAGCTGCTGATGCATTTGCATTTCTGGTCCTTCTCATTGAACAGTTATTTCAGATAACCCTACACAATAGTGCAGTTTTAGTAATTATAAGAGGGAACCTGCAAGTACATGAGGGGTCTTCTCATTTCCCCCCTCCCACTATTTTCTCTTTCCCAACTTACCTTTATTTGCCTGTCTTCAGCTTTCCCTGCCTCTGGCAATCTTGCAGCTCAGCTGGGCCAGGCTGGCCAGGGGAAAGGGAAGCCATCAGCACCCCAGTGCTCTTAATGGCCAATCTGCCCCAAATGTGAGGTAAATTACAAGAATGTAACTGGTCCAAGGTTTCCCAGTAAGTTTCCATGTCAGAGTGGAGATTCAAGGTCCTAGTCTGAAACTCTAACCACTACACAACACTGTTTTTGTGTGCTGCTTAACAGTAGCAAGCAGCCGGTTGTAGCTGAGTCATGCAAGTCAGGGTGGTAGCAAGTCATCCAGTAGTTGCTGCCAGTCCTTGGGCTGATGAGATCTCCCACCTCAAAGGCCAAAACAGCACTGGAAATGACCCTGCCCCTACCACCCCATCTTTTATTGACAGAAGTCTGGAATGCTGGCAAAACTGTTGGGATTGCCTAGCAATAGCCACTGAGAGCAGCTGTTTCTTAAAGCTACAGGCACTTCTTTTATCATGTTTTTTTAAAGATTTCAGATTTTTCTACAAACTAGGAGCATTGTTCAGGTTTGTAGAAACATCTGTTTTGTCCCTTCTCAGCTCCAATATTCAGACTGAAGTATCCTCAGATTTGGGCAGGCTGAGAATCCTACTATATAAAAGGCTAAGTGTATTCAAGATAACTCACTTCCTACCCTGGTGCGCCACTATGGAGGGAAGCCCAGATGAGGCAGCCAGATTTTCCAGGCAGCATGCCATGGTGGGAAGCCCAGGCCAGGATTAGGCACGGAGCAGGCAGCAATGCCCGCCCTCCCCCTTCACCCAGCCAGGATCAAGAGCGGAGCAGGTGGCAATGCCCACCCTCCCCCTTCACCTAGCTGGGATCAGGAGTGGTGCATGAAGCAATGCCCATCCCCCTTCATCCAGCCTGGATCAGGTGCAGAGCAGGAGGAAATGCCCCTCCCCAACTTCACCCAGCAGGGATCAATGGAGCAGGTGACAATATTTGCCCTCTGCCATGTCCGCCCCCCCCCATCTTCATCAGCTGGGATCAGTGACAGGAGGGGGGAATGCCTGCCTGCCCGCCCTCACCTTTCTAGAGCCCGTTGTATTTTCTCCCACAATGGGCTTTGTTGCTAGTTAAATATATTGATGGATCCAAAGTCCCTGCTACTTCAGTAGGGCAATCTTTAAAATGACAAGTGAAATACAGGCTGGTGCACAGCTACAGTGGATTCAAACATTTCCCTTTAACACCTGCAGACCATCTGAAACAGATCAGCACCCCAAAACACAACATAACTTCAGAACTGTTCTCCCTTTTCAGTAAGCTCCTCTGCCAGAGCACTAGTAAAACAGACCAGGAGATAAATGGCACAGCAGCAGTTAGGCCATCTCATGCCAAGCAATTATTCCAGGTGGCAAAGGCATAATCGCTCCAAACTTGATCATCAGAGCCCCTGACCAACCAGAAAGTGAGCCATTCCATGTCTCTTCTTAGTGCCTGTACCACAGTTCAGCTGTGTCTACAAGCGATCAGGTACCAGTGATAAAGAAAACACTGCAACCACCACAGAGTTAACGCAAATCAGGTGAGCCAGTTCTCAGCAAAGAAAAAGCAGATCATTGGGAAGAAGTACAACCTGCAGGAATGTTAAAGGACTAGTTGACAAAGAGCAGAAGTTATTAGGTCTGTCTTGTTCCTTGTGAGTAGAGTGGGAGAGAGGAGGAAAGAGAACAGTGATTAGCATGGCTTCCCTCTTCAATTTATTTTGTCTGTTCGCAGACCACCAACTGGATGACCAGACACTCATCAGCACCCCAGTCAGATTAGGCACTTCTTAGAAAATCATAAAATGATTTTTATTATGTACAAGTGCTCAAAAAAATTCTCATATATATATGTATATGTACATGTACACACACACCCCATCTGATATATCAAATTAAGGATCTGGTAAACACTGTCCAAAATAATCTCATATGAATCTTTAAAAAGTAAAATACATATATATAAGATTTTGGGGAGAAAGGGTTGTGTTTTTCTTTAAAAAAACCAAAACACAAAAAACCCCAAAGTTTCCTTTAAGCGCTTCCAAAGCCAAGTCCACGTGAAGAGTCTCCGTCCTCCTCACAAGATGAAAGAGAACTGAAGTCTGGACCTGGGGAGCCTCGGGTGCGCTTTCATAATGTCTGCAGACAAAAGAGAAGAGAGGCTGAGGTAGGTTGCTTAGTGGCTACCAGGGATAGTAGTCACAGGGCTCCTGTTAGCTTTCCTCAACCCAGTCTAGCAGCTGCTTTACTCTCAAGTCTACCCTGAAAACTCATGCCTGGCTTGGCTAGTGATTCTCAGGAAATTTTGCCTTCGGATCTGTAGTGATAACATGCACTACCACCATGGAGGGAATCTCTCCCCTCTGCTTTTTTCTGGACAAAGGATCTCTCCAACATCAGTGAAGATAAAGCATATGCCATTCTTTTTTTAAAAATGCATCGACCTGCTGTCTAAAGCGGTGTTAAAATGTCTCAGAACAAAGGTTCAAATGAGTAAATTCTGATCACCTGCAGCAGAGGGCAGCACTGGGTATTTTCTTCAGCCCATTGAGCAGATCAGGCCCTCCAAAGGGGGAGGGGGGGGAAGCCACACCTTCTGCAGCAAATCCATCAGGGTCACAGCCCAGTTTTGGCAAGAGAGGCTCTCAAATGTAAAAACTCCACCCCTTCTTCTCAGATTCCAACAGAAAAACCGCCTGGCTGCCAAGGTGACAGGGGCAGCCGCTGCCACGTCCTCTTCCACTCCTCTGCGACACAGCAAACTCGTTCTCCCTGGTCCGTGCATTCGTCTGGTCGACTCACTATTATCTACTGTTGACATGATTAACTCTGTTGGGCAGGCTGCTGAACTCTATTTCCTCTAGTATTCTCTCTAAGTGCTGTATTAAGACCCGTTTTTTAAACCTAAGAAAGAAAGGGGGGGGGAGCAATTTAATGTTCAATTTGCACTGAATCTTCAAATTTTCCCTTCGTAACACTGTGACCTTTGCAATACTACAGAATATGCAAGCAACAATGTCAACAGACCTGTCTCTGACTTTTCTCCAAAATCAACCTTGGTCAACAATTCAATATTGTTAAGACATAAATCAACAAGGCAGAGGCCTAGATTTGGGTTAGAGATCTTAGGCCCCAAGAAAATTCTCAAGACCCATATATAAGGAAGGTCTACTTTTACATTGTGTTCAAATAAAGAAATCTATTATTTGATCAATCTACAGAAGTAATTTTGATAACAACATCTGCAATGTATAAAGGAAGAGAAGGCCACAATCTACAAAACAACTTGTAACACATCATCTTGATACAAACCTTGCTGCTTCCTTGATAGCAAATTCAATGAAATATTTTTGAATTTCCACAGGGCCTTGCACTTCTTCAAGGAGGGAGAAGATTTTTTCATAATCTATGATAAAACCAAAACCATGAGTCAGAAGACTGAACTGGGCAGCCTCGCTTCCCAAGCTTTCCTCGTTTGATTAAGTGCTGGCTTTAAAAACAAAAACAAAAAAAACCTGGAACACAGTTCAAACTAGCACTGGGGGGGACTGTAATCTTTTGTAGACATTCACTATCCATCTCTCTAAATATACAGTTTGCCCTCCCACATAAATGGCAGGCAGAACACAAATGGGGCTTCCTTGGCAACAAGGAAGCAGCTGGCTGCCTCATTCTTCCAGCAGAGAAGCCTTTCCTTCTACCAGTTCTTCTCCCCACTCCCCTTTTTGTATCTGCATTCACACATGATGCTAGAGTTCTAGTATTCCCCTATGTCCCTATTTCATGGGTTACTAAGTTTAGTGTCCCTTACAACATGCACCCTTAATTGCATAAAGTATTTTTCAAAAATCCCATGCCCCATCCATACAATTTATGTCTTATCATTCCTGCCCAGAAAGTATTCACTGAATTATGCTTTGAACATAAGAGATATTAAAACTGCAACCTTAATGACACAGGGAAACATTTCCAATCAAGCATTTCTGCCCATGGAGTGTAAAAGTGTCCCCTGAAGTGCTGCACTGCAGAGGAGGAGAGGGCACACTCAATGGGGCTGAAATCCTTCCAACCACAGAAAAGCTCATCTGGATCCAAGTCACATATATGACAATAGTCTTAATGGAATGAATGGATCTTGCTTTCACGAAGCATGTTTAGAAGAGGGACAATGGGGAAAAAACCAAGAGTTCCTTCAGGATGAAAGCGATTATTAAGAAAACTGTAACCTCCTATTCGGCACCTATTAAAGGTAAGACAGGGGCTTACAGTTTTCCTCTCTTTCAAGGGGACCAAAGCTTTGGTCCCCTTTTAACACTTACTTCTTCCCGGCTTGCGAACTTCCTTCATTACTTTGATTTTGATAACTTCATTGTTCCCTTCAAACATATTAGGTGTGATTTTCACTAAATTTGGCACAGTTCCAGATGATGACTCTGCTGTTAGTTTTTGATCCTCTGTAGACATACTGTAGTTTAAGGGTCCCCGAACAAGGGAGTTGGTAACAGGCCTATGGTCCAATCCATCCTCTCCAATGCAGTTCAGTTCATTGGGCAGAGAATCCACATCATTTGGCAGGTCTTCATCTACTAGAGCAACAGAAGATGGTGGAACCTGGTGAGTCAGCAGCCCATCCACCTGTTTGTCCAGCAACTGGAAGTTTTCCACTTTCTTTTCAACTGTGCTATCTTGGACCATATTGCTGTTGGCATCTACAAGAAACAAGGTTTTGCACTTAGTTCCAACATAGGCCTTTAAATATAAACACAAAGCAAGCCATAGGTCAACAAAGACAAGAGGGGCTAAAAACCATCCTCTGGAAATTGAAGCATTCTAGCTGAAAACACAGTGGGAGCTCATTAAAACATGCCCCTCCCACATCTTGATTTAGTGAAAAGCCTCAAAATATCTATGTGCAAAACTGGCCAGGCTGTACTGGTATAGTCCTTCAAAAGTACAGTATACTTTGTTCTCAGTTCAACTTCAGGGCAACCCAATGTTGTTTGACATATGAAGAATGGAGACTGAAGCAGCTAGTGGTTTCCCTGTGGTTTACCAAAGGATTTACACTGAAGCAGAGGTTTAAATCCAGCCCTCCCAGGTTAATTTCCAAAAATAATAAAATAAGCAATACTAAGAGCTGCTCTTCGTAAGCTGAATGACTAATGTTGCTGCCCTTCATGTCACCAGAGCTAAGCATTCAGAACAAATAACTGCACCACTTCCCATCAGCCTCCACTGGAGTAACATTATCTCATTTTTAAGATGAAGTATTCAGAAGAAAGGCAGAGATGATGGACTTACTTGTCCAAAAGAAAAGTTGAATGAAAGAGAGAGTACTCAAATACATAGTAGGCAGAACATAACTGACAGCCTTCAAAATCTAGAAGGTAGCCATAAAAAAGGAGAAAGGCATTTTTACCCGGGGACAGAAATAAAGGCCACCACAGTTCATCATCTCACAAAGCATGATTTAGGATGACTATCACAGACAGAACACTAATGCCTAGAAAGGCATAAAATGTGCAACAATTTATAAAGAGTAGAGGTTATCTTTATTTATACCTAGGGAAATCCACAAAAAGAAAAATATCCAAATACATAGCAACTGAGAATCTTTATAGTGAATCAATGTGCGCTACTCTCTGCCCTACAGGGAACTTGGGATTGTCCTGCTTTGAAGAATTAATGTCATTTCCAACATAGTTATGGAAAGTTATTGCTTTCCCATTTCTACATCCTCTACAATGATCTATCCAGGAGGTGGGAAAAAGCAACGAAAAAAACCAGGACATAAGCTTAGGGTGCCATCTGCTGGTAAGAAGGGAATATTCTGATGTTTCCCCATCTACAGTCATATCCATTTTACTTTGAAGATGGATTGCTCCTGTAAAGCACACAAGAGCTCAACATTTTGAGAGCACATATTAAAACATACTGCATACACATGACAAAAAGACTTATCATACAAATACATGCATCGGAGGCTGGGAGCAGCTGCAGCTCCCTGTCACGTGTGCATTTACCCAGTGCCAAACATGAGTTTGCAGCCATAAAATACACAAAGCAGCCTGAAGAGGCAAAGGCATATAATTATTCAGAAAGAAACACACAGACAAGAAAAAGTAAACTAGACAGCAATGCAACTGGGCTGCAGATCTGAAATACCTTTGTAGGCTGGCACAGCTTTGAGACTGGGGGAAGATGGGGACCCTGCAGCCAAAGGAGGTCCCTTCCCGCCCACATGATTGGCTATCACTGGTGGTGACTGAGGTCGTCTCAACAGCGGGGACAAACTGCGCCGCCTTTTCAGAGAGGCAGGAGTGTTGGGCTCTCCTGGACGCTTGATTTTGTTCTGAGGCCCAGCTACAAATTCATCTGCTTCATCAATCATCATTCCCTGGAAAACAATCAACACTTATAAGACTGCACAGCACATTTTAATTGTTTTTTTTTTCAAAAAACCCAACCCCACTGAGAGAAGCAACTCCACTTTCCTCACAATCACCAGAAATTGCCAATGAAGTGATTCTGTCAATCAGAGTTAGAAATAAAGTTGACTGTGCCTACCTTCTTATCTTGCTTGAAAGGGTTACCAAAAGTATGAAGCCTTTTGGGTTGGTCTGGGTCAATTTCCCGAAGTGGAGAAGGCATCATCTTCAGGTACTCCTGGTAGTTTCCCATCTGAGCCACAGGAACACTGTGAAGGCAGTCTGTAACAGAGGCAACAAAGGGCTACGTACTCCCGTTTCAGAACAGAGAAATTCAGCCCACTACCTTATTCAACACTTCATAATTCAAGACTCTGTACACAAACAGACCCATTATGACAGCTTTTCCCCTTGATGGTAGGAAACCACATTTCTCTTTACTCTTCTGATCAACACTGCGAGAGGCTTTCAAGTCTCACCCACTACTGTGATGCAAACACCACTGAGAAGCAGAGGAGTTAGCCGTGTTAGTCTGTGGTAGCAAAATCAAAAAGAGTCCAGTAGCACCTTTAAGACTAACCAATTTTATTGTAGCATAAGCTTTCGAGAATCAAGTTCTCTTCGTCAGATGCCTGATACAGAGACTGTATCAGGCATCTGACGAAGAGAACTTGATTCTCGAAAGCTTATGCTACAATAAAATTGGTTAGTCTTAAAGGTGCTACTGTACCACTGAGAAGAGTTGACTTTGATGAAGACCCTGCCCATTTCAAGAGGTTCAATCACATTATTAGATTCAAGAGGCCTTGCTAGGATCAAAAGTGGATGCAGAGCCAAATATTTTGGCAACCTATGTGCTAGTATATTTAGAAGTTTTTTCAAAAACTCAAATAAAATAGTCTGTAGTCTATGTGGCCATAAATAGATACAAACTGCCTATCCCAAAGTACCAACAGCTAATTTCTTTACTTAATTTATACCCTGAATTGCTCCCCAGTAGGAACCTAAAGTCTCTTATGTCAGTCTCCACTCCAAATAACAACCACATGTGGTAGCTCAGGATGAGTGTGTGTAACTGGACCAATGTCACCCAGCAAGCTACCACAGCAAAGTAAGGATCTGAGTCTCCCAGATCTTAGTCCAACATTAACCATTACACCACACTGTCCAAAAATGTTGTACTATAACATCTTTTCCCATATGCTTTATAGTACAGATGGTTTGCGGGAAGAGTATGCTTAAAGCCAACATTTTCTTTTGTAAACTTTACAATTATGAGGATAAAGTTCTCATTGCTTTACATGTGCCAGCTTTAAACATCTTGGAAAACACAGTACAAAACAATATAAAGGTTACAGGACAAACCAATGAGGTTACAGCAAAAAAGGTCTAACTGTAACAGCAGTTCCACAAATCAAGTCAACAAAGGAGGGATATAGAGTACATTTCCTTGGAGATTTAAGGAATAGAAAATGAGCAGCTGAGAACATCTGGGATGGTTTAGACATAGTACAGGTTACTTCATCACTGGATTTATGGACAAGATAGCCCTGTGAAATCCTTTCCAAATTCAAGATTCTTCAGATTTCACCCAAAGAGACCCAAACTTGAATTTTATTTCAGTCATACCAGCACTAAAAGTGAGTAAGCACTAACCTTCATCCTGGCCCAGAATAAGCTTGTGTGTTTTCAGCAAGTTAGTCCTCATTCTGGTCAACTGGTCTAAAAGACTGCGGCGAGGAATATCATAAGCATTCCGGTATGCCTGTGGCTTCAGATCCTGTTTTTTGGCAAACAGACCAGGATTTTGATTAACCTAGTCTTTCCAGACAGCACCTAAGGCACCCCTAGATTCTACTTTTGTTCAATTGTTTGGCTTTGTTTGTAGACCATACATTTTTGTTTGCTGGCTTCGCAAGGCTAATCATAACTGTTTCAAACATTTTTCTGCTGCTATTTATGGATTCATTTTATACATTTGTTAAAAAATAATTTTATAGTGTGCATTTTGTGAATTTTACAGTGTCCCTTGAAGGTTATGGTTGGTTGAAGGAGTCAACAATGTAACACAAAACCTACCAAAAAAATCCAATGTTCAAGTTCTAGCACCAGAGAATAAAGCTGTGGTCACTGCTGTTAAAAAACTGAATATAGTGCTGTTAGATATAACTTTCAAGAGGAGCAGCTAGTCCCAAGACAGCCTTTGCAGCAAAGGAGGCACGTTGGACCTCACCTTGCCTGTCAAATACCTTGAGTGGTTCTCTATTCCCGCTGTTAAATCCAGGGTAAGCTACATCTAACACTCCATAGACTTGCAGTGTTCAGATGCAATAAACAGTTGGATTCTTTTTATTATGTGAACAAAAGTGGAAATCCACAAGCTCACATCCTTTATTCCTTTTCCCTCATGTGTGCTAATCTAGTTAAAGAATTTCCATTCTTTCAGCAAATCAGTTTATCATGACACCTGAACTACAAACTATGGTTTGCTCTTCTGCCTACAGACCAGGATTTATATACTTTGATTTGGCTTGGAATTCTAGGCAGGGAAGAGAACAAGACATAGTTTATGGCTCACTGCAAAAACAGAATTATTTACATTATTTTGCACGGGGGAAGAAAGAGCCTACAACCAATGAGTCCCCAGGTTCATTCATATAACGACAAGCCATACATCTGTCTTATGGTAAAACTACAGTAAAATCCTTTCATTTCTATCTGCACTTCTGCAAGATCCCAGTAAGAAAAAATTAAATTATGAAAACTGTTGCAAACTTACCTTGTTTAAGAGTCCTATATGAAAGCCAGCAAATTCCTTAACATTCATTTCAGGCAGCCTCAGTGGAGATTCACCTGTGATCCCTTGAAGCAGCTGTTTGAAATCTCGGCTCTGAATCAGGGAGAGGCCACTGGAGTGATTTTTCACTTTGATGCCCGTCTCTTGTGGCGCTTTCTTACCCACTGACCCTATTATACGTTCCGATTCTATTTTTGTCTACAACAGAATCATACAGCACATTAAGGGAAGCAAATGTCACTATAGATGGATGTAATATACAACAATTCCTACTACATCAAAAGGAAGCCAAGGCCTGCCTCTTCTCTACATGCTGAACCAGATCAGGATTGCTTGTTACAAGCCTTGCTAAGGATTCAGGGCAAAGAGCTACAGTAATATCATATATTACATAGATAAAATTGCACAATCGTTCAAATGACACAGGTTGGTTTCACAAGTGGCCTTAAAGTCTAAAATGAGTCCCAACCAAACACTGTTGATTTAGCGAGCTAATCCATGATGCTTTTTCCACGTTGTTTAAAAGCACCAGAAATACAAAGCAGTGATGCCAGCAGTTCTGAAAATGGACACAGATCTCTTCATGAAGAAGCCAGCCAATGTACACCTAGAACAGAGGCAAAGGTAACGGGTAATGGAAACTTCAGCATCACAAGATAATGCATTAGAGTCCAACCCTGCTGGCTGTCTAGCCATACTAAGCATGCTGTTCCAGGAAAGATCTGTGTACACAGAAACTTGCATAATGTATTTGCATGAACAGGAATTGAACTACTGTGGAATAAGTGGATTTGTGCTTCAAAACCACAGCCAGAACTCTAGCATTTTTGAAGCCTAATCGAACTTCAAAACCAGACTACGATACAGCACAAGAACCTACTGCCTAGAGCAACAAAAGGGTCAAGGATTCCACTAGACATGCCTCATGTATCTCCAGTGTTTTGCAACTGAGTGTTAAACGAACACTCACTAAATTAAATTGCAGGTTGCCTACTTCATTGGAAATGGTGCATTTGAGAATTCTAATATTATACATATCCAATATTAGTCTTCTTGGAATGTCTATAATCTAACAATATGGCTTTTGTCTACAGTGAAAAGGCATCCTAAAACTTCACTACCTAAGAATATATCCTGTATTAAAGGGGAATTTTTACATGGAACTTGGTATTTCTCATAAAGCCAATTCTACAAGAGGCATATCAGCCACTGTATCAGCCACTGCAACACAAGCAGCAGTAATACCCTTAACACCAGCCATCATTAGGTGTAAGAGAAGGCACTCTGATTCCTTGGTTTCAAGTATAACAGAACATGTAAAGACCCTGCCCAGAGTACGTTAAGTGTGACTTGAGCGCTTAAACCCCAGCCATTTCAACAAGACTTGCAGAGGCATAATTTTCTATTGACTGTCTCCTGGTTTAATATTCTTGCTGTTCTGCTACATGTTCTTTGGATAGCAGTACAATGTTTGAAACTTCAAGAATTTTATATGAACGGGAAAGTTTAGTGTTCTAAAGCTCCAATATCATCCAGAGTTAGCAAAATAAGGGCGATACTGTGCCCTTTTGCAGAACAGGCATACTACTTTTGTGTTTCTCCCCTCACCTTAGAAGAAAGTATTTCAGCCCACATAGAATGGAAATAATGCTACTGCAAGGGAACAAAAGCCTAGAAAACTGGCAGCCAATTGGTTAGTTTTGCTATTTGGAAAACAGTTTAGCCACATTGTGGATAATGTAATAGTATTCTTTAAAGTATTAACCACGACTGGAGTGCAAGTATGGTGCAGTGGCTAGAGTGTTGATCTAAGATCTGGGAGATCCCAGGTTCAAATCCTCACTCTATCATGGAATCTTGCTGGGTGTTCTTGGCAAGTCATTCTTTCAATCTCACCTAACTCACAGGGTTGTTGTGAGCATAAAATGGAGGAGAGAACAATGGAGGCCATTTTTTATTCCTCCAGTTATGGATTAAGGTGCGGCATAAGTAAATGAATATTTGTATTGTTCTTTATAAGCTTCATAAAGTAAGCTAGTAACAGTAAAGCTAGAATAGAAATATTCCTATAACTTATTTAAGAGAGAGGGTGAGAGCCTGACTCAGAGAAAAGTACCCTCTCTCCTTGGAATGACAATTTAGACAAGTCCTTTATAACACTATTACAAGCACAACTACTCCCTTCAACTACCAGTGCTGTAATTTGGCAGCACTATTTCAGTCACTGCCAAAACGGACTGCGACTTTGTAGACAGCAAAATTCAAACTACTGTCAAAACTAGCTGTACCGAACTAAAAGACCTAGCAAGCAAACAACAGGTAGCTGGATCTTTGCCTTATGCCACTAACTGATTTAGGGACCCCAACACCACTTGTTTAGAACAGAAACATAGTCAAGACTTTGTCTGTCTCACCAAAAAGAGAGAGAAAGAAAAAAAAAGAGAGAGAAAGAAAGGATGACATTCCTTACGCCATTTGAGTTATAAAACCAGAGCAACACACACTAAAAATCATCAATGTACTTCTAATGGCAAAGGTTTTGTCGATACTACCTGTTGGCTGAGTTTTTTAAGGTAAGAGATAACACTGTAACTAAGTCCACAATCTAAATTATCTGATATCAGATTTGGAGCTCCCATCATCCTTAGGGCTTTCTTTAATGGCTATAAGGAAAACAAAATACACAAGAGTAAGAAGAGAATCTTTTTTGTGTTTTTCAAAGAGTTTTTAAAAAAAATAAAAGAAGGGTCTCACAGATTAGTGTATGTGAAGCTAGGGCAATAGCAGAGTTGATGCTCCAGCTTTCCACTTTTGGAAACAAGGATTCATATAGTACATCTAGCAGTTTAGCCAGTTCACCAAGGGTACTGGACCACATAACCAGCATGGCACCACTCAATGTGGCAATGCCAGCTGTTTCTGCACAAAGGTTAGAGACCCTCATTGCCGGGATGATGCAAGTCCATACTGCGGCATCTTGCCCAAACGACGCAGGTAATTTATACTTCTCCCACCCAGTTCACCTCCCCATATGCTGTCATCCAGGGGTGCTAGGCAGCTGATTGTATTACTAATAGTTAGCACAAAGATCTGTAGTTACTTAGCCCAACCAGGAGGGAGGGAAGCACCGACTTGTACTAGACAGCAACTCCAAAGAACTGTTAAGGAGGGTCCAGCAAAGTCATTCCAAGCTGCAAAAGCATTAAGGACTTCTGAATCCTGGTATGTGAATAATTTTGTTTGGAATAGAGCACACACAAGAACCATTATGCCAAGGCCTATCATTCACCAATGCATTTAGGCCTATCAAACAGGAAGAGGTACATACCAGTAAGTAGTATGGAGGCATTGTTTTTAAATAGTTGTCCAAAGCCTGCCGCCACTTCAAATTTGGCTTAAGTTTGTGAACCTTAAACAAGTCATCTGCAAAAAGGAGAAACAAGTAAAATCACACAACAGGCACACTGTTTCTCTTCTCTATCCCACCTACAGCCGGAAGATCCAGTGAGTGAGACAGAGAAAGGGTGACCGCAATTTACACAGGTCAGTAAATAAATTAATTTAAATGATTATTCCAGATGCAAAATGCCTTAAAGACTCTTAACAGCATAAAAGCTACCAAACTATAGCCTACGGAAGCTGGAATCAAACAAGGCACCTTCTGTTATTTTTCAGACAGGGCAGATAAACAATTCCATATGGTTTGCTGTAAAAAGAATTCAAAGATACTAGATGACCAAGGCTCTCTGTAAGGGGTCAAACTATTCCATACACATTCCATGGCCTTCCACACTAGAACAGGGATGGACTGCCTAGATCAGGCTTCAGTGGCTTGAACTGGTCTGAGTACAACCAGCTGTCATCTTTTGGGCAGCAAATCATGCTCACTTTCATAATGCATGCTACTTTTTTTATAATACAGAAACACCTACATGTAAGATAGGCAAAAATAATGTACTGAATACAGAAATAAGCTAGAGGAAGAATGTGAATTGCAACATGCTGACAAACAGAATCTGGTAAACAAGGCTTGAACAGACAACCCCAGAACTTCTGGTAACGTAAGGATTTCTTTTACATTCATTTACAAAGGAGTTTTTAATCCCACCTTTATTTGCAAGGGGACTCAAGGCAGCTTTCTGTCTGTTAAAAAGAAATTGCAATGGCCTAAAATAAGTGGCCCACAAAAACAGGACAAGTTCTCTTCAGTACATTAGGAAAGCAGGAAGTCTTAAGTAAAACTGCCAATTAGAAAGAGAGAGAGAGAGAGAGACGTCTTCAGACTCCTCCCTTTGCTATTAAAACCCACAATTAAAGAGCCATCGTATGGCACAATACATTCGGTGGAGGGAGAAGAAAGATGGCAAGCAAGGCAAAGCTTCACCGTGTACAGAACACTTCTCAAAAATTCTCAAACCAAGTTTTCCCCAAAGAAACCAGTGAGTTGAGAGGGATTAACTTTTCAACAAGATGCTTAAAAAGCAAGTGTGTTCTCCCTGTGGGGCTAGATATATTCCTCGCCAAGAGGAGAAACACCTCAAGACACGTGCGTTTCTATTTGTCATCTCCATGTTCACAAAGCAACCTAACTAAACAGCCAGCTTCTTGTATGTGACTCATGTAGTCTGGAATCTCCACCCTGCTGCTTTAAGCATCATTAGTCAGAGGGACTGAAAAATGAGAGCCTGCAAAAATACAAGTGAAGGACAGCTAGAGATGCTGGTGAGGAATCTACCTCACATTTTGTTTCATGAAAGCAGGAAGTACCAGGAAAGGAGCTTACACAACACAAGCAGCAGATCCTAATCAGGTCTTTGAAAATTACCTACAGGGCAGGAACACCTGCACTTTTGAACTACAAGCCTTGGGTGCTAAAAAGTGTTAAAAACAGTGAATGTCTGACATGGTACATGATAGCTGTGGAATGGATTTTATGAACAAGCCATAACTATGAATTTCAGGTGAAAAGTATGTAAATATGATCAGAGAACACCACATACAAGATGTAAGAGCACTGTGTTTGAATGAGACTTCCACACCAAGCTAATTTGTTTCATTCCATGAAGGCCACAAGACCTGTTGGCAATGAAGTCATGATGTACCTTCAGCAGAATGTTTAACAAGCATGATTTATTATGAAGTCAGCTACTGACTGAGGAACTATGCTTGCCAAGCTACTTATATAGCACTTCTAGCATGCAACGTGGGTTTATTTTAACAACCCAAACTGCATCTAACTTCAATAAAGCCTCCCTGTAGCAAAAGAAATTTGTATTAGAGAGAGGGAACTGAAGCCAAGCAGTCTCTCACTTGCCCAAGGCCATCTACTGACAATACAATTAACCAGGGATTTTAACTCAGGCTTGTCCATTCTATACCTCAGAGAGCACTGGCTACTTGATCAGAGAATGAGCACTTTTAAGTGACATCCTAACCCATCTTAGGGGTTCTCCTTGACCAAAAGGCATGGTAAAAAAAGGAAGGGAAATACATCCACCTCACACAAGGTGCTCATTTCCTATAAACGGGGGAAGGAGGAAGCAAGTGGACCTTTCTCCCCAACTACGTCACGGCTCTTGTCTGTGGACTTCCTTCTCCCCTTCATATCTTTTAGAACTCATCCTAAGTTCTCAAAACAAAGCAAAAATGAACAAAAAAAAAACAGGGGCCACAAAAGCTGCTGCAAGAATACGCAGATACCACATCCTGAAAGATGGAAAAGAATGGAGGTTGAACCTTACTCCAATTAAGGAAGAAGCTACGAGTCTAGGAGGTGAGCAGCATCAAACATGCACTGGCAGCAGGTGGCTCTCCTCCTCTGCTGCAGAGAAAAAAAGGGAGAGGGGGTGTAAAAATCCTCTTCTCCCAACTTAGCAGTTTGCAACAGTCTAGACTCTCCAGTCTCTCATCCCGTTTTTTAAAAAGGCTGGCCAATAAACATCACAGACAACACAGACAGAGACTACCTTCCTAAGTTGTGCCACAAGGTTATGAGTGACTTACCTAATAGAGGAAGGAGAACAGGATAGTTGTAAGGCATCACAAAGAGATTGACACATGTTAGAGTGGTGCTGGCCTTTAAGTATCCAAACGGATGGCCAAGCTCACTGTATTTTGCGCTGCTGCTGACAAATACCTAGAAAGAACAAAGGGGAAGAAGCAGTGTGACAGCAACCAATCCACTGTTACATTGTGAAATAAAAGTTAAAAGCCAGTTTGGTGTAGTGGTTAAGAGCAGCAGGACTCTAATCTGTGGAGCTGGGCCGGGAAGACGCTGACATAGAGCAGAACAGGAGGTCTGTGGCTGGCTGGCAGACCTCCCTAACAGGGTTTGGAGGGGTGAGATTGGTGTGCCCATGGCTACAAAAAGCCCACCTCCTTGGTTGCCTAGGGGATTGACCCCCCAGCTCCTGGCTGTATAGGACAGAATGGAAGCTCTCCAGATGGCTAGGAGAGCTGCCAATCAAAGGTAAGTGGGGTATGATTAGGGTTTCCAATGGCAACAAATGGTCTGGGCCCATTGTTGCCTAAGGAATCAATGGATTGGCGCCAGCCTGTCTGTAATTACAAATTGTTCACAAAGCTAATGAAACAGGCCAAAAAGTTGTGAATTTGGTGATAATTTCGTGATAACCGCGGCCCCACAAAACACTGTTTCGCGACACACGAAACCACCCATTTTGTGACAAAATTTGCTTCGTATTTCGATTCGTGCCCATGTCTACTACTGTACTGAGATATCATTTAAGCTTAAGTAAAGTGATACTGAAATAAAGTGAGGAAGCAAAGAATGCCAACTTATTTGATACAATATAATCAATAATCATGTATCCTCTTCAACCCCCTGTCTCTTGAAGCTCAGAGCCTCCTCTCTGAGAAGAACTCTACATTATTATTAGTGGACAACGTTCTTTACATTTATCATAAAAACTCTGAGATCAGTTAGGCAGAGGGCTGTGCCTCCATGACAGAACATCTACTCTGCAAGCAGAAAGTCTCAAGCTGTCCAAAGTTATCCAAGGAAAAACCTCATAGCTGGATGTGGATTTGAATGTGAATTTCCCACATCAAAGCCAACATCTACTGCCCCTTCACTGATGTCTCCTCAAAGTTTACATTTTTAAAATAACACAGGCTTGAGATCCTTAGAATGGGTATTTAGCAAATACCTGCCAGCATGCATGAGGGGATTTTCGTTCCAAGATGTACTGTGTCAGGGGTGATGGCTCAAGCTCGTACTTGTCAAAAGGCAGCTTGTCGATAACCATAGGCTCGCAATCAACACAGGAGAACCTCACAACAGGATGGGCCGAGCGGGGAGGCTTGAAAGTGAGGAAAGAAAGAGGATGGAAAGGTCAAACACGTTTAGAAAGGAAGGGGGACCATAACCTCTTTGCCAACAACCACCTACCATGAAAAATTTAGTTTAGGACATTAACAAGCCAAATGTGTTATTCTCAAAAACCCCAAGTCAGAGATAATTCCATTAACTGGCACAAGGAGATCTAAGGCAGGAATGAGCATAGTGGCTTAGGAATTATTGAAATAATGTCTGTAAAGCATTTTAAACACAATATGCATCAAGTACTTTGTCTAAGGCCCCTGTAGGAGGTATGCAAGCTTTATTCCCATCTTAGAAATGGAAGGCCAAGGCATGGTGGTGGGCACATGGCCTCCGAGTGATTTCGTTGCTACAACCAGAGACTTCCAGATCACACATTCTTAATTATGTTATATCAACAAAGAGTTGGTGTAACATTGTGAAGTGTATATGAGCTGTAAGAACAGCTGCATTCAAAGGATGTAATAGTTTTAAGTCTTGTTACATACCAAAGCTGGTGAATTCTGATCAGGCCAAAAGGATTCTGGAATTGGCCAGTGCCCAACAGGAACTCCTGTTTTAGGATTAGGCCGCACGTAGATAAGCTTATGACAGCTGTGCCATGGCTGAGTACCAAAAGAATTGACAGGCCTTGTGGTATCAACAAGTCCATCTAAAATCAAAAAAAAGTGAGGAAAGAAAAAGAACAGAACAGTAAGTAACATGGAGCATTTGTTTTCATTAACAGAATAACTTGTAATAAGCACACAAAGTTTACTGTACCTTCCCCAATGTGTGGGGGGTCTGGTCCTGATTTTTCAAAGTTGATTACAACACCACTCTGAACTTTCTGAGCTAGTGATTCTAAACACTGGTTCAGCATTCTTTGTGTCCGAACACAATATGAGCGTCCTATCATAGATGTCAGAGAAACAATAAAGATGTTAAGACAGGTTTTGGCAACTTCCATTTTAAGTTAAAAGAAACGGACTGTAAACCTTAAAAATCCTGTACAAAAGAACAGCACAAGGAAATAAAGAGATGTTCACTGAAGTAGCAGCATTTGTAAGTACTGCATAGATAGACAGCTTTTCCACCTCGTCAGTTCAAGAAGAGAGCATGCTACAAGGCATAAATACCTTATATGAATGATACCCCCATACCACGGGGTTGTGATGGCCTATGGCTATAGACAAACTCTTTGAACTATATACCTACATGCCTGTTCCAACTTAAATGGAGAATATTTAGTTTCAAACCAATCACTAAATTCAATGAACCACTAAATTTAATCCAGTCCCAATTCCAGGCTAAAAACAGCTGCATTTAACTGCTCCACCATGGCTTTGTACTTCAATACACAAATATCATAACATGATGGTATTCTTTAGTAATCTAAGGGGGGAAAACTACTATTTCAAAGCTGATCAGAGGAAATGCACAATATTTTGTGAAAAGAAGATGGACTTGACCCTCCAGTAGTTTTAATACAGAAATATACAATATCGTTGTGTTGAGAAATATGTCTAAATTGCAATCTTGAGAAAAAGCAGCAAAGCAACTCTGCACAGAAGGAACTTCATGATTTAAAAATGGATCTGGAAGCACCTCACACCACCCTTCCGCCTGGCCTTTGCCACCTCCTCTCACAGACCATATTAATTTCACTTGAAGCACAGATCAGCTTGTTACATTGTTTTTAAAGTCAGACCCTAGAAGAGGCAGTTATTGACAAAAAGAGACAGGTATGAGGAAAAACAAACACTCCTTCCCTTGCAGCTGCAACAGCAGTTTCCATTTTAGTTGCTCTGCCAAAAGGCCTATGCAAGCTAGTATTGATGAAGAGAAAGGGAAACTCCCTATATATGTACACAGGCACTCGTGAAAGAGAGCAGGATAGGCATGGATACACAATCGTAATATACAATGTATCAAAACGAGAATCCAAGTCAGACTTGTGCATTTGAATGTACTGATTAATAGATATTATTTCCTTGACAGCAAACGCAGAGTCAGATTTGCAAAATAAAAAATTAAGCAAAAAGCTACCTCCTGTGACTTCACACATTTGTGTGATAGCAGATTCATCTGTAGGGACACTTCCTAGTTGTTCTGGTTCCACTGAAGAAGCTCCAGGCAAGCGCAACACAAGGGCAAACAGCCTTTGATCCCATCTAAATGGTTCTTTGGTTAGCTCACTCCCAGGCAGGGGGGAATTCAAAGGAAGATGAAGCTAAAAAAAGAAAATTCTTCTTAGGATGTCACTGAAATAATAGATGAGTTTACTCAACTGATAAGACAAAAAACAAAGCAAGATCCATTTTCTGCTAAAATTCTTAACTAAGATGTGTATAACATTCAATTGTGGTGCTAAAAATCTGGAACTGTAACAGCACATACAGAGTTTAATTTCCTATAGGGGGTGCAGTTTCAAGAAACTTAAGCAGTTACATTGGACATGACAGTATTACGTGGCTGACAAGGCGAAACTCTCTTCTCTCACACACAGAGAAAGCTCCCTCACAAGTTAACACTACTGAGTCCTCTGGAGGAAGGTCAGGATGCAATGAATATATCTGAGCAAGAGTTACAATCTGTAATCCTGAATTGTGCCAATAAATGGCAAGGTCAATAGAGTTAAGATTACATTTAGGGTTTAAAACTGTTAAGCTCCCCATGAAGGGGTGGCTTTATGTTCAACACGGCTATTTTGCAACTTAAAAAATTTATTTGGATATCTTACCTCTTCTTGAACACCTGCTGTATTGGTTAGTTTGTTTCCATCTGTGATGGTAATCAAAATAGATGGCTCTAAAAAGAAGGGGTTCCTCCCCTAGACAAAGAAAAGAAAAAACATGTCCAACATTTAAACATGGAAGAAAGGATGATCTATGCAGGCAACTTAAAATTATGCAAACATTATGAAAGAGTATTGTCGAAGGCTTTCACGGCTGGAGAACGATGGTTGTTGTGGGTTTTCCGGGCTGTATTGCCGTGGTCTTGGCATTGTAGTTCCTGACGTTTGGTGCTACACCTCTGAAGATGCCAGCCACAGCTGCTGGCGAAACGTCAGGAACTACAATGCCAAGACCACGGCAATACAGCCCAGAAAACCCACAACAACCATTATGAAAGAGATTTGCTCTGCTCCAGTGCATAAAAAAATTGTGTAAGAAAACAGAAAGAAGCAATACAAGCTGATATTGGGGTGCAGAATGGTCAGTACATGAGAGAGCAAGCCAAGGATATGGTGTAATGTAAAACAAAAAGCCTGGAGCAGACAAATTTATACCCTGGTGCTGATGTGCTATACTGTCTTGTCTTACCACCAGCTGCAGCACATCAGCATCTTAACTTCCAGACAGCCCTGAGACAGCTACATTTCCCCACCCTGAGCAAGAACTCAAAGCATAGCTTGAGCCTGGGCAACATTTTCAGTCCTTACTGATGAGCAGATTCCCCATTCTACCTATATAATTTTTTAACAATTCTACCTATAAAATTTTTAAAGCAATGTCAGCAAGTGTTCTCATCCCATTTATGAGTGTTGTAAAGATTTATTCACAAAAAGTAAAGAAATGGCATGCCAGCATTCAGTACCTGTCCATAGTTGTCTATTCCAGACACCAGTCTGTTGAGGTTTAACAGATCAAATGATGATCGAAGAGCCTGGCCAAGAGTGGTCAATCCAGAGGCTTGCAGATTCTTCAGTTCATTCATGAATGTGGCATGGTTTTCTTTCCATCCAGCCTGTTGAAGGGCAGAAGTCTAGAATTACTTTTACAACAGAGTATGCTTGGGAGGCAAGTTACTGCTGTTCAGTTCAAGCGGACTACTATTTGCATACATGATATGTTCAGTAGAATGGGGGGGGGTGGATTATGTAGCCAAGCAGAACCACCAATCTAAAGAATTCTGAGTATCCCCTGGTTTCTCACTTTCACCCAAACATTGACCTTTTTAGAGTCCCTTCCAATAGGTTAAACATAAATGAACAGTGAAATAGGACCTCTGAATTGCTACTAATCATTCAGCAATATTAAAGGTAGCTGCTGAGTTTCACTAGGTAAAATACCTTTCAAATACTACTTGGAAGCAAACCAAGTATTAATACTAGAAATGAGTGTCCTAAATAATGCAATCTCTCCAGACTCTCTGTGCAGGGAAGGAGATGAGAGGGCAATGCAAAATTGCTGAAAGTATCTGCAGAATTTGTACTTATACTCTTCATTACGTACTTTATTCTGTACAAGACCTAACAAATAACTTTCTGATGCTTCTACAAAGCTTCCCCCTCTGGTTGTTTTACTACATATGGTCAGGGCTTTTTTTGAGGGGGAACACTCCGGAATGCTGTTCCACAACTTCTTAAAAATACCCACGTGAGTGAATATTTTAAAGTTTTCCCGCCATTTTGGGACAGTTGGGGAACGTTTAGGCCTGGATTGGGGCCAAAACAGCCCGGATCGGGGCCTAACTGCCCAGATTGGGTTGGTACCAGGCAGGGGAACCATCCCCTGCCCGGCACTGACCCGATCCCAGCCGCTTCAGCCCCGATTGGGCTGAAAGAGGCCCAAAATGACCATTTTGGGCCCATTTTGGCAGGGATCGGGGCCAAAATGGCCCGGATTGGGGCCGAAACTGCCCAGATTGGATCAGTGCCAGGCAGAGGAACCCTCCCCTTGCCCAGCACCGACCTGATCCCAGCTGCTTTGGCCCCAATCCCAGCCCAAACATGCCCAAAGTGGCAACTTTAAACCATTTGGGGCCCATTTTGGCCCAGATTGGGGCCCAAACAGCCCGTATTGGGTCCGAAACTGCCCATATTAGGTTGGTGCTGGGCAGGGGGAACCCTCCCCCCGCCCGGCACCTACCCGATCCCAGCTGCTTCGGCCCCAATCTGGGCCGCAACAAGCCCCAAATGGCCATTTTGGGCCTGTTTCAGCGGGGATTGGGGCTTACACTGCCCAGATTGCATCTGGTGCCAGGTGGGGAAAGCCTCCTCTGCCTGGCACCAACCCAATCTCGGCCATTTGGGCCCCAATCCCCACCGAAACGGGCCCAAAATGGCTATTTTAAGCTATTTTAGGCCCCTTTCAGCTGAGGTCAGGGCCAAAACTGCCCGGATTCGGTCACTGCTGGGCAGGGAAGCCCTCCCCCGCCCATTACGAACCCAATCCCAGCTGTTTCGGCCCCGAAACGGGCCCAAAATGGCCATTTTAAGCCATTTTTGGCCCATTTCTGCCCAAATTGGGACCAAAATGGCCTGGATCAGGTCAGTCCCAGGCACTGGAACCCTCCCCTGCCCAACACCGACCCAATCCAGGCCATTTCTGCCCCAATTGGGAGCAAAACGGACCCCAAAATGGCCATTTTAATCCATTTTGGGCCCGTTTCGGCTGGGGTCAGGGCCAAAACTACCAGGATTGGGTCGGTGCCCAAGGGGGGAACCTTCCCCTGTCTGGCACCGACCTGATATGGGCCGTTTCAGGACTGATTCAGGCCCAAAATGGCCATTTTGAGCCCATTTCAGCCCCGATTAGGCCTATTTTCGTCAGTATTGGGGCCAAAAATGCCCAGATCATACCACTTCTAGGCGGGGGAACACTCCCACATCTGGCAGTAACCTGTTCTGGGTCTATGCTGGCCCAATCAAGGCCGAATTTGGCATGATCATGGCCAAATTGCCCCCCCCCCCGTGGAGCACGGGAGCATTCCTGGGGCAGCCACGGCCTGTGTGATGACATCACTTCCTGGAAGTGATGTCATCGCACTGTCCCGGGAGCACGGGTGAACAGGGCTCCACCACCTCCCAGGAGTTGCCTCAGGTGAGAGTTCCCCCACCTCTTTCCACAGAAAAAAAGCACTGCATATGGTCAATTCTCATTCCCCAACTCTCAGCTGCATGACGACAAAGCTCTTCTGCCCACTTAGAGCCAGTTAGCACTGGACCAGGTGTGGTTGGAATTTCATTTATTGCCAAAAATGCTCCACTACATACCAGCATACACATTAGTAAAAATTATATACCTGGTACTGCAAAAAAAAGCTTTTTATTGAAGAACTTTTTAAAAGACTTCTTGACAGTCATAGAATAAGAGGATCCCTCATAGATCAGTAACTGGTTAAACAGGAAACTGCGGAAAGCAATTCATGGATAGTTCTCACGATGGGGGAAATGAGCACTGAGGCTACCTGAGGATCTGTATTAAGATGTTTGCTATTTAAATTATTTGGAGTCAGGAATGAAAAGTAATATACACAATTTTTAAATTTCTCTGGATGGTTGAAAATCTACATATGCTTAAGAGCTCTAACAGGATCTCATTGTACTGGCGGGCTGGCAACAAAGTTGCACATACAATTCAATGTAAGTAATGGTCTAAGGTATTTTGTTGCCTTTAACTACACTTATACTGAAGAGATCTGAACTGATGCTGATGAACTAGGAAGTATTTTGCTGTTGTAATGGTCAGCTCAAGGAAAACATCAACTCTGCCAGCAGCAGCAGTTTTTGAAAAGGCCATTTCTGTGCTACACATTATTTACCGCTGAAAATAGCGATAAAAGCACTGTAATGCGTTTATATGAATTTCAGATGGAACACTATGCAGTCTGTTTGCCCCACATTAAAAAAATGATTGGAAAACTGGAAAAGGTAAAGGGTAACCAAAACAATTAAGCAGTCGAAATATGAAGAAATGTTAAAGTATTTGGGATTTTCAGAAAAAGACAACTAAAGGGAGAGACATAACAGAGGTTTATAAATTAATTTATGAGACAGAAAAAGTGGCGAGAACTTTCTCTCATGTAAACTACAGTCACCCACTGAAGGTGATGACAGGAGTTTCAAGACAGACAAAAAGGATGCATTTCTTCACACATCATTTATGGAATTCACTGCCATAGGTATAGTAGTTGCCATTTAGATGGCTTTCAACAGATTGATGGCGATCAGGGCTATCTGCCTTGTTAGCTAAACAGAAATTCTACTATAACACAGTAGACCAGTCCTCGGGAGAGGGACAGAAAGGTTGTTGCATACACGCTTTGCAAAAAGGGCTTCCAAGAAGTATCTAACTAATAAATCTGGAGAATAAGATGGTGGACTAGATGTCCTTTGTCTAGCTAAGCCTTGTTTTCAAGTTTTCTAGTCAAGTTACAGAGAAGTTTTAAAAGCAAAACCAGTTATTTGCTTAAAAACATGGAGGATGGAACTGATCCAGAAGGAGCTGCTACTGACCACCATGAAGTCACACATTTCTGTACCACTTCATGGAACCCATCACCAATTCTCATGCCTGCCAGTGTCCCAAAAGTCACCACCCTACTTCTCATTAGGACGGAATACATAAGCAAATATGGATGGGTATTGCCTTAAGCCACAGCTACTTCAACTTAACAGTATTTATATCCAATTTTCAAACCCACAGACATTACTGCTTTAGTTTAATTTATTCTGGTTCTATTGATAATGCACAGTTTGATCTCCTGGGCTGCAAAATTGTGTTATTTTATTATTTTGAGAAGCTCCTGGTTCCCTGACCTGGATAGCTCAAGTAAGCCCGATCTTGGAAGCTAAGCAGTGTCAGTCTTAGTGACTGGAGGAGAGACCTCTAAAGAATACTGGGGTCACAGAGGCAGGCAATAGTAAACTACAGCTGTTAGTCTCATGCCTGGAAAACCCCAGTAGGGGCTGCCATAAGTCAACTATGATTTGATGGCACTTTCCACCATCACCAAACTCCTCATAAAAGACTAGCTAGTTGCCTGCCAGAACAGCAGACTGTCACAGACAGCAACTAAAAAGATTACAAACACTTAATTCTTCCGCCACACATCAGAGGACCAAAAGAAAATCTGTTGGGTAGTTTCCATAATATCCAGGAACTTGACTCAACACTACGAATGCACACATTCTCTTTGGAGGGAACGGTTTTGTTAATACTGACAAAATATCACCAATTAGTACCAGCACAGTAATTTAATCTACAGGAGAAATCAGACTTATGAAAAGTTTCAGAGCACAAGCAGAAGACATCCCATTATTTCACACTGCATCCATTTTGGTATGACTTAAATAAAAAAGGCTGATTGCTCTAAGGAGTCAATTTTCTTGTTGCCAATTTGGCCTATGCTCTTCCACAGTTCTCGAGAGGACTGGTTCTCATTTTTCCCAAGTTTCTGTACCAATGCTTCAACAATAACTAGTTAAATACAGGAAGGTATAAAGAAGAAGTTGCAGAGGATTTCACAATACACCATGCTATTAATCCAATGATTTCTCCCAAACTCTCATGGAGCATTGTAGCTATATGGCTCATGGGGAATTTGATGAGATGTGCTGAGCCAAATTCCCCATAAGAACTTTATGGAGACATGGCCAAATGGTTCAAGGTAGACCTTTCTATGAAGATGTTAGCAATGGGGCAGATCCTACCCCTCCACTGATCAAAGCTTGAAGCCTTCCATTGTAAGAAGGGCCGTTTAAGTTGAGAGGGACGTTGAATCCATTCAGTCACTGTGGAGGAGTGCACTTTCTCCCTAGGAACTCTTCTCCCCTTCCATTTTTGTGTAGTGTTTCCCTGTGTCAGGAAGTGGACAAGAGACCAACGTTAAGAGTTTTTATCTCGGCTCTCTGGCACACCAAGAGTTTCTCGGGGTGGAAGGAGTAGTCATGAAGATGAGATGCTTTTGGGCTTCTCTTCCCTTCCCCTCCTTGTTCTGATAGAGTTAGTGAGTGTAAGCAAGCAGTTTTCAATGTCATGGACAGGATTTTCTCAACATTCAATTTGCACCCAAAGATCATGATCTTTTTTAAATAAACTTTAGTAACTTCACATAAATCTTAGAAAGCACAGATAATTGGGAACAATCAGCAGAAAGTTAGCTTTTATGCAGAATACTAAAAAAATTGGAAATCTGTCTTGCTAACTAATCCTCAACACACCTCTCCTGGGAATGGGTCCAAGACACAGCTTGACAGGGACTGTCTGAAATAGTCTTGACACAACTCTGAACTTCATCCAACCCATTAGGCAGGATCCCAAACTGTCACAGGTACCCCATAATGCAAAATGGATTCTGTTGAAGGCAACATTTATACCAGTGGGTAACTAGACGTCGAGCAATCTCAAGGCAATTATGAACAAAGGTTTGCTTAGTAGATGGCTAAGTTCCCCTTGACCTCAGGTATCCACATAAAGATAGGAAGAGCCACATTAAATACCAATCTAATGCTGCTTCCAGCATTTCCCCAGTAAAAGATGACACCTAGCCACCCTTGATAGATATTAAAAACCCACTGAGAGGCCACAGACTACCCCATCAAGTTATTTTGGTTTCAACATTGCAATCTGCCGTTGGGTCATAACAGACTTTCACGAGAAAAGTTCATATAAACAGCTTGTACCTGGAGTTCTATTAATGGGAATAAAGTCTGTCTTGCCCATCTATAGTGCCAGACAAGAAAAAGCAGGACCCTCTAATAAATGCTAATTTCAAGTTGTTTGATGTCAGTGCTGCTAAACCAATACTCCATGAGATAACAATGAAACAACTATGTTCCTACCAGCAGAGAAAAATAATCACAGAGGCGTGTCTATGGATTGAGATCCAGAAGAACAAACAAGGAGGGACAGTGAGAGCACATAGCCAGATTGCCAGAAAAAAGCATGCATGTTTTCCCTTATGAATCCAATTCACAGTGGCCAATATTTTTATGCCTTCTGAGGTCTCTGTATTAATGATTTGACAAGCTCTGTCTTGGCAAGTTAAAAACATGCCATTTTGCTATAAGCTACTCATTAAAGTTCACCTGTGAAATTTACACACCATTGCAAAAGAGCATCCTTGAAAGCTAACTGCAACACCTGTTTTTTTTCAAGCATTTATTAAGAGTCCCACCCCAGACAGACAAACACCCGTGTCTTGTAATAAGGAAGACCTCCAAGTCAAACTTTACCACCCCGGAACTGATTGTGGGCTTCAAATGAGTGGAGTAGACAAATTAAAACCATAATAAAAAGCCCAGCTGAGAAAGAAATTCTCTTTCTCAACAGATCCACAAGATCAGAACAGATGAAACAAAAAATAGGAACAGTGTCCAGAGACTGTCATCAGCATACAGCAAAGTGAATAAAATACTGTAACTAGTTTGCCAATCTGAAACAAATAGCAACAAGCACTATGGATTAAACCAGGGGGATTCTGTTCTAAAAGTCTATATGGGTGCCATTTAGGAATATAAGTATTTTTGAACCCACTAACTATTAAAATGTGAATTTAAAGCCATCTGTCTGCAGTCTTGCTAGGCATCCAAATGTCTGTCTGAACTTCTTACCTACTGGCAAAAAACTAAGGAATATCAGTGATGATCATGTTTCAAAATGCTCCTTCTGCTGGCCTCATGTGCAAACACATCAAAAATATCTATAGATCCACAAGACCCGTGCACCTGCACACTACACTGCAAATTCCTCATGCTTCAAAACACAGCAGGAAGCTACACAAACCAGCAAATCTGACTGATTTTTTCCTTCAACACACACAATCTGTTTTGAGAACCAGAAAAACATCATCTACTTTCTGGGGATTAACTTCATGCATAGCCATGGGTTAAAACACCCCAGAAGAACTTGCACGATTATTCTATTCCAACAGAAACACATGGGCTTTTAATGAACTGTGTATTTAGGACACAACGTGCAGCACTACACTGTTTACTGGATGCCCCATCCTATTGATTGCATTCAACTTACAATACGTAATCCACCTCAAGTCTCAGTGAAAAGGTGGGGTATAAGCAACATAAATAAAATATTCATGCTGTATTCATTAGATGACCAGAATGACAATAGAACAGCTCAATGCCCATACTGTGAGTATCACAGGGTTACACCCATTCCGAATTGAAGTCCAAATTTCCAATAGTTCTAAACACAGGAAAGGAACTGCACATAACATTCAGTACACATTAAAAAGGTCTGCTGTCCTCCCTCTGCAACAAGTTTTCTCTTCGCTGCAAATGCATTTTTTTAAAAGAATAAAACCTTTTAAGCAGCAATTTGCAAGCATGTATGCTGAGCATTTGGAGCACTCAATACATATACACAGCCCCATGTTTAGGAACACGAATTAGGCCCACAATGCTTTAATACACTGCATCACCCCCGTAGTATCTTCACATCCAAGTCCACGTTCTCAAAATCTGTGCGTTCTATAGCATCCTATTTGCTTTAAGAAGATCTTGGCCACATATCTCTAGTCTTACACCAAGGAACCAGAAACACTGAAATAAGGATTGGGAGAATGGGCAAAAGACTAGCCAAAATAATAGTTTAGGTCTTAGTGATAGTTTAGGGACCTGTTCTTTTGCTTATATTACTGCTGGAAGCAGTAGCAAAGCTAATCTAACACCATCTGGGATAGCCATATTCCTAACAACCCCCACCCCATCACAACAATGGCCGATGAATAGATACCTGGATGGCACAGCCAGAATGCAAATGGAACTTTCTTAAATATAGCTTGGGAGCTGCATCTTGGGCTGGTCACCTATGCCATAACTATGTTGCTATGGAAAGCTAGTTGGCCCCCAAAGAGTTAACGAATCAAGTTCCACTTTCAGCAGGCATTTACTTATATAAAAAATGTCTACTTCACTTCCAGTCAGAAAATGCAAGCAGTTTTGAAAAACAGGAAGAGTCATCCTAACCAGAGACTGAGAAAGAAAAAAAAAACTTTCCAATGACAGCTCCAGAAGGACTAAGTCAGAACAAGCATTGCCTGCCAGCAAGCCATTCATTTTTCAGTGACCAAAGCAGCAAAAGATGCAGCAAGGACAGGAGGGTGGAAACAAAAGCCATCTTGGAGCTCCAGGCACACATCAGTGTGTTACATCAGTGTGTAGTTGCTATAAACATACACACACAAGCCTAAAACCCAAGCTTCATAAATCTGACTCTGCTGAACTCTTTACCAATACTCTTTAGCACTTCAGTCTCACTGCCTTCCAAATGACTGTTTGCTCTTACATTTCCTCCCATGCCACTCTCCATGCTTAAAGCACAGTGAATAGCTAATGGAGATTCCCCAACATGCAGGTCCTCCATGCAAGAAATGCATAAAGTACATTTACATTATTGCATGCTAGTGAGCACAGCAGAATGTCAGTGCTGAAGCATACTGAGCCCTGCAAAATTCAAAGTACCCGAGTTTCCAAAGAGAAGGGGCTGAAAGAGACAGGGACCATCTTTGCAAAAACTGGGAAAGCACAGGAAATCTGAACAGACTAGACTCCTTCAAGTGTGCTGCCATATCTACATTTACTGTATTTTAACTATGACAACCAAATCATGCCATCTGGCTTCGAAGGGCCTTACCGAGAATGTCTTCCTATAACTAGGTATATGCACAGTTGTGTGAATCCTATGGCTACAAAAGTTATCATATGTATTGGGGAATTAATCCTCTTTAAAAGTGGCACTGTAAATTATTTATTTACTTCATTTATATTTTGTCCTCCCCAATGGGGACCCAACATAGGCAAAAAGAACACTTTACAGACGCAGGAAAGGACATGGCATACAGATACCTTCTTTGGGCAGTGAGAGGCAAGCGGCATTGCAGATATAGTTCCTCTAATAGGCAATAAACTTTTGTCTCACTCTCATATGAGGCTCCCAGTGACCTCCAGGGACTGACCAGGCTTCTATCTACGTAGTTTCAGCATCTGGTCTCTTTGGTTACTCATTGGGCCTTACATGGAATGTCATTTATCTAAATGGCCTGTGGGACAATTTAAACTTACAAATAAACAGAATACAGATGAGCACTTCAGGCATGACAAGGTAGAGAATATTAAAAAACAGACTTGAACTGATGATTCTGTGCTTTGTTGTAACTCACAAACCTGTCACGTGTTGATACACAGCTGAATTCTAACACTTGACTCCCAAGAAGCCTCATTATAAGGAACTAAACAGCTACCAGTCTAAAAAGACTGCAGAGCAGAAGATAAGCAGAGAGAAACCAAGATGTTCAGGGAGCTGAAACATCGTGTTTATATTGTTGATATTGTTTCCAAATTTTGGGGGGAACGGAGAAAATCGGAACAGGGAAAGTGAGAGGAAAATATGCATTATCATTATCAAATTAATGATGTGATAATGGAAATAAAGACACTGCAACTCGGGTTAATTCAATTAAAGCAAGTATTCCATCACACAATGGCCAACTGACTTGTAGAATTCTTTACAAAATGCAGTGATGACCACTAGATGAACAGTTTTAGAAAAATATTACACAAACTCAAAATGAGTCTTTCAATGGCGAAGAACATAGTTCCTGAGGCAACAAAATACAGCAGTTAGTCAACTAAGACTGGAGTCTTAAGTTCCAAGCTGGCCAAACAAACTCAGCTTAGTCTTAACTGTTAGTCTAACCTACTGCATAGGATAGTTTTAAGGATAAAATGTAAAGTGGAGGAAGCTTTCTATCTGAGCTCCTTGGAGGTAGGGTGAGGGGAAAAACCCAACAAATATACACACAGAAACACACAACTGCTTACCAGATTACAGGAGCAGACAAAACTGGGGATGACTATTACCATTAACACTTCATGATTTTCCCAGAGGTATATAACTGATTGTTCATCTTGAAAAATACAACCCTGTTTTTGTGTTTGTCAAATATTTAAGAAACAAAGTCCTGCTAGCAACCAATCATCACTCAGGGCTGCTAGTTTGTCAATGTATCCCCTTGGAAGTCCTCATATCAAGCCTTTCAAGGGAGTCCTACAATAACTCCTACGACTTTTACAGTACCTATCTCACTGCTCTCCTTCCTCGTAATTTCCTCATAAATTAAAAATGGCAAAAAAGCCTTAACTGCCAGTGTGATTTCAGTGCTATTATCCTTTCCTTGCCACCTGTACATACTCTATCAGTTGAAATTAAGTTAGAAGCTTTTCCCTCCCAAACTTTTCTGTTTACAAACAAGACTCAGAACTGTGGCAAAGAACAATAAAAAATTGTCCATTGCAATTAGCTACTCTTCATTTAGAAACACAGATGTTTCATAACACCTCCATGTTATGTTAAACATATGCAAATCCCACACAGGTAATATGGGTAAGGGACATGTATTCAATTCTTTCTGCAGATCTGTCCAAGAGGTAATTTCAGATATATTTGCAACTACTGGCCATTTATCACAATTAACTTGCAAGATTCACAATAAAATGTAGGTGGCAAAGATATGTCATGCACAAAACTTGCAGCTATCTCCTGAGGGGGAGTAGTTGTATCTTGTGTTTAGCCATCATCCTGTAAGCAAGTATCTCTGCTAACAATGGCTGTAGCCTACCCCACATGTGCTCAAGTAGCTCAGCAAAGGAATCATGTGAAGTCAATATTTTGCTATTTGGCTTTACAAATACTTACAACAAGCATGTAACTTATATGCTTTCTGTGGTTATATTGGAGATTAGCTAAGCACTGATTTCCCTTTTCCAAGATACTGTTATCCTCCCCTTTAGAAAGGATTTTAGTGGATTACAGGCAAATTTGTTCCTAGTTCTGTGACAGTTTTGAGGAGCAGAAAGGAGAATGCCATATTTGATTACTGAACTGGTAAGAAAAGGCATTTAAATGTCTTTGGTAGTGCACTGTGAAGTATTGATGAACTGTGAGGCCCTTAACAATCTCATCAGTTTCATTTAATCAGAAGGATCAATATGAAAGAGGAACTTGAAGATGACCACTTGGGGACGTAGATGGAGGGAAAGAACACTAACATTCTTAAGTGTTTTCACTGTTTTAAAAGAGCTGATTGTACATTTCAACTGTGTAATTGATTGATGGAAAATGCAGCATCAGGTTCCTGGGCTTCAATCAGCACAAGAGGAAAACTATGGTCCTGTGTTTAGGCCCACGTTCAAATTCAACCATGGACTCAACTGGGTGGCCTTGAGCAAGCCACTATTTGATACTCAGTTCTTCTTGAGATAGAGGTTGCTGTAAAAACAACAAAGCAAAGGTTTGTGAAACACTTTGAAAACTAAACCATGATATACACAAATTGGCAGAGAGGGCGGAGAACACTGCTAACTCAGCAACAACCATCAATTTTAGGACTGTTTGCAGAGGCATCAACAGTTTGTCAGATTGTCCACATACAGTTCTTCAAACTGCACTAAGGTCTATTCTAATTGAGTATCAACTCAGGATGAAGGAACTACCTTTAAAAGATTGTGACATACAGGCAGTGCCACTGCTATCCAATTCTCCAAAAGGGCATTTGAAATGCTGAGCAAGTTTTGTTCTACACATCAAACAAGCAATTTAAACATTTCATTACTTCATGGACTCATTTCCAGTATGCTTGGATTAACAATGACAGCAAACAGGTACATAGTCAAGCAGTGACAGCACGAATTTGTAACTACTCTGAGCAAGTGTGACTGACAAGGATACAGAAAACATGCTATTTTTAAAGCCGTGGGAAAGAAGGGCAGAACATGAGAGCAACAGCGTTGTTAAGGGTTGCAAAATGGAGGCACGGTACCAGCTATCATTGGCCTATTTTCTACTCAATTCAAAGCCATTAAATAGGAGAGACAAGAAGTAGATTCTGGAATGCTTCCTCAATCATAGCTATTATCATTGCTAAAGACAAACAGTCGTTTCTGTCACTATCCCGTTGTACTACACTACCACATTCTGGGACAGAAAAAGTTAAAGTGTTTTAAAGACCATCCAAATAAAGGAAAAACTGTTAACTTCAGCCTCAAAAATGAGCAGTTTTAAATACATGTCTGAAATAGCATGTATAAATCCAAAAGAGCAACACACGCCTTTCTTCTGAAAACAGCTTCTCTTACAGCCAATCCACTGAAAACCATGGGGTGGGGGTTAAAATACTAGAGATAAAGAATTCCACTGACAGGTGAACAGAGGACTGCGGATCATCCAGGAAAATCTGTCCTCCTTTTGTAGGCAAAGGAAAGGAGGCCACCCCCTCCCCCCAAAATATAGAGGATGAAGAGAAGTTAACACCCTCAAAATATAGATGAATGTCTAGGTCCCAACAGGAATAAAAGGATGGGGGAGGCAACACATGGAATAACCATTCCCCAATATCTA
This sequence comes from Eublepharis macularius, assembly GCF_028583425.1. Lineage (NCBI taxonomy): Eukaryota > Metazoa > Chordata > Lepidosauria > Squamata > Eublepharidae > Eublepharis > Eublepharis macularius. The sequence goes on from NC_072802.1 coordinate 41,414,025, forward strand.
AGATGCTGCTTGGGGCAGAACTTGACTGAGTGAATGAAAACAGGTCTGCTGCCCAAAATAACAATCCCATGTCGAGTCTTCTCTTCTCTCCCTCATAACATGTACTAGTTGGAACACTTACCAAAGTGTTTACTTTCCTATCCCATGTGAAAATATGTGCTATGTTATCAATCATATTTCCATCATTACACATTACTGGGGAAAAAATGAGAGTACAATAATTGCCATTACTGTGGTTCAACATATTCTTCTTTATGTTTAGTTTTACTCCTGTGCAACTACTCTTCCAAAATCCACCTACAAAGAGAACCAGGGAAGTGGAAACACAAGAAGGCAATGATCTTAGCAGATACTTTTGATGGTGGTTCTGGGGGTAAGGGTCAGGGACAAAGATGGGATACAGCACTGATGGTGATTCCTGATCCAAAGGGGAAAGACAGAAAACAAAAGGTACACAAAATACATGATAAAAGAATCACCTCCACTGATTACAACAGCAGCAGAAGCCCCACCCTGAAATAACACTGGTAAAACAATTTGTTAAAGACAGGGATGGGGGACAATGACAAAAATCCCTTCTCTCCATTTAGCCAGTTTGTGTGTGCAAGTGATATAGCAGTTAAGAGTGCTGGACTAAGGCTAGAATGACTGGGCTCCAAATTCCCACTCAGCCAGGAAACCCATTAGGTAACTATCTTGCCAAGAGACAGGCGACTGGTCTAGTCTACCTTGCAGGGTTGCTGTGAACCTACAATGGGTCACAGTTAGCAGCAGTCCTCACCCACTCTAAATGGGCAGGTTTCTCTTATTTTAAAACTGGCTTCTCTTTGTAGTATATCCCCACTGGTCATATTAACTATAAATCTCTTCCTATAGATTTGAGTCCAGTGGCACGATCGAGACCAACAAGATTTTCAGGATGTAGCTTTCAAGGGTCAGATCTGAAGAAGGGAGCCCTGACTCTTGAACACTTCCACTCTGAAAATCCTTTGGTTCTAAGGTGCCACTAAACCCAAATCCTGCCGTTCTCCTGCAGACCAGCACGGCTATCCACCTAAAATTCTCTTTATGGACAAACACTACAGCCATTAAAATGAACTCCTGATGACAAAAGCTTATGCTTTTTTTGTCTTTAAGGTGTCACTGGACTTCTGTTTAATAACCTAGGGTGATTTATTGTCTCCCCGAGGGGAAGGTCGGGAGAAAAATGTGATAGACAAGCACGCGTGTGTAGATTTGTGTGGTTATTTTGAACACAGGGGAAGGCTCTTCCTGGATCCTCACCTCTCCCCAGCGAGGATGAGGAGAAGCCCATTCAGCCTGCGCTTAGCAGAAGGCAAGGGAGACAGGCCGGTCTCGTCCGCCCCTCCCCACGTCGTCGTCGCGGGGCGGGCTGAGGCGTGAGGGGAGGCGCCGCGTACGCGGCGGGCGGGTCGGTCGGTTGTCCTCTCCCCTCCCTCTCCCTCCTCCCTCCCTCCTCCATCTCAGCAGCGCCCTCAGCCTCTCGCTCGCCTCCATACAAAAGCAAAATGTCCGCCATCTTCGCAGGCTGCGCCCCCGGGGCTGCGCCTAGGCAGGCCAAAGCCTGGCCGGAGTAGAAGGAAGGAAAGGGGGGAGGGGAGCAGGAAAGGGGGGAGGGAGGGGGAAAGGGGGGAGAAAGGAAAAGGGGGCGCGGGAGTGGGGCGCGGGCGGCGTCCCCCCTTACCTTAATGCAATAAGGCGCCTCGTCGAAGGTGACCAGCATGTACCTGTCTCCGCGGCTGGCCGGATCGCGGGCCCGCAGCTGCAGAGGAGGGAATAAAAACACGAAATAAAAGCGGTATTTTTGTGAGAGAGAAAGGGACACGTCAGTGTGGGGGGGGGGGGAGGAAACAGCCTCGGCGGCGGGCCCCACCTTCATGAAGAGCTCGACGGCGCCCTTGGCGATATCCAGATAACTGGTGCCCAGATACGCCCGCTGGTTCATGGACGCGGACGTGTCTATGAGGAAAAGGAGGATCGGCATGGTCCGGGCGAGCCCTGCGGCAGGGAGCGGCGGCGGCACAGCCTGCCCAGCCTAGTCTCGCCTCCCTCCTTTTCCTTCGCCCCGCTTCCCCACAGCGTACGCCTTGCCCGGCCGGGCCAGCCGCCCCACTGTCTGTACCCGCCCGTTCTCCCTCCCTGCTAGCTGGCCGGCCGTCGCGGTGGGTGGGTGGGTTCGTCCGTTCCCCCCGCTCCCACCACTGCCGCCCGCCGCTGCTTGCGTGCGTGTGCGACTCTTTTGCTCGAACTGCCTGTATTCACTGAGAGACTCTCAACTTCTCTTCCCTGAGCCTCCTCCACCAGCCGAGAGACCATGTGATCAGAACGCGCCGGCCATTGGCTGCCGATTATAACCACTATTTGCATATGCATGAGGGCGGAGCTAGAAGGAGGCGGGGAGAAAAACGGTGGGGAGCGAGGGGGCGGAGGAGGCGGTCGGAGGCTTCTTTTCCTTTCTGGGGATGATTGACAGGGAAGGAGGAAAAGGTGTTAAGTGCACATCCACAGTGCAACAGTTGGGGAGGGAGGAGAAACTTATATTTGCTGATCATGGTCAAAGAAGGCTATTGCGGCGTAATAGCACCTTTCCAAGCGTGCTTTACTCGAGAGTAAGCCCGTATTGGCGTCAGACAGTAGACCTTTTCAGTAAATATGATTAGCTAATAAAGTCAGAGTTGAGCATGTTTTTAACTAGGCGTGCTTATCTGGGAGCAACCACCACTGAACTTAGGGGGAGGGGGGAATGGGTGGGTTGTGAGGCCTAATCCTATGCCTAGTTCCCAGGAATTTACTGCTCATAAAAGTTTGGTCTAAAGCACAGCTTGAACCCTAACGCACAACTGGAAGTTCTTCCCATTGAATTCAAGTGAGCCTTTCTTCCAAATAAACAAACCGGATCAGGCTGCACGTAAGGAAAGGTGAGGCTGACTGTCTGAGCATGCCTTTTGCATGGCCATGAGTCAGATTGTGCCAGAACCCACAGCCCAGGCCAGTTCTCCGAGTTCCAGATGTACTACTTTCATCCCCCTTTGTTCCCACAGACTCACTTGCTGTCTATAATTTGCCAGCAATTTAAGGACCAACAACATAGTCCCTGGAACTGCTGAGCTGTGCTCCATCATATGTCTTGGATCACTTTTTACCACTGCCCCTTAGCAGCAACCTGGAAGAGCTTAGTTAGGACACAAACCCAGCAGGGACAGAAAGGAAGATTCTGCAAGGTCTCAGAACTACCCAAGAGGAAACTATTTTAAAATAATATGATTAATAACCCGATTATTATGCCAGAGATTTTGTGGTACCTGCCAGTCGCTTCATATTAGGTTTGAACTGGAGAGTGCTAGCCACCTGCCTCCTCCCCCCACCCCGTTTGCCAAATAAGAAGCAAAAGAAAAGTAGGGCATCTAGTACCATTTAGGAACAGTCCCTCTGTAAAGGGCCCTCACAGCACAACCAGTTGTTGGCCAGAGCTGTATAGCCAAAATTAATCTGTATTGTCTGGAATGGGAGCAACACTTGTACCTGTTTAGTTGGCTAACTGTATATTTCTTACAAGTTTAGCACTTGCCATTTTTTTTGTGCACCATGCACACCAAACCTTGTACTGTGTTCATTAATCAAAAGTAACTTTATTCCTACTACAGCAGCTATACTTCTAATCAGTAAGGTACATTTTGTATAAGCTAATTTTTTCATTCTACCCTTCCTTCAAGGAGTTCTGAGTGGCCTTACAACAACCCTGAAAGGTAAGATCATCTGAAAGACTTCTCTCATCCCCAAGATTAGAAGCTAAGCAGGGATTTAAACTTCAGTGTTCTACACCCAGGCATAACTACAGTGCATCAGCACTGATTAGACTACAGCAGCTAAGTAAGGGCTATTTATTGTATAAATACCTGCAGTAGGTTGCCAACTCCAGGTTGTGAAATTCCTAGAAAAATTGGGGGTGGAGTCTAGGGAGGGGAGTGACCTAAGCAAGGTAGAATGTCATAGAATCCGCCCTCCAAAGCAGCCATTTTCTCCAGGGGAACTAATCTCAGTAATCTGGAGATGATTTGTAATTATTTGTTTATTTAAAGCACTTGTACACCACCTTTATAAACAAATAGAGTCCTCAAAATGGCAAATATTAAAATATTTTTTAAAATGTAAAACATTTTAAAACAACTTAAATTTAAAACATTTATAAAATCATCTTTATTGAATTATTTTTATACTAACACACAACACAAAGAAGATAAAGGGGGCCAATAAAAATTATTGGGGGTATGCAGGGGGGGGTTTCTGGGAAAAGAAGTGGCAGAACTCTCAAGAGGGAAATGAGGGAGAAATACATGGGATTCTTTGAAATAATATTATTTTCATGTGCTATTGCCGAGTATTTTCAAGAGGTGCCGGAACTCCGTTCCACTGCATTCCCACTGAAAAAAAGCCCTGGGGGTATGCCAAACAAAACAGTCTTCATCTGCTGATAGAAAACAGAAATGGGGAAGGACAGACTCTCCCTGGGGATGGAGTTCCAAAATTTTGGTTACACAATTAAGAAGGCTCTTTTTTGGGCTGTCATCTGTTTAGCTTGAGATACCAAAGGCACCCAAAGTAGGGCCTCTGAAAATGACTGGAGTGAACAGGTAGGTTCATATGGGAGAAGGTGGTCCTTAAGGTAATTCCAGAAGATAGTCAGGCCCCAACTGGAAGGTGGCAACCCTAGCCTGCAGTGAGGTCACAGAAGGTTAGAACAACCTAAATGAGATTATTTGATTTGAATGGCATGCTGGAGTGACCTAAGCAAGGAGTGACCTATTGTGTGACCTATGTCCACACAATGTAGGCTGGGGCACTCCCCCCCCCTCGCCGTAATGGTAGTCAGGAACAGCCCAATAATAACAAACTTATTATTAACATTTATACTTTTAGAATGTTCAAAGTTTATCTTGTTGTAATCCTTACTACAACCCCATTGGACTGAGAGAGCTAAGTTCAAATCCCCACTTTACCATGGAAGCTTCAGCCAGTTACACATTTGCAGCCTATCGTAATTCACTGGGTTGTTGTGAGGCTAAAAGAGGAAGGGAGAAGGATGTAAGCCATTTTGGGTCTCCACTGGGGAGAAAGGCAGGGTATAAATGAAGTGATATAAAAAGTAACTAAGGTCAGTGTCATAATCATTGAGCTGGGGTCTTAAACAATTGTGAGATTCCCTCCTCCCTCCCTGTTCCCCATGCAACAGTGACACACAGCTTCCTGCGTACCTAGTCCTGAACCTCAGATATAGCAGTTATCCCATAGTGCTGATTGTTGAGACTTAGGGCTAGGTCAACAGGAAGTTGCAGTTGCTTTTCTAGCCTCACCCAAGCCCATGCAACACAGTGCAGAGAGGAGGGCCTTTTTATTTCCCATTCCCTAGAATGTATAGGGAAAGTGTGGAGGTAGAAATGTAATAACCTTAATCCTCACACCCTCCAGAATCCTGTAAACAGTTAAGGGCTTCAGCAAGCTAATTTCCAGTTTCTTTAATCCCTCCTCTCTTAATTGATGCACAGTTCTACATATTCTACAACTGCTTGTCTAGGAAAGGTTTTTTTTCCTGCTTACATGAAGAATTCTCCAAGAATACCAAACCCTTTACATTGTAGGATCTTCCTACTTCCCTACTAAGAAAGGCAGGCCCAATCACATTTGCTGTTAAAATTGTGATATTGTCAACTGGGATCTGAGGCTGAGAAAAAGTGACTTGTCTAAAGCCATTAGTTAGACTCATAGCAGAAGTTACATTTGAAGCAGGGACTTTCTGATTTTTAACTCATTCTCTTAAACCCTATGCTTATGTCATGTCTCTGCCTTCAAAGCACTGTGAAACTGCTGAACTAGACTTCATCAAGAAGTTTGATACCACTTTCCAAAGATGTAGAACTCCTTAGGCCATTACAGTTGTTAACTAACTTAGCAAAATTAACATTGCCAATTATTACTACTTCTGTTCACTTGCATTTGAATTTCACATAATTTTATGGTGATGTTTCAGGCCCCATTTTTCAGGTGAGTTCCAACACCTACATGCTTTGCCAACTCATAGGTTCTAAACAATGAGTGAATACTGTTATAAACAATTACCTATCAATGTCATAGTGATGCATCACAAAAGCACAAACCTCCTTGCTTAAAATAAAAGAATTACACTTTGTTCTGTATTCACACTATTGCTATGATTATTGTAAGGTACATACAATATATATATATTCTCAACATATGCAAGAATGGGCCTCTGAAACTTGCCATTAACGATCGCCTAGCCTCTTCCGAGTAAAATAATTTTATCCCTCCTGCAGTCTGAAATGACACCACTGGGTGGTGGAAATATTTTGGGATTTGTTTCCAAATAAGTATAACCACCCGGTTTGGTTTTTCCATTACTTACAAGATGCTTCTATTTAGTTACATATTCCATTCCAGTGCTCTCATCATCAGTCTCTGTGACTAAAAATGAAGGACTGAAGCTCTTTCTGCCAACATATCAGGATCACACCCTTCTGGAGTAACAATCACTCTGTAACTTCTCTGACAATACTCATTAGAAGGAAAAAAGCAACCCTCTAACCACCTTATTATAAACACAATATTAAAAGTAGGTTAAAGAGTGATAAAAGCTAACAATATTCACATTAAGCAGTTTCCAATACTCAACATAAGAAGCATCCTCCTGCAATGCACCTGTAATAAGAAACAAGCAAAAATAGGACAGTTTTATTTATTTACATTATTTATCATTTCCTTAAAAGAAATAAAATTATTTTGGAGATATTTTTGCTACATGTATTCTTCTGACCTATGATAGCATTAGGAATACTGATGATTTCTTCATATGCTAGATGAATCATACTGATCCCTACTCCAAGCAGTTCAGAGGAGCTGTTATCATTCCATCTTAAGTATGATCCTCTCTTCTAGCTAGCCTATTTCTTTCACAAAAACACTAGCTTGCCATAAGAAGCCAGGTAGCCAGGCTAACATGAATATGCTCCCTAATTGCAGGGGGTGAGGGAATTGCAGTCAACAGCTTCACAAATTATTATTCTTGGCAGGTCTATTAGATCTCTGACCATGGCCAGCTGCACAAGTAGCCCCCTTCCACCATCCACATACAGTTTTATGGTTGCTATGAATATATAGACATAAGTGATCTACATGTGAATTGGTTATGGTTATTGTAATCTGGTATGTGGGTAAAACTGGCTGTAATGCAAGATTGGCGGTGGCAGGCAATTACTGAGGTGAAGCAATTCATCAGCTGGCACCAAAAGATTAGATTTAAGTGGGTTATTTCTTTCTGATTAGCCAACAAGGGCTTTTCAATATTAATCTCTAATCAGGTGTCAACCCACCTCCTTTAGTGCTCAAGGGAGCACCACTGGTACTCTTCAGATCTTCTGATCTGGTCTCTGTCAGATGGTAACAAGGGAAGAATAAAGCAACACAACACAAAGCCAAACATCACAAAAGTGTTAAAATGAAAAGGTTAGAGATAAAATCCAGTTAAGGATACCAGATAAGATGTTAAAAAGTATGTTCTCCTCATCCAAAACAAAGAGAAAAATAAAAACTACTGACACAAAGGAAATTGGGAAGTCCAATCCTATGGTCATGCTCCAGTGGTTGCCCACTAAACCAGCAACATAATATAGCCAGGATCTTATGCACACCCAGCCACAAAATGAGCAGCACACCACACTTAAAAGCAAATGTTAGCATAGGAACAGCAATATCCTCTCTGATAGTAATTGAGGAAACTCCACTGATATTTGCCAATCACAATGGTACTTGCCAATGACATGTTAGCTATGGATAGAAAACACCAATCAATACATGGTGACAGTGGGAAAGCCATCATTCCATCACATAACTCAGTATACATACACCTGTCTCACACAATTAGGCGTGCCATCCAGTTCTGTCAGGAAGCATGCATGTAGAACTGAGAGGCTTAGCAGAGGAGGGGTTTGAATCTTTTTGGGAATGCCAGTCATTCCATTCAGTAACACTAATAATATTACATACCTTGTGTTTGCTTGGATAAGGGGAACAAGATTTTTTTCTTAAGAGAGATCAGGAAGAACTGAAGGTGTAACAACAAGCTCATAGGAGGCAATTCTATACAAGATGTCTAGTAGCTCTATAGGAAAGAGTCCTCCAATAGAAAACAGGAGATGAGGGGTCAGTTCCACCTCAAGGAGATAAAAATGTGGCCCCATAAACTTACTATTAGTTTTGTAGTTTCTTGATCAATTATCTTGATCTCGTTTTGATATTGTTGTTCTCTGTTCTCTCTGCAATCTAGAGGAAAAGGAAGGATATATAGATTTTAATAAACAAATATTCCCACTTTTGAGGGCATCTTGCTGAGAACAATCATTCCTGCCAATAGCAAATGTGATAGTCCAATGTCTATCAGTAGGGTAGTAAAACAGGGTCACCAACAGAAAAGACAAGGTTCCACGCAGTCTGGGGATTCACTAGATACGCAGAAAAAATACTGTTTTGTGAATTAAAAAACAATGCATTGCATGCATTTTGCTCTCCAAAAGGTACGGAATGTTGAGTGCAATTGTGCATCAGCTTATGCCCCGAACAGCTTAAAGTACCTAGCTTAAAGGCTGGAATAATACTGGAGTGCATGTTTAATGGTAAGCATCTCCTGATCCTAATACCAAGTCATTTCAGGCATTTTGGCACCCCAAGCAAAGTGCAGCCATTTCCTCTTATCACTGCCACTTGGGTTCAAGCCAGACCCCTACACTTGGCGTGGACTTAGTCAATGGCAGCAAAAGTTCAGCAGACAATGTCCATCACCACTCCTATCACTAGGGTTGCCACAACCTGGAGGAAAAATATCTTGTGTGTTTAACAGGGGCTTAATGTGTTGAAACTTTTTATAGCACAGAGGTAAATAACACCACTTGGCAAATAATACCTAGTTAAGTCTCTGGGCAAGACATTTTTCTCCAGCTTGTTGGTAACCCACATACCACTAATGTCCAAAAGTGAGCTAAGCTCAATACAGAAGTACCCTCCTCACTGTGCCAACCCAGTTGCTTGGGTAGCTTGACCAGAGAACCCACTTTGCTTAATATGTAAAATTATTATTATAAATCAGACTACTCCACAGAGCTTCTATATCACTTCACATCATCCCACACCTTTCAGTTATATCAGTTTACACATTCCAGTGTGACTCTGTGAATGTTGGAGATGACAAATGATTTTGACGTGAGACCCTGATGCATGTTTTTTATGGACATTGTATGTAAATCTATACTGAATCTTGGCCACCGCAATATATTGCTTCTGCTGATCTCAAGTCCAGACTGTCTTTCTCTGTCCAAGGACTCCTGAAGATATTCCTGAAGTCTTCCTGTTTGCTCCATCTCTGTCATCTGTAAACAATCCACAAAGATTTTAACAAATGAAAATTAACCTAATAAAAATCACAGTCTCCTATTTTAAAATATATTTATTTTATTTTACTTCTCATATATGCCATCTTTTTCCCTGATGGGGATCCAAAGCAGTTTATATAATTTGCCCCGCCTCCATTTTATCTTCACAACAGCCCTATGAGGTATGTTAGGCTGAGAGTATGTGATTGGCCTAAAGTCACCCAGCAAGCTTCCATGGCAGAGTGGGGAATCAAACTTGGATCTCCCAGGTCCTAATCCATCACTCTAGCCACTACACCACACTGGCTAGCACTTAAACTATGAACTCTTTCTGTCCAAATTACCTCATATCCAAGGTGTGTGCTCTCTTAGCATTAAAAAAGACAAATCCTTGCCAAAAGAACTGGTCCATTATGAGTGAAGATCTACAGATCTCATTAGCTGAACAGAAATTAGGAATTCAACTCTCTAAGCAATAATTACAGCATTATTTCTAAGAAGCAATAACGTGATTGTGTCGAGAGAACTTGGGCTGTATTATGATAACAACAGCCTACATACCTGATGGAAGAGAACACTTAGAACATTTAATTCTTGGCAAATAAAAATCCAGAAGGATATAAGTTAAAAAATTAGAAAAATGTATAAAATAATTCTCTATAAAGTGAAAGTATGAAAAAACCCCACAATAAATAGTACAATTTGTTTAAGGAGAGACTATAATCTGCAGGCAATTCTTTAACTCAGGGTGATGGGTGTACAACTTTGACAGCACCATGTAAAGGCTTCAAAACTATGGGAGGGGCTAATTTCAGCTTCAAAAACTTGATCCTCTCCTATAGCTGCTTTTACTTGCTCACTTACCCTTCCCTTTCAATTCCAGAAGCAGAAGACAGTGCTCTGGAGGAGCTGTGGCATTTATTCAGTCTATTCAGGTGTTTCCCAAAGCTAAATGTTTGATCCTTTCATCTGCTTATAGTAAATATCGGTATGGCTGCTTGTACTCATCCTTATGCAGATAGCACAATATTTTGTATCCACTATAAATTCAACGGAATAGCAACATGTATGAAAGATGATACTATAAACACTATATCAGAATGGAAGTGAACATGTTGGGAAGCAAAATTAAAGAGATGTCATTAAGTCTAATGGGGCAGCCTTCTTATTAAGGCTGTTGTGCATGTGTGCAGCTTTAGAGGTCGTCATGCCCACATTTCAACCTACCTCAGTGGTTTGAAAATAGGACAATGGAGATTCTTATTAGGGACCTGGCAGCAGTCATGGAAACACAGTTTTTCTTTCAGAGGCAAGAGTCACATATGGTCGGCTAGATCATGGTTATAATATGCCAAGCACAGTGAAGCACAAATTTTGCACAATAGTTGGAACAACTTTATAGAGATGCTACGAGGCTCATTGTCTAGATTTCCTGACCCTTGAAACAAGTTGATGATACCGGTCAAAACAGATTCTGACAGGCAGATATCGTTATAATAGCCCAACACTGTGCATGTTTATTCTTAAATAAATTACATCACATCTTGGAAAATTCCTGGAGATTTGGGGGCAATTACTGAGAAGAGTTTGGATGCGGGGAGAAGGAGGTCAGAAAGAATGCCATACCATAGTGTTTATCCTCCAAAACTGCTGTTTCCTTCAGGCTAAGTGATCTCTGCAGTTTGGAGATAAATTATCATCTCAGAAGAACTCCAGGCCCCACTGGAAAGTTGGCAACCCAAGTGTACCCTGATTCATGTATGTGATAACTGGGCATAAGAGAAAAGCCCATGCAGCAGCATTCCTCATAAACAGACTCTTAGGCTGCTGTTCCCACAGGACTGGACAAGTGCCTGGCTGCTGAGGGTCGACTTGAACTATGAAGCTAGCTATGGTGAATGCTCAAGTCAGCTTTCCTCACACACTATCAAATCTAAAAGAGAAATGTTCCCAGTCATGTTTGTATAGGATTGTGGCTGCCTGACAATATCTTGTTCAAGAAGGCAAAATAGTCAACTCTGGGCGGGGAAATTCTTGGAGATCTCGAGGCAAAGCCTGTGGAGGGGGAAATTTGGGGAGGGATTTCACCTAGTATCTATGGTATAGCATAGTCCACCCTTGAAGCTGTCATTTCCTTCAGAGAAACTAGTATCTGTAGTCTGGGGATCAGTTGTAATTATGGGCGAACTCGCCACAACCTGGAGGCCAGCAACCTCAGGGCAAAACGCTGTCTTTCCCTCTACCTCAGTGGCATTGAGGGAGAGAAACTATTACTGGTGCTGGCAGCCAGGGTGCCAGGAGGAACAGGGCAAAGAGAGCACCTCAAGCCGCAACGGATTTGAGGCGCAAATTTTATCAACGACTACTCTAGGAAGCAGTAAAAAGGAGGATAACTGCCAATGTATATATTTATATACGCACAAAGTACGCTTTTCCTGATTGACTTTATTGCGTGTTTTTGTTCCTGCTTCAGGACCTCAAGAGCCCGCTGCAGGCAACCAGCTCTTCCAACAGCTCGGCCTAATGAGGAAAACGCGCGTGCGCCAACGGGTACAACTGCCACCCCAAGCAGCGCCAGCGATCGTCCGCCAGCGCCCGCGCTGTTCTTAGCCGCTTCGAAATGCTGTCCCCCCTCCCCGCACTCATCCCAATACTGCGCAGGCGCAATCAGATATGCCTGCCAGCACCAAAAGAGATTACATTAAGCATAAGCGACACTCTGGCACGCGCGCTCTCTCGCTCGGTTGCTTCAGTGACGCAAGAGTCCGCCACGATCCCGGCAGCCCTAGGGACCAGTGACGAGATGGGCGGTGAAAATCAGAGAGTGAGGAGCCGGCCGACAGGCTGAGGTAGGGGCGGGGATAGGAGCCAGTGGAGCCCCCGAGAGGCGGTGCTTCTGCGGCAGCTTTTTATTCTCGCTGTTGACAAAAGCGCCCGGAGTCGGTGGGCCTGGCTGGTCGGGTGAGTGGGGCGACATGTGGGCGTTGCCTTGAGGGGGGTAAAATAAACATGAGAGTCTCAGACCTTCAGTGGGGGGAAGAAGAACAATCTCCCTTCCCCCATGTTATCCATGAGGTAAAAGCAGCGTCAGATCCACCCCATCCCCCCGTTTTTGAAACAATTTGGAAAGAAAGGCTGTTTGAGGCGAGTCTGGTGGCACCAGATATTTCTTTTGGTGAACGAGGGTGGTTGTCATGGAGGGGCACTAGGGAGGAGGGTGCAGGGATTCTGCATTTGGTGTGCTTAGTATCCCCCTGGCTGTTTAGGGAAGGCTGTGACTTTCCTAGGAGGTCAGACTTAGCCCCCCACACTAAATCGGCGACAGAATAGAAAAGAGTTGATTGTCAGTGCGGAGCTGTCCCACCTCCCTCTACAGCTACTGGTGGAGAAGTATCATTCATAGCTTCTGTATGAAACTGTTGCTGTATTGTTGGTCTCCAGCAATGGTACTTCTAGGTGGAGTGAGTATGTTTTCTCTGAGAGTTATTTAGAGATTGTAGGAGAACGGTATTTGACAAGAATTTATATGGAATTGCCTGAGTGGCAAGGTTTGAACTGTGGAGTTTGCAGAGTTGCATAAGGGATGACCCTTAACAAGTGCAAGATGTCTGGCACTCCTATTAAAAATAAAGTCCAGCACCGGCTGCAGCAACAGCTCCAAAACATCACTGAGAGGAGCTAGTGGCCAGCAACAGAAGTCAATAAAGTCTGGTCTATACACCTTGTGCTGTAGATTGTCTTCCTTGCCCGTCCCACCTTTCCCATTGGCTGCTGCCCTGACAGGCCTGGACAACATCCCCTGCTGTAAACATCATCACGTGGCCTGGCTGCATTTTTGTCGGGGTGCTGGCCTGGAGAGTACCAGATTAATACTGCCTCTCTTTGCCTACAACATGCAATTCACTTTGATCTGCCACTCAGTTCTTGTATCCCTTGTGCCTTTCTAGATGTGCTTGAAATACTGGGGAAGGGATATGCTTGATTGGAGCCATGGGAATTTTAAATGAGGTAATGGGAGGGGGAATAGAAGCCTGTTTCTGTAAACTTTATTTCCAAGAACAATAGAGTGATTCAGAAATATAGCATCAGCATCATTCCCATTCAGCTTCCTGATTTTTGTTGGCCTCTGACGTAATTTTATACACGTGCAGTTTTAAGGATTAATTAGCATGAATATGCCTTGTGAGTAAGTGCTGTGAGTTCTCATAGTGGTGACTCCAAACATTGATTACATGTTATCCCATGTGTCCTGGTATTTTTTTAATTTAATTGTTAGGATTTAAAATTCCCTCTATAAAAGAAAGAATATAGAATCATTAGGGAGACAGATGCAGAGAAGTTAGCCGTGTTAGTCTGTGGTAGCAAAATCAAAAAGAGTCCAGTAGCACCTTTAAGACTAACCAATTTTATTTTAGCATAAGCTTTCGAGAATCAAGTTCTCTTCGTCAGATGCCTGATACAGTCTCTGTACCAGGCATCTGACGAAGAGAACTTGATTCTCGAAAGCTTATGCTAAAATAAAATTGGTTAGTCTTAAAGGTGCTACTGGACTCTTTTTGATTAGGGAGACAGACACAGTAAGAATGCTTCCAATCATTCCCAGTAGACAAACCAGCACCACCTCAGTATCTTTTATCATTTATGGTAAAGTTAAAAGTAGCCTTGGAACATTTCCCATTTGGAGAGCTGAATGATTCTATGAAGGGTGGAAGGCAGACTTGCATGTATCCCTGAACTGGGTCATAAATAATGATAGCTTCTCTTTGCTAAACACTGCATGTCAAGTTGGTGTCAGAGCCAGTAATTGTTGAACCCATTGGTTCTGATTTCCAGATATACTCAGTCTGTATATAAACTCATACCCTTATATTTTTGATAGACTGCCAGCTTCTCGTTTCAGAACTTTCAAACAATAATGCAAATTAGGAACTTTTCTCGACCAGTAAGTATGCACTGAATGAGTGGGGGAGAGAAATCGGACATCTTAGCAGTCTTCTCCTAACCTAACTGTTTGAAGTATGTTAATGGATAGCTAGTCTATATTAGGAACTGTACTGATCTACATGCAGCAACTACTATGTATTGCTCTAGCTTCTAATACTTTAGGGATACTCTGCAAATGGAAACCAAAGGCTTCACGAGTGAATCAACATAAATATTGTTCAACTTGGTGTTTTTGCTGTTATAACTTTACATTCTTTAATTGCTTTCTTGAAACTATTAAATTCTGATGTCAATGTCAGATAAAATATTTTAAGATGGTGGGATTGAATCCTAACACTTTTTGCCTCTTGTGCTGAAGCAAGAAGAGATGGTCTTGTCTGACTCCTGTCCTTACTGCAGGCTCTCTCCTGCTTGGATTTTTTGTCCAGAAGTACCCACATTCCCTCCTCCCAACTTTTTCAAATGTGTAAGGGATCTTCCTCCCTCTTATGTCAACAGAAATATAGGTATAATTAACCCATGATATTTTAGGTGTATGGTAGTAGTGCTGGAAACAGGGCACATCACTTAAAGGATTAATAGACTGCTGAATGGCCCATAAAGTATTTGGCACTGAATGTTAAAAGCATCACCAAATAATATAAGAATGTGGTCTATTAGAAAAATTTATTTGAAATAGATCTTACGGCTTTCTCAGCCATATGGCAAGTTAGATGTTTATTGAATTAGCTATTCTGGCTCCCCTGAACTATTTTTAATGAGAGAGAAAAACACAAATTACTGATATGCCAGACAGTGTTGTTTCTATAAACTGGGTGTTGCACTCTAGTTACTAGCTTTTCCTAGAATTTTTACTTAAATGGAGCCAGAACTTTTTTTTAAAATGATCTTGCTTGTTCCTATGCGCAGACACAATGCCAGGTTGGAGTCCTTGTACGTTTAAATGAGGCAATGAACACTAATTACAATACATGGAGAGTTGAGTCCTAATAATTAGACACACAGTGCAAAGTAATTGTAGATCTCATTCAGCTATTCTGACCAAAATTCAGAGAAGTATGTAAGTTTTAAAATTATACCATCTCCAGAATTCTGACTTGCCCAAGAATAATGGTTCTGAAATAACTAATCCATAGAATACACAAACCCTATTATCAATGAAAGTTTTAGCCACGTTCAGTCATTGCTACTGAAACAATTCCATATAGAACTTAAGTTGCAGCCCAGTGAATAGTTCAGTAGCAAACATGAGTGTTCCTTTTCTTTTGTTTGCCACATCTACATGCATTAGGAAGCCATGGCTGGATGTCTCCTCAGTGCATGTGTGAGTAGAAAAGGCCTTGGGTGTAATCACTATGTGTGACAGTTTGCATGTGGATTTGCTTGTTACTTATTTTGTATGAAGCAAAGGCTCTAAGCATTTGATTTCATCTCTGAAACTAGCATTGTGAGCAGCATAAAATTCAGAGATAATTTCTAAAGCTCATTTACGTAATGGCAGATGAGTTCTTGTGAATTTGTTTATAAACCCTGCATTTCCATTTGGGGATGGGTTGTTTTGTATGAAGTTTTGAGGGGTTTTAACATTTCAGACCCTTTTAATTATTGCTTATTATGTGTTGAACACAATGTCTCAACATTGATCTATAGGAATTCTGACACAGTGTGGTGGGCATGGCCACAAAATGGCTGCCACAAAATGGCTGCTGCAGGATGTGCTACAGCTTACCTTCAGTCACACAGTGAAGATCTTTGTGCTATAGAAGCAGCTTTTGCCAAAGCAATGTTGTTTAAAATACTGCACAGCCAATCAAATCTCCAATGGTCCATCAGAAGCCATGATTAGCAAAAGCACCACCTGTCCTCACCTACTTTCTAAAAACACTTGGTGCCACCAGGAGAGGTATGGGCGAGTGCAATGGGGATCTCTGATCTATATGAAACAGATGAAGTTGTATTCAATAAAAAAATAGCTGGATTGGCAGCTAAGTATTTAGTTTATGTTTGTGTATTTTCTGGAAACATTTGCTTTTAGTTGGATTGAGATATAATAATAACAACAACAACAACAACAACAACAGCCTTGTGCTTATATACTGTTCTTCAGGACAGATTAGTGCCACACTCAGAGTGGTTAACAAATCAGTGTTATCATTATCCCCACATCAGACACCCTGTGAGGTAGGTGGGGCTGAGAGAGTTCTGAGAGAGCTGTTACTGACCCATGGTCAGCCAGCTGGCATCAAGTGGAGGAGAGGGGAATCAAACCCAGTTCTCCAGATTAAAGTCCAGCCACTCTTAACCACTACATCAAATTGGCTCTCAGAATCAACACTCAGTCCTGCATCTACGGCACCACTAGTCAGTATCCTGTGCTTACTTAGTAGAGGAAAGAAAATATATAAAAGATCTTATGCCAAAAAATTGCATTGGAGTTCATAGGAAGGAACCCTCTTGTAACCTATAAGTCATGATATAGTTTGGCATGGAAGAAGCAATTTTACACAGCCATGCCCCTTCCTCTAACATCATCCCACTCTCTTCTCTTGAAGAACTCGGTGAGGGAGGCAACAAAGGGAACACAGCACCATTCACTGTGAGGAGGACTGGAAGGTGTCCTGGAATGAACACACATCATAGAGCTCAAGACAAGCTCAACTTCCCTCCCGCAACCATATATCCTTTGGGCAGACACGCATACAATAAAGGAAGTGTGGCCACTCCAGCCACTGCTAGGGTTGCCAGATTCCCCAACCCCCCAGGTTGGAGGTGGGAGGCCTGGCACCTACCTTTGTTGCGCTCCTGGCCTGCATGATGACATCACTTCTGGGAAGTGGCAATGACACCACTCCTGGGAAGTGACATCCTGTGCTCCTGGTCTGAACGATGACATCACTTCCAGGAAGTCATCGCACAAGCCATGTGCCACCCTGGGAGTGCTCCTACACTTCCGAGTGGGGCCAAATCAGGCCTGTGGAATGTGATTTGGTCCAAATCTGGCCCAATTCAGGCTGCTATAGCGCACAGGAGCATGCTGCGCTGCCCAGGAGCGCGCCCCTGGAGGCGCATCCCCCCCCCCCACCAGCCAGGTAAATGGGGATGAGGGTGGAGGTGGGAGTGGGGGGTCCCCGCCTCCAGCAGGGGACTAGCAACCCTAGCCACAGCACTCATATCCTTCTCACGCTCACTCAGCACAGGTAGCCCTGATAGAACATTAACACTCTTCCAATGGAAGGGTTGGGGAGGCAGACCCCAGGACAGCTGCAAGAGAATACACAACTGTCCATTCACAGAAACCTTTCTAGTCAGCTGCCCAGTAGATTGCTGAGAATGGGCACCCATGTGACAAACAGGATCCTTCAAAGGGGAACACTGGCAAGGAGACAAAACCTACTTTTTGCCCAGTGGCAGGCTGATCAGAAGCAAAATGGAAGGAAGAGGCCAGATTACAATCCATACCTAATACACTCAGGAACACTCTCCTAACCATACATCCAAATGGGCATAAAGAAGGAAGGTACAATGTACCATTAGGTATCTCTCAGCACATGTGGACTCAACACCACAAATATATACCAAACTGAGGACTATAAAGAAAGGCATAGCGTTGTGGGAAGGCTCAAGTATTTATTCACGGGTCCCAAGTTCAAGTACCATATGGAGATAGCTGCTGGTTAGCCCTGGAGGTTCTAGGCATTGTTGAAGCTTTGCAGCACCAGACAGGCATCAGATTAGCTGCCTCATACGCAAGTTATTTTGGCCAACAATTCCCCATGTACCCAGTCCCTGCTGCACTTGTGGGCACTCCGCCCCCTCCCATTCATTCCAGCAACACTTGCACTTTGTTACCCCACTTCCAGTTATGAAGCCTTCATGGCTTGTTAGATGCCAGCAACAATCTAAAGGTGTATGCCACCTAAAATGTCTTTCCCTCCCCCTTGCAAAAGCATGCTTATGCAACCATTGAGTGACCTCCTCAGCTCCCTCCCAGTGAAAGTCCCATGTTGAAGGCAGCTGGGTCAGGCAGAAGCAGAAGAGGGAGCCAATCTTATCTTGCAAAACTCTGTCAGACAGAGATACTGCTGCTATATAACAATCCACACCTTTATTGAATAGTGTCAGGCATAATAAAGGCAAGTCAGATGACCAACAAGTCTCCTTTGCCTTTGAAAGTTGCTTTGACAAACTGCAAAATCACAGATGGAGCTGTGCCTATCACTGTGTGGCCATGGTACAGGAGCCAAGCTGGAGTAACAGAGTTGGCAGGCCCATAGCAGAGGATGTTAGTGAGCATTGGTCACTTCAGTGGTAGGTCATGGTACAGGCTCAGCATATAGCTTTTAATGTGCAATGCTCTGCAGTAGGGGCACTAAGTATGTAGGCTCCAAAAGTATATACAAACACACTCTTCTAGCTTAGGAGTTCCCACATGGTTGAATAAACCTATTGGGGGATATAGTATGATCGTTCAGTGAATGCATACTTATTACTTGTAGATAGTTGCATTAGAACTGTAGAGCAACAGACAGTGCAATCAAGGCATCATAACAGACCAGCAGTAGGAGGGTGGGATGGTTGGTAGTCACCCTGAGTTGTAGTGCTTTCTGTGTCCTCCCGTTGCAGGAGAAACAGTTATACTGAAAGTGTGATGATGTTGTATAAGCGGATCTGTAAGTTCCTACACTCTGTCTGCACTCTACACACCGCTAACAGCTGTTGAAAGAGGAAGTGTAGTTGAGACAACATGCAGGGTTGTTGCAAGAGGGAAGGATAAAAGCCATCTTAGATTGGCTGGGGAGGCCCTCCCTTGCATACCTGTGTTGAATGCGTTGCCCTTGCATCCCCATTTGGAGGAGTGAAGTCACCCATTTGGTATCCTGAGACGGAGTACCTGTAAGGATTCTAAGCAGTGCTTTTTAGACATATGCTTATTTGTGCTAAGTGCTGCCTATGTTGCATGCCCATATGAGCTGTATGTGTACTGACTGGGGTTTATCTAATGCTTAGGAGGGCTATGATTGGCTGCAGACTTGATATCTTAAGATGTGCCAGGGCTTAGGGGCAAGGTGGAAGGCAAGGGGGAGGGATCTTGTATTTTCAATCTCCATGTGTTCTGTGGGGATTTTTAAACATACCCAAGGAATACTACTGGGAGAACATTATGCTTGCATTTGGAGTGTATCTTGGGCCTGGGAGTGCTAGGGTGCTGCAAAGCCCCGCAGCACCTATGATACACCCCTTATACCAACCAATTCTGTGCTGGTGCCAGAGTAATATTGGCACAACACCAGCATATCTTCTATATATGCTGTCATGTTTCGAGGTACACCTGTGTAGGGCTTAATCACCAACTTAAGCTCTTCAGAGATCTGTTTTAGGATTGTACTTTAAAAGAGCTTAAAGAAGCCTCCCTTGGGACAACCATTGATTTGATATCAACTTAAATTATATCTTTAATTTAATTCAGACAAATGTTCCAAAAATGTTGTCCCTATCCCCTGAACTTCACAGTAGTAAGCAATGTGTTTTATTCATCCTACTTACTTAATGTTAAGTATCATCCTATACACTAAAACCCTGATACATTCAGGCTTGAAGGGATAAACTTTCAGGCAGTTGGGATAAACTTTTATTACAATACTCCTTAATTTAAAGAGGCTCATACACCATGGATTTGGTCCTTTATATCTTAAAACACCTACAGATAGCAGTCATTGGGAGTGCACACATGTGGAAACCATTTTTCAAAGTCTCCCATTTAAAAAAATATCAAAGTGGAGTTATGTTGGTTTGAAAACTTTGAAAAGCATTTGGATAGACTGTCAGCTGAATGATTAATCTTGTTTCTGTATATTACATTAATAATCCAAGCAGCTAGAAACTTATGAAAACAAAATAGTTATTATCATTGCTGTTTTCTTTCCTCCTACAGATACGCCAAAATGCTTTCACTTTCTTAAAAGTAACCTGGACCAGAAGCCGGTGGTGACAAAGCAATCCTAAGAGCTGAAGAGGCAGCACGAAGGATTCTGTGCCAATGCAGCAACAAAAAAGACAGCCAGAGTTAGTGGAAGGGAATCTTCCAGTCTTTGTGTTCCCCACTGAACTTTTATTTTATGCTGATGACCAGTCAACGCACAAACAGGTGTTGACTCTCTATAATCCCTATGAATTTGCCTTAAAATTTAAAGGTGAGTCTCCACTTCATTTTACATGCTGCTTCAGTACCAATTTGTATTTATTATTTTAATTCAGAGAAATTATAGGCAGAATAGATGTTGACTGCTGGGTGTGTTCATCAGTCTTGTAATGTACTTGTGCCTTACTGCGTCTGGTTTTCTTTTTATTTCAGTTCTTTGTACAACTCCAAATAAATATGTTGTGGTGGATGCTGCAGGTGCAGTGAAGCCTCAGTGTTGTGTTGATATGTAAGTAAAATAACTTTTTGCTTGGATTATATTGAAACAGATTTGGAGTGAATAACTGAAACTATGAAAGTATTTTCATATTTTTCTGAACTAAAGGGCACACTAACTTGTGCTTTGAAAGGATTTGAAGTTTTGAATTCCTGGAAAAAGTTAAAAGGGTTTCAGAGGATCTGTAATGGCTTCGTTTTTTTTTTTAACTAGATGTTGAAATAGTTGCAAGCAAATAGTAGGCTTAATTGCAATGAGTGGGACGAAATAGCATAGTCTGCATTTGTTGCAAGGAATTATAGGTTTAAATTTTTGGAATGGTTCAGGGCCTAGTGTCCTCTATTCTTTCTCCTTTAGTCTTCTAACCCACTCATATGCCTTTTGAATTTGGTTGTCCTTGGTGCAGATTCTCGCCAAGAGATGATAATTCCATTGTAAACATAAGGAATGCTCATGGTGCATATAGAATTGCAGTGCCCTCCTTGAAAGTGGCAGTTCTCATACTGGCAGTTGCCACTTTCAAGGAGACTAAAATTTCTGTCCTCTTCACAGTCCGTTTTTGCAGGGGCTTAGCTATTTTGTAAGAAGTGGAGGGGGAACGTGGCTCAGCCCTACAGTATTAAGCTTCAGACACTTGAACATCAAAAATCCCACTCAAGGGACACTTTTTGGGGGGTATCTTCTTACTACTCAGTCTTGTAGCTCATTGGTGGCAGATGCTTCATGATGGTCCAACAGTATGAGAAGGAAAACACCCACCGTCGTTGTGGGGGGAGAAGAATCCCTTCTGAAGGAACCCTGCCAGCATGTTACAGTTGAAGTATTAACAAAGACATCTGCAAGATGGCTTTCTCAACCCCAGTGTGATCCTCTCCAGTTCCTTCTCAACCCCATTATGGGCCTTTGCTTCCATGGTTATTCCAGGACAGCTCGTAAAGAGAACTTTACGCCTCATGGTATGAGTTCTTGGAACAGGTTGAAGAAATGTATAGTGCTTAGTGTGTTGAACTGGGGAGACTCAGGTTCAGATTCCCATTCTGCTTTTAAGCTCACTAGGAGACCTTGTACTAATTGTTCTTTTGAGGTTTAATCTACCTCACAAGGTTGTGAGTGTAAAATGGAAGAGCTATGTGCTACACCCTGAGCTCATTGGAGGAAGGATGGAATAAATATCAGAATAAAAAGTTCCTAAGTTCTGACATGTCAGTTTAATAGAATAGAGTTTGGCTGTGTTGTATTTGTAGATCAGATTGTAGATCAGATTGTAAAATTGAAGAGTGGAAGGACACGTAAGCCAGGTCTTGAGGAATTAGCTGTAACAGCAAAACACTACATCATTTTTAAGTACCTGTTCATGCTTTCATCAAGAGTAACAACACTGCTATACATTTAAATGGCAGTAATCACATAATGCTTTTCTTTCCCTCCCAAGATCATGCATAACAACTATGAGGCTTGCTTCCCTTACAGTGTGATTCGTCACCGAGATATTCGACCTTGTCACTATGGTGTGATAGACAAATTTCGGCTCCAGGTCTCTGAGCAAAGCCAGAGAAAAGCTTTAGGACGGAAAGAAGTCATTGCAATGTTGCTTCCCACTGCAAAGGAGCAGCAGAAGGAAGAAGAGGAAAAAAGGATAAAGGAACACCTGACTGAAAGTGTCTTCTTTGAGCAGACTTTATGTCAACCAGGTAGCTAGATAATTGGGATTTCTTTTATTTTTGTTGATGACTATATAGCTGCCTCTTTAAGAATAATTATGTTACTCTTATGGAAAGGAGTGCTCTTCTCAATCCCTTTATTTATGTTCATTCTAAAACATATGATTTCCATAATGTCCTAGTGGCTGACATCAAAGATAAATATCCTGCTAGAAGTGCTTATTAATGATGACAAACAAAACGCCCAGCATTATGGTGGCAGTGGTGAACAAGCTTTACCTCTACTACAGTGTTGTCTCCAAGTGCAGCATTTTACACACACAAAAAGTTTGTGGGACAAGGAGTACAGTTGCTCCCTGCTTGTGGTGTTGCCAGCCATTAAGAAACGTGTCACTCTCTGAATAATAGCCCTGTCCAGGGTTATGTGTCCTCATTGTGCAAGAGTGTAGCAGAATATTGGGGTCTACTTATACACAGACCAATGATTAAATTGCCAGCCACTGTGATGGGTAGAGTGGTTCCGATGAGAGAGGCTCCCCCTTCACAGAATCCTGTCACTGAACATGTTCCAAAGCAGTTGATTTGTTTTCTCCTCCACAAGTGGTTAGAATGTCAGATGAGGATCTGGGAGACCCAGGTTCAAATCCCCACTCTGCCATGGAAACCCCCCGAATTCACTATCTGAGGGTACCATCTCACCTTGTCTCATTGACGAGCTGTCATGGTGGGGATGGCAGTAGAGAGATAGCAACAGGATTCTAGGAGCCGTTGAGAAAGACTGGAAGCTCCTCAAAACACAGAAAAGTCTTAATCAGTTGAAGTCCTGACAATGGAATGCTTTTTCAAACTTTGTCCCCAGGCAGGGCCCAAACAGGGACGTGAGCACTGGTGTGAGGAAACAGGCGCGTTTCACTGGGTGTTCAGGGGATCTAGCCCAGGTTCCGAGTTCATTGCTGAGATACAGTCTATTTATGACATTTTAGAAACAAATTTCATGGAACTGAATGGATGGGAGGGGATTGAAGGAGGTGGAGGTGTTAGCTTTTTTGTCAGTTCTGGAGGGATTGCTTAGACACTGCTGGATTGTATAAGACACATGCTTTGTTTTTCAAAGAAATGAAGTGGGGTCTCTCAGCAATGTTCTTTGCCATAGGGACGTGAAAATGTATTGAATCTTTTTTTAAAAAATCACTCCTTAACCTTAGAAATTTTCCAGCTGTTGAGTGGGATACAACAGTATTACGAGATACTGGTCAAATCTCATAATAATGAAGACTCCTGGCTTTCCTCTATGCAAACACTGTAGGAGAAAAAAAAGTTTTGAGGGAGGGTTGGTTGCTGTTCATTTCTTGTAAAAAAAAAAAAAGGATATTGTAATTACTGAGTGATCTGCAGTTCTCTTAGACTTTTACAGCAATAGTGGGCATGAGGACAGAGCACACCAAAAAGGGGAAAGCTTAACTGAAAGGGAAATGCTATGCCCTTATGTGATGCTGAATGTCTTTTCTTGTTTCCTCTCCAGAGCACAGAATTGCCTCTTCGGGGCCTAGTTTACTCACAGTCTTCCTGGGAATAGTGTGCATTGCAGCTCTCATGCTTCCTACGTTAGGAGAAGTGGATTCCCTGGTGCCTCTCTACCTCCATTTAAGTGTGAATCAGAAATTAGTTGCTGCTTATGTATTAGGTAAATACCCATTTTCACATTAAATATTAAACATCTGAAAGCAAAGCTTGGCTATCAGGCAGTTCGGTGTTAGTGCATCAATAAAATCTTAGTAAACAGTGTTAACATAAAACCTCACTAAACACAGAATAAATCTGGTTATGAACAATAGATTTTGAAATTCTTCCTCTGCCCCCAGCCTCTTAACGTGAATAATTTGTCAAGCTTAACTAAAACAAGAGTTTGACATGTTCTTTAATTCTTTTCTTTCAGGTCTCATCACCATGGTTATCTTGAGAACATGAGTGATAATTTAGTTGGATGTCAAGATTCTTCTTTTGTTATTTTTTACTGTGTTATAAATTCACATCATGAATGTGGACTGTCTTTTGACTCCCATTTGGCGCATTAAGATGCTAAAGAAAGACGATTCAGTGATTTTAGAGTACTTCTTTTGAGTAATATTTTAACTATGTTTAACTGCAAAAGACTCAAGCACTCTAAGGTGCTTCTGTTACAGACTGCTATAAATTGTTTAGTGAATGAATACGAAGAACTTTTATATCTACGCCTACTGTACAAAATCTTATTAAAATAACATTTTGTTGTTTTTTTTAAATCCATGTTCACATCAGTGTTTGATCACCATAAAAGCCAGCAATTCTCCCTGCAGCATTAACTTGTCTGCTCCATGCCTGTAAGTATTGCAGTTAGTGCTAAATGACTTTTATGTACAGAATAAATCCTGGAATGGTCATACTTTATAAAAAGTTGATCATCCGACAGTGAAAGCACTAAAAACAAGACAATATCGTGTTTACATAGGAATATAGTTCCTTCATACATCTTTGACAAATGTGGGACACAGGGCTTTTACTCTCAGCAATGGTATCAGTTTCTGTTAAAACATATTGCCTTGATTCTTATGCATTGATGCTTACCTTAATAACTCAGCAAGGATCCACTTGGTACAAATCCACTCCACCAGGGGGATAGAGACTAACATTCCCTTAACTTGGTATTATCTACTTGATTATGTATAGAAACAAAGACAAAGCCTCTATCTTCATGTATGTAATTAAATATGTTTGGTTTCCTTCTTTTGCAAGAAACTGATGTTGAAGATTTATTTCTACAATTTGTATACTTTTTCCTCTCTTGCGTTCCTCATCGGAAACAAGTTGTTATCCATTTGGCATCTTCTGTTTTATCTCCTTTGACTAGTTCAAAACAAATTCCTCCTGTTACCTTCCTTAGTTACTACCATGTTGGAGTTATTTCATTCTCATCCAAAGCTGTTTTATTAAAAGTTTAATGCACTTTGAGATGTGTAAAAAATGTTTTGAAAAATTAACCCCCCCACACACACTTCTGAGTATCATGGCTACCCTCTAGATATGCATGTGGAGCAAAAAATCTTGCTGCAGCTAGACTGATTTGGTACTGAAAGGTTTCACAATAGTGGTGTCGTGATGTTCATGCATAGAAGTGAGAAGGAAGATTGGAAAAATGGACAACGGAGCTTGTGCATTATTGGAGAATAAAGACAAGACTTTTGCCAAGTGGTAATGTACCAGCATGTACATGGCATCATTTGGTAAGTTGGTTGCCTGTGAAGTGGTAAGGTGAACTCTTTACGACCCTGCTTCCCCTAATTGCAAGTCAGGTACCAAAATATAGTAAAACGCTGCTCACCATGTGGCAGAATCACTCGGACAAATAGACCCATGTACTTCATGATATTTTACTGATTTGTAAACCATTGTTTGCAGATATCATCTGAAGTGTGAATATTTTTGTGATGTTTAAAAGCAATAATAATAACAACATTTGATTTATATACTGCCCTTCAGGACAACTTAATGCCCACTCAGAGTAGTTTACAAAGTATGTTGTTATTATCCCCACAACAAACACCCTATGAGGTGGGTGGGGCTGAGAGAGCTCCAGAGAACTGTGACTAGCCCAAGGACACCCAGCTGGCTTCAAGTGGAGGAGTGGGGAATCAAACCCAGCTCTCCAGATTAGAGTCCTGCGCTCTTAACCACTACACCTGACTGCTAGTGCAGAGACTCGGGCCTTGGCTTTTTAATAGCTGGATAGGCCTCTCGTGATCTTGACAGGGAGCTGTAATGTTTGACCAGCCATAAGCATGCTACTTTACTTTTATTAGCAAGAAGAGGGTAGTGGGAACTTGAACCATGTGCAACGGAGCAGATAGAAGTGCCTTATGGTGTTTGCTTGCAGGTTGCTCAAAGATTCCTGTTTACAAATGACAAAATAACACATAGTGCATGCAACTGTTTCATTTTGTAGCATTGTTTACAGTAGTCAGAGCCCTAGTGGGGAAAAGTGGATTGGATTGCACTTGACCCTGGGCATTCTGTAACCATAACTATGTGGTGTGGTTAGAGATGAAAGGCAAGGTTCTGGGATAAGATGGGCTTGCTGTAGTTAAATTCTCAGTCCTTGGCAGAATATCACAGATTGATTTATAAGCTACCATTTGGTAAATAATTGTGTGCTCTCCTGGTTTCTGCTTTTAAGCTGCATTAACACAGACAAGATGGAACAGAAGGCTGGAGTTGAGCGTGATTGCCACCCCTACAGAATTAATGTAAAAGTGAATCCTCTTTAGGTAGTTTAAATTTGTCATTTCAAGAACATGAGTGCTGCCTTTCATTATCCCAATGCTGTGGGTTTTTTCATATGTTTCAGAAAAATCTTACCAGAGAATCCTCAGTGAGATCTGTAATGGTACTCCAAGGCAATATGGTTTGTGAGATGTTGCTGATCTTCAATGTGCAGCCACAGGGAAGCATTGGATTATGTCTTGGTTCATGTGGGAGTAAAAATTATGCCCAGCAGGCCTGGCCAGCATTGTGTTTGAACCCAGAGCACTCCCTTTTAAAATGCTTCCCAGATTCTTCTTGGACCAGTCAGTGTAGGCTGTCTGAAGTCTGAAATCTGTGCAATTTGAAAGTGATTCTGGAAATGCTTTGCTGATGAAATGAGGAGGTTATTGGAGAAAAGGGCAGGTTATACAAAGCTTCCTTATACTGAATCAGACTGTTGGTTCATGTAATTCAGTATTGTTTGCTCCAAAGACTTTCCCAGACCAAATACTTTTAACTAAAGCTGCTAAGGACTGAAATTTGGTGCTTTTTGTAGGCAAAACGTGTTCCACATTGTCTCCTTTCAGATACAAAGAGATAGGTTATGAAATGCTTGGTGATGGATGCTTCCATCCTAACTCTTTTCTACCCTTTCTCTAAGGAGTTCAGGAATACATGCTGTGTTCTCTTCTCCCTCCGTTTATCCTTACAACCCTGTTTGATAGATGTGGCTGACAGACAGTGGCCCAAGATCATACAGTGAGTTTCATGGCTGAGCAGTGATTTGAACCTGAGTCTCCTACATCCTGGCCCAGCTTTCTAACTCATTGATCCCCAGTGTGGTTCCCATGTGCGCCATTATGCCTGCTAACGTGTTTCTTGGTTCCCACTTGCTTCGTACCCAGAGGATTTTCTTATCAAAGCAAAAAGTCGATCTGGAGTCAGAGGTGCTTTGAAAGAGCCCAGGAAGCATCATGTCTGTGTCTGCAGGGAGTACCCATTTGCAAACAGCTGCCTGCATGATAAGAGGATACTTAGGTTGGAACTTCTTAACATTTTGTGGAACGCTGCAACAGCACCCCCCCCCATGGCAGCCATTATGCGATTCATTCCCCCTGTGGCAGCAATTTTGTTGCAGCATCCATTAAGAACATTAAAAAACCCTACTGGATCAGACCAAGTGGTCCATCTAGTCCAGCATCCTGTTTCACACAGTTACTGTGGAGGGCTAACAACAGGATGTAGAGGCAGAAGTCTTCCCCTGATATTGCCTCCTGGCACTGATATTCAGAGGCTTATTGCCTCTGTATGTGGAGGTTTCCATTGGTCACTATGGCTAGTAGCCACTGACAGACCTGTCCTCTGTGAAGCTACCTAATCCCCTTTTAAAACTGTCTGTCCCTGTGGCTATCACCATAGCCTCGGGCAGCGAATTCTCCATTTAATCGCTCATAATATAAAGAACATTTCCTTTTGTCTGTCCTGAATGTACTGCCAATCAACTTCAGTGGATACCCTTAAGTTCTATTAGCTGATCTCAAAATTCCAGATATGCATACAGGTTCAGCAAGGTTAGGGACCTCCTCCTGTAACCACTACACTTCACTGGCCAAAGGAGACATGTCTAGTGGTGGCTGTGAGGGAGTTCACTTGTACACATTTACTTGGTTGGGCCATGTTGTTTTTAAAAACAAATAGTATATGCTCAAGAAGACATAAAGAGTGCCCCTTGCCCCATCTTATCTTGCTGTGCTTTGCTGCTTTCAGCACTTTTTCAGTATGGCTCATTTCCAAAATATGAGCTGGGCTGGAAGAAATAGAACAATATTTTTAAAAGGTTTTAGTTCCCTTTGTAGACCTCGCTTAACATGTGAGAAGGTGAATGTGTCTAAATACTTGTAGATCTCCTCCATTGTCTTGACTATTTTCGCCAGTGAAGTGCCAATGATGGAAATTGTGTTGTAGGTAACGTAGGTTATAAAGAGCCCATTGTACAAAAGTTATTGACTGTGTGCCAGAATTTAAGATTGCTAATTCACCATCTGTGTTTCAAAATGAACTTTGATGAGTAGCCATTTTGCCTTCTCCAGTGCAGAAACCAGTAATGCACACTGTTCTGAATTCATTTGTTCTAAATAGTTTACAGAGTTGCTTGCGTGGGCCTTCTGTCACACTTTGTCTACTGTTTATAGGTTGCCTAGACAAAGCATCCTCACCCCTGCAAAAGCACATTTCAGAAACTCCAGAGGTTAACTAGGTAGGCATGCTCATATGCAACTACTTTGTCACCAGCCAACTGTTCTACTCTGTGTACATGAAGGACAAGTCCAAATTGCTGTTCTCATAGGCTACTCAACTGCCCTACAGCAAGATAGTATCCCTCAATTCTAGTATGTTCTTGATGAAATTGGGCATTTTTAGAAAGTAGAATTATCAGGAGTGAGTGACTGGCTGCAGGAAGAACACTTTATGGTTTCAGTTGCTCTTTCTCTGTGAAGTTCAAGGTGACTTGCATAAATCCTTATTTTATCATTACAACAACTTGTAAAGTAGGCCAGATGAGAACATACACACATAACAGGCCCAAAGTCACCCAAAAACCTTGGCTTCCAAGTAGGGATTTGAATCTAGATGTCACAAGTCCTTGTTTAACTTTATAAATGCTACATCACATTGGGTCTCATTGGGCATTTGTGCTGCCTCTAAACAGTGAACTTTGTTCTTTCTAGACCTAGGGCTCACCTTTAATCCGAGGTAGCTGCAAGCACATGGCAGGAAATAACATGACATCTGTCATGTAACGGGAAGATGAACCTGCCTGCTCTAAAAAGTAATTGCTGCTGAATGATCTTGCCTTGCCCTCCTGCTGGTCCTCTGTGGGCGTGCAGAGAGTTTGCCCTTACTCTCTGTTCCTCTGCACTAGTAGCAGCTACTGCCAGAACAAAAACGGGCTCACAACCAGCAGGTGAGGTTCTGTGACCCATCTGAGGGCCCCCACCCTTTTGACTAAAAACCAGCTGTAAAAGATACTAGTGGATTGAGCTGATGCTCAATTGGGTTATGGTGGCATCATCATTACAAAAAGCAGAAAGATGGAAGAAAAAAGTGCAAGTAGATAGAAAAGCTGGAGGAACTGAGATATGGCATACGTGGCAAAGCAAACATTTAGAAGTGGGATTTAGTTGTGAAAAGCCATTTCAAAAGTGGCTTTGAAAAGTTTGGATTTTAATGCTTTTAAACACCCTTTGCAGATTAAAAAGTTACTGATACCCTAACTTAAGCTCTTGAAACCTGTAAATTTCCAGTATCAAAGCAAGGCAGGTATCCTGGTGCAATCTCACATAAAACATCTTAAATTTGCCAAAGCTTGTGGATCCAGCCACAGACAAAGTTGTGTAGATACTTCACTATCCAGTCAAATGTCAACTGATTGATTGCCTTGCACCCCAGAAACAATGCTGAATTACTTACCTCTGAGTTCTAAAAAAAATCACCGGTAATTACACTTAATCTAATCACAGTTAGAAGATTAACATTTACACACAAAAAAGTGAAGGGGAGATATACCCAGCAAGCAGGAATGAATTTGCAGAAGCAGAAAAAAATCTTTTTAAATTAAACTTACAGGTTTGCCAAGGGCTATTGATACTGTACGACGACTTCGTTCAGCATTGTGTTATAGCATATGGAAACTTCTTTATTAGGTTGAGGCTTGGCTTAATTTAATTTGTTTCTTTATACAGTGATGATTCTAAAATAGAAATTACCTAGAATTGTTTTGGGCAGGATTCATATTTGTTTTGATTTTGTTTGTATTTAAACTTTCATTATTAATTTTTTAAAACAAAATTCTAACTGCCTTGAAAGAGCTACTGTGGTCTCTACAGACATTGTGTCCAGATTAAAGAAAGCTAGGTTAGGTAGAAAGATTGTTAGGTATGTCTGACAGTAGAAAGAAGTTGCAAGTGCTTTTAAGTCCAATTGACTTCTGCAGGTTTAAATATCTCCCATTGACATTAATGGCATTTAATTGCTTAGAAACGTCTTTGTGTGATTGAACATGCATAACAATCCACCTTTACTCATCTAGACACCTTGAAGCAGAGCCCCTGGACACTGCTTCAAGGAGATTGAGATCTGAGTTTAATTAAAGGCTCCCAGGGCAAGCAAAATTTCATATTGATGAGTTACATTCCACAAGACCAGAGTCATAAATATACTCTTGAATGCCAGGACAAGGAGTGCATGCACCAATCAGGGCATCTCTGACATGGAGGCTGAAAGAGTTGCAAAGGAAGATAAAAGGGTTAAGATACAATTATTGCAAAGAAGAAATCACTGGTGTGATTATAGGCATAGGCCTCCAGTGTGGAAATGAATGGCACTGTATTTAAGTGTAATATCTAAAATGGAGGAGAAGGATAGCCAGGGCCAAACAAGACCAAATGCTTCTCAGGAACTAGTACACAAGAAATGTAATCTGGGTGACACTAAGGCTCTAAACCGGAGTGACTAATGGTACAGTTGGCCTAGTTTTCAGTTTAGTCCACACATGAAACAGAATAAGCTGTTAGGTAGTAGAACGGTCTGTACTATGTCAGCCTTCAGGTGGGCAATTGCATTTTTAATGCACTTCACATTATCTCTGCAAGCAGAAAACTAACGCAGCAAGGAGATGGTGAAGATAAAATATCCCTGATATGCTAGGGAAGAGGGTTTTTCTCTTTTTACTTGCAAGGAGGTATATGTTGTATTTTACATAGGTGAGCATTAAAAATGTTGAACCCACATCTGCAATCTGTAGAGGCACAATCCATTCAACCACTTCAGTACATGACCTGTGTAGATTAAGTTTTAGGCCTGATTTAAACATGATCTTGGTGGGCAAAAAGAACTTACCAGTGACATCTTTCACATGTCCAGCTTCTCATTTAAGTGCATGCATTTGAATTTATTTATATCCCTCTTTTCTCCCGAAGTGGCTTAGAATAACATTTCCTCTCTTCCATTTTCTCACACACCCACACCCTCTCCTATGAAGTAGGTTAGGCTGAGAACATGCAGTAGGCCCAAGATCACCCAGCAAGCTTCCATGGTAGGAGTGAGAATTCAAACCCAGGATCCTAGTCCGACTCCAGTACACTATCTGCTACGCCACAGCGGCTGTGGTGGGCACAATGCTTCAGCAGCACATGCAGTGTTAACATGTCAGTACAATGCCTGCCCTTGCTGTGGCTCTCTGACCAGGCAAAATTGTATGTGAAACTCCTAACAGTTTAAATAAGATGCTGAGCTCATGTACATATCTTGTCTGCCAATCTCACATTTAATTTTCTTATAAAGGAACAGAGCTGCTAAGATTTGCATGAGCACTATCAAGGTATAAGTTAATACTGAAATTGATTGAGCAAAGTTGTTGATCAACATTTATAAATAATAGCATTTATACTAGTGATACTCAGTGGCTCAGGAACCACCTAAGGCTCTTCTGAGCACTGTTGCCTAATGTGGCACCAGCACCATTTTTCAGGAGAGTGAGCAAGCCTAGTAGGGCTGGTGGTTGGCAGGTTGTTCTTACCTTGAAACAGCTGCTAGAGGAATGGGTAAGCTGCTAGTCCTCCTGAGGTGCAGCCTCATGCCAGTGGTGAAAGTAAACATGACTCCTGATGGCTAGTAATTGCGAATGTGGCTTTCTGTGAGCCATGGAGCAAGTACCACTCTACACTTCTTCCAGTCTTCACAAGAGTGCTTAATGCACTTCATCTCATTGTAATATAACCCTGGAAGGTAGGCCAGTATTCCCCTGTTGCTAGGGAAATATTAAGGCTCAAAGAGAGTGGCTTGCTTATGGCCACCCGATCTACATATGACCAAGGTGACATTTGAAGTGGGGGCTAATATCAGAGCTGATGAGCAAGAGCCTTCATGATGCTGAGAACTACTTTTGGCCCAGGCCTATATATACATAAAGCCAACAATTGCATGAAATCCAGGTTATTCTGTGTCAGTTCTTCCCTCTCCTGCTGAAACCATTGAAACTCTTACCTACTTCAGCAACCATGGAAGGCAATCTGCAGATAGAATATACACAAGCAAGGGATCAAGGATGACTCAGAAAAAAGCCCTTTGCATAATTTCTCCATTTCAAAACCATGTCTTCTATATCCAGCAACTGAGGCAAGCATGTTCAGTTGCATGTAATATGATAGCCTGATCTTTCAGTTTCTCCAGAACAGAGACAGTAATAAATTCAACCCCAGTAAGACTATCCTGTCATGAGTGAGGAAGCACAGCTTTTTCCCAAGGTCCCAAAACACTCTTTGGTTCAAAGCTAGGGAGGTGGGGAAAGTAGTCCTGCAGTCCAAGCTCTGCTCACGACCTGAGTTCGATCCCAACGGAAGCCAGGTTCAGGTAGCCGGCTCAAGGTTGACTCAGCCTTCCATCCTTCCGAGGTCGGTAAAATGAGTACCCAGTTTCCTGGGGGTGAAGTGTAGATGACTGGGGAAGGCAATGGCAAACCACCCCGTAAAAAGGCTGCCAAGAAAACGTCGTGACGTGACATCCCCCCATGGGTCAGTAATGACTTGGTGCTTGCACCTTTACCTTTTTAAAGACTATCCTGTCATGATAGCACAGCTTTTTCCCAGGGTCCCAAAACGCTCTTTGGTTCAAAGCTAGGGAGGTGGGGAAAGTAAATTAGGTAGTAGACTTGGAGAATTCATTATTGGTGGGGTTCAAAGAGTCTTCTCATCTGGACCAGAGCTGGAAAAGAAAATGGAGGAGGCTTGGAGCAAGGAACATAGGCACAGGGACTTGTCTGTCTTCTAGCCACAAGGAAAACTGGACCCTATATTCTGTCCAAGCCTAGGAGCACCTTAGGGTCAAAACACAAGACAAAGTTCACGTGAAGAGCGCTTGACTGGTCCAGCAATCTCTAACACCCTCCCCACTCCCTCTCTGAGCGAAGTGGATTTTCTTGCAAAAGAACAGCCGCTCAACTGAAGCGATTGTCAAAGAGATTCTCGCAAAAAGAGACTGATTCTCTTAAAATCCAATCAGCTGGCTTTGCTTCAGCTCAGAGACGGTGGTGGGGTGGGGGGAATCTGCGCTGCAATTCCCTGTTGGGAAAGGAGAATGGGAGGGAGGGATTTCTCTCTCACTTGCAAAACATTTCAGCTTTTTTCCTGTCTCTTGTTACGTTGTTCCTCCACCCCACCCCCACCACAAGTTCTCAGAGGATTTTTGAAAGAGAGTGTGTGTGAAACTTCCCCCTCCCTCCCCAGCTGAGAATCACATTGAGCAGATGGTTTTTAAAACTACAATTCCCAGGGATCATTGCAGGATCCAACACTTGCCTATGAGTATTGTGTGTTTTGACCCTTACACTCTGAGGAGAGGTGACTGAAGTACGAAGCAGGAGCTTATTTGATACAATGAGGGAGAGTCCATTCAAGTGTTAATCAGCAGCTCCCTGCTGGCCTCTTGTGGTGCCAGTGGGGAAAGCAATTAGGTAAAGAAATTGAGAGGGAAATCTCACTTAGATTTGATACCTTGATGCCTTAACCAGGTAAGGCAAAAATACCTCATCCATGTGAAAAGAAGTTTGTGGAGGCTATATTACCATAGTATGGAAAACAGGTAGTTTTCTATGCTGTTATACTAGAGTCATAAACCAAACTGATGGCTACTTAAAAAGGCTTTTCTGTAACTGCATTTCACGTTTCCTGCACTTCACTAAGCCCATGGCTTAAATTTACACTGAAATGGATATAGCAGAAGGTATCATAATAACAATAACAACAACATCCGATTTATATACCGCCCTTCAGGACAACTTAACACCTACTCAGAGCGGTTTACCAAGTGTGTTACTATTATCCTCATGACAATCACCCTGTGAGCTGGGAGGGGCTGAGAGAGCTCTGAAAGTGACTGGGTCAGTCACAGTTCTTTCAGAGCTCTCTCAGCCCCACGCACCTCACAGGGTGATTGTCATGAGGATAATAGTAACACACTTTGTAAACCGCTCTGAGTAGGTGATGCAATTTATTCGTACCATGAACAAATACATTACTACCCCAAGTAATAAGTTGTGCCTTTTGTGCATATCTGTTTTGCATAGCCTTTAATTTCCCAAAGAAGAGATGCTAGGATTGAAGGGAGGAAATCAAATGGGATCACTCTCTCCTTGTATGCCTTCCTGCACTTCCTGGAGGAAGGTGGGATATAAATATTTGAAATAAGTTCATTATTTCCTTACAAGTACTTACAAATTAGCAAATGGCAGAGGTGTATGGAGAGTGTGTTAAAAACCTGACAATTCTGATGGATGAGCTCCCAGTAGGATTTTTTTTAAAAAGCAGACTAGACATAATAATATTATGATTCTTACTAAAGCTAGATAGTTTTGTCCTGTAACTAGTTTATTGGATTGGGGACTGTCTGCCTGGGAATCATGGGTAAATTGAAACAGAACCAAGTAGAAGTCTGATAAATGTAACCACTTCATTAATGTAACTGGTTGTGCATTAAATGGCAATCACAGGTCAGTAGCAATGGCAAAGCTTTTGAATCGTGTTTGTGAAGTAACATCACTTGATAAAAGCTATCTCTTCCAAGCAAACAAATGGCTGGGGTCCCCATCATTGCTGAGCCCAGGGCTTTTTTTCCAATGGGAACACGGTGGAACGGAGTTCCGGAACCTCTTGAAAATGGTCACATGGCCGGTGGCCCCGCCCCCTGATCTCCAGACAGAGGGGAGTTTAGATTGCCCTCCACACCAGCGGCACGGAAGACAATCTAAACTCCCTTCTGTCTGGAGATCAGGGGGCAGGGCCACCGGCCATGTGACCATTTTCGCCAAGGGCGATCTAAACTTTAAAAAACTCCCCCCTTGTAGAGCTGCCAGACCCCCGGTGGGGGCGGGGGATCCCCTGCCCCCACCCTCCCACCCCCGCCCCTACTTACCTGGCCAGCGGAGGGGCGCGCACTTTCCATGCGCACCCCCGCGCACAGCTGCTGCCAGGATGCCTGTTTTGGCCTGGATCGGGGCCACTGTGGAGTGCGGGAGTGTTCCCGCGCTCTGCAGGGACCCACAACGGGCCCGATCCGTGCCAAAATGGGCGCGGATTGGGCCCGTTTTGGCACAGATCGGGTCCGTTGTGGGCCCCTGCAGAACGCGGGAGCATTCCTGCGCTCCACAGGGGCCCACAACGGGCCCAATCCATGCCAAAACGGGCTCAATCTGCACCCATTTTGGGGCGGATCGGGCCCGTTTTGGGCTGTTGCAAAGTGCAGGAGCGTTCCTGCGCTCCGCAGCAGCCCCCAATGGCGCAAGCCAGGGGGCTGCGGGATGACGTCACTTCAAAGTGACGTCATCACGCTTGGAGGAGCGCAAGCGCACCCCCCCCCCCAGGTAAGAGCCAGGCCCCAATCTCCCACTGGGAGATTGAGGGGGCCTGGCAACCCTACCCCCTTGTTTCAGCTGACCCAAAGTGACGTCATTGTGCAGTCCTGAGTTCCATCACCTCTTTTCCCAGAAAAAAAAGCCCTGGCTGAGCCAATCAGTGTAACTGGAATTTTGAGAACAGGTAGAGTTTATCGTCACAAAATTGCAGGGGAAGATTGCAGCCCATTACAAAAATGGCTGCTATGGTGGATGGGGTCAATTACAAAAATGTTGCGAAATTCCAAGCATCCTCTTATGACAGAGATAGCTGTTTCTGAATCAGTGTTCCTGTCTGGGCTCTTCTGAACCACATCTTGCTCCAAGGAGGTTGTAGAAAGGTGGGATTGGCTCTTTACTTTGGGAATTAGACACTTTAAGGAGGAAGGAAGTGGGTCCAGTGGGCTAAGTTTTAATATGTTGTGCCATTCTTGCAAAATGTATACACTCCATAACTTCAATACATCCTGTTTTTAAGACTCGCTTTCTGTAAGAAAATTTGGATTATTTCATTTGAATGAACATTAATTTGGTGAAGTACCTGCCATAAGATGCTTGTCACAGAAGCAACTGCATATGTATTAACTTACAGCTTGTGACTTCATTGACTGTTGGTTTTTCCAGTATTACTAAGGTCACTTTCCTGTAAGGTCTTCCGGCGTTGCAAGAGAACTAGAATCCAAGCGCGACACATCCCTGGTGAGAGTGACAGCTACTGAATTGTGGGAAGATCCCCTGTTGCTTTCATTGACAGAATGCCACTGTTGACAAGCTGGGAAAATAAAAATGAACCAAGCTGATATTAAAATGCAAACATTGTGCATTAGTCAATGAACATTTCAATTTGCATTTATATTAAATAGCTTAATCCAGTAACTGTTCTCTGAAATGACACTTTAATTCTCATAACAGGCTCTGCTTCATGAGATTGAACTACCCGTTCATAAAAATCATCCAGGAGCATGCTTTCTAGCTCGTACCACAGCAACTGAGGAAAGCATGTTTGAATGTCCCATCACACCATAAACACCTTCCCCATGGAAAGCTAGTCTGCTAGAGAGAAAAAGTTCTAGACACAATCCAGTTTGGATATGCAGGAAGCCTTTTTATGTAGTTGAATGTTCACGTATGCAGTCCCTCCTGTAGTTCGACCTATAATCTGAGGAACTCTCCCTTGAGATTTTCCCCTCTGATTATGGTTCTTTCTTTGTCCAGAAATCAAAGAGGATATATGTGATTAGGAGTGGAGATACACGTTGCAGATTACCTGGGGATGCTCAAGTGTAGGATTTTATGTGTGGTCCTCAATTCATGTGCAGGCTGTTCTTGCTCAGGACTGCTTTCACAGGAGCTCCCTTTGTGCGATTGCACCTGCAAGGGTGTCCAGATGGCAGACCACCAATTCGGCTGTTTTTGCTGGGAGAACAAGTACTGTAGGCTCCTTGACTTGCCGATTTACATTTCTTTAAGGTGTGAGAAACTGTCCTGAATGGATGTGGGAGGTGGGGGAAACTGGGATACTTTTAGCAGTTGTGGAGGAACTGATATTGAATGTGTGAATGTATTCACGCAGAGCAAATTGAACTGTGACTGTGAGCGAGTGCATGGAAAGTTGGAGGGGAGACGCATGAAATGAGGTTCACTGGAGCATCCCTAGGTATTTCCACTCCTAACTTGAAACCTGGAGAACAAATGTACTTACCAGGCACTCACGTCTGTCCAAACCAGAACTTCAGGTGGCAGATTGCTTGGAGATCCTTGGGAAAATCTCTTTGACTCACCTTCCACACCCAATACAACTTCTGTACAAAGATAAGAACATAAAATTGAAATGAACACCCCATCCAGAGTATTATTAAAGTATATGTGTGCAAAGGGTGAGCTAAGGTTCCCACCTAACCCTTCATACTAGGGTTGCCAGGTCCAGGCTGGGAAATTTCTGGAGATTTGGGGGGGGGGGGCGGAGAGAGTGAGGTTTGGGGAGGGGAGGCACCTCAGAATGGTATAATGCCATACAGTCCACCCTCCAAAGCAGCCATTTTCTCCAGGTGAACTAATGTCTGTCACCTGGAGATCAGTTGTAATTCTGGGAGATCTCCAGCCACCACCTGGAGGCTGGCAACCCTACTTTATACCATGATCCATCTTCTGCCTGCCTGCTTGCAAACACCAAGATCCAAGCAGCAGAGATAGTTACAATAGTTCCATTCTACTGTCTAACGCAGCTAGTTTGTCTTTGTAGCACCTAGCAAAGAAGTGCAATCACACCCCACCATGCCCAGTCAGCTTCCTCTACCTCTGCTCTTGCCTCTAATCAGTTTCCTCCCAAGATGGCACTGAACTGAAGCTCACAGACAACATCCCCTTGGTCTTTGCCCTTTGCAAAGACAGTACAAGCACAAGAAGAGCATTAGCTGTTCCCATGTTTGGTTCATCACAATGAAGACTTAATACTTGTTTGTGGTCTCTCAAGTATTGCTCAGAGTTCTGCACTGCAGAGAGAATATGAGCACCATTTGTTTGCATGAGTTGGTTCTGACACAGTTTCCTTGTACTTTTTGTACCCCTCCTTCCTGTCTTATCTGCTGTCTTACATCCTGACCGTAAGTTACCTGGGACAGGAAATGCAATACAATGAAGGCAATTCCTACACAGAGACCGTACCTTTTTCTTTTCAATGTCCCAAGAACACTTGGCTGAAGAGTGTTGGTTGGATTTTGGATTTTTCTGATAGAAATATTGGGTAGAAGTTGAAAGGAGAGAGAAGTAATCACATTTGATACAAGTTCTTAAAATACTTCATCATAGAATACAATCATAGAATCACAGGGTTGAAAGGAACATCTAAGGTCATCTAGTCCAACCCCCTGCACAATGCAGGACATTCACAACTACCCCCCCCCCAGACTGCCCCAGTGAACACCTGCTCCATGCCCAGAAGATGGCAAACACCTCCAGGATTCCTAGCCAAACTGGCCTGTGGAAAATTGCTACCTGACCCCAAGGTGGCAATCGGGATTACCCTGGGCATGTAAGAAAGCCATGAGAACCAAGCACTGATGTAGCCCATTCTGCCCTCCCTCTCATGATCTGCTTAGGTTCACAGAATCAGCATTGCTGTCAGATGGCCATCTAGCCTCTGTTTAAAAACCTCCAAAGAAGGATAGCCCACCACCTCCCAAGGAAGCTTGCTCCACTGAGGGACCGCTCTGTCAGGAAGTTCTTCCTAATGTTTAGCCAAAAAATCTTTTAATTTCAAGCTGTTGGTTCTGCTCCAACCTTCTGGCGCAGCGGAAAACAACTCCGCACCATCCTCTATATGACAGCCTTGCAAGTACTTGAAGATGGTTATCATATCACCTCTCAGTCGTCTCCTCTCCAGGCTAAACAGTCTGAGCTCCTTCAATCTTTCCTCGTAGGAC
Source organism: Eublepharis macularius (assembly GCF_028583425.1). Classification (NCBI taxonomy): domain Eukaryota; kingdom Metazoa; phylum Chordata; class Lepidosauria; order Squamata; family Eublepharidae; genus Eublepharis; species Eublepharis macularius. The sequence goes on from NC_072802.1 coordinate 41,453,646, forward strand.
TTGGTCTCCAGACCCCTCACCATCCTTGCCTTCATCTGGACACATTCCATCTTGTCTATATCCTTCTTGAATTGTGGTGCCCAAAACAGAAAACTCTAGCTGAGGGTCTAACCAAAGCAGAGTAGAGTGATACCATCGCTTCTCATGATCAGGATACTAGGTTTCTGTTGATACAGGTCAAAACCTCATTTGCCTTTTTAGCTCCATATCACACTGCTGACTCCTGTTCAGTGTATGGTCACTGAAAGCTTGCACATGCTCCTAGCCCCAATGCTATGATGTCACTTCCAAAAGCAATGTCATTGCATCACTTCAGCTTTTGCAGGGGTCTGTTTCCTGAAGGCCCAGCTGCAGCGCTTGCCCTCCCAGTACACCTCTGCCTGCCCAGCTTCAGGTAGGCCCCATGTTTGCTTAGATGGAGGTATGGGCAAGTTCCCCCATCAAAACTTTAACCTTCAGAGTGGGACTGAACAGTCGTAGCAGCCAGGAATGTATTTACATCTGTAGAATGCAAGTTTAGTAAAGTGTGAATGTATTACCAGGCTAAAACGGTCGCCCCCCCCCCTTTTCTGGCTCATGTGCATGGCTGTTTGCACTCTTTTGTAAGGGAAAATAAGGGCACTGAAACCTCATGTCTGAAAATGCTCCCTTCAGTTCACCAGTGACGGAGAGTTTGTGCTCTCGTGCATGGCTTCCCTGTTCACCAGACCAATTTCTTCTTCCTGGAATATGTGAGCAGATGAGCAGGGACAGGGCTTCCAGATTACGATGATTAATATTTAAGCACAGTAATTGCACACTTGTTATTCTGTTGCTGATCAGGAGCACCACCGTTCCCTTTGTGACAGTGTGCTGTGTTCTGGGGGAGGTGTTGCTGGGTAATGGGAACCATTAAAATTAATTAAGCAAGACGCTACATTGAAAGGCTTGGCAACACGGCTTGGCAAAATGGTCACAGCATTTCCCAGGAAAAGGGTGTACATGTGATGCATCAGTCAGTGCTAGAAAAAGGCTCTCAGGAAGATCTGTTCCCAGTACTGGAAGGTAATGAGAGGGATGGCCGCTCCAGGGACAACAGTCCCACTGCAATTCCTCTTGGCACTTACAGGATAAAATTCGGCTGATTGCCACTTGAATGGACAGCGTTAACGTATATAAGGATTTCACCACACAGCAACTCCCCTGTATTCATTCACAGAGAATCCTCACCAATGGCAGCTGTCAATTTAATATCAGACATTCAAACTGGACGATGCTACGAAACATACTCATGTGCTCTCCATTTGTGAGATTAGGGGTGTAATGCTGATTCAGTCTTGGAGATGGCAACGGCCTCTACATATGCATTTTCTGTTGTGGCTTTCATCTTATGGAGGAGATCAGGAAGAGCCCTACAAATTGATCATTTCACAGAATGAACAAATGATCAGGAGGGCATTTTTATAAAGGGATTAGAACTATAGTAGGATGGAACAGCTCAAGAGGTCACTTATACAAGGGAATAGGATTGTAGTTTATTGTAGGGTTTGTGCATGTAACACCCTGCTATTATTACATTGTCTTCTAACCCACTTTCTACATTACAGTATCTAAGGTTGCAAACCTCTAGGTGGAGCCTGGAGATCTCCTAGAATTGCAGCCGATCTGTAGACTACAGAGATCAGTTCCCCTGGAGAAAATGGCTACTTTGGAGGGTGGACTCCCTCCATTATGCCACCAAGCCCCACCTTCCCCCTGGCTACACACCGAAATCTCCAGGGATTACCTAACCCTGAGACTGGCACCCCTATTCATGACTTAGTTTCTTGTTCGCACTGTTTTCTAATTCTGCAATACTAGTCTAGTTGCATTGTTTATGCTGTGATTGGCTTTTTTTAAAATGTCCACCTTGAGTTTCAGTGAGAAAGGCAGAAGTATAAATGAACTAAGTAGAAAAATATATTTGCATCCATCCCTGCTACTTTCAGCTCCCTCTACATTCCTCCTTTACAGAAAATAAACAGTCTTGTGGTACTTTAAAGAAGAGCAAATTTTCATTCTCCTATAAGCTTTCATGGACTAGAGCCCATTTCATCAGCTGCATGTGCTGGGTTTCCACTAGGCAAACATATACAAAGTTAAAAAGAAAAAGATTGTAAAGAGCAGGTTGAAAGGGCTAAAAAGTATGGGCAGTATAGGGTGAGAACTCACTGAGAAGTTATTATTTAAAATTAAGAATTAAATGCAAAATATGTAAATTTATTTTCTGGTATATGCATAAATAAATAGTTTCCCACAAATACACACTAGTTTTTCAGTACTTCCATATTTGAGGAGAATTGACTGTGGGAAGGCTCTTCTGTACATATGTAATTGCTTGGGAATGAAGAGAGAAAACAACATTTTAAAAAATCCATCTTTTCACTCAGTTGAAGTGATCTGATTTCTCTGTTCAGAATGGCCATTAACACTTGAAAGGAACCCTTGGTTTCCCAAATAATGAGGATTTTACCTTCAATGTTTCTGGTGTGTGAAGGGTCCTTGGAGGGGAAAAATACAATGCTGAGCTCCAAATTAAATCATTATTTAGATAACAGCAAGGGATTAAACAAAGGTTGTTAAAGCTAACAATCTCTTGCTTGATTTGATTAAGGCAGCTGCTGGTAATAGGGACAGCAATGGAGGGGGTATTAACTGGAAAATAAAACAAGGCATGCTGAAGCCCTGAATGTTCCTTCTGAAACGGGTTTACTTGTGCTCTGCCTCGCAGATTATTTCATTCTCAAAGAGACAGAAAATAAGGAATTTCCACAATGCACAAAAGCAGCAGCAAAATGTTTATCATATTGTAAATAAAATACCAGCTCAGTATGTGAATAAAAAGAAGTCAAAAATATTATGCAAGAATATGACTAAACAGAAGCAACAAGAACTAACAGTGATAACGGACTGTGAGGTAACTAACAAAGTAAAATACCTGGGTATTGAACTGACTGCGAAAAATATAGATTTATTCAAAAACAACTATGATAAGCTGTGGATACAAATAGAGAGAGACTTGATAAAATGGAATAAATTGAATTTATCATGGTTGGGAAGAATAGCAGCAGTAAAGATGAATGTTTTACCACGAGTGATGTTCTTGCTGCAAACAATTCCAATTATTCGAGACTCAAAACAGTTTGATAAATGGCAAAGGAAAATTTCAGACTTTGTGTGGGCAGGCAAGAAACCACGCGTGAAAATGAAAGTATTACAGGATGCGAAGGAAAGAGGTGGCTTGCAACTGCCCAATATAAGACTATATTATGAAGCAATATGCCTGGTATGGTTAAAAGATTGGATAACGCTAAAAAATCGTAAATTGCTGGCCTTGGAGGGATATAAAAAATATTTGGATGGCATGCATACATGTGGTATGATAAAGTAAAAGCGGACTCGATGTTTTTGCACCATTATATTCGGAGAAGCCTCTTCACAGTCTGGAAAAAATATAAGGTTTACATGGAAGATGGAATTCCTTCATGGGTGGTTCCGTATGAAGTAATAGATCCGAGAACTGTCGACAATGAGCAGCAACGTCTAACTTACAAGGAGATAACACAAGTACAACACTCAACGTTAAGAATAAAAACAGAAGAAGAGTTGTCTCCTTGTTATGGATGGTTTCAATATAGACAGATCAGAGATCTTTATAACTCGGACTGCTTAAAAGGAGGTATAAGAATGGAAAATTCTGAACTAGAAGAAGTGATGCTACAAGAAGGCAAGAAAGAAATATCTAAGATTTATAAACTACTTCTGAAATGGCATACGGAGGATGAAACAGTTAAAATCCAGATGGTGAAGTGGGCAATAAACTTTCATAAAGAAATAAAAATGGAGGCATGGGAACACCTGTGGAAAAATACACTGAAGATTTCAACTTGTACGAATATTAAAGAGACTGTATACAAAATGATCTACAGATGGTACTTAACACCAAAGAAAATTGCGCTAGGGAATACGAATATGTCAGACAAATGCTGAAAATGCAAAAAGCATGAAGGATCATTATACCATATGTGGTGGACTTGTGAAGTAGCTAAGCAATATTGGGGAGATATAACTGAAGTAATAAATGAGATTCTACAAATTCAAATAAATAAGAACCCAGAATTGTTGCTACTGAACTTGGGGATGGAAGTTGATCCAATGCAGTACAGAACATTGCTATTTTACATGACTACAGCGGCAAGACTTTTGTACGCGCAGAAGTGGAAAGTACAAGAAATACCAACCATAGAAGACTGGATTTACAAATTGCTGTACATGGCAGAAATGGACAAAATGACAAGGAAGCTTAAAGATCTTGACCTGGGACAATATATTGCTGATTGGGGGAAATTGAAACAATATTTAGAGAAAAAATGGGGTGTGAAAGGAGAACTGTGGCAGTTTGAGAATTTCTAAAGGGCGGTGTTGTAAATGGAGGAGAGAAGTGACTTTACCATTAAGGGGGAAATTTAATTATAACAATCTAAGCTAATTTTATGATTAAGAAAATTTGATTTAGAATATATAGTTTAACAAAGGAAAAGTATAATTGATACATTAGAAAATTTATACTATATATAATATATTATGATGTATGGTGTTAGTATATCACACTGCATACTATATTGGGATGTTATGATATGTTATATTATAATGCATGCTATGCTATATTGTACGGAATAGTATATAACAAATACTATATTGATAGTATATTTGATAGAGAATATGCATAAAAGAACTAGAACATGTTTAGAGTAAGAGATATTATGATCTATGTGTTGCAGATAAATATATGTTATGTTATATTACAAAGCATGCTATGCTATATTGGATGGTATAGTATATAACAAATACTATATTGATAGTATATTTGATAGAGTATATGCATAAAAGAATTAGAATACGCTTAGAATAAGAGATATTATGATCTATATGTTACAGGAAAATATAAGTGAAATAGAATTAAGCAATAAAAGGGGGTAAGGGTTGGAAAGCTGTTGGAAGTCAATAGGGAGGGGGGAGGAAAAGGGTGGGGAATAGAACTAATTAGATATGAAGGGAACGTATGTATCAAATCTGAAAATTCAAACTCACCAATAAAAATTAAAAAAAAAAAACAGCTCAGAGGACTGCATGTGTAATTATGTCAGGTATACTTTAAGTCTTAGTAAACACACATGTCTTTTGATTTCTATTACAATCTGCAATAGTAATAATAAATTAACATAATTCAGGTAGTAATAATCAGCTTTGCCTAAGAAAATATGGCTGTGTGTTTTAAGTATAGCGCTTAAGCCTTTTTGCTGAGGTGAAGATTAGCAGTGAAACTGCTTTGGGCCATAATTCAGTGCAGAAGCATGTGTCCAACGTGCACAAGGGCCCAAGTTCAAATTCTGGCATTTCTAACAATAAAGGATCTCAGGGAACAGGGCTAAGATTAGAAAGACCTGTTTTCTACTTAAGTCTTTGCAGAGCAAGAAGTTGGAGTAGTCCACACTGCACGACATGGATTAATAGCCTGTCTCAAACTGTTCATTTATTTAATTAACTCAGTAATCCTTATCAGATGGTTCCGAATATTTGTGTAGATGGCCTCCAGCTCCATTTTATGACTCTTCTTTCCCCATTAGTTATTCTTTGCATTGATTGTCTTCAGAAACTTCTGTTTGATGGCTCCCAGAAAGATCTTTAGTGGTGTTAAGTACAAAAGTGAGAGACCGCTCCCATAACCCTCTCTCCATGCCCAGCAACCAACATTTTTGCAGCAACCTGTGTAGAATTCCAGACATCTCTCAGGTAGCACGCACACACAACTCCTCACATTTCTTGCTTTGGGGAAAACAAAAGTCTCAGCACCTTGCAAAGGGTCAAGCTGTACCAAGATCCATGCATGTGATCAGCCAGCATATCACTGTCTCAAACTGTCTCATCTTGTGGAGAAGTTCAGAGATGGACCACAAACCCATAATCACAGATCTAGAGTAATGGTTTTCTGAAATCTATCATCAGAAAATTTCTTTCAATATTGACTGACTTCTGAGGAACGTCCTTTCACATCCTCCACGGAACACCAATACATTAGAAGGGATTCTAGAGTACGTTATAGAATCATGTTTGATTCATGATGGGCACTAACTTCACTTGTTTGGCCTTAATTCTGCCCTGCATGAACTCAGGGTGAAGACAGCCAGATATTCTCAAAGATGATGGAAACAGTTTCAATTCACAATGAAGGTATTTGTTTTTAGGGCACAGCCTTTGTCCAAAGCACTTCTTTCCGATTTAAGAATGTTGGTCAATCTCCATCCTTAAAATGTGACCTAGAACTTAACCTAACAATCCCCTGCAGTTGCGGGGAGAGTGATGAGGAAAGACTGTTCAAAATGCATGTCTTTCAGGGAAATCAGCCAACCATTGTCAATGTTGCCATTGAGGAATCCCTGAAACACAGCACAAAATCCAATCATCTAGGGCAAGAGTCATTCACTAGGTATGACCAAGGGCCAGGGGCTCAGTTCAAATACCCTGTTCTCTACTGTCCCACACAAGCTACAGCAGGTAGGCTCTTATGCTTCTACCCTGTTGTTTTGCCAGCTTCCTAGAAGCCGCCTAACATCTGTTGTAGAAGAAGGAAGGGAGATGAAAGGGGAAAGAAAACAGTTTATATGCAGCCTCTCACCCATTATTTCCAGTTCCCTCAGCCAGTTAAGGAAAAGCTGGAAAATCTACATCAGTCATTGGCATGATGGCTTTAGCCTATGGAGCTATTCCTTGTAATCACTGTTCCAAAATATATTCCTGGGAAGGCTCTAATATCCTCCGACACCTCCTTCTCTGGGATATTGCTCTTGCTGAGGCTATGGTGCTTCACTGTAAACACGCACCATTCCTTTCCTGTAGCACCCATTGTTCAAGCAGCTTTGTAGTCCCTGATGCACCTTGAAAGAATCCCATGGAGATTTTATTTTGTTTCCAGGCCAACTGCAATAGAACCTTTTGCAAACTAAAGCCAGTGTTTTCACCTTAAAGAAGTTCTGTCCTCACTTTAATAGTAGATTAATGTTGTTTCCCTTTGGATTTAAAAGAGAAAAAAAAATAAAAGACTGATCACAACAATCTGATCCGATACACAACAGAGGTCAACCTGAGCCTAATACAATAAGGGTGCCAAAATATACATGCTTTAATAAACAGAGATTTTCTGCCACTTTAAAGCCTAACAACGTTAGCATAAGTGTTAACATAAGTGGGCTCTAGTCCATGAAAGCTTATGCTAAGACTAAAAACATGTTTGTTTTAAGGTGTCTCAAGACTCCTGTTTATTTTTGCTGCAACAGACGAACATGGCAGAATGGAATTATTAACTTTGCTTAGACTGCCAGGGTCCATCTGAAAAGAGGCATAGTAGTTTCAAACCCCAGTGTAATTTCAAAAGGTACGCAAACCAAGGCCTGTATCTTACCACTCCACTGAGCAAAGTTTGAAACCTTTCTTCTATTGAAGTGGCTCTTTCTCCAACCACTTAAATTAGATGAAAGCTCCTTAGTATTCCTGCAGATAATTCCTGCAGCCCCAGGATGTGGTGGAAAATGCCATGGAGTCATAGCAGGTGACTTAGGGTGACCCCTTGCTGGGGCTTTCAAGGCAAGAGACTAAAAGAAGTGGTTTTCCATTGCCTGCACCTGCATAGTGACCCTCATCCTCCCCAGAGGTCTACATCTCATACAATTATTAACCAAGGCTGACCCTGCTTAGCTGTGCACCAATATATAGATATCATAATATATTTAAATATATATGGACAAAAAATCCTACTGAAAATAAAGAAATAAACAATAATTAAATATTTGAATAAAACCACAATCAAAACAGGACAAGGCAGAATTATAATGACATATTTAAAAAGTTTTGAACTAGATTGGCCAGTCTGACACCCCGAGGTAGCTGTTTATCTTCTAGGTGTGCATTTAACAGGTACAGTACCTGTTTCCCTATGCATGTCAATTTTGGGTCTGATGAGAGATGCTGTAGATTTTTATGGTCCTTCCATCTTCACAGGTCAGTTGTAGTCACTTTTCCCCTTTCCCAACATAAATCTATTTTCCCTTCCACTTATGGTTAACAACCTTAAGGTGGGGCCTGAAGTTCGCCCAGAACTACAACTGATCTAATTATAGAGTTCAATTTCCCTGGAGGAAATGGTAGCTTCAAAATGAGATTCTATGACATTATATTCTGCTGAGCTCCATCCCTCCCCAAACTCCACTCTCATCCCAAGCTTGAGTTGGTAAGCTTAGTCCCAATCAAACCTGCCTTCTCCCCCTACCATAAACTGCAACTTGGTTGTAGAGAGCAAAGTGCAACATTCTCACAATTCTATTAGCTCCGTCTGTCCAAGCAAGTGTAAAAGAAAAAAAAGAATCACGGCAATGAGAACTCTGTAGCTGGGCCTCTGAATGCACTGGGATGAGTTCCTGGAAGAGCCAGCAGGGTATACCTTTCTTGCAATCTGCATCCCCTGCTTGTCTCTAAACTCTTCTCCCACTGAGAAAATGAGAAATAGACCTGACCTCTCCAATCAGGGCCTCTCCATTAACTTCACTGGGTGCCCACAAAGCAGTCAACAGAAAGCCTTGAACACCAATGTTTCTATTGTTAATATAATGAGTTATTTATTTTATTTTATCACATTTCTAGACCACCCTCCTCGTCAGACAGGCTCAGGGCAGTTTAACAACAGTTTAAAACAGTAAAAACATTATATCATAAACAATTAACAATAAACAAATAAAGTTGTTATACATTCTTACTCACTTAGGTATTTATATCTTTTCCCGCCCCCCATGGGGAGCCAAAACAGCTTGTAACATCATTCAATAATTGGCCTATGTCTCTAGCAAGGCATGGCAAAGTGGTGTAGTGGTTAAGAGCGGAGGGACTCTAATCTAGAGAATCCAGTTTGATTTCCCACTCCTCTGCTTGAAGTCAGCTGGGTGACCTTGGTCCAGTCACAGCTCTTCCAGAACTCTCTCAGCCCTGCTCATCTCACAGAGCTTTGGTGAGTATATATATATAATGAGTATATATATATGGAGTGCTGAGTGAGTGTGCGCGCACGCGCGCGCACACACACGGTGAGTTAAATTTCACTTAGATAAGTTTGGAATCTGACAACACACACACGGTCAAGTCACAACCGACTTATGGTGACCCCAGCAAGGGGCTTTGAAGGCAAATGAGCAGAGGTGGGTTGCCTTTCTTTGCAGTCTTTCTGGATAGTCCCCCATCCAAGCAGCTACCCTACTTGACTTCCGAAATCCAACAGTACCAGGCCACCTTCCCTCCCTGTCCTATAAAATTTTTCGGTGGGTAACCGTATTGGTCTGCAACAGAACAGCAGGAAGATAGCTCTGATTCTCGGAAGCTTATATTCTTGTTGGTCTCTAACTGGACTCAACTCCTGCTATAAATTTTTTTTACAAAGAATCAGAAAATAAAGCCAAAATGGTAAGTAGAAAAAGATTAAAAACAAACAGGTTCAAACAGAAACTCAAAATTCGAACTGACGACCAAGCCATTAAGCCATTTTTCCCCCTTTCAGCAGAGTACACCGATTGACTCCCTCTTTCCAAAAGGACCCGAGAGCAGAACAGCCAATCGCCTTGCCCGATTCAGCTTTCGGGCGAGGGAGGGGCGGGGCTAACGAGAAGACGAAGCGAGGGTGACGAAACCAAAAGGCTGGGGCTTTAGCGCGCATGCGCAATATTGAGAGCTGAGGTGTACCCGCGGGCCTCATTTGCGGGGCAAGACTAACAGCGCATGCGTGCTGTTATCCCTCCGGGCCTCCCTCCGCCTTCCCGTTCATCCTTGGCTGCGCGTGCGCAGTGTGGCTGGCTTGCTTGGCCTCCACCTGTGAAGGGACCGTGAGCGCGAGAAAGGAGGAGGGGGCGCACGCGCGTCAGAGGTTCCCCCGCTCCGATCGGGCCCCCTTCTCCCCCGCCCCGGCATGGGGCGCTGCGGCGGCTGTCCCTTCCTCGCCGGCCGGGCTCCCCCCGAAAGCTGCTCGCCTCAGCAGGGCCTGTAGGGGGAGAGGCCGGAGGAAGACGGCGAGACCCCCCCCCTTGCATCCATCCTCCGCCTGCCCCCTCTCGCCACCTCCGGCTATGAGGAGAAACTCCCGCCTTCAGTGACCATCGCCGCCGCCGCTCTCGCCATGGCTCAGGCCGAGAAAATGGAGCTGGACCTGGAGCTGCCGCCGGCCGGGAGTGACGGGGGCGGCCTGAGGCGCTCCAATAGCGCCCCCCTCATCCACGGGCTCAGGTGAGGAGGGCGTGAAGGTGGAAGGGGGGGTATCTCAGGTTGGCCTTTGGGGCGCTTTCCACATCGGAAAGACGGGTGGCTGGTTCTGCTGGGGCCCATCGCGTTGATTGGTTGCTGCTTGCTCTTATTGGGGCAGGGGTAGTTTATTATTAGAGTTTCAGATGAATAACTGTGTTGGTCTGCCGGAGAACAGCAGGGATTGAGTCTAGTGGCACCTTAGAAACCAACTAGATTCCTACGGTATGAGCTTTTGACAGTCAAAGCTCTGGCTGTTTGATCTTTTGACCCTCGAAAGCTCATACCTTGGAGATCCAGTTGGTCTTTAAGGTGCTACTGGACCTGGATCTTGATTATTATAATATCAGGCTGTATTTAAGTCAGATTACTGTTGCCAGTTATTTTGGTGGGCCATAGCCTCTCCTAATACTCCTAACTGTTTGGTTAACATGACTGCCAAATGTATTCATTCCTAATATCAGCATCATCTGCAGCATTGATGAGTAGCAGTGCCTCTGTATGGAGTGCTGATATGTAATGTTGCTGTTAATAGTGCTGTTATTAGGGGTAATTTTCTAATGTTGCTATTAATAAATAGCATTGCTGTTATTAGTGTTATGCCAAAACTAAAACAATAGGACTGACTCCCAAGTAAATGTTTTTAAGATTACAGCCTTGTTTCAGGGCTGAAGTAAGATTTGAAGTGGGGGCTTTCAGACTCACCATTTTGATCTTTTTATGTCGCTGTGCTAGTTACCTTAATTAGCTATGGCTGGGATTCAAATCAGCATTTTGGGTTTTCAGTTTATCTTGTCCAGTGGTGGCCTTCTGAAAAGCCACCAAAAAGGGAAGAAAATATTCTCCCTCTTGAAGAAAAATATTGCTTTGTACTTGTACCATTTATGTGTGGGTGGCGGTGGTTGTGGCTGGATCCCAGCCAGCACCTTTTCAACTGCAAATATTGGAAGAAGAAATGCTATTTCACATACTATAAATGGAGGCCACTTGATATGCGATGAGATTTGTACATTCTAACAGTCCATTGATGCTTCTTCATGGCTTTGTGTCACTTTTCCATATGGAGTCATAATGGTTTGATGGGGTGTAGCAAATGTTAGTTCAATACCACATTGTAGCAGTAGGAACACAGTTGGTGTGTGGAGATGTAACAGTTGTTGTTTCTTTCAGTGATAATTCACAGGTTTTTCAGCCTTACGTCTTGCGGACCCGCAGGAACAGCACAACAGTAATGAACCGGCACAGCATGGTACGTGCCTTCCAGAATGGAAACCAAATACGGTAGTACTGAAGAGCAAAGAGCTTTACTGCTTTGCACGTAAGGATGCAGAATGCTTGTGCTAGGATGAGGGTGGAGAGACTCAGGAGAGTTTAGAGGAGGCGGTGGTGGCATTTGAAATGGTTTTTGGCTAAAGCCTTATTGCAGTTATATCAAGGTAGTTGTAACTCTCACTGGAAAGTGAGCAGGACTTAGACTGCACGGGAATAATCCTCATCTCCTTGTGATTGTACCACACTAGATGTGGCTACAGTCAAGGGCTACCCAAAAGAGTGCTAATTGTTTACAGTGCTTTGTAGAAAGGTGATGTGAGGATAATATTATCAGTCCCTGATTGTTGTATACCTCAACTTCTATCAAGTTACTGCAGACTTTTTGTTAGAATATGCTAGAGTGCTGTCATGCTGTCATGTAGAAACTAAGAAATGCCTTTGAGCTGAATGTTCCCATTGACAGTAACTCATGCATAGATACCAGGTAAACTCTACTGAGTGTGGGTATTTATTCAGTTAATACTTCTTATGATTGCTCTAAAACTAAACCTTCAATTCTAAATCAGAAAAAATGTGTCTCGGCTATTAGAAGTCTCTAAACAAGGAAATTGGATAAGGTGTGTTTTGTGAGTGGTTCAGCAAAAACAAAGTAGCAGAGATGTGTAGAGCTTTTACAAAAAGGAGTTCTGTATGTCATGGTTATTCAAAATTTTGTGAACTTTAATCACAATCCAGTGTGTTTTGGCTATTCTTTGGCTAGAATAGCTAAAGTTCAATCTCAGTCTAGTGTGTTTGAGCTTTATAATTACTTTGACAAAATGATTTTTGAAGCACAAAAAGAAAATCAAAGCCTGTTATAAAGTCTGTTGCATCAAACGATGTACCTCTTGTTTTCTTGGTGCCTTCTTAAAGTAAATGTAGAAGATGGAGCAAAGGAGGTAGACTAGATGGTACTAGAATAAAGTTAGCTTGAAGGAGCAAAGAATGGTGCTTTGTTCTTTCGGATATTTCAGGTGCTCCTCTGAAATTATGACATATTCCAGAGAAGCATAATATTTTTGTCCTTGCAAACACACTGAGTTTGCAGCAATTCCTAATGGTAGTAGAACAGCTAGGCCAAAACATTTCTCTGTATGCTATGAACTGCTGTTTCAGTATCATCAATTAAGATATAAAACAAATATTTCTACAACTTTGACCTCTTTTCGTCTTTATAGATGAAACATTTTGTTTCGTAAACATTAGAGCAGCCACCAAGAGCTGAGTTCTCAGGAGGGCAAAAGGCAGTATATTACATAATTTAGAAAAAGAAGTTCCACATCTGAAGTTTCAAAGAAATAGTTACCTATTCAGTGCTGTTTAGCCAGTTTGGGTATCTATGAAGGTAGATTGATTGTTATATTTACAGTTGTATATTATAGTTTACAACACAATTAGGCAGTAGTCTTTTCTGCACGATGGAAGCTGTCATACTTCTTTCTTTCAAGGAGAATGAATATTCCTTCAGTGCTATACAGACGAGGAGTTTTCAGGGCCACCAGCCTTGGAGTAGAGGCTGAATGGTAGTATATTTCTCCTACAATAAGAAGGACAAGATGGAATTTGAATGCACAAATGGTCTACAGATGGTCTACAGTCCTTTACAGGCAGGACATGTGGAGGTTGTAGTTCTTCCCATTATTTAACTGTTGTTCCCTGTTATTAACAGAAAGCGTATGTAACTACTGCAGGCAGTGCTTAGAAGATATTGTGAATATGAATCATTTTATCAAAAGTTCATTTCAATGAGTGCTTAATTCTTGGATGAAGGTCACCTTTGAACAAAACCAAGGAAGTAGGGTTGTCATTTCTGAAATTATGCTTTTTTCCCCCCCTCCAGCTGGTATCATCATCTCCAATTCGTATTCCTAGCAGCCGGCTCCATCAAATCAGAAGGGTAACTAATGGCTCATTTCTTGGGGGATACCATCTTTCATAAGTTCTCATTTTTCCTATAAAATGGCTGTTTGTTACTACCTCAAATATTCTTGGTATAATTATGATCTTGGTGCCACTGTGATGCAAATTCCAAGTCCCACTCACCCAGTAGTTCTAGAATTCAGAAGTAAAAATATTGCACACAGGCAAATCAGTGCAAATTCTAGGATTCCTGTTTGCATGATAGGAGAGAGGCAGTAATACATTTAACTGTATTACTAACTGGAATGTTCTTGGTTACATTATAAAGCTGAACTATATGGTCAGCAGAATTGTATGGTTTGTGATTGAAGCAGTTCAGAGTGCACATGGAGGGGTTGCTCATTTGAATACTTCCTCTGTAACCAAACCATGTCCATGTAGAAAATAGGTGACTACTTCCTGACAGGTTTTTCTTTGTGTGTAAGCTGTTCTTAACGTGGGGAGCATTCAGATCAGCAGACCTCTTTTACAGCAAGAAATGGCACGGTGCAGCTGGAATTGTGGGTTGTGCTGATTTGTGCATCTTGGCTCTAGTTTTAAAAGTATTGATTGTAATAGGAAGTAATATTTTGCTGGGTCAAAAGTCATCAAGAGCTAAGAGATGAATCCTTATATTTCTCCAGGAGGAAGGAGTGGATTTGATGAACAGAGAAACAGCACATGAAAGGTAGGGGCAACTACTGTGCCCTAAGAAAGGTGGCCATCTTGTCATCTTGTAGCCACTGATGAACCTTTTTGTGTTTTAGGGAAGTGCAAACAGCAATGCAGATAAGCCAGTCATGGGAGGAAAGCTTGAGCCTGGTAATCTCTTTAAAGATGTTTAATGTTTTAATTTGACCCTTTCACTTAACCAGTAAACGTAAGTGGGGAATCGCTAAAGTGGAGAGTACTGCTGGCTCCACTGATTAGCCATTCTGTTTTTTATCAGAGTTTTGGGGGTTAATGTTTAGAGTTGAGGTATACCGTGAGGCTATAAACATGGCATGTTGTATTTTCAGAGTGACAATGATTTGGACAAATCTGAAAAATCTTCATCTCCAAAGAGGATAGACTTCATTCCCGTTTCTCCAGCACCATCGCCTACAAGGGGAATAGGAAAGGTATGTCATCAGATTGGAAATTGCAAAAGGATTTAAGGATGTTTTCTGGAAGAACTTTCTTGTCATATCTTAATTTAACTATTCTCTGCCTGAGACTGAGCTGGGTGTTGCATTAGAGGTTATAAATCATTTGCCATTCCTGTCATATCTCATGAGAAAAGTAACGTGAAGCAGAGGAATCATTGTAGATGTGAGAGATGTTTACTTGGGAGGAAATTCTGTCAGTTCACTGGAGCTCATTTCCCAAGTAAGTATGCATAGGATTACAGCAAAAAAAAAAAAAAGCTTTGTAGTTATCACAATATCCATACTGGACAAAGGAAGCAGTTGTAAAGATTAAGTGCCTTGCATATCATATGGTATACAAGGGAAATGGCAATGTCTGAACAATTTCCCACACAT
The DNA here is from genome assembly GCF_028583425.1 of Eublepharis macularius. NCBI lineage: Eukaryota > Metazoa > Chordata > Lepidosauria > Squamata > Eublepharidae > Eublepharis > Eublepharis macularius. The sequence continues at coordinate 41,468,729 of NC_072802.1, forward strand.
GAGCTAAATGATATAAGTAAGATAACTATGAATTAGTAGAGCATGCCCTAGGTAGAGGTTTTGGAGGACACACTGTGACTGCAGCCATTAGCTTTTCTGTCAGAGGCAGCCCTGCAGGTGTCCATATGTGGACTATGAACAGTGTCTTTTGAGCATATGCTTATATGACTTTATCTTTTATTCAGTCAGACCAGTTATCCACCTAGAAAGTATTGTGTACTTAGCAGTGGCTCTTCAGACAGAGGAAGATCTTTCCCAACTTAGCTAGCTGAGAATCTAAGCTTCCGGGAGCAAATTTTTAGCCTTTATAAGTGGCTAGTGCCCCAAAGAGCTCTATTTATCTTTTTCTGTCTTTGTTGTGGTGCTAATAGCATCACCATAGCAGTTTTCTTAAAAGCAGTAGTAGGATAATGAAATGCATGGGCAAGCTCTTTGACACAATTTTTAAACCCTCTTGGACTATAACATTGCTTTGCTAAGTGGGATGGAAGAAAAATCAGATTTTACTACTTCATATAAAATTTCAGATTTTTAGGGACTGTAGTGTTGGGTTCCTAATGCCTTTAAATATTGTGATTGTTTTTCCTAGCAATGTTTTTCCCCGTCCTTGCAAATGTTCGTGAGTAGTAATGGATTGCCTCCAAGCCCCATTCCCAGTCCCACAAGGAGATTTTCAAAGTAAGTTGATATGCCTTAAACTTAATAAGAAGCAGTTTGACTGCTGTAATGTGCGCTATGTGGCCTGGACAGGAGAACAAAGTTTGTTCAGCATCAAAGGCTTCATATGTAAAAGCTATTTCTATTTCCTTTTGGTTGCAGATGTATCTCAGTGAAGCTCGTGCAGATATTCCTGGCATGTGCTCACAGTTGCCAGTCTTAAACACATGGGCATGATGTGCAAGTCCTGGTAGCTTCAGGAGAGTTTTACAGACAGTCTGAATTGGTTCAGGCATAGCTCCAAAGCCGAGGAATAGAGGATGGTCCTTGGATAAAATTCTCTAAAATGAATAACATCAGGCTTTCCATTAACAGTATAATGAAGCAGTGCACTATGGAGAATGCAAGTCTTTTATGCACAGCGGTTGTTTCTCAAGAATTGCACATTGAGTCTGCGGAGTTCAAGGGTGCTTCTGAATGATGATAACTTCAGTGACAGGGAGAGGAAATAACCGTTGCCTTTTAAGGATGTGAGGGCCTAGTAATGTGTCTTTAACAAGCTTCTGAAGTTAATTGGTTTGATGTATTGTCGAAGGCTTTCACGGCCGGAGAACGATGGTTGTTGGGGGTCTTTTGGTGCTACACCTCTGAAGATGCCAGCCACAGCTGCTGGCGAAACGTCAGGAACTACAATGCCAAGACCACGGCAATACAGCCCGGAAAACCCCCAACAACCATTAATTGGTTTGGCTGGAACTTCATTTTGTTCTTGTATCTCAGTGAGGACAGCAGATTCTAAAAATTTCCAGTATTTATAAAGCGATTTTCTACCGAAAACCTTGCAAATATGATAAGCTGTGACACCTTTGCTGTTAGACTGGCAGGTGCTGTAGTGGTCTCTTGCAGCTAATAAATGCTGTTGGCTTGTTAAGCTAGAAGAAAGTATGATGAAAATTGGCAAAGGTAAAAATGCACAGGTAAAAACTGCCTACAATGTCCCCCTGTGATGGGGAAGTATAGGGTCAGGAAAGAAAAGGCTCTTATTATGGCTTTGTTTCTTTGAAATGGACTGTTAATTCACAGGATAACTGTATTCAAGTACCTATTGCATGTCTGAGTTCCAAACTTTGCAACAACCAATTCAAATAGAGACCTGAAGCTTCCCTTCAGGGGCATTATTATCAAAGGTGTTTTTAAAAAGATAATGGTATTACTATAAAGTTTAAGACCATAATACTGGCACACTTTGAATTGCTACCAAAACCACTTTTCACAATGGAATGCATTCTACCAGACTTTTCATTGAAATTCCTTTGGGACTTTTAAAAAACCTAATTTGCTTTAAAATCCTATACAGTATTCAAGCACATTCTTCCTTTTGACCTTGGAGACTTTGCATCCCCAGAATATACTAATTCAGTTTATTTTAGCAGGAGAAGCCAGAGTCCAATCAACTGCATCCGGCCCAGTGTTCTTGGTCCCATTAAAAGGAAAGGTATGTGTCAGAGATGCTTTCCAGATTGTAGAGCTGATGCTTGGCAACATCCCCTTTGCGGTAGCATTTGCTGATTGTGAGATACATCTGGCTGGATCCAGTTGGTGTCAGTTTTCTTAATCTTTTTGGCAGATATATCTGCTCCTTTTTGCTATAGGGTTTTTTTAGACCCCTTCTAACGGTTGTTGCACAGCAGTGATGGCAGGACTGTTACAACTTGGATCTTCTGGATCAGACTGAGGATCAGACCTTCTGGATCAGACTGAGGATCCATCTATACCAGCATCCTGGTTTCCACAGTGGTCAACCAAACATGTCTTGGAAACCCATAAGCAGGGCCTGAACCCAACAGCGTTCTGTCGCCCTCCACAGTTGATGTTGAAAGGCAAGCTGCCTTGAAGCATGAGGGTTTTTACTTAGCCATCATGTTTATTATCTGTGGCTATCTTGATTTTGTGATTTTTGTCCAGCCCTTTTTAAATACATCCGAATTAGTAGTTTGCTGATACACTAAGGAAGGTATGCTGTTCTGCCAGTTTTGGTTGCGTTTGTATTTCTGTATTGTTTTAGTCCTGTTGCCTTGCAGCTGTAATTGGTTTGTTAGCTACTTTGATTTAGAAGAGGCACAGCAGGATATAAATATTTTTAAATGATTAATCAAAATCAATTTGAGATTAGACATGAATGACCTTGGGGCAGCCCCTCTTTCCCAGCCTAACAAGTTTGCTGTGAGGATAAAATTGAAGTGGAAGAGTCATTTATGCCATCTCTGGCATGTTTTCTCGCTTGTTCCTTGAGTAATCCCAGTTTACAGGTGGCAAAAGAGAGCTTTATTGTGGAATTTTTAAGCAAAGGCTGATATTTACGTGCTTCCCATACTTGATACAACGAATAATGCATCCCTTGGGACCTCTGCATGATGGAAGCTGTTGTTCTTCTTTCTTCCATGGAGAATGAACATTCCTTCAATGCTATAAAAATAATGAGTTGTCAGGGCCGCCAGCCTTGGAGTAGAGGCTGAGTGGTAGTATGTTTCTCATACATTAAAGTGGACCTACTGAAATGAGTACATATTATATTCTATAGTTCTTGGATGATCCCAGTGTGGCCATAAAATAGAATGACCCCATCCTCAAAATTGATTTGTTTTTGAAGTTGCAATACATTGGTAGGGTTATAAAAAAAAAAACCTACTGGATATGTAGATTGTGTTGTACTAATATGTTACATCTCCCAAGACACAAGAAGGCTCTTTCTCACATCTAACAGGATTGATTTAATTTCTGTAGGTGAGATGGAAACTGAAAGCCAGCCAAAGAGACTCTTCCAAGGAACCACCAACATGCTTTCTCCTGACGTGACACATTTGACAGACCTCAGTTCCTGGTAAAAGTAATATAAATAAGGCCATCATGAACTACCAAAACAGATGTTGCTGTTTCTTCACTCTGTCCTAGAAATGACTTGCAATATTATAGAATGTTGAATACTACAATTTGTTTGTTGCTGTGTTCAAGGCTAAGGTCTTTTGATTATCATGTGCCCCGTCAGTACTCTGTTTTTGTGTTTTATGGTTCTCCTGTGTCTCGTTATGACACTAGGGATCTTTCTGCTTGACCTTAAGAGGAGGAGCCTGAATCTGAGCTTAAACAACAGTGTGCTCCACTTAATGTATAGGATCGCCAACCTCAAGATGGTGCCTGGAGATTTCTAGGAATTACAACTCATCTCCAGTCACAGAGATCAGTTCCCTTGGAGAAAATGGCTGCTTTGGAGGGTGGAGTCTATGGCACTCTGTCCTGCTGATGTCCCAAATCTCCAGGAATTTCCCGTCCTGGAGCTGACAACCCTAATTTACACAGGTCATACTGAGCTTCTTTTCTGTTGCCCAGCACAAGACCTCAACTATGTTTATTCCAGTTTCAAAGTACCCATTGAGAAGTTGAAATTGTTGTGTAAAACAATGGCTTTATTCTCATTCAGTCAAGGGTTTTGTGTTGAAACCTTTGGCAATAATTTGCTGAGATGCTATGGAGTGATAGTAAACACTATAAACTGTTGACACTAAGAATCTTTAGAGCTGTAGTTCTGTAAAAAAGAAAAGTTAGTTTGATTGGAAAAATCCTCACATCTACACTGAAAACTGGAGGGGTTGTGTAACAGTTGTGGGTGGGAAAATCTTTGGAGCAGGGAATAAGGATGTACAGGGAGACCCTAGAGCAGTCATGTGATCTGTAGCTAGCAAGTCACTTGGCTGCCTGTGATTTGACCATGATCAAAAATTATCCAGTTTTCTTTGCAGGAGCAACACTTTTTAATTTTATTATGGTGTCCTTTGTTAGCAAGGAGAGGAGTGGGGGCTGCTGCTTGCAACTGAGTCCGGCGTTAGTCAGGGGCAAACTTAATAGCACCGCAGAACTTCTCCTGTTGGCCACCTGCTATAATTGCAGGCATCTCCAAATGCACTTTTTTAAATGGTTGCTGTTAACTTTGCTTTAGGTCCTATGACTCGCCGCCCCCGTGGATACGGTTTCATGTTTTTCTCCAGTATGGGGGAGGGGTCCAATGAAAGTCTTTGCAACAGAAGGTTGGAGGAACTTTATCTCTATAGAAGAAAGACTTGGCAAAAGAGAATTGTGGGAACCAGCTTAACGTATGGGAGTACTAAACTTTAACTCATTGTAACTTTAACAACAAGTTAGCATTGGTTTTTGTGATTAGCACGCCTGTTGTTGATTTTTAAATCATCTTAAAAGCATTTAAATCTTGGCCATTATGTAGTTGTTTATTTTATTTATACCCTGCCTTTCTCCCCAATGGGGACCCAAAGTGGCTCACATTGTTCTCCTCCATATGATCCTCATAACAATCCTTTGAGGTAGGTTAAGCTGAGAGGGTATGACAGGCCCAAAGTCACTCAGCAAGCTTCCATGGCAGAGTCCAACACTCTGTCTGCTGTGTCATACTAGATAAACAGTCAGTTAACTGGGTTTGTAAAAAAAAAAAAAAAAAATTGGACCATTCAAATACTTAAACATGGCAGAACTATTTGGCAACTCCTAAGACAGTACAAATGTGAATCAAATTTGACTGCAAATTTCTAGTGATTTTTTAAAAAATGTTGCATGCATTAAGTTTCTTTGAATGCTGATGAAGCACGTGGCTTTCCTTATTTATCCCCAGCTTGTCTTCAGATATTCTGGATGGGAGCACAAGCAGCGTCAGCTCATCATCCGATTCTCTGGCCAAAGGCAGCACTACTACAGAATCTCCAGTCGCATGTTCAAACTCATGTTCTTCATTCATCTTAATGGATGACCTTTCACCCAAGTGACTTATCCAGTCATCAGTCAATATCTGCCTGTGCTGTTACCATACTGTACGTACGTACAGAAAAACCCATGCAGTTAAATCCTTGAGGACCAGAGGATTTAAATAGTGGGAATATTAACATAACCTTATTCCACGGTATCTTCTTGAAGTGATTTTGATTATCCTTCTCAATGGACATATGCTACTGATGACTGGGTTTGCTGATTTTTTAAAATTTTATTTTTACAGATATTTCCCAGATTGTACTAACTTGCTTTCAAGGAAACTGCATACACTTTAAAAAAAATCCCAAGCAAACACCTTTGTTGTATTAGCATTATAACTGTAGAGGGAAAAACTATCCACTGTTGCTATCATGATTACTTGTTCTGGAGGTAAGAATAGTGGTTACAGAGTTGTTATGTAATCTTTGTTTGAGATACTTTTTAATTTTTTTAAATAAACTAGATTGCTCTTGATATTTGTTTAGGAAGAATAGAGTACTTCTCCTGATTGGGCATATTTTGGACTATGCTTTCCCCCACCCTAAAAATAATCAAATCAAAATATAAAATTGTCCCTCCTTTTCTTGTTGCAACCTCCCTTGTCATCTTTCCCAAAGAAAGGAAAGGGGTTTCAGACTGTCCTTTAGGCTTTGGTTCAGTTGCTCTTACGGTGCTAGGAGCCAGTAATGCTTTATTTTTTAATTGCAAAATGTTGTTATAGCTTCTTGATACTCACAATGGGAAGAAGAGAAATAAACTGCCTGTACACAGCTAGTTAACTCTCCTGCAGAATTCTCTGACCCAGACTACTTAAAGGTTATGTGAATTACAGCCAGTAGTTGAGGAAGCCTTTTTGGCCTTGAGGATGCATGACAGAACAGTGGGAGCTGCCACAAGGGCTTAAGGTTGCTGTTGTGAATTGGCTGGGCCCTAGGTGTCTCCTGTGGTGTTGAGACATGTTCGTGCCTTAGGGGGATGTGGTTACAAAATGGAGGAATGTAAACCAGAGAGGTTGGGTGGGGGGAAGAACTTTTCGTTTGAGTTTTTTGTCTTGAAAAGAGTACTTGTATCAGGTGCTATAGCCCACTGCTGTTTTTCCTCAGTTGCTTCTTGAGATGCTTGATCCAATGGGATAGGGAGTTCTGTGAGCAGTTCTAGGAGTTCTGTGACTGTATTGCCTTCTGTATCATTGGAGCGACCTTTGGGTCTGTTTTGGGAATGGCAGGCCCATAAGCAAGTATTAATTTTAGGGGAAAGGCTTTTTTATGCTTTTGTTTGGATGCTGGCTCGGCATATAGTTGGACTTTTAAAGAACTTGTATGTAAGCTATGAGAAGTAAACCTGCAATACCCTGCTTTAGTGTGGGGGTGCAGCAAATGACTTCTTATTGAAAGAGCAAACTGGGCTTAAACAAAGAGAGCTCCATTTGTAATCTACTGTGTTATGCTATTTATTATTTATAACTGTAAAAAAGTCTGGTGATGAATTATAGTATTTTTTTATGATTGAAAACCTTTTTTATGTTCTGTGAGTGCTGGCTGGTCTGTATTTAATAGGCGACACTGTCTGCCAGAAATGTACTCTTCCAGTTCTGAATGTTTGTAAGTAATTCACATGCTCTTGTTGTCAAAGTACAATTTAGGATTTTCTTTGTTTTAAAGATTCTAGCACTGAAATTGAAGTAAGGGTGTGCTAAGCTGTAAAGCACACCATGTGTGGCAATACTTGCCTGGCTAAGTAGGGGACGGGGGAGAGATCTAGTGTATTCTGGTGGAAAAAAACAGAGGCAGGGGGAAGCTTTGTTTTTCATACATAGCATTTGCTTTTAAGTGTAGGTTGTTTTTGTTTTTTTGCAGTTGTAATAAGTACCATACTTTGGCCAGTGGTACTTCTGTTATCTGTATTTCTATACTCACCTGTGGAGAGCTCCCCCTATCTCCAATAAATGTGCATATTGTAAATTATCACCCAGTGGTGCCATTTTTTAAAAAAAAGGTGGTTGATCAGCGTGTGAATTGTATTTGGATATGCTCAGTGCTGTTTCTTGCATAATGGCTGCTGCTTAGACTGCTTTAACTTAAGAGGGATTTTTTTTGTCTTTGCCTTGTTTTTCTTTGCTTTCTTTAGCTACGTAAAGTCTGTTTTTATGTTATGTTTGCAAAATAACTCTGTGATGAAGTTCAATTTGTAAACCCTTCTCCATGCACTTAAGAACTGTGACACCGAAATCCACTTGACAGGTGGCAGTAGAATAAAACTTTTTGCATGCTTCCTTGTAGTGGGAAAGCTTTTGCTTTTATTTTTCCCATTGACCTGTTTGAGTGACCTATTCAAAACCACTGTCTGTTTTTTAGAAGTGTGGAGTCTTGTGTAAAACTTTGGCCTTTGTACACTTTAAAATGTGCAAGATTCATAAAGCAAAACACACAGCAACCTAGTTTTGTTCACTTGTTTTTTATTACAGTGTTATTTGTGTCTCAAACTCTTTTGCCTTTTCCAGTCTTTGAAGATCTGTAATCTGTCTCTAGCCAGGAATTTGAATTTGGTTATTCTGGTCCCAGAATATGTCACGAATGTGTACCGTGGGGTGGGGGTTGCATGTATCATACAGCATGCTGATCAAAGAGTCACCACTGGCTAAAGTGGTGGCAGAGCAGACTCAAGTTGGCTCTGTTGCATGCCTCCTCCATTAACTTCACTTCTGTGGTTGCAGGAAGGCATATAATGCATAGAGCAACCTCTTCATCCAACTGAACAATGTCTTTGGTCTCCAATTTGCTCACTATCAAAGTAAATTTTCTGCAGGTGTAATGTTGATTTTTTTTAAGACCAGGAGGACAATGGAGTGAAAAACCATGACTGTAGGGGATTGTCTTGTAGGAAAAACTTATTAACTGCATCCATGCTGTGTGGTGGTTTGAGTATAGTGTTTAGATGTGGGAAGCTAAACCCAAGCTTACTATTAAGTAGAATGCCGACTTTCAGCACTAACTTTCTATTTGGAACACATGAAGCTATCTTATACTGAATCAGTCCTTTGGTCCATCAAAATCAGGCAAAAATTAAGCTGTGGAGAGCAAGAAAGGTAGTGGCTTGGTAAAGTATTCCCTCTTTTCAAGCAGCTTCTGCATTCTAATCCAAAACTGAAATTAAATCCTGCCCTCAAGTCAAAGTTGACTTATGGCAACCCCTAGTGGGGTTTTCATGTCAAGAGACTAACAGGTGGTTTGCTATTGCCTGCCTCTACAGATCTGGTCTTTGTAGGAGGTCTCCTATCTCATTACTAACCAAGGCTGACCCTGCTTAGATTCTGAGATCTGATGAGATCAGGCTTTCCTGGGCTATCCAGGCCAGGACTTGCAATAGTAGAGTACAAACATCACCTCAGCCAAGGTTTTCTGGATGTGGTTTCTAAACAAGGCAGACCTGTGCAGGCAGTGGTCAATAACGCAGTTGTGGCTTCCAGGCACTGCATAACCTGTGAAAGCCTAGAAAAAATTGGAAAACTTGTTATACCAAGACTTTTTTTTTCAATTTTTGTAATGGGAAAATTGGAAAACTTGTTGCAGCACTGAAAAAAAATCAATGAAAATCTGTCTTTTGGAATAAGTGAAATGCTTTTTAAGACAAGATTTTACTCAAAAGGTATATCATGAAATTTTTACGCAAGGCAATTTAGCATTAGATGATTCCTATATATACTCTAGACATATACAACGGTTAAACATGAATAATAGCAGCAATATTTGTTATGTTTTCAGTGAGCTAAGTTGATATCCAAATATGCTGTACTGACTGAGACTTTGTCTAAACAATATACTTTATTTTTTTAACTACAAAATTTGTTTTCTAACTTACCCTTCTATTTTTTTATTTCTCAGGTGGTAAAAATTAAGATACATGTGCTAAGGTAGCGTAGGTTTCAGCTGTTCTCAGCTGTCTCAAATATTGGGTACATTGCAATTTTGCATTCTGAAAATTAGGGCTTTTGTGCTTTTAAATTCTAAAAATATATTAAAATATATTAAAATATATAAAATATATAAAATAAATTCTAAAAATAGTACAATTTTATGTTAGTTATAAATGATACCTTTTATGTCAAGGCAGAAAAATACACTTAGGTATGGTGGGGAAATACATTCAACATTTATTCAATACATTTATTTCAGTTTCCCTATTTTTTCCAGCCCCTGCACCCCCAAAGGAAAATCAGGGTTTTACCATGGCTTTATAATTTCCTGAAATTTTACATCTCTAATAGCACCTTTTTCATGACAGAATAAATAATGGGAAATGTGCACACTTAATTTGTTTACTCTGGTCTTGGTAGAATTTAGCTTTTAAGTATATTTTCTTGTTTTTTAAATACAGAAGTAGTAAATGGGGGTGTCTGGAGAAATAACATTGACTTGAGAACCCAGAGACCATATTGTTCCAGGTAAGTGCAAAATACACTTCATATAAAGGACTAAATCCCATCCCGTTGGAGATGTCATGACTGTACTCCTGGGGGACCCTTCCCCCTGAGCCATGAAGCTGCCATAGGCAACAGGCAGACAAGAAGTAGAGCTGCCTCTTGACAGCTTGATGCAGACAGAACCTGGGGATGATGCCAGCTGGCAGCACTGTCACAAGCCCACCCATGGCCAGAGCCATCAAGTTGACCAAGAGGAGAGGTGAGAGGGGCATGTACATGTGCCCAAAGATGCATGGTGTGGTGGCTGATTGTAAGGAGCTTGCTCTGAGTGATGCCAGTTTACTGTGTATTCTGGATGATCTGCTAGATTACAAAGCTTTTACCCTACATAAGAATTATTCATTAATGCCTAGGACAGGATTTATCAAGAGCTTCAGCTTGCCTCAGGAAAGTGGCCAAATCAGTCAGCCAGTGGAATTGGCTCGGTTATTGCCAACTTTCTGTGGACCTACATAGCCCAACTGCTACCTGGCTACTCCTATTTCAGATCCCATCAGCAGCCGCAAAGCCTGCTCCCTTATACATCAAAACCTTCCCAACGAGGAAGAGGCTTTTTCCATCAAAGGAAGTCTTAATGGGAAGGAGTCATAGGATCCAAGCCAGTGTATGTCTGTCAATTATAATTAAAATTATTTCCCCTTTTGTAAATTTGAAGAAAATTCTCTTCATACGTATATAGCAGTATAATAGTTAAAGAGGGAGGGGATGGAGAAAAAAGCTATAATTTAGTATGTTCCAACACTTCCTTTACCATATGGAATGGATTACAAACATTCCAGAACTATATTTGGGGGTGGGGATGAGTTGGCCAATTTTTTTTAAAAAAAATGGTTTTCCAGGGCTTAGTTATCATTGATTTGGATGCTGTTGGTTCTCTATGAATAGTATTTTATGTTGTTGCATCTAGAACATGAAATAGACATAACCCAGACTCCTAGAGACTGTACTGGATTGCCAATTATGTCTCAAGCGCTACTCCTGGATCCCCCTTTCTATAAAAATGAGGTGATTGGCAGCTAAAGATGGAGACTTCTCAATGATGGTGCCTACCCGTGGAACACCCTCTCTCTTGCAGCTCATCTGGCACCTTCATTTTTAGCTTTTAGGCACCAAGCCAAAGCAGTCGTTCATCCAGGCTTTTAATTGAATTTTACCTCCTTAGCCCTATTTTCTCCCCACTTTTATGTCTATTTTATGCTGCTTGTTTTAACAGTTGTTTAAAATATTGGTGGATTTTACATCTATTCTTTACTCACTTTAATGGTTACATTTTGGATGGTAATATACGTCTCTTACATAAATATCTGATAATCCTTTTCAATTTCTTCCCCAGAACGTTTGCCTTCATCAGGGCCAACAAGGTGACTCGCTGATTCAAAACATAATAAAAACATGTCTTAAAATCAAAGACACACCATTATAAATAAAACAACTGAAGCCAAGGCTAAAATGCACATACAAATAAAAACAGGGCAGGAAGGGGGGAACACTGAAGGAATGCCAGATGGAAAAAAAAATCTTCACCTGCTGACTGATGACAACAACAGAAGGGGGCAGATGAGTCTCCCTGGGAAGAGAGTTCTGGAGTTTTGGTACTCCGACCAAGAGGGGCCCTCTCCCATGTTGCTACCCATGTAATCTCACAAGGTAGGGGTATCTGAAGCAGTGCTTTGAAGATAACCATAGATAAGTTTGTAAGGGAGTAAGTGGTCCTTCAGGTATGCTGGTCCCAAGCTTAGTAGGGTGTGGTGGAATTCACTTTATGAAAAGTTTCCATAGTGCAGCACCCAGAAAGTGAACGGGAAGAAGTTAATAACTGCCTGGAAGGAGAGATTGACAGGCTGCTTCCCCCCTCTCTCAGAATGATGGTGCTGACAGGATTTTTCAGTTCAGTTAGGATTTTGAGTTCAATTGAGTGTGTGAAGTCTGACAAGGAGAGTCAGACTGGTAGTCTTCTGAAGTGAGGAAAAAAATGTTTGCCCTAACTGTGACAACATTTTCTTAAGGAGGACTTTCAGTTGATAAATCCAAGTATAAAAGCCAGCACAAATTGGACCCGTTTACTCAGCCAAGATAGAATGGGGGGGAGGGGGCAGAGTGAGTGGGTAGTAAGTGGAGATTCCCATTCAGCAAAGTGAACAGGATTATGTCTTATGAAGAATTCCTGCCCAATGTCTAGAAAGGGGGTTTGGGCTCTAAGGAGTGCCCCAGATCTGTTGTAAACAGAAAACAATGTTGAACTAACGTCAGGACACCTGAGTTGTAAAAGGAAATCTGTGAAGAAATATTGTTGCTTTAACCAAAGTATTAAACAAAACATCTCTCTCTCAACAGGATTATAAACATTGAAACTAAGCTGCAAGAAGACTATTTTGCCTATTATTTTTGAAGTGTTCTGTTCTACCAACAAATTTTACCTGAGCAATTTCATTCTGACTGACCATATTCCATCCCTGCCTGTTCAATAAAGTTGCTGTTTCTTTTGAGAGTTACTCAGCTTCTAGAGCTATTTCATATAAAGAAGAGGGTTCCTACTTCTTCCTTATCAAGTTTCTGGGCTGGGCTAAAAAGCCAAAAATACTACTTTCACAGGATGGGACAAAAAGAACTTTAAGCTATAAACAGAGACATGTTACTTGAGCCTGCTCAATTACAGCGAGCAAACTTAGATTTTAGCAGGAAAATCTGCCTCAGAGTGGGGGGAATGAAGGGGGTGTTGTCATATAGGGCTTTAAAGGTCAACAGCACCACTTTGAATTGTGCCTGTAAATAGATCAGGAGTGATACTGTCCTTACAACCCACGCAAATTGCCTGCAGCATGCTGCATCCATTGTAGTTTCCAAACACTTTCTAAGGGCAGCCCCATGTAAAGTGCATTTCAGTAAACAATCTAGGTATAACCAATGTACACATGCATCAGAGCATCTAGAGCTTTTCAGCCCAAGAAAGGCCACAGCTGGCTAACTACTGGAAGCTGGTAAAAGGCACTCGTGGCCAGGGCAGCCACCTACTTATGCAGCAGTAAGCCCAGGCCAAAGAGTACCTCCAACTACATACCTGTTCAGTCAAGGGGAATGCAACCTGTCCCACTCTTGAGTAAAGCCATCACGGGAGAGGGAATATGCTGTCACTCTCAATCCCTCCAGCAAGTTGCAGAGGTTCCATTTTTGTTTACCATCAGTTAGCTTTGTGTGGAGTTATGCCCCAAATTTTAATTTGTTCCTTTGTTCTGCATTACACAACACAAAACTTAGGGCTGGGTAAGCTATAACTTTTGAAAGCTAGTACTTTATTTTGAGAGTTTCCCCCTGAAATTAATTGTTCTTACCTTTATAGAAATTATTCACTGGGGAAACTAGAATGAATATCATCAATATACAAATGACTCCTAGTTCGACATCTTGCTATCCACAGTGATACAGTAGAGATCCTGTAGAGTCACTCACTGCTTGACAGCTGTGTTCAAATGGCTGAAACCAAACAAATTGAAATTGAACCCAGACAAGACATGTTGGGAAGGTGGAGATCTTGAAGGATATCGTGCAGCCCAGTTTCAGTGAGGTTCACTTGACCCTTGCGAACTTGGTTAAGAGCCTAGAAGTTATACTGGTTCCATCATTGTAGCTAGAGAAGCAAGTTAATGACGCTACAAAAAAGGCCTACCAATTCAGTCTAGCCCAGAAAATGACCCCTACCTTGACTTGGCCAATTTGGTCATGTGGATACATGACACAGTAGCATCAAGGCCAGACTACTACAATGCACCCCACATAGGTCTCCCTGGAAGTCACCTTGGGGGCTCCAACTGGTACAGAATGCTGCAGCTTGGTTATTAGGAACTAGGTAGAGTATGCATATTACTCCCATTCTGCACCACTCCATTGGCTACCTGTCAGTTATCAGGCTCAATTCAAGATCTTGGCTATTGCATACAAAGTTCTTTGTGGCCTTGGTCCCTTGTATCTGTGGGATGCCCTGCTCCCTATGCTCCACCATGTCAACTTCACTCATCTGAACAGGACCTCTGCAGGTGCCACTCTGTAAATGAACAAAATCAACAGTTGTCCATACACATTCTCTGTTGTGGCCCTTATGAAATGGCCTATTAAGAAGGGCTTTTGCCCTCCTGGCTTTCTGCAAACTGCTGAAAACAGGAAGGCTTTTACATTAGGAGGGCTGCACTATAAGGAAGTGGTTCAAAGTGATGCCTTGGTAAAGAGATAGGGACTGTAGCTTATACTACTGTGCACTGACTGTTAGAGTGTGTTCTTACTAGATAATTTCTGCAGCACTTTCAGGTGTGTATTGTATTTCTTCTTACCCTCCACGCATCTGATGAAGAGAACTGATTCTCGAAAGCTTATGCTACAGTAAAGTTGGTTAGTCTTAAAGGTGCCACTGGACTCTTCGATTTTGCTACTACAGACTAACATGGCTAATTTCTGGATCTATGTCATATTTCTGTTAGTTTTCAAATCTGCAAATTTGTATTTGCATACTCCGTGGCTTTCTTTATTGAATGTCCCAGCTGTTGATGGTGTTGACTTGTGCTGTGTAATCTGTCTTGAGTCTGAGTGGGAAAGGCAGACTAACATAAATATTTGAAAAACAATGTGTGCCTTATAGAGAAATGTTGAACTAACCAGTCTCTATAAATGTCAACCAAGATATGATGGGGAGAGGTTTGCATTCACTTAGATTTTTACGGGTCTCCATATGTTTGCATGCAAAGCAGGGGAATGAGAGTGCCTTCTGTTAAAGTTTGAATCCAGTAGCTCCTTTAAAGACCAACAAGTGTTTCCAGCGAATAAGCTTTTGAGAGACAAGCTCCCTTTGTCAGATATGAGAAGGAATGGGGATCTCTGCGACTTTTTGTCCCAGTTAGAAAGCAGGAGGGGTGTTGCAAAAAAATAAGAGAGGATGTGGAGGTACAATAAGAAACGTAATTAGCCTGATGAAGAAGGAAATGAAAATTAGATGCTACACAGTTGATCATTTAAAGGAATGTGCTGCTACATCCTGTTGCTTTAAGCATTTTCCCCCAGCCTAGCTCCAATACAGAAGTAAACTGCCAGATGAAAAGGAATGAAAACAATAAGACTGCAGCAGGATGGGAGCTGGGTGGTGTTTTGCTCTCCTTACCTCTGTGCCTTATAGGGCTTATCAAAAAGAGTCCAGTAGCACCTTTAAGACTAACCAACTTTATTGTAGCATAAGCTTTCGAGAATCACAGTTCTCTTCGTCAGATGCATGGAGGGCAAGAAGAAACTGGTCAGATATATAGGTGGAGAGGGGAGGGAGGAGTAGATGCAAAACAGTAGGTGGAGATCAGTTTGCTTCTGTTAAGGATGTCAGTTACTTCTGATAATGAGATAACCATTCATAGTCTCTATTCAATCCCAGCTTGACTGAGTCAAATTTACATATGAATTCCAATTCAGCAGCTTCCAGTTGAATTTTGTTTTTGAAAGGTTTCTGTTGAACTGAAGTGTTCTCCCACTGGTTTCTGGATGTTGCCATTTTTAATGTCAGATTTGTGTCCATTTATTCTTTTGCGCAGAGGTTGGCTGGTTTGTCCAATGTACATTGGACACTTCAAACTACCATGACATTCCATCAAGGACTTAAAGGTCACTGTAGTTCAACAGAAACCTTACAAAAACAAAATCCAACGGGAAGCTGCTGAATTGGAATTCGTATGTAAATTTGACTCAGTCAGGCTGGGATTGAATAGAGACTATGAATGGTTATCTCATTATCAGAAGTAACTGACTTCCTTAACAGAAACAAACTGATCTCTATATCAGAAGCTACTGTTTGCATCTACTCCTCCCTCCCCTCTCCACCTATATATCTGACCAGTTTCTTCTTGCCCTCCATGCATCTGACGAAGAGAACTCTGATTCTCGAAAGCTTATGCTACAATAAAGTTGGT
This sequence comes from Eublepharis macularius, assembly GCF_028583425.1. Taxonomy (NCBI): domain Eukaryota; kingdom Metazoa; phylum Chordata; class Lepidosauria; order Squamata; family Eublepharidae; genus Eublepharis; species Eublepharis macularius. Next base: position 41,484,614 of record NC_072802.1, read on the forward strand.
TAGTTTTAAAGGTGCTACTGGACTGTTTGATTTTGCTACTACTGAAGAAGGAACTAACACGGCTAACTCCTCTGCATCTATGTTATAGGTCTTACACACTCTGCTTAGAACACAAGCTGGTGAGCATGTATATAGATATCTAGAACCCCTCCATTCACATTCTAGTTTGGCCCTAAGTATGGAGAGGGGGTCTTACTGTAGAAAACAAGAGAAAAACAAGAGCCTGTGCCCTGTTATTCTTGCTTGGTTGTTTTGGCATATGGTGATAGATCTTTGTTATGATCCTAAAGCTAATCCTGCCTAGTTTATCTCCTTGGCTGCATCATGACAACCAGAATTTGAGCTCTGGAATGCCACTAGCCCCTGGTCCTGGCCTGAAAGCTTAAGAGGTGCCTTAAAATACTTCCCCCATCTTTGAACTTCAGGTTAGGGAAGGTTGTGCAACATCACAAAAACAAATGGGTAAGCAAATTTTTTAGTATTAGGCCCTCCTTTTGTCCAGCAGAACTGCTATGTTGGCTTTTGTAGGAGAAGTAGGGAACCATTCAATGGTACAGTGTATGCTTTGCATAAAGCAGGTTTCAGGCTTAGTCCCTGACATTTCTCTTTATAGGCTAGTTACATAGCAGGACTTCCACAAGAGACTGTGGTCAGCACTAGGCTGGAAAAACCAATGGTTTGACCCAGTTTGGGTGAGCTTCAAAACCTGTGTGTCCCTTCTCACTCAGTTCAGCTTTCCTTAGTACAGAATTACACTACCGTTGCCTAGATCTTTTTCTTTTATTTGTGATTGTAATCAGGGATGTAAAACTCCAGAATCCTTTGCATTGCTGATGAATGGAGGAAGCAGGTAGAGTAATAAGATGAATGATGCTGAAACTTATGCGAAAGTGCCTTTTTATCAACAGCGAGTAGTCTCAACCAACTATCGTTCATTGGAGGAGTATCCCCTGGGGTGGAAGTTGACTTCCAAGTAAGCTTCACACTCTTAACACTTTCACTGCAGGGGGTGGGATGGGTGGGGTGCACAGACCAGCAGCACTAGGGTCCCTCCTCTTACTGCTCTCTTTCTCCATTCAAACCAGCTCCTGCTTTTTATAAAATGTGCACCTTGTTATCTGTTCATTTTTTAAAAAGTCATATTTAAACAGAAATGTGAAACTTTTTGATTGATTGGCTCTGGAAAGGCTAAATCTCAATCTGATGTTGAAGGTACAGGAGCACAGCCAGTAAACCATGTGGCAACCCTCAGCCCTGTGGAGAGGAAAGACATCTAGATTAAAAAATTACATATATCCTCAAAAGCATAATGTGGGTAGAGTATAAATGTTTGAAAAGAGGGCTTTTGAGAATCTTGTAATCTTTATAACTGTTCTGTAAGCTCAGTCACTGCTACAATTATCCTCGTGTGTGCTGGTGAGAGAAGAAGAGGCTGAGAGTGAATGGCTTGTTTTACTTTAAGCCACCTAGTAAGTTTATGGCAGAAGTGAGATCAGAACTAAGAACTTCCTGTTCTGTAGCAGTTCCTATGCTATGCAAGCTATGCTAATGAACAATTCCACAGAGCTGATCCCTGCACAGCTGTGCCTCTGTTTCTCACTCGAGAAATTACTCCTTGGCCTTTCCTCGGGGCCTGGTTAGCAGCGGCGCCATTCCCTCTTTGTGGAAGCAAAGGCTACGGCTCTGACTTTGATCCTGGCTCTGGGAACTGCAGAGCAGACACGTCTCTCAAGGGATGCCAGATAAAGGCCTGCAACTCCTCTTCCTGTGGCTTGTGATTCCTATATGAAGCCGGGCTCTCCTACTCACCGCCTAGGCAGGCTGGAGTCTTTCACATCCAAGTGCCTCTATTTGCTGAAGGGAGACAAGAGCACTCTTTATCTTCACTTGATTTATTTCTTTTGATGAACACAGTTCACTGTCCAACCCCAAAATGCAGCTCAGTCGATTCTTCCTGAGAAGTCTGAGGCCATGCATGTACTGTTTTGGTTTTTGGCAAAGGTGACATCTGGATTTTTTTAAAAAAAAAAAACAAACCTGATCCGGTTTGTTTACAGGGTGGTAGTGATGGTGAATACATGCAATCAGTACAAGGAAGTGGGAGGATTGTGTTCCCTTTGGAGGGTTTGCCCTGTTCACTGAGGCCTGAAGTGCCTCATGGCTGGAGCTGGTTCTGATCACCCATCACACTCAACTAGTGTATTCCATCATTGTTGTGGTTGCTATAGGCCCCAGACTGAGGGATATGTGTTATACCAACCTTAAAGATGCTAAGCAGGTATGGGAGACCTCCTGGCAAACTCCTGCCCGTTACCTTGCATTCCATAACAGAAGAAACGCTATAAAATGTGTGGCACAGGGCGAGGAGGGAATGCTACATAGCAGGGTCCCTTGAGCAGAAGAAGAATGCACACTACCGCCCAGTGGGCCTGCTAGGATTGGTTCATTCCATGGATCCCTGCAGTGTGCAGTATTCCTTCAATATTCTCTCTCTCATAAAGCTGGGTATTTCTTAGAGCATTATAAACACACCTCTAATTGAGCACTTTTTGCTCAGGGTGTTACAACCAGGTAAAGTCTGTTGTCTGTATAGCACAGGAAATGAGCCATATTCTCCAGGTCGCTCTGTCCAGAAATTGTCCCCATACAGAGTTACCCACAGCAGGCATGTTTCTAAATAGGGAGCTACCGCAGCACAGGAACTAAGGCGTACAGCTTTCCTGTGTCAGCAGTTTTATCTTGGATGTCAAACCCAAATATGATTCATGCATTTTCCAGCCATGCCTTCCCTCTCTCCCTTGCTGGAGACACAGGTCTGTTTGTTCAGGATTCTCCCCTTCAGGGGAAGTTCATAATGTTATGTGTGGGACAGTAAGATTGGAGTTACGTGCTCGCTGGCAGCAGGACTGAATTGGACAGGGTAATTTGTCTGCCCTCCATCTCCCTCTAGTGGTTTCTTTCTACTGTATGCCTAATTCTGAAAAGGATTTGTAATGTGTGTGATGTAATTTCTAAACAGAATAGATAATCTGGAGGGAGGGGCAGGAAAAACAAAAGCAAAGGGGAAGAAATCATGATGGAGCAAGCAAAAAATATGCTCTGTCATCAGTAGTTAAAATATAAACGTTGATCATAACAATACTTACAGCAGTAAATGAAAATTAAGGTTGTTTCAGAAAGGGGCTGAAGTCTTAAACCAAGAAATGAATGGGAAAGGGTTTTGAGGAGGAATTGAAAAGGAAGAAAGAAGTGGCAATGGAATCTGGGGTGGGGGCAGAAGGGCAGCCAGGAAGACAGGACAGGTGCATTTAAGAAGAAAGCAGCCTTTCAAGGGAGGAGGCAAATAAGGCCAGAAAGAGAGGGACCATCTTCTAGAGTGCTTTATAATACGAGAAGCTTATACTAGATATTGAATCCATTGCAGGTGTTTGATGAGGATGAAACATGGCCTTCGGCATACCTAAGCAATGGTATAGAATCACAGCTTTGAAGTGGGCTGACAAATTAGCCAAATGTTTCAAATTTCTATTTAAAAGGACGGACAAGCTTAATTTCTTTCCCTGCCTCCCACTTTTAGAGGGTTAGAGTATCATTCATCTGTAGTGAAAATATTGTGACAAATTGTGCATTTAGGTATTTATTTTATTTAAAAGGTTTATATCTCCCCCCCCCCACCAAAATGGTTACAGCAGCTTAGCCAAAATCACAGAAATAATCAAAGTATATTAAAATGACATAAGCTCTCATTTGAAACTTCTTGCAGTACCTAGCAGCATATATGACAAATTAATAATCAGCAACTTAAGCAAAAGCCTGAGCAAACAAAGTTTAAACTTGCACTGAAAAAAAGAAGGCTACGTGCCAGGCAAGGAGCCATGGGCTGGGAGCACCATGGGCGAGGCAGCGTTGTGCAGGCAATAGTGCCAATATCTTGATCATAAATTTGTGCAACTGCAGTATTTACATCATTTATCATCCTTCTTTTTAGTTGAGACTCAGGGTGGATTACAGAATTAGAAAACAATCTCATAAATATGTATATAATACATATAACAATGTAATAAAACTGGATTACACAATTAGAGGACAGTGAAATAAAAACAGTGCAATGCCTCCAATAAACTGGGTTTCACAATTAGAGAATGCAATAAGCATGTATAGGAGGCTTGCTTTTTTAAAAAAACAGCAGGTTTCCTGATTTTTGCAGTATTATTGCAGGCAGAAATCCATAGGTAAATTGGTTTGAGATTCAGGTAGGTGCTTAACACAAGATTTGTACTGACACTCCATGATTTCTTCAGCTTTCTCCTTTCTGTTTTAAACTTGTTTTAATTTTCTCCAGAGAGACATACATCTCAGCATGGCAAAGGGGCCTGAACAAATAAGACGGGTTTCCATGTTTCTTTCAGGCCTTGGTAACCCAGGCTGAACAGCCAGCCGCTAACCACAAACTAAAGATAGCCAAAACTGAATTGAGTCTCCTATTATGCAAGTGCTCGTTTGAGGCTGCCCTCATCTCACTTATTTACAAAACAAAACAACCAGCTCGGTTAAAATTATGGGAAATTCAGACAACACCCTCTGAAGTGCCAGAGAGAGAACGCCAGTGTGGTGCAGCGGTTAGTGTCAGACTAGGACAGGGGAGGCCTGGGTGCCAATTCCTGGTGTGCTGCAAAGCTGAACAGCTGATTTTGGTCCGATTGCTGTCTTGTAGCTTAACCTACCTCACAGGTGGGTTGTTAGGGTAAACTGGGAGTGGGGGAGCAACCAGCTATTCTACCTCAAAAAAGAGCAGCATAAAAATCTTTTTTAAAAAAAATCCTCATAAGACAACGTCTGACAACCAACTGCTTTCTCAAGCAAAGTAGGAATAAAAAACCAGAATGGCCCGTATACAAGTAAAATTCGGTCATGATTTAGATCCTTTGGCGTTTGGACAAGGGAAGACACACGAAGAACAACCTGGCTGATTTTAGATTGATGCAGATTTGATTATTGCTCCATACTTTCAATATACCTCATATTCCACTCATAATGCCTTTTTAGCACCAAGGTTTCAAACAATTTTGCCTCCTTTGCCATGCCGTCTCTAGGGGAAGTATTTATTTTATTATTTAAAGTTATCTATAGAACTGCCTTTCTCCCAACAATAGAGAGCCAAGGTGGACAGCACAGTTAAAACGCTCAATATCAATTCAAACGCACATTATTTAATCATCATGTAATGTCATGTTTCCAAGTTCAGGTTTACAACTCCTTTGGAGTGCTACCGAAGTAGCTGAAGAGCAGCCTTCATCTGCTCTTCAGGGGAAGCTAGTCCTTAAAACTGGGACAGCCACCAAGAAAACCTGCAAATGGGTGCACGGCTTGACTACACCTTAGTGGACTGGGCAGGCCACAGCCAGAAACTGCTCGACAAAGTTGCAGTAAGATCATAGCATTCTAACTGAGCCACTGAATAGGTTACCTCTTGGGGGATAATAAGTTGAAAATCTGTTGCTGTGTTACAACATCCTAAAATTTAAAACCAAGGAAGAAAGCTATAGCAACTCATGCCAGATGCAGCTGGTTGAACGAAAAATAATCTCTCTCTTGTTTAACCAAGAAAAATAATTTACAGATGGAGCTGAGTAAAAAGGGCATTGTTATCGGCTCCATGCTTCCCATTTTCTGTGTTGTGTATCAGATTATGTCTAATACTTAGGCTTTATTTCAGATTGCTATAATCCTAGTCCTATCACATTGCTTATTTGAGGTCTCATCCTATCGACTGTATTGACACACTCTGAAATCTGCCTTGTGTCTCAATGAGAAAAGTGGGCAATAAATAATGTAAATAAATAGATAATTAAGATCCATGGGCCAGCAGCCACTGGGCTTAGTTCCCTTTGGATTACAGTGCGCTGGAGAAAGAAAAGGCGGCTGTCTAATACCTGGTTTATTGTCAAATACACTTATGTTGAATGTACGTGAGGTCCGAGAAACTTGTATGAGGCAGCAGAACTTTTGCCTTTAAATTAAATTCCCCAATAAGAGAACCTGTCCCCCCAAGGTACTTTCATCCAGCTCACAGATTGTGCTGTTGCTTTGTTGGATTCTGTGGATTTGTTCCACTAATGGCTGTTTCTCCTAGCGCATGGAGGCTTTCCCTGATAAAGGAGAAGAGCCTCTTGCACCAAAGAAAGTTCTACCTTTGGCAAAATTGCTAATAGGTGCTGCCTCTCTCCTAAACTCAGAATTTTTGTTTCTACACATCTAAACACAGATACCCAGGGCTTTTTTTCAGCAGGAATGCGGTGGAATGGAGTTCCGGAACCTCTTGAAAATCGTCACATGGCCGTGGCCCCGCCCCCTGATCTCCAGACAGAGGGGAGTTTAGATTGCCCTCTGCGGCGCTTGGTGGCGCAGAGGACAATCTAAACTCCCCTCTGTCTGGAGATCATAGGGTGGGGCCACGGGCCATGTGACCATTTTATCTGAGGGCAACCCACTGAGTTCCACCACCTCTTTTCCCAGAAAAAAAGCCCTGCAGATACTGATCTGTTCATTCCTCTCAGGTGGGAAAGTCACCTTCTCCTTTTGATGGGTACTTGAACAGAGCTAACAAGAGACCATCTCCTGCCAAATAGCACCTAGAGACAACCATTAATTTCTTTGGTTGTAACTTGTAGGCCTGCATTCCAGCCCCCTTAACCCAACCCTTCCACAATCTAACAGCAAACCCACAACAGTATATTCTAGTAAATCGCTCCGATGTCCATGTGAATTAATTGCTATCCTGTCATGCCTTCCCTGAGCAAAGCCGCATGCTATCTGTCAGCTTTATTAATTGTGTGTTTTAATGGTGGTCTTTTTTATATGTTTGTAAAGATCACTTTGGTCAAACAATAAAATTTGACTGGACAGAACTGATTCTCTGATTCCGTAACAGAGCAGTTTGTGAAGCCACAAGTGGGAATACTGTAAATGACTCATAAAACTCAGCTGAAACTCTTTGAAAAGATGCTCTGTAGAATAAAAGCTGACCTCTTGTATTCCTTTGTCCTGACGTAGCTAATCCAACATCAACTCTCCACAGAAAAGAGTTTTCCAATAAAACTTTCATCAATCCATACTGGTCATGACACCGCAGAATGACTTTGCCTCGTGTTTGCTATTTGGCAGATATATTGCTAGTTTGATTGCTTGTCTAGAGCTGCGTCCAGTTGTTGGTCATATCAAAGCTAGTAGGATGCAGACATATTGGATGGCTGGGTTCTCTATAACCACTTTAACTTCACTTCAATCACTTTGGAAATGACTACTATATCTATTAAACAGGGACCATTGGAGGGATGGGAAAAAATGTGTTTATTTTGTTGCTCACCACCACTCTTGGGTGCAGGTTAAAAGTTTAGTTGTTCTAGAAAAAACACACATTATTTTTGGCTGCAATGCACTCTCTTCTCTGTCTCTAGAGGTTTGCATTCAAAGTAAATATAGATTTCTATGGGCTTGCTGGCAGTGTCCACAATACAGAGGCACCAGAGAGAGCAGAAGTAGATGTAGCTCTCTGGGGAAAAGTTAATTCAACAATGAAATTAAAATCTAATTAACACATTGAGCACTTAGAGTTGGTACAAGGGGCCCTTTGTTTTCTGATGAGTGTTTTTCCTTTTATAAATAAAGCTAGTCAGATGGAGGAAGAACACACTCCCCTCCGAAGAACCGTCTTTGTTGCTGGGATCTTGTTCTTGCCCTGATTATTCCCCCTTAGTTATTCACTGCCTGTTTGCACCAGATCAAACATCTGTCATGCATTTGGCCCTGGCATAGTCCAGCCTGATGCCTTTGGTAAGCTCACAAACATGGTACAATGCAGAGATAAATCTCTTCAGATTCATCTCCAGCATCAGATATGCAGAGGTATACTACCTTTGAACGTGGAGGTTCTGTGATTATGATTACTAGCCACTCCGTGTATGCATGTAGTACTCCTGGGTATCTGCACTGATCCTTTTTCAATTTGCATATTCCTAGATTATTCCAAGGAGGTTTTCAGACCCCTGAACTGGGCAGAACATATTCCAAAAATTAACAGATCCACCATTTAGTTAGACAATTAAAACAATTACCATTGCCACTTTTTCCAAAAGGGAGGAGAAAGCGCTCTCTCTGTGTGAAAGTCTTTTTAAAATATTAAGATGTGGAGAATTTAACTGAAGCAAGCCAAGAGTGTGCAGTCCAACAAGCAGATTATGCCATTTGAGAAAAGAAACACACATTTTAGTTTGAAAGGAAAATTACAAGATGATGTCGTGCAGAAATTTCCTTTAATCTTAACGATAATCTCCACAAGGCAATACTTGAATTCCTAAGAGGGTAATAGCCTGATAGTCTAAGAGGAGATGGCATCATCCATGCACGGTGTAGATTCTCCTGTTTCGCTTTTATTGTAAAAGAAAACAACTGGACTAAAGCATTTTTCAAAAGGAAGCGTTGTGTGTTAAACTGTAGACTTTAGCTGGGAGCTACACTAAGAACACTTTCCTGGGAATAAGCTTCATTGAACAGTTCTGAGGAGACCTGTTTAGGATTGTTTTGTAAATCTATCAGTGTTGTATAGCTGCACACACTTCCTGAGACACAAGAATATTTGCACCTGTGTTCTTCAAATGTCAATAGGGTTCTTCTTCTAGCAGTAATGTCAGAAATTAAACACTTATATATTGCCTAGTTTGTCAGCTCAATTTACTCCTTGTAAATTGAGAAAGTGCAAAGTATATGAACAGAAAAATCATAACGTTTTACTTCTCTCTCTTGGCAGTGGGCCTGTAACAGGACCCTGAAATCCAAGTTGGAGAATCTTGTTTTGCTGATGTTAATCTGATTTCTGTTGCTGCTGTGTGTTTTTTTTTTCCTGCTCAGTTCACAGCAGGAAGGTAAAGAGGCCTTCAGGGCTGCAGCCTGGAGCTTTCCTTATGCTATATGACAAGAACGCTGCCCGGTCAAGCTCTCTCCGTCGTTATCGTTCTCTTTCATCTCTTTAAAGCATTGATCACACAAAGGGGTTTTGAAGTTCCTGAAGCTGGAGAAACCGTCATGAAATATCCAGTGCTACAAAATATTGTTACGTGGTCTGTACTAACAGCTCTTGGGCCAAGTAAAGAACATGATGCAAAGCCCCAGAAGGAAATGAGCACATCTTATCAAATTCCTACATGCAAAACTTCCCTGCATATGCAGGGAATGGAACAGATGCTGACTGGTACGGCAATGTTTATTTTCCTAGAGAGGATCCCTGGAGACCCTTGCCCCTTAAAGGATGTTAAACCACAGGAAAAACAGGGAGCAAACCAGCCAAAGGTAAGTTCTTTAAGAGGCAAGCTGCACTGGGTGCAAATGCTCGTAATGGAATCCCAGAGGCTCCTTTTGGAAAAATATTGTATCTTATTTTTCCTCTCAGGGGCTCAGGGTGGCTTACATGAGAGTTATTCCATTTCATTCTCACATCAACCTTGGGAAACAAGTTAGGCTGCAGATGTGACTGGCCCAGTGACCTTCAGGACAAACGGGAGATTTGGACACAGGTCTCCCTAAACCCACACACCAACTTCTACAACCACAATGTCTTTTTACGAACCACCTCAGGATCATGCTGTCTTGAATGGAGATATGGACGGATGGCTGTTTATCCTTGCCAGTTTTTTCCTCCAACTCAAAATACACATCTGGAACCACATTGTATGAAACGTCAGCTGGGTGTGTATAATTTTTGAGATCCAGCAAGCAGGGAGAGACATTCAGTAGCAACTTTCCCTCCGTTCAACTTGCCTCCTGAGGTTCCCAATTTTTTGTTGTTGTTAAGGCCAAGGCATCATCATGTATTAGTTGTCCTTAACACCTATTAAAACTGCTGTCAGTGTTTAGCAATGGATCGTCCAGAAAGTATATACTTTCCACCAGGGCTTTTTTTCTGGGAAAAGAGGTGGTGGAACTCAGTGGGTTGCCCTCAGAGAAAATGGTCACATGGCCGGTGGCCCCACCCCGTGATCTCCAGACAGAGGGGAGTTTAGATTGCCCTCAGCGGCACGGAGGGCAATCTAAACTCCCCTCTGTCTGGAGATCAGGGGGCGGGGCCACCAGCCATGTGACCATTTTCAAGAGGTTCCGGAACTCCATTCCACTGCGTTCCCCCTGAAAAAAAGCCCTGCTTTCCACCAAGGGGTTGTGGGGTGGGTGGATTGCCTGCCCAGTTCTCTGTTTCTTCCCCCACAGAAAGCCATTCTTGTATCTATCTGCAGTTCAAATTATAGTGTGACAGTAGAATCATATATGTTTATGACATCTAAATGTGCTTTCTAGGGCACAGACACTGCACAAGGCACTGAACATCTCTTCTGGGAGGGAGAGAAAATAGAAGGTGCTGGTTTCAGCTTGTTACTTCCCTGGTTCAGAGTTCCAGTCAAACCAAGGAGAACTTCTGAGAGCCAGCTGAGCATCCAGATAGTCAAGAGCCTGTGGGATGAAGCGTAGTGAAAGAAGACATCATTGGCTAGGTACAGAGAGGCATATGAGATGTCTCTGTAGCAGACATCACCTTGCATCCAGATAGCTTGGGAAGTGAGGCAGAAGTGAGAATGGGCATGCAGGCCAAGTATGTGTGACCGATTGCAATGACAAGGTTTGTGCTGGCAGGCCTGGCAGCCGTGTAATGAAAACCCTCATGGCTCTGGTGCTTAGAAGACCTCCATGCAAAAGACACACCCAGCAAACAAAATATTCCACAGAGCTGACCACACCCATTTCCCACATATTAGCAGGTGTTCACCCTGGAAGCCCAGGCGTCCTCCTTCTGTGAGAGTGTTTGACTTCCAGGAATTGGGAACTTCAAAAAGGCTTGGGACACAGAGGATCTTTCCCCCGTTCCTGCGGCTAAGCAGACTAAAATTGAGGACTTTTTTCCATCCAGCCAGCCATTGATAGTAGATACAATTCCAGCAATTCTCACATCAAACAGTCAAGTACTTCAAACTAACTCTGCTTCCGATAACAGCTATACGGAAGAAAGGGAGGTAATTTCAGATTCACTTGAGGAAACAGAGACCTTGAAACCTCTAAACCAAAGTCAACTAGTGATATCTTATTTGATAGTACGCTACTAATCACCAGAACAGTAGACTGTATTTTGAAGGGAATTAAAGTAATTGAAAATAAGGTTGACCTTCTATCGCAGAGGGTTTTAGAAGCCACAGCTACAAATAATTCTGCTGGCACTATTGTGTCTTGTATACCCCAACAAGACTATGGAGGAAAGTTTTAGGAGAAAAGATCTCTTGAGACCACAATTCAATCACAGTCATCTTATATTACAGCCTTGCAAGATAGGTCTAAATATTTGCAAATATAATAACCAAGAGGTTCCTTGGAACTTAAAATATCCGGTTGTTTCACATCTAAAGGCATCTCATCTTAAAGAGAGATTCTCTCCTATTGATTTAATTTCTATACAACCCCTGAGTAAGTCAAATCAAATACGAGTGATTCTCATCTTTAAAAATCCCCAGAATTCTACTATGTCAGAAAAAACCACTAATAGCAAAGGGTTTTTTTTCCAGTGCGTGTATTCGATAACTTAGTGGTTAAACCCCTGGTTATAGGAAGCAGGACTGTCTCTCCTATTAAAATTGATGATTATCTCCAAAAGAAGAACTCAAGTGAGGTTGCTGGTGTCCACCAGCTACAGACACGGAATTATAATCAACACTCTGCTCTAGAGTCTGCAGGAAATCTCTCTCTTGATAACTCTATTGAAGAAGATATCTTAAGTTCCTTTTCAGCCCTTCCACAGGAGGACCAGCTACAAATAACTGATAACAAATAACTAACTTCTCAAGAATAACATCTCACAGACACATCTAGAATCAGTACAGCGTACCTGGGAAGAGAGAGGCTCAGAAACAGATTGAGACATCATCTAGACAAAGACTCAACAGCAGTATATAATCAGGAAGAACTTTTTATTTATTTTTAGTAAGGAGGTTTTGCTTCATAAAAAACTTGTTTAGACCTTAGAGTTAACAATGGCGAATGAGAAATGTAAGATTATCACCTTAAATTGTTGAGGGTTGAATACCTGTGTTAAGCATAAGCACTTATCTGAGCTGTTGATTAAGATGAATGCAGGAATTGTTTTTCGTCAGGAAATATATATGAGGCAGACAGATGCTAAGTTGTTAAATAGTTCCAAATTCCCTTTGCAGTATTTAGCATCAGGATCATCGCATTTGAGAGGGGTACCTATTATCATCTCCTCCAAATTGAGATTTCAACCAGCTTCAATGCCTAAGAGATGGACAAGGTAGATTTTTTTTTTGAATGGCACATTAGATGGCCAGAAAATTACATTGGTGCCGTTATATGCGTCTAATAGTGGCCAAATTTCTTTTCTTAGAGAAACGCTGACAAAGCTTGATAAATTTCAGGAAGGCCACCTTTTAACTGGCGGCAATCTCAATTCCCTAATTAATCCAAAAATGCATAGATCTTCCATACGTCCATGAAGAACTTGAGTTGTAAATCCAAATTCAAATTTATTAGAAATACTTTGTAAATTTGATCTATGTGATGTGTGGAGGCATTTCAATATTAGTGTCAGAGATTATCCATATTTTTCTTCTAGACACCAAACCTTTTTTCGATTGGATTACATATTGTCCTCAAATTCTTTGCTACCGAATCTCTCTGAAGCTAGTATAGGTCATAGGCTTTGGTCAGATCACGCTTGGGTGGAAAGTGGTTTAGAGATAAATAAACAAAATCACATGACATCAGGTTGGAAGCCCAGGCATTGTCTAGGCTACTTGGTAGATCCACTATTCAGGAAGATGCTTCTGGCTTTAGAAAGTGACACTTCAGATGGGTCTGCAAATTGAGGTGGCAGTGGCATGGTTGAATAAATCCCCATGAAAAAACTTCCTCTGCATGTAAAAAACTAGTACATGAGGGTGGCTAGGCCAGAGATCTTTTCCTTAACAGCTACCTTTCTACAGTCAGATAATTTACTTTTGAGTTATAGAACAGCATTTAACCATGTAATCTCCCATGTGTAGTCCAGTGTTCCTGGACATTCAGAAACAAACTCTACAACCTCAGCCATTACTTGTGTGATGTTTACTCAAGATTGAGCCTTTGTACAGTCCCTTTTGCAGCTCCATAATCCTTCCGTGCCTTCTCCAAACCCTGTTCCAGACCTACAAGTCCATCTCCACTGTGATCACCTCTCCAACCAGTGGACTGACAGTGTTATAACACTAGTATTAGTCACTAGTGTGCTGTGATCACAGCTGCTGTGGGGTGATGATTAGAGTATTGGACTAGGATCTAGGACCCCAGGTTCAAATCCACTCTGCCATGGAAGCTCACTGGGTAACCTTTGGCCAGTCACTTTCTCAGTGTAATATTCCTCACAGGGTTTTGTTGTAAGGATATAATGGAGGAGGAGGAGGAGGAGGAGAAGTCTGATGTTGTAAGCTGCTTTGAGTTCCCTCTTGGGGAACAAAAAGTGCTGTAAATAATAAAGCTCTTTCTATTTTATATATTTACATAAGGCAGTGATGTTCTCTCTATGGATTACGGAGCCGCATTTGCAATTCCCTTCAGCCAAAAGAGCCACATGACCATTGTATGCCCTGCATGCCACTGCAAGCAACAATATGCAGTTTTAATAACTTCTGAATAACCAGAGCACCTCTGAACATCCCCCCCACTACTACTGAATTTTAGCCAGCCCTTGTTTTCCTGGAGTAAGGGGAAGGGCTTGCAAGTCAGAGTTATGCCAGAAAATAGTATGCAAGCTTTCAAAGTTCTCCAGAAGTCTTTATTAGGCTGGATGTTAAAAAACAAGTACTTCTCTACATTAAAAGTTCTCTTCAAGTTTTACTCTAGTTCCGCAGGAGAAGGTGTGGTTAGAAGCTTTTTCTAGGCCCCATGGAAAAAAGCTGTTGCCCTAGGCCATCAAAATGGGCCAGTTGCTTCAAAAACAGGAATAAGTACAAATGTGTGGAAAGATTTGTGGGCAAAGCCATTTGATGTACCAATATACAATTTGCAGGACAGTCAAATAATATTATGAGAGCAATGTAACAAAGCCTTTAGTTATACCTTTTCCCAGTGGACACCCAAAGCAGCTTACAACATTGTTCTTCCCCTCCTTTGCTTAATTCTTATGACAACAACCTTATGCGGTAGGATTAGGCAGAGTGTGTGTGATTGGCTCAAGGTCACTCAGTGAGCTTCCACAGCAGCCTGGTGATTCAAACCTGGGCCTCCCAGACTGCAGTTAAATCCTCCATAACCAGGGCTTTTTTTCAACAGGAACGCAGTGGAACGGAGTTCTGGAACCTCTTGAAAATGGTCCCGTGGCCAGTGGCCCCGCCCCCTGATCTCCAGACAGAGGGGAGTTTAGATTGCCCTCCACGCCGCTTGGCAGCGCGGAGGGCAATCTAAACTCCCCTCTGTTTGGAGATCAAGGGGCGGGGCCACCGGCCATGTGACCATTTTCTCCTAGGGCAACCCACTGAGTTCCACCACCTCTTTTCCCAGAAAAAAGCCCTGCCCATAACCACTACACAATACTGTCTCTCACATCTGGAAAGGAAGCACAATGGTATATGTACCTATTATTACTTATATAATTTTTATATTTTTAATTAAGATAAGCAATATAGTTAGTGTAGATTGTTAAGATAATTAAAGAGATTTGATAGGTATAATATAGATGTATATTACATTATTATATTATTATTATAGATTTTAAGAATTTATATGATATACTTTTCAGATTAAGTTGGGTATGGAAAACTGCTGGGAGTCACCAGAAAAGGGGGGGGGAAGGATGGGGAAAATGCAATGGGGTGAATAATGATAATGATTTCTATGTGTTTGTTTGTAAACCCATCCAATAAAAATTCTTTAAAAAAAAAAAGAAAGGAAGCACAATGCGCCACTGCAGAGGCCAGCATAGAAAGTTGGCTCCTTCCGGAAGGAACATACTGTTTAACTCTTGCAAAAGGAGGTACCTTTTCTTGTCTGCAGCTTCTTTTCCACAGGCTGAACACCCCCTCCTGTAACTCAGTGGAGTGGGAGGAATTAATATTCCTCTCCTCTTTCGGGACGCCAGAGCAATTTTTCATTATTAGGATGGTATGACAACCAAGTATCGTTACAGTGGCCCTTTCCAGGAGACCACTCAGCTGTCTCTTCTGAATGGTCTGCCCCACCCCCACCCCAGCTTTGCAGCTGTCTATTGTTGCTGGTCTTGCCTTTCCATATAGGTCCGCCCAGGAAACAGTGTGGGGCAACAGGGTTTGGCGTCACTGCCATTTTCACTCTGCTTGTTTTGAATCTCCTACAGCACTATTATTTCTTATATAAAACATCTATTGACACACCCGGTTCTTCTTCTTGTGTGCAACAAGAAACGTACAAAGCCGCCTCATAGTTATTCTGTGCCCAGGACTGCTTTGCACGGGGGGGGGGCAGAATTGTGCTAGATGCTAAGCACATGAAACTGGATGGAGCCTGCATGCACGCATGTAGTCTGTGCTGGCGGGGGGGGGGGGGGACGGGGCGGTGAGTGCACCACAATCCCTCACCTTGTGTTCCTATGTGCTTTCAGTTGTATAGGGCCACCAAGTCGGGCCCGGTCTTGTCTGCCAGTGGGTCTCCAGGACCTCATCAAGAGACCGTTCTCCCTAGCATCTGCCCTTGAAATTCTGCAATGGGAAATGCATTGCAGGGTGTGTGAACCTGCAACAGTCTGCAGGAAAACTACTGAGCTACAGCCCTTCCAATGATGAAGAAATCCTAAATATTTATCTGAAGCATTTTTAACACTTGAAATAGAGCAAAGGATTTTGACCATTTGTTGAATGGGCAAAAAAAAAATTGAATTTGTATTTATTTGCTGAGAGAAATCTGTTCTTCAAAAAGTTGCTCTTTGCTTAGTCACAAATTGCATATCTGAGAATGTTGCCACCTGCTTTCATGATAACTACTGTATCAACTGACTGGCTGGCTTTCCAGCCATTTACAGTGCAGTCCTAAGCAGAGTCACGCCCTTTTAAACCCACTGCAGTTGGTGAGTTTAGAAGAGTATAACTCTGCTTAGGCATTGTTTGAATGCTCTTTCTGGAATTGTATTGCTACATTTTATTGTTCTTTTTTATTGTTTAAATTGCTTCATGATACAGATAGCTATCATTTCTTGCTGTTGAGTTTATATTGTTTAAAATACATTTGTTCAAAAACTAATGCAGCATAATGAGCTATGGGAGGTGCTGGGTTCAAATCTCACTCCTGCTGTTTGTCTTAGGCAAGTCTCACATCCTCCCCATCCACAGGATGAGGATAATGATATTGCTCTTCCTTATGGGGCTGTTATAATGATTAAAATATAAGGTATAAGAAGCTTTGAACACTGAAAACATTATAAAAATGCTTAATAAAGGCACTGGCAATTTTTGCACCAACAGCTCAATGCTGCAGCCTGCTGGCCGACTCCCTACAAGCCAGGAGAGGCAGTTTAAGCTTTTAATTGTCTCCAGAAGAGTTAAACAAATCTGACCCAAAGCCCAAAACTGGTGAGAAAGTGCAAACACTGACCACAGCAAGAGTGGTGCAGGAGGAGGATTAATCTTTTTTGAGCTGTTTGTTTTTCTAGAGCACTCTGCAGCACCTTTTCTTCATTTTGTTCAACACTTCTAATGCATCAATTTGAGGACTAACGTGTCATCTTGCTCCCAGCCCCCTTTCTCTTTTCTAGCAACAGGCACTCCAACACGGCATTCAGGCTTCCCCGGGAGCCTTCTTCTGTTACAGAGCATGGTTGTAAAACGGTGACATAATCCACCCCTTGGCAAACACTTTTTCTGGGCTTCAGCCAGCTTCTTTCGTGGTGCTCCAAGTGGCTTTGTAGTCATGATATAGATGGTGCAACCAGCTGACTGAATGCTCAGTTGCCTCCCAAGGCACTGTTACAACTACAACATTGGCATTTATATTGGACATTCCAGTGGGGCCCTCCAGCCCATCAGCTGCACGTGATCTGAAGACGTTCAGGAGCAGACGTGGGCACAGGCAAGCCCACATCTGGCTCTACAAATGTAGAGCCATCGCAGCTACTGTCTGCTCTAACTTGCCTTTGTCTTCTGCTGTTTGGAGAGTATTTGGATCCTCTTACTGATCAAACTGTCCAAGACTAGGGGGATGGGAGGAAAAAATATTACTTTTGAGAAAGGCAGCAATGCCTGACTGTGATTTGTATGAATTTGGGGTAAGTTTGGAGCAATATGATCACTATAACTGGAGCCCCGTGAAGTCTTCAAAGTACACAAGCAATACCTTAAGAGTATTTTTAAAAATGGACCAGAAAATTAATGGAAGATAGGTCCATCAACAACTTGATAATGGAAAGGAACTTCCATTTTCCAGGGTGCACTCACACCTCTTACCATCATACGGTGGGGACAGCCATCTCATGGATAAATTTAAAGAAATACTTTCTTTTGAGATCTTGCCCTCTTCGGGAGCCTCCAGAAATACCCAACTTGTTCTTATAGGCACAGAGTTCAAGATAGTGAACTTGGGTCAGACTATGCCACACATTTCGCTACCAAATTTCTGCTGAACATTAATTTATTATGTCTGTAACCCACTCTTCCTCCAATAAATGCAGGGTAGCATATGTGGTTCTCCCTCTGTTTATCTTTACAACAGCCCTGTGTGGTAGGCTAGGCTGAAACCTGTGAGCAGGGCCTTGCACCAGATTTGCTTCAATGTAAGCTCAAGACACTGACCCGGAGGCAGGTTCAACGTACGATAATTAATACTGGCTATTTTGACATCAATGAGCCTTTACTGTACACTGAATCCATTTCTCCAAAGTCACTCAAAATGTGCATTACATTCTCTTGACTAAGCACTGAACAAATACATGACAGTGATGGTGTGCGTAAGAAGCCCCAGAAAATTTACTATTGGAATAATGGCTCTTGTTTTGTATTTTTTGAAATATTTTAGGCTTTTTTATTTTGGAATCTTTCTCATAAAAAAAGAGAGGAAGAGAACACTAGTTGTTTCTGCCATCAGAGGAAATTTATTAGTGAAATAGGCAAAAACCCAGAAATTAAGAAAATAGTAGCTCACATCCATATATCTGCAGTACCGTGGCTGCGCTCATGTCAGCAAGGCCTTTCAGAGGTGCATCGTGCAAATGAGTAAGACCAACAGCTGCCTGTGCCTGAACATTCTCTGTTGTGGCACCCATCTGCTGAAGTGTCCTGCAGGTCAGGAAGGCTCCCACACGTCCAACACTCTGCAGAATGTTGAAAATGGAACGGTTTAGGAAGGCATTTTTATACCAAGGAAATATTTTTCCTAAGTTTTAATGTCTTTGGAAATTTTCTAGATAGCACAGAATGCCTTTGTATTATATTTATGAATTTTATTGTGTCAGTTTTTTTATTTTTATAATGTCTTAAGCATCTGAGAAAGCTGGATGAAGTAATGAAATAGATTTATTTTAAAACATTTGATGGGTAATAGCAATCGTTGTTTCCTTTTCTATTCTTTTTATCAATAGCTAAGGAAGATAATTAATTACCATCGATGAGAATAATTACTTTGCAATTTTGGGGTGGCTTCTTGGAGGAATGCTATGGGTCTGTTTCCTTTCTGGAAACATCACTTAGCTTCTAAAGCCAGAAATAAAAATATCTTTAAAAAATAAACTCCTCTTGCAATTTAAAGGCAATCCTGATATTTAGACAGTTATATTTTTGTTCATGTAGACTGAATCTGAGTAATTTGTCATTTTATCAAATTTACAAACATCTATTCATGTAAAAAAGAGGTGTTGGAAGGGCATAAATGGCTATAAGCCATGAAAGCTTGATAGAACTTCCATGTTCAGAGGCAGTAACAGAAACTGCTAATAAACTAACAGGAGAGGGGGATGGCTTTCATCATCATGAAACTTGTGACCGCTCAAAAGATATCTGGATAGAAACAAATGCTAGGTTGGGTTCAGCATCCCTCTTCTCATGTTCTTACAAAGGATTAAATACATGCGTGGCACACATGACTAGAAACATGAACCATGACAAGTAACAATAGAACCTCCATGGACAGAGGCAGTATACATCAGTACCAGTTGCTAGAAGGCACAGCAGGGCATTACTTCCATGCTCTGCCTGCCAGCATTCCAGAGGCATCCAGCTGTCTCCCAAGAGAAATGGACAGTTGCATCCAAAGGTCAGGGCTTTTTTTCAGGGGGAACGGAGTTCCGGAACCTCTTGAAAATGGTCACATGGCTGGTGGCCCTGCCCCCTGATCTCCAGACAGAGGGGAGTTGAGATTGCCCTCTGCGCAGCTGGCACAGAGGGCAATCGAAACTCCCCTGTTTGGAGATCAGGGGGCGGGGCCACCAGCCATGTGACCATTTTCTCTGAGGGCAACCTACTGTGTTCCACCACCTCTTTTCCCAGAAAAAAAAGCCCTGCCAAAGGTCATTTTCTATCAGCAGAAGGAGAGGGGAAATTCTTGTTAATTCTCTCCTCTTAATGCAAACCTTCAATTTATCCTCCATGCTGTTCCTGTGGTTTCCCTGTCACTTCACAGCGGCATTTTGGGGAGAACAGTGGAATGCAGTAGGAGAGAGAAGGTGGGTAAATTCCATTCTGCTATTTATGTATTTACTTCCTTTCTACCCAGCCTCTGTCCCCAACAGAAGCCCCAAGTGGCTTGCCTCACTCACTCATGTCTCCTCCATTTGATCCTCAGAATAACCCAGTTTTGTACATTAGGCTGGGAATCTGTGAGTGGTCCAAAGTCACCCAGTGTGCTTCCATGGCAGAGTGGGGAAAACAAACCTAAGTGCCCCAGAGCCTGGAACAAGACTCTTAACCAATATACTATACTGGTTCTCAGAAATTCCATTCTGCTAGTAGAAGTGACTTTAGTTAGCCAAAACTGGGCCTTTGGATCCAACCTTTCTGTGTTCTGATCCAGTAAAGCAAAATACATATTCTTACAATCTTAAAAGATGATGGGGAAATGGGCTTACTTTATTTCCTCCCTCGTGGAGAAGTTGCAGTACAGAAAGGAAAGAATTCCAGTGGTTTCCAGCAGCATATGCTACTTACACCTTGGTTGACGTCACTGAAAATTTTTGTTCTAATATAATGATTTTCCAATATTTTCTGCAATTTTTCATGATTTAGAATACAGAATTAATATAATTACAATATAAGTCAAAATCTGTGTTTAAAATTTGAAATAAAGAAAATGACCCTTGTCCCAAATATTAAGATTTCAAAGTGTGGAATCTGAAACACTTTAAAATTTATGCAAACTCCCCCCTCCCCATTATAAAAAGTTACCCTTAGATTTTACAATCTGAGTAATTGTATTACTATTAATTTATTATCACTGCTTCAGAACATTACAAGAAGAGAGGATTCTGCCCCAAAGAGACTGCAATATGCATTTTAAAACTGGGGAAGACAACTGACAGAGGAGAGGAGGGGAAAAGGGGAAGATATAATGCAGTTGCAAGGCTTTGCTTCAATTGGGGCTGAAGACTTAAGGATGCTGGGCATCCCCACTCAATGCAGTCTGTGATTTCCTCTTTTGTAACTCTGGTGCCCATGACAGAAGGCTGGATCATCCTTTATAGGACATAATAGCAAAGAGTTCAGTAGCACCTTTAAGACTAACCAACTTTATTGTAGCATAAGCTTTCAAGAGCCACAGCTCTCTTTGGCAGATGCATCAGCTGTGGCTCTCGAAAGCTTATGCTACAATAAAGTTGGTTAGTCTTAAAAGTGCTACTGGATTCTGCTATTTTGCTACTGCAGACTAACATGGCTAACCCCTCTGGATCTTTATAGGGCAGTATCTCTGTCTCCTCAGTGCAGAGCTCCTTTCCCTGAAGACCCATCCTCGAATGAAACATGGGGAAGAGGCTCAGTCCCTAAACAGACTGCTTGCCAGTTCCCATTTCCAGACCCCATTCCTCTCCCCAACACTGCTAAAAATGGAATCGAAATGCAATGCACCCTATGCAATTCAATGCCCTGAAAAGCAGCCCATACAGCATAATCAGGGCTTTTTTGCTGGAGAAAGAGGTGGTGGAACTCAGTGGGTTGCCAGCACAGGGGGCAACTCTTGGCGGGAGGTGGTGGCCCTGGTACCACATGTGCACGAGCAAAGTGCGTGCACACTTCCAGGACCAATGATGTCACTTTGGGTCAGCTGGAACAAGGGGGGAGTTTTTAAAAGTTTAAATCGCCCTTGGTGAAAATGGTCACATGGCTGGTGGCCCCGCCCCGATCTCCAGATAGAGGGGAGTTTAGATAGCCCTCTGTGCCGCTCCAGCGGCACGGTGGGCAATGTAAACCCCTGTCTCTCTGGAGATCAGGGGGTGGGGCCACCAGCCATGTGACCATTTTCAAGAGGTTCTGGAACTCCATTCCACCACGTTCCAGCTGAAAAAAAAGCCCTGAGCATAATCATCCACAGACAATGCACTCCCTGTATCTCAACCATTTCTCTTTCCAAAACAGATATTTCTCAAACTGATTCCAGGTGTAGTCACAGAGAATTGGAAATAGATTGGGGAGTGCAGCATCCAAAGCCCATCTCCACCTCCCACCAAAACTTGCTTTACATTCTCAGGTTTTTTTTTCCAAAACACATTTTAGCATTTATTGAGAGAAATATGGGGGGGAGGGGGGAAGCCAGGGCTGAGGGCTGGACCCGCATCATCCCCGCCGCTCTTCGCCGCCCTTCAGCCGGGCCGGGTCAGGCCGCCCCTCGGGGTCACTCAGTTTTTTTTCATATGCAAAATGGACAACACAGGAACCTCAGTTCAGAGGGATCCCACGAAAGCAAATGAAGTACAAAGTAGAAACTGCCTTTCAGATATCTAAGCTTTTTATTTTTAATGGGCCTTGGCACTTCTAACTCAGCCAAGGACCATGCTGCACAGATAGTGTATAAATGACAAAATAGCAGCAGCAATAAAAATTACATACACAATTTTGCCATTCGTCAGTGGACAACTCTAACCTTCAGTGGTGTCTGAAGAAGGGAGCTCTGACTCTTGAAAGCTTACACTCTGAAAATTTTGTTGCTCTGTAAAGTGCCATTGGACTCAAATCTTGCTGTTCTATCCTTCTGCGGGAATCTGATTGTATATTACAACAGGTCCCATCCACACCCCCAGAGTGCAGACCATACAATAACAGCGTTCTCTCTACAATCCTCCAGGGTGCACTCACACACATACAATTTATTTATTATTTTAAAACATTTCTATGCTGCCTTTCCATCCAAACAGAGCCAAAGGTGGCAAATAGGGTCCAAAGTGGCAAATATCAAAGAATTAGAACATTAAACCATTTGAGACATACAGCATTTAAAATAAAATATAAAATAAACAATTTAATAAAACATTTAAACACATGAACACACATAACAACACAACCAGGGAGGAGGACTAGTAACAGTTGGGGGGGGGGGAACGCCAAACAAAATTAAAAAGTTTTCGCCCCCTGGTGGAAGATAGCAATTGGGGGAAAATAGATGGACCTCCTTGGGCAGGGAGTTCCAAAATTTAAGCACAGTGAAGTCCCTTTCTTGGATTACCACTTGTGTAGAGTCATATGGCTTGGGCATCCGAAACAGGGCCTAGAAAGATTATTGGATTGGGTGGGTGGGTGGGTTCATATGGGAGAAAGTGATTCTTGTAAGGCCATATAAGGCTTTAAAGGTCAACGCCAGCATCTTGGGCCTAGAAGCAGATTGGGAGCCAGCACAGATGGAACAAGACTAGTATGATATGGTCTCAATAACCCACA
This sequence comes from Eublepharis macularius, assembly GCF_028583425.1. NCBI lineage: Eukaryota > Metazoa > Chordata > Lepidosauria > Squamata > Eublepharidae > Eublepharis > Eublepharis macularius. The sequence continues at coordinate 41,507,515 of NC_072802.1, forward strand.
ACAATCAACATTCTGGCTGCAGTGTTCTGTACCAACTATAAATTCTGGACAGTCTTCAAGGGCAGCACCACATAAAGTGTACTGTTGTAATCTAATCTAGATGTTAAGAAGGCGTGCTTCACAGTGGCAAGATTCCCATCCAGGAAAGGCTAAAGCTGGTGAAAGACACTCCCTGGCCACCAGTGCCACCTATTTATCCAAGAGGAGGGCCAAGTCCAGGAGCACCTCTGCACTAGAAACATGCATTTTTAGAAGGGAGTGTGCAACCTCATCCAGAACAGGAGACATCCTAATACCTGAATTAAGTAACATCTCAGTTTTGGGGGGGGGGGTTATTTCAGTTTGTTAGCCCTCCTCCATCACAAAACTGCCTCCAAGCATGTGGTCACATGCAGGCCACTTGTTGACTCTCAGCACATCTGAACTGCATTAATCAAAAAGTATCTTGCTTGAGCAATAAAAAATTATGCCACCATCAACTGATTGTGATGGGCCCCTCCCACAGTTAAGTCATCACCTATGAGTAACTGAACACGCATGTAGGAATCTGTCCCCAAGTGCAACCACGTCCTTGTGCTTCACAGGGCCAGGAATTAAAACACACACACAAACCTCCCCTATGCAATAAAAAAATAATAGGAAGAGTACACAGTAAAACTCCTCCGGCACTGCCTCCCCTTTTTTCAGCGGAAATTGAACACAATAGTAAGCAATCGCAATAGGGTCCTTTGGACACATCGTTGCCTGTTCACAACGCGATATTCTTGAAAACAGCATCAGCTCCCTCGCCCAAGAAATGCCAACGCGCTGCGCCCCCCAAAAGAGCCCTTTCCTCCCTCTTACCGCGCATTAGCTCTTCCCATTAAAATATTTTGTTTAAACCCCACGAAGCCCTCCCCGCTTTCCAAAGCCGCAGAAGACAGGCTCCAGCCCGGCGAGGAGCACTTTCTTCTCCTCCGAGTCGCGATGACAGCCGCCGAGGCGCGCGCCGGGCCAACTTTCCCCGCTGCTCGGCCAAGCGCAGCACAATGCAAAGCGCCCGCCTGCCTCCCGCCCGCCCCGTCTCTCGCCAAGTACATCCGAGCGCAGCAGCGCACTCCCCACCAATGCACCCGCCGGCCCTATCGCCGCCGCCGCCCCCCTCCTACGGCATAACTGCCCCCCAGCCCAGCCCCGCCACCGGGTGCGCCGGCTAGGGGAGAAGGAAGAGCGAGCACACGCGCGCGCTCCCGGCCCGGCCCAACCCAGCGCCCCCCCCCGCGGCTCTGGGCGGTGCCTGCCCCCTCCCCCCCGGCCCCCCCCCTCCCAGCAGCCTTTGCACTCGCTACAATGAAATTTGCAAAGTTTTTTCGGTTTCGGCGCCATTTTCGAGTGGACTCGGAGGTGAGGAGGGAGGGCGGGGAAAAGGAGGGTGCCTGCCGCCGGGGGGGCCACGGGGGGCGCCCCAAAAATCACCAAAAAATCCCTAAAAATCCCCCTGAGCCGGGGCGGCGCTGGGGTGAGCGGGGGAGGGCCTGGCAGAGCGGGGAGCCGCCTGGGCAGGCGGAGGGAGCAGCGAGGCGGGCGGAGGAGGAGGCGGCGCGGGGGGGCTCCGGGTACCCCCCGGGGCAACTTTTTGTTTGGGCAAAACCCAGCGGGGCTTTTGGGAATGTGAGGGAATATCAAGGGCGGGGAAGAGGGGGTGGAGGGGAAAACTTTGGAAACATTTTTCTAAAAAGAAAAAAAACAGGGTGGGGGGCAGGGCCACCTCTTCCCTCCCAAATATCGAAGTCCCCCCCCCGCCGGGGGGGAGAGTCGCGGAGGGTGGAGGCCGGAGCAGAAAATGGCCCTGGCAGTTGGGGAGGGGGCCAGGACCGGCTCCCCCGCCCTCAGGACTTGAGCGAGTTGGGAGCTGAGGGCAGCAGTTTTGGTCCCTTGAAGGTTGGGGAGAGATGAGGGAAAAGGTCTGAAACCTAACAAAAATCCGCCTCGGCTCCTCTGCCCCTCCTTTTTCCTCCAGTTACATTTTAACTAAATATGGATACAGTGAATGGAAGTTCAAATATATCGATACAAGAATATCTGCGTAGTGTAGAAATCCTTGAGGGGGGCCAGCCATTCCCTGCGTTTCGTATCTTACAAGTGGCTTCCTTTACAGTCAAGCTGGATGGAGAATTAAAAACTCTTCATGCTCTCAACTTTAGTTTCCCCCCTTTTTCTTTTCTTTCCTCTACTTTCCCCCCTCCCCAATTTTCTTCCCCTCTTTTTCAAACCCATTCTAAGTTTGGCAGTATTACACCTCTAAGACCACTTCTGTCCAGCCTTTCCCTTTAGTCCCCCATTTTTCCCCATTCCGCCCCCCCTACACACGCACGCACAAGTCTGCCCTTGGTGGGGTGTGGGGTCGCGAATGAATGATGCGTTTCCGAAGTGACAAGGGGGACACTTCGCAATCGGTAGAGAAATTCGAAGTTCCTCCGCCTGGGTTTTCCATTGCCTTCTTCTCTCTTCCCCCCACCCCGCCCCGCAACCAGGAGGGGACTGCCAAGGTTACAAACCGTTACAACACTGGCCAACACACACGCGCGTAGAGAAAGAGTTAAAAAGATGCAGAATTAAAATCGTTCCCAGGAGAAATAAAATCGCACCAAAAAGGTTTCTTATTCTCCCCCCACCCCAAAGCCCCATTGCAACAAATTTGAAAAAATTTGATCGAGCATGGACGGTTGTCACTTCAATTGCAGGGTCATACTGGAGTGAAACCGAGAAGGCGAAGTAACTGCGTTGCAGACATGAGCAAAGGGGGGTGGGATTAATTTGGCTGTGAACTTAAATATTAAATTGATTTTTGCACTATTTTTATTACCCCATCATTGGAGTATTTTACTAACTGTTTTAACACAAAAAGGCCACTTTAAAACTGAAACAGAATTTTTATTTAATTTTTGGAAGGATGAGAATTCTGTGAAAATTATAAAAGCTTACTACACTGTGAGTGCACAATTATATGCAAATATAATTATATATAAACATATACACATATATATTTAATTTTTTAATTCAGTATAATCAAATTTTCTTTTCTAAAATTTAATTAAAAAAACTATTTTACAGATGCTGCGACAGTGTGTTTTTTAAGAACTGCCAAAATTATTTTTCTGAATTTTTGACTACAAAACACAATATAATTTTTGGGGGGCAGGAACTAATTAGAACATACATTTTAAAATAAATGGCTTATGCTTATTACTATTAAAGCCAATTTGTAATTACTTTTTTAAAGTTCTGATTGTATTTTAGAATATAATTTGAGATTATAATTTTTATTATATATATTATATGCTATTTTAATTTATATATATATATATGCTATTTAAAGTTTCCATGTCTTTATAATTGTGTTTTAAAATTGTTTCACTGATGTGTTTTGTTTAAAATTATTTTTTTGTAAAAAATACCAAAATACTATTTTTTAAAAAATATTTTTTAGCAAAAAGTATGTGAAATGTGCAAGAACATGGAGAAATCCAAAAATGTAAAGGAATTTTTAACATTTGGTATGTTTGAAAAATTACAAAGTTAATTTTTCTATAAAAATTTCTATTAGCCTGTTTTACACAGGAAATAGGCATCTCTTGACAAACTTTTTTACATTATGTTGTATCTTAATATTACTTCCTTTTCAGTTTCGGGGAACATAATCTGCAAAAAAAAATCTATTTTGCCCTTATGGAAGCAGCAGTTAAAACAATTTATTTTTGGTTGCCTAGGAATATATTATTTTTCTGTCCAGAGCTATTAAATGTGAAAAAAGTAATGATGGAAAAGCCTTATGGCTTGGTGGGGTGGCGGCGGCAGTGGAGGTGGATGTGTGTGAGTGTGTGTCAGAATTTGCCTAGTTCATTGCGGGTGGGGGGGGGATCAAGAGACTTAACATTTTTCCTTCATACAGATGACTGTTTATTGTGTATGTTTCATAATCTAAACGAGAGACTATCTTCTAACCAACAAAATTTTTGATGGCCTTCTGGTGTGCCTCCAGACCTAAAGAACATTATTTTATTATTGTATGTTCTGCTTGATTTGACTGAATACTGATGAAGAACAGATTCTTTTTTTTCTTCCTGCTCTTGTACTACTGAACAAATACATGTTTTTAGGAGTTCCGTTTCCAGGTCTGCAGTGTACTCTTTAAATCTGGAGGAGGCGACACCTACCAAATATGAATCCTCCCCCCTCCTGGGAGTTAGATACTGTTAGTCGTCAGCAGTTTTGAGGGAAAACTTTTGCTGGCATTCTAACATACAATAAATGTGGGTCTTGTGTTCTGTTTTTTGGTTTGTTTTTAAATAAAGCCTCTTAACATGAAGTAATGTACCATAACACTTTATTCTGCTTGGAAGTTATCTATTGGATACACAGACATACCATATACTACAGCTTGTATACCAGCATATTTGTAGGTTGAGATCCCAGTTTGGCTTTTAAATTCACTTTAAAGAATTATTATTTTTTTGTAGAATTTTGGGGTTGGAGTGAAATTTGGCAAGGTGGGTGCAGGTAAAATTCAAGTTGGGTAGTTAAAGAAATTTAGCAACTGAAAAAAATTGCCATTTTTCAATCAAATGGATGTATTCTTGGTGAAAAACTACATTTATTTAGTTAAACTATATTTCTAAAAAATGCATATGTCACCTTTCTCTAAACTAAGCCACTGAGGCACAGATGTAATTTAGAATTAGATTTTGGGTCCATATAGCAAGAAGGTGCTCCTTTTCATATGATATATTTTTCTAGTTATAACAAAGGGACATTTATTATAAAAGGCATTTTTCATAAATAAGATGTAGCTTTGATAAGCTCTCCCAAAATCAGTCATACTTTCCCCCGCTTCCAAAAGAAAGTAACAGATAATGGTTTCTGCTGCAGTGCATTCTTTTAGACGGGGAACCAAAAGTTAAGACAGTACTCAGTATTCATAATTATATGCGAAATATTAAATACAACTGCCAGAGGATTATTTTAACCCACCATTGAAACAGCAAATTAAAGCACAGTGCAGTGGGAAATTCTCCTGCCCAAGCCCCAGTCCATTGGCTTTTGTGCAGTTCCCTTTCCTTCCAATAGCTGTTGTGCTGGAGAATTTCGCAAAGGATCCTCCCTCTTGAACTTGTGACTCTCCCATCTCCTCTCTTTTTTGCGGGGGGGGGGGGAGGATTTTTTCCTTCTATAGATTGGCATGCAAAGTTGTGAGTGTGAATATTTACACATATAAGGAATGGGATACATTTTTTAAAAAGTTAAAAACAGAAGTCTGTATTGCTGGATATCCAAAGGTGGTTTCACAAACCCGTGTTTCACTCTCTTCATACAAACTTTGCTATCTCCTTTTGTGGTGAGGACTCCTTGGGGATGATCCAAAATTTGTTCTGAATGAGGGCTGGTGTGGTAGTCAATAGACTTGGTTAGCCAACCAAGTCAATAGACTTGGTTAGCCAACCAAGTATGAACCTACAATGGATATTCTCTCTAAGGCCATGATTCCCAACATTAATTACTTAGCGTTAGAATGATGCCACCTTGAAATGGCCTGTAATTCAGCAAGAGGCCTTCTGGAACAAACGTCCCTGTCATAACCATAACAGTATCAGAGGTACCAAAATGTGAGTCCTGTTGGTTGGTTCCTATTAATCTTACGCTCTTGTGGTTCGTCCTTTGCTTATGGCAACAAAAGCCATTGGCAGGTAATAAAAACTGCAGAACACAAGTTTCTTTTAAAAAGAAGTTATGAAAATGCTGGATAGGAAGACTGCTGAACATTTTATTAGATGATTTCTAAAGTCCCTTGTGTCTCTTGGAGCAAGGAAAAAGGGCCTCCAAACAGAGGGAGATTTCTTTTTCTATATGATTATGGTGTATTTTCTGCTGCGGAGGAGGAAAAGGGAGTTGGGAGATGCCACAAACGCCAGTCTTTGTTTGCTTGATGGGGGTTGGTCAGCGGCCACAGTGTGTAGCTCACAGATTCTTCTTTGCCCTGTCCAGGAAAGAGATCTAGGGTTGAAGGGCTAAACTGAGGCACCAGATCTGCCTACATCTCTATAGGCAACATATATTTAACTGTTTAACATTCTTAATAAGAGTCCCTCTTCAACAATTAAGTCTGCTTCTTTTTTTTTAATTTCAGGCAATTGTTCTGTCCAGTGGTTATCTCCATTACAGCAGCAAGAACAGTGTGCAAAATTTGTACAAGGAACAGTTCGGCCCTTGTCTTTTTCCAGTTGTTCTTTGCCCTTACCGAATTAACTGGGTGGGCTGAGCTTTGCAGCTCCTTTTGATTTCACACCCTGTGGGCTGGTTCATACATGGCACATTGGTGACTTCATCATGAAGCAATGCCTTGTTGAGGGAGCACTGTAGATCTGACATGGTGAGTAGAACTTTATTGTCTCCTTAAATGCAATTCCCCCCTATCCCTAATGGTAGCTGTTCATCCCATATAGTGAAACTGAGCATAGCGTCTACATGTGTGAACCACAAATGTGTTTCTTAAGAAAGTGGCAACTAGACAGTTCCAGCCTGCCCGATGGTTAATACCCATTGAATATAATCTTGTATGGTCTTTGGCTCCATACACAATGCTTAGCTAAAATGAAACCCGTATTTAAAGAACTGGGCATGGTCCAGACAAAGAGCATAATATTTTCGTTGACGTTAGTGAGGCTTAAATGCCTTTGGTTGGATCATGCTCTCAGGTATAAATGGTTCAAATCACCTGTTTGGGGTTTTTGTTTTGTTTACATGTCCATGAAAATAAAGTGAACAAAAGGATGGGTGTTATGCGATGTCTGTGTGTCTTTGCCTTTTGTCTTGCACTGTGTCTGGGAAAGCAGGGTTTTCCCCATGTCAAAAAAAAAGCACAGCCTTTTGTTATTTATGCCATTAAAGGGGTAGCAGCTAGTCTGATTATTTTTCTAGTCTTGAAGTTTTTATCTAAAATGTGTACTAGAACTGTTTGTAAGAACTGGTGTGGTTTTTTTGTTTGTTTGTTTGTTTTAGTTCATGTTCCAGATGAGAATAAGTAGATCCAAAAAGACTTTCTGCATTATTCTTACCAGGTGAGTCAAGACAGGTGAGTATAATGGACTAAGCAATGATGAAGCCATCTTATGTTAAATGATACCAATGACCTATTAAACCTGGCACCTTCAGCCCTGACCAGCAGTGGCTCTTAGACTCATACACACCTTTTCCTCTGCTTTTCTAGCTGCGAGGAAAAGCAACCCAACCTCTTTGGTTGCTCAAGAAGAAAATAAGATATAGGCTAGATGGTTATTAGGCAGTGAGGGGGTCTCTTATTGCCAGTATCAGAGGACAAGCAGGGATGGGGACATTTATCTGAGAGTGCATATAGTGTCTAAAGCAAGCTACAGGAGCATGAACGCTTTTGACAACACTGTGCTTCAGTGTGAGTTGGATATGTGAACCAGGCTCTTGAGAAGTAGTCTGTAAATCTTCTGCTTCCTGAGTTCCTTTATATGGGTGTAGATTATGCTATCAGTTTAGTTTGGGACAGCATGTCCTTGAAGATAAATGCTAACAGGGAGAGGGGAATTATAGAGACACTGCTGTTTATATTCATGCAGTCACTCAATAAAAGCATTTTGTTCTATCTGCAGACAAAGTAACAAAAAAATCAAGATTCAGTTTGGGAATGATTTAGCTCAGATCTGAACATGCCCCTCCCCCAATTTAGGTATGTTCAACGAGATGTCATCTAAAATGTTTGCTCTAGCCTCTATTCCACAGGTGAAAAACCTCCCTTATTGTTTGTGATGGTATCTAAACCCATTTTGCTTAAACATAACTCAAGACTGGTAGCATTTTACTAATCACCTGCACTGAGTTAATTTATTAATGCTTAGATGGATTTGGTGAAAAGATCAGAGCAAACCAGTTCCATGATCCAGCAATATTAGTAATGTTTTCAGTTCTTTGAGGGATAAAGAAAAGAATGTAGGGTTCAATGGTCACAGCAAACTTTTAAAAAAATACAATAGTAATTCTGTGAAATATTTAAAGGGTATAGTTAGTGGGACACATATCTGCAGATTATCTAGGAATAACTCCACAATATCTATAAAACTTTGGTAAGACCACTGTGTTAGAAACTAGTTTAGACAGCCACAGGCCCAAGCATGTTTGCGGAGCATGCCAAATGTTTGCTGGAAGCATATTATGTAAATCATAGAATGCCAGTCAGAACCTCCTAATTACCCAAATTAACGGAGGTTTTGGGCACACATTACTGCTGCAGCTGGCATTTACTCCTTTGCCTGTGGTAGATGCCACCTGTTGCTGTGCTATGCCAGAGGGGGCTGTGGTGGTAGAATCACATCTCTGAACTGTTGCAAGAACAGTTGCAGCAAACACACTTCCAGAGGTAAATACAAAAAGCTACTGCTTGGTATAGGAATCAGTTGGTTTTTAAAAAGCCCAGCCTGCTTTAATATAGTCTAGATTTAAAAAACTATTTGTTTGAACCACGGATTAATTCAAGCATTGGGGTGGGGTGTGTGTCTTCCTGAGTTGACTAACATTCTCTTATAGTTTTGTTCTCTTGTAGCTCCAACTCTTTTTCTGGTAGATGGGGGAAAAAAGAAGAGGACTAGCAACTTTGTAACCTGTTTTTATTGCAACCCAGTCTTTTTAGAATGCCACCCGATGATGTGTGCCTTGTGGGAATGTAGCAGCACAACATGGTTTGTAGGGACAAGGAGATACAGACCGTTCTGGGCTGCCTCATTACCTCAAGGATTAATACGAGACAGGTGAACAGTCAGTATGAGCACTGCCAGAGCCAAGACATTTCCTAATAGTTTACACAATCAGGTATGTTTTGAGATGTTTTCTTAGTGTACGTTGCTTGTTTCGTCCTAAGGGAATGAATTTAAAAAAATAATCTGAATGTTAACTTTAAAAAAAAATTACAATGGTTGAGAGAACCTGGAAAAGGATTGCACAGATCCCTAGGCCCCTAAGGAGTGCATGGCTGGACACAAAGTCTTTCTCCATTCACAGAGTGCTAGGGAAGATCATTAAGCTGTCCAAGTTGTAGATCAGAAATCTGACTGGAATTTATGGAAGCCACTTCAGTCGACTTTATTCTCATGGTGGAATTCCACAAGACTTGCACTAAAACAAGTAGTCTGGGAGATGTACTCAAAGTGTTCTCTGAAAGCAAACAGATGCTTGGCCAATACTTTCCAAACTACTATGCTGCAAGTAACCTCAAACTGAGGCTGGGGGAAGCCCGAAGTTTCCATGTATAAATAAGATGGCTCAGCGCATTTACACATGCAAAGTTCTGGCCCTGTCTCTTTCCAGTTAGGGTCACGGTATTTTTTAAGGTGTGATGCTAGCTTGAAATGACACAGAGGTGGCTCCGGGAGGGAACTGTCCACTGTGCTGTAGCAGCACGTAAATACTGGAGTATAGGATTGTCTGGATGCCCTCCAGTATTGCTTTGCTGCTTTAGTAAGGCTGGACATAGGTACATATGCATCAGTTAGAGCATGCAAGTTTTTAAATGCTGGTGGTGAAATAATCTCACTAAGATCCTGTAAGAACAATACCATAGTTCTCCAACCTTTCCCTTTGAAAGTCCAAAATACCCTTTCCCAGTATGGTAACATGGTTATTGGGGCAATTTACCCCCAAATGTGGTGACTGATTACAGCTTTGAAAATAAATCTGTTCTATTTAAATTTCAAGTCAAGTTAGCCTTTATTGGCATATAGCAGCAATTCAAGTTATCCACTTACAAAAAGAAAGAACAAAGTTAAAAGAATGCTGTATTACAAATACAAAAATACATTTAGAGCTTAACTCCGTGATATCCTTTGACGCAACTTCAAGGCAGAATGGAGAAACTCAGCCACCTTCTCGGTTACATCATGAAGGGAATCGTTCAACAGTCTATAGACTTTGAGCGAGTCAGAACAATCCATCATACTAGTTAAGACAGCTTTTAAGTATGTTTGACGTATACCAGCGTACAAATGACAGTGCAAAAGGACATGAGTAACTGACTCGACACATTTTTGTTCACATAAACAGCATCTAGCTGAATAGTCTATTCTGTTAAATCTGCCATGTAGAATGGCCGAAGGCATAGCATTGCACCTGGCCAAAGAAAAAGCTCTACGAAGTTGGGGCACCTGCAGGGAGGATAAATATGGAGCCATCCTTCCTACAGTGAGGGGGACTTCAAAGCTCAGGGGAGAACAGGTTTTAGTAGCCAGACTATATAACTTCTGGCGCTTGATATCTAGCAACCTACTCTTAATTTGATGAAATGCCGCATTTGATGTTAACATAGACAGTGAGTCCACAGATATACCCATGCCTTCCATTTTTTCCATGATATACGCTGACCAGTTTGACACATTGGACTCTGAAAGCATTTGATATGTAAAGCTCCCAGGGTCAGAATTATAATGTAACCGTAGCCAGTATTTAAATGTCATAAGCCATGCCCTCGTTTCCACTAAAATTAAGCCAGTTTCTAAGCAAATAACTGCACATGGAACACACTTTGGTAGGCCCAGGATTTTTCGCAGAAATTTAGATTGGACACGTTCAATGACCCGGTCAAAGGCCCTAATCCAAATCGGAATGCCCTACAACAGTTGTGGAATCACTTTGGACTTAAAAATTTTGGAAGCAGCTGGTACAAATTGATTACCTCTGGTGAAAAAAAAAGTGCTATAGCTGAAGTATTAATGTCAGCTGTCTTCTCTGCAGACTTGCGGTGGGTGGACCAAGTCGCATTATATTGAAAATAGATACCTAGGTATTTGTAATATTTAACTTGTTGTATCTCCTTCCCATCCGTGGCCCATTTATATGGTCTCCAAGTTTTAGAGAAGACTATGACTTTTGACTTGTCATAGTTCAGCTGAAGCTTGTTTTTAGTAAAGAAGTCGATACAGCGAGTCAGCAAGCGTCTTAAGCCAATTCTAGAGCAAGATATCAAAACTGTATCATCAGTGTATAGAAGCAGAGGCATGTGGGTCACACCAAGTTTTGGGCTATGACAGTCAGCATCAGAGAGGTGTCCAGCAAGGTCACTGAGAAAAAGATTAAGTAAAAAGGGAGCTAAAATACAACCTTGTTTGACACCCTTATCAACAGGAATCTTTGGAGTCAGTGTGCCTGCTAATGAGCACTTAATGCAGGTGTTTGAGGTATATAATTTCTTAATAAGCATAAGAAGTCTTTTGTCCATATTTAACTGATCTAATTTGGTCCAAAGAAGATCCCTGTTAACTGAGTCAAATGCTCCCTTTAAGTCCAGAAAGGCCACGAATAATTTCAGATTAGTTCTCACGGTGTACTTATTAATTAGATGGGATAGGGTGATACAGTGGTCAAACGTGGTCTTCCCTTTACAGAAGCCCAGCTGTTCAGGGCCTAAAATACGCTTCTGTGTCATCCAGAAATTAAGCTTGGCCAGTAAGTGCTTAGTGTATAGCTTGCCCATTATGGAGAGTAGGCTTATTGGCCTATAATTGGCAGGGTTAGTATGGTCACCCTTTTTATATAACGGGACCACTATTGTGTTCAGCCACACCGTAGGAATTATGCCGGTTCTGTCTACTATTGTAAACAGAGATGCAAGGGGGGCAGCCTACCAGTCCGGGTCTAATTTTAAAATTTCAGAGGGGATGGCATCAGGGCCAGGGGCCTTTCCCGATTTCAGTTGCAGGATTAATTCTTTGATTTCCTCTGGTGCCACCAGTGGCCAGTCAGGTAAATCAATTAAAGAAGACTCAGATGGATCAGCAGTACAAATTTGCTCTTGAGAGAATAATGATGAGAAATACTGGAACCAAACATAAGAGGAAATGGCAGACATAGAGGGATCATCAGCACGAAATGCCCCCGAGACTATAGCCCAATTTTTTTTTGAGTTCTTTAAGGTCGAGGCATAATATAGCTCGTCCCATTGAGTCTTAATGTATTCATACCTCTTTTTTTTTGGTAAGCTGATGCAGTTGATTCTTAAGGTTAAAATATTCAGACGGCAGAGTTGGGGCCTTTGAGTCACGATAATGACTACAGACACTACGTAGAAGAGTTTTTACTTCCCTGCATTCTCTGTCAAACCATGAGTTTACAGAATTTACCTGTTTAACCATCCCCCTGTTCAGGGTACCAGGTCTCACACATAATGATTCAGATATATGAGATATTAGGGAGTTGTAGGCTGACACGGATACTATAGGATCAGTTGCACTTATTAGAGAAGACCTATACTCCAAAAGAGGACCAGATTTTAAAAGTTGCTGAGTTTCCCATTCTATGCAGTCATTCTAGAATATTCTAGGAAGTAAATCAGTCTCAGAAAGTTCTAGAACAGGATTACCGAGTTTGTGAAGGAGTTGACCTGAAGAGTCAAAATAAGAGGAAGATGGTCACTAATAATAAAATCACCCAGGGTGAAGTCTTTAACATAAGGTTTCAGTGAGGGGGAGACCAAGACGTAGTCAATTACACTACAGCCCCTTCTTGAAACAAAAGTAAATTCTCCAGAATTTGGAAAGGTAGCTAGACCATTTAGCCAGATTCTATTATATTGTGTACAGAATTTGGCGAAATAAATACCTGCGGAATTTAAGAGGCTGTCCTTGGAATATCTTGTATGGCAGAAAATAGGTGGGAGAGTGTCATCTTGGTTAATTCCAAAAACTTTGAAAAAAATTCTACAATCTTTGCCTACTCTTGCATTAAAATCACCCGCTAAAATAATCTCAGTAGAAGGAAATTTCCTTTCCAATTCCTCCATAAGTATGGCCAATCGTTCCCAATGTTAGGAAAGGGACAAATATTTAAATTGCATTTTCTCAGAGTGTTTAAGGTGCTTCACATATATTATCTTGGTTATCATTGCAAAGATTGCTAGACTGGGCATCTTAAAAAATTATTTTAAAAATTTAATAGCTGCCTTTCTACCTTGCAGGAACTCAAGGAGGCTTACAGTATAAATCAAATAACATAATAAATAATAAACTGGATTTGATTAAGTTCAGTGTATAGTGGCAATTAATCCATAGGCAGAGATTAGCAAAGGGATTATAAAATAAAACAGGTTAACTGGCTCCATCTTCAAAACAAATAACTAGTATTTAAATAGTGCTCATTCTGGTTGTTGTGGGTTTTCCGGGCTGTATTGCCGTGGTCTTGGCATTGTAGTTCCTGACGTTTCGCCAGCAGCTGTGGCTGGCATCTTGGCAATACAGCCCGGAAAACCCACAACAACCATCGTTCTCCGGCCGTGAAAGCCTTCGACAATACATAGTGCTCATTCTGATTATATAAAAGTGTTTTGCATACACTTCTCAGTTATTGCGAAGAATGCTGGACTAGCAGACTTGATCTGATCAAGCAGGCGCAGTGTGTGGGGGCAGTGAAAAAAGTTAATTCTATGGGTGGAGACAGACCAACTGAAAATAAAACAAGTTCACTGCCTACATCTGCAAAGCAAATCAACAGTATTTAAATAGCACTTGTTCTTGGAAAAGTTATTCACATACATTATCTCAGTAATGATTGCAGTGGCTTAAATAAGTTAACAGTTAATGGATTAACTGCCACTATACACTGAACTTAATCAAGTTTATTATTTATTAAGTTATTTGATTTATATTGTAAACCTCGAGTTCCTGCAACTGGCTTAAATAAGCCAGTGTTAGTATTGTAGAATAAGGCAGGAAACAAATTAAGAAAGGGTAGCTTGTCTAAGGACCAACCAGTGACTCTGTCATGCTTCCAGTTGAGTTAATGACTGATATTGGAGCACTTAAAGCTGTTGCCTTGTTGAAACTGGGGATGGATAGATCAGTCCTTTAAATGGGAGACCACTAGTTGCTGCCCCTATAGTTTTCCTTAAGCTTCTCAAAGAAGTGTAATTGGACTGATAACTTAGGGGAGGGTGACAGGTAGACCATAGTGTTCTGGTGAGCTGCTTTCCTAATTCACCAAGTTCACCTAATTCACATCAAGTTCTGATGTTTTTGCAAAGAATAATGAGCCAGGCAGACCTTTGTCTGATCCATCAAGCTTAGTGTGAAGTGAAAAGGCAAATTCCATGTTGGGGATTTTTAGGTAATGAAAATAAGAATAGTAAAACCTTATATAACACAAATTGTTTCTCACAAAATGTATGACAGCCAGTGACTTAGATTTTTAAAATGGAAGATATATCTCATCAAGGGCCAAATGGAAACTCCATGTTCAGAGGCAGTATGGGTCTGAATGCCACCGCCTGCAGAGACAGCACAACCCTGAAGGGAGGCTGCTGCCTTCAACTCATTGGCTTTTTGATCTCTCGGAAATAACTTGCTGGAAGCAGGATGCTGAGCTGCTGCGTCTTTAGGGCTATTCATAATGAAAGAACGACAGCAAAAGACACCAGAGACATGGCCCAAACCATTCTGGCCTCGTGTCCCAATGTGGAAAAGGGGCAAGCATGTCCTACCCCTCTCCCTTTCTGAGATGCCCCTACCTGCTCATGCATTTACGCTGTCCACTCCTTCACTCCAGTCTGCTTCACTTACTGCAACTGGAAGGAACGAGATGGCTGAACATTACTACCATTTTTAGGACGAGCTGGTAGGATGGTGTATAAGGTGGCTCTGTTTTTTAACCATACTTGCACTGACTTCCTGAAGATACCCCCACTAATCCCTAGCCAATAAGTCTTCTGCTCTTTTCAATTAGCTGGGGGGGTGGGGAGAGGGTTTTCTTGAGCAATATTTTAGCTTTTCTCAGCACATATGCTGTAATGGGAGAAAATACCCATTTATGGTAGCTGCTGCTTCAAGGAAAGCTTCCTCCCTACAACTGGTGTCTCCCAGTTGTCGAAGTGCCTGCCTATATTCATCTGGGTGTGCCTTCCTTTTGCCCTGCCGCAGGATGAGGCATCACTTGGAGAAAGGATGCATTTCCTATGAAGGTTCTCGCCTCCTCCCCGCAACCCTCACGTAGCTGTCTATGGTCTTTCCCCACTTCAGGAGTCTCATTTTAGGGAGTCCTTGTATAATGCAAAGCCGGTTGTGCTGCTTACCCTTTCGGAGAGTGAGGAGGCGCCCTCGTATGTTAACGTCGGAATGCTGAGCCGCGCTCAGCTATGCCTGTGTTAACGCACGTGGATAGATTAGGCGTTTGCATCCTTGTCCAGGTGAACGGGCTAGAGCTCTTCTGAGGAAGTTGCCGTCTTAGTTGGGCTGCTCCTTCCTTTAGCTCCGAGGTTCGTGGCTGACTGTGATCCAGAAAACACCTGCCTCTTCCCAAAGGTGCAGCAAGTGGCCACTGAAGAGCAAGCGCTTTCTAGCTCGGCTCGCACGGCAAAGCAAAATTCGCTGTGGTGCTGCAAATCTCTGGGGTTAGTGGCAGCTGTTTTTGCGCCCCTTGCCGTGGGGCGCAAAGACAGCACATCCGCAGGAGCCCTGGAAAGGGGGGCGGGGGCAGGGCGCCACAAGATTCGAGCGGAGATCAAAGGGAGGTTTAGGTTTAGCGTAGGACGCCTCTTCTCTGGCGCCTGGAAAGTGGTAGCGGCTTCAAAGCTGCAGAAAGACACGCCGCGCAGTTGGAAAGGAGGGCGCGAAGGCTAGTCAGGAGGCACCGTGTAGGGATTTACGCCGTTACACACAATGCAATAAAAAAAAATACAGCCCCCACATACGTTCTCGTTAGGAAGCTGAACAGGTGTTTGGGTGGGCCCGAACTCTCCATCGGCGAGACTGCTTGCTGTGAATGTATACCTACTGCCCTCTGGCAAGGAGCTTGGGGCAGTTACAGAAAGTTAGACTCAGCTGTTGTTTGTTGGACGGGCTTGACGACAAAGGGGCTTCCCGGAGGTGCCCGATGTGCTTCAGCCTTGATTGCTCCGTCGGCTGGAAACAAATACCTGCCTGTCTGCAGAGCACACATAAGCCAACATAAACGGCAACAGTTCCGACTTTAGCATAGCCAGCCCAAGTGTCTTTTGGAGAGAGACCAATTCCTTTATCTTTTATTACACAGAAATACAATAGTTTTCTTCCACAGGTTGTTTTCAACATTCAAATTACTTGATGCAAATTATCTTAGGCCTGCATGGTAGATTTATTGTCCTATTACTGCAGAAGGGTGGGTGCAAGGCTGAGAACTACCCACTTTGCATAAAACCAGAAGACCTCCCCTGCAAGAATACCTTCTCTAAAACACACAGCTCCTGCTTAGGGAGGTGGGCCTCCTCCCCCTACCAATATGTAGATGCATATAGTTAGAAACAAAGGGAGGGAGGAGAGGATTATTTAAACCTAAATATACAAATAACAAGCATGAAATCAAAACAGGGCAGGAAGGAATAGGTTAATAGCTCAGCTCTAAGTGAGATGAAGCTAGTCCTCCACCCATTACAATCAATTGCTCCTATCTGCCCTAGCTGCTCCTTCTTGCACCTCTGCAAAAACAAAGAGAAGATGGTACCTGTAACAAGATTGCTTTAGCCCTCGTTTTCTCTGGGCTGGCAAAAATACCTCTAATTCCACATTTCAGCTGCCCTTTCTAATGTTTGAGTGAGCTAGTGTGAGAGCATACACCCTTCAATCTTTTACAGGGTGGGGTGGGAGTGGCTTGCAGTGTGGTCTGTAAAGTATCACAAGGCATTTAATCCTCATGCAACACTTGGAGCTTCCAGTATCCTGAAGTGCCACTGGGAGAACCAAAAAGAAAGATACCGAATAGGCTTGACAAAAAAACAACTTAAGGGAGGGTTAAGAGAGGAGGCATTTTAAGAAAAGACAGCAGCAGCAGCAGATCAATGAATCCTCTGAAGAAACATCGATGTTCTTAAGGTCAGGAAAACTTGTAGGTTGAGGGAAACATGCAGAACAGAGCAGAGTACTAGGAGAGCTGGCACTGAAAGGAGGGGGGCTCAAAACTAGTAGGCAGGAAGCCAAACGAGTGATCTTAAAAAAAAACAACGAAGGCTGGTGGTGACATTGGCATGTGAAGCACATGGTCTACTTTGACTGGAACCAGCCAATGCAAGTTTAGCTTTAACAGAATGTAGAATATACCCAATTTTTCAAATAAGGAATTGGTAGTTTATTTCCACTTTCAGAACGAGAGGCACTTAATGCTTGAATACTTCACAATAGGATTTGTGAAGTATTTCTCCTGTGCCAAAGGGCAATAATCTTTGTCAAAGGGCAGGAGACCAATACTGGAGTAAATCCTGAACTCCAATGTTATCACTGACTTTTACTTCTCCCATTCCAGATAAGAAATGTCTCTTGAGGCTTTCGGTGCACAGAAACAACTGCAGGACATGTCCTTCAACAGCTTACAAAAACCTAAGAACAGCAGATTATCCAAGGAGCCAAAGTAAATGCAAACAAAAATGCAAATTAGTTGTCTTCTCCTGTTAAAATATGTACCTCTGGTGCAGATGTTAGAGTGGAAGTAGTACCCACTAATAAAAAGCCTTATAGAATCAAATTAATTTAAAAAGTCCTCTCTATAAAAACAAGGGAAGGAAAATAAAGACATAACTTGCAAAGCATCTTTTGCTTTTCCACACATGGGTGTTTAATGAACAGTTCTTCTTTGCTATTTATTTTTGCCAGAGCAGAACAGACTGCTTTTCAACAAACTGAAATCTTATCTGAGCAGAAACTATTGTACCTGTCTTTCCTTGGTATTGTAATTAGTTTTACCTACAATAAAATACTGGATCTTAGCAGCATCACTGCCTGGCCCAAAGATTTTGCTTCCATGGATAGAAAAGAGACGACTGTTGGTGAAAAGTGCCAGAAATGTTTAAGCAGATGGAGTAAGTGCTACCTTTGGAGAGATAGCCATTACCTAAAAGTGCATTGTTTTTGGCGCACTTCATAAAGTTAGCATTATAATTGTATTCTGTAGATGTAAAATACATTAAAATGGTTAGATGTGAAACACAACCCTGCTAAACTGACGAACAAGGGACAGGAAAACTAAGGTGCAATCCTGGAACGATTCCTGTCATCTGTGGGGTTTAGGAGACAAAGTTTGCAGCGGACTGGGCCACCAATCCTCCAGGCAGTAGAAAATTAAGTGGAATGCTTAAACATTCAATTTTGTCACTCACACTCTTTTCAGGTCAAAATGGCATTTTCCACTCAGTAAGGTAACTCCAGAAAAAGCCATTAGCAGATCACCGATCCTCCATTGAGAGCACACAAGTCACCAACAGTGGCCACTTGTATCTCTTTTTTTGTAGCCCATGTCACCTCCATGCTAGAGCAGCTATCCAATAATCACCCCAGTTCCTGCATTCTTTACAATATAAAACTTAAATTACTTATTTTTTAAAAAAATATTACTAATATAGATTTCCCATCTTAAAATGCCTTATACATTTACAGTACTTATAACTATTTCAGTTCCGGGCTGAGGAGGTTTAAATGGAAGGAAGATGAAGAATTATGACTGAGTTAAACTTGAGTTGAAACACACAGCAAATCCCCAGTAGGGACTGGGGAGGAGCTAGGATCAGTGGATTCATAGTGCAAATTAAAAAAAAAAAAGTGCAGAATTGCACTGTCTGACATTTCTTCAAATGTACATCAACAAGACAAGGTTCCCATACTGTACATGCAATAAGTTATAGCAAGCAAATGACAAGGCTAGAGCACTCCACAATTTTAAGCTGGTGACCAGAGCCTAAGGCAGTGGAAGATGGGCGCTGTGGATATATGCTTCAAAGTCCTGTAGCTCTTGCACTTGAAACAGCACTGTCATGCCTTGTATTTCTGTTTCCCGGTTTCACTTATCACACAAATGTGCTGAAATGCAGAAAACACAAGAATTGCAAGGACTAGAAATTTAACAGATTAACATTCTGCAGATGCTTATTCAATCCATTATCTGTCCCCAAGATATAGCTGACCAAGCAACAGAATGATGATGTGGCTAGAACTGTGGCTCCCATTAAATGCCATGGGGCATGAACTGGATGCAATCTTATATACATCTGAGAGAGGGCAATATCTTACCTTGGACCCAGATACTGGAGTCACTAGAGAAAGGGAGCTGATTTAGTTTCCAGCCTGATGGGGACTCATAGAAGTGGGGTTTTTTCCCCTACTCCTACAGGGAAGAGGTTTACTATTGCAGTGAGGGCAAATTTTGTCTCCTACATCCTGACAAAGTGCTCATAGATTCTTTTACCCTTACAATATATAGCTACTCCCCCCAAACCTGCTATCATTAACGCATTTTGATATTTCAACATATTTATCTCAACTTTTGGCAAAAAACCCCATATACACGGGTGGCTAAGGAACAGTTTAAAAATTCAAGCCTACTGTAAGTGATCCAAGCACAGCAACTAACAAGAGCCAAGGAACCCCAAAGGCAGCTTTATAAAAGAACCACCTGTCAAAAGTCCAGAAAGGATGAAACAGAGTAGATCTCTTTAAGAAGATCCACAGCCTTTGTGTGCTGTTGAATAACTTAAGATAGTGGCTGGATATGAAGCAACACTTCAGAGGTAAATCTTAGTTAAGTGAAATGGTTCCTATGGCAGGGAATAGCTCTTCAGATACATAAAACACTTTTAATGTGAAAAGTGCTATGGAAGTTTTCTTTCTCACAGTCCTGCAATCATGCAATTCTACTACATGCAATATTGAACTATTCCGTTTTCACTAAGCTCTAATTTTCCATTTTAAAAACTCATACTTTACAACTGTTAAAAGCAGGGCTTTTTTCTGGGAGAAGAGGTGGTGGAACTCAGTAGGTTGCCCTCGGAGAAAATTATCACATGGCTGATGGCCCCGCCCCCTGATCTCCAGACAGAGGGGAGCAATCTAAACTCCCCTCTCTCTGGAGATCAGGGGGCAGAGCCACCAGCCACGTGACCATTTTCAAGATGTTCCGGAACTCTGTTCCACCGTGTTCCAGCTGAAAAAAAGCCCTGGTTAAAAGTATTCTTTGCCCAGAAGCCTCACTTGAAAGCTTAATTCAGGAAATAAGAACAGGTTGAAAGCTCTGAGGTCTTTGATGCTGAATTGCTTCTTCCACAGAAGTAGTCACAATCTCCACTTCCTTTTAGGATACTACTCAGGAATAATTAATTGTGTATGAACTGAGTCTTCAAAGTTCATCCTTTTGTATTCATGATCAAGGTAGAGAAAAACAGTGGGCACATTTCCCCCTCATCCTTTCAATGTGTGTATGAGTGTGAGCATTTTAATCAATGTTAATGGAATCTGGAGGTGATAATAAATGTGAGGCTCAGCAGTGTGATTTGAGCACCACTTTGGCTGAATTTAAAGTTTAAAGCGATAAAGACTATTGTGCTTACCTTACAACAGGAAGGTACCCTTGTGATTTCTGAAATGGCCCTCCCTTTCCCTAATCCACCATTTGGACTCTGGCTCCATCTCAAGAAATACCGTATTTAACTGGCACTACTTGCCAGTACGGAGCTGGAGAAAACCCCAAACTGGTGTCAAATTAACAGGGTTGGCTGTAAATTGGAAGGAACTGTTTGGTCTTAGGTTCCCCAAATCTGCTGTACCGAAGCAGAGGGTCAATGTAGAATTTTGTGGACCTCACTGATGCGGGATGTAGTGATGACCACTAACTTACATTTGACAGATTCATGAAAGGGCCCTAAACAAGATCCTCCATGCTCAAAGATAGAATAGCTCTAAATATCAGTTGAAGGAAGGCAAGAGCACCAAAAAGCTTGACTTCCATATCCCATTTGTAGGCCTTCCAGGTCAGTTGCTGGACTGCCTAGGCCAGGGGTGGCCAAACTTGCTTAATGTAAGAGCCACACAGAACAGACGTCAGACGTTTGAGAGCCACAAGACATTATGCATTGAAGTGACTTCAGATGAGGTGGGTTTGGGGGAGTGTCCTGAAAGTGACGTCACAGAAAGGGGTGGGGTTTGGTGCAGTATGCTGGAAGAGCCATCATCGGAGGGGGTGGAGCTTGGGAAGAGCCATCACGTGACCTTTGATGTGGAAGTGACATCACAAAAGTAACATCACCTCCTTGCTAGGCTTCACCCCCAAAGGTCCCAGATATTTTCTGAGTCAGACCCAGCAACCCCAACATTTTTATTGAAAATATGAAAGACATGGAACGAAAGAAGGAAGGAAAAGAAATGGGAGGGAAAGACATGGAAAGAAAGGAGGAAAGGAAGGGAAAGACATGGAACAAAAGGAGGAAAGGGAGAGAAATTAACTAGACTAAAATAGAATGTATGGCCACAGCGATACTCAGTGACCTCCGGGAGCCGCACAGTATGTCTAGAAGAGCCACATGTGGCTCCCGAGCCACAGTTTGGCCACCCCTGGCCTAGGCCATTAAACTGGATCCTGCATGGCTGTTCTTAGCTTCACTTCCACGGCTCCTGTTGCTCTGATATTTGTCTTGTCATCACTGAAAGAAGCACTGATGCTGGTATTCAAAAGGGGTAAGAACAAGTGCTTCCTCTTCTATTATTTTAAACAAGGAAATGCATATTGAATAATTACTTACATTCAAATCTCTGAAGTATTCGTTATAATCTAGAGCATATCCCACAACAAACTTGTCTGGCACTTCAAATCCAACAACTGAAAAGAACAATAGTTTACCCATAAATTAAACTTAAGCAGTGCTTGGACAACAGTCTTAAACCATCTAAGCCAGCTCATGATCAATTCAAGCTTTAAGTTAGCAATGCTGCACCCAAAACACTATTTGCCATAAGTTAAAAAGAATAATACATCCAATGCATTACAAATCCAGTACATAAACAGACACTTTAGCACAGAAAAATCTAGAGTTTAATACTAATCACATTTTGTGCTTCTCCTCCAAGGAACATGGAGCAGCTTATATTATTCTCTAATTCTCCATTTTGCAAAAACAACAGCCCTGTGGAGTCCTAAAGTACTGGGACCAGTGCTATATGTTCATAAATAATTTGAAATTGGGGTTGAGTATGGTAGTCGCCAATTTTATGGATGATACCAAATTATTCAGGATGATGAAAAACAAGGTAGATTTTGAAGACCTGCAGAAGGGTCTCTCCAAACTGGTTGAGAAGGCAAGACATGCCGTGGCGTGGAGAGAGTTGTTCCTTCTCAAACATACAGCAAGCTACTAGATTGTATGGGAGGGAAGGCAGAATGGTATAATCTGATCTCATCAGACCTTTGAAGCTAAGCAGGGTTGGCACTTGGGATGGCTGATCACCAAGGAAGACTCTGCAGAGGAAGGCATTAGCAAACCACTTCTGCTTCTTACTTGCCTTGAAAGCCCCTTGCTGGAGTCACCATAAGTTGACTGTGACTTGACGGCACATACACACACACTAAATTGCACAGAATACAATCTAAATCTGTACAACCCAGATCACATAATTTAATTGGGCCCATCTCCTGCTGTATCCACTACCATCTTCTCTCTACTCATTTCATAAGATTCTTAGTCACATCTTTCTCCCTCCACCCCACACCCCCAAATATGGATACCCCTAACATTTACATTAAGTGTACTTACAGTCAGGTCGGTATCCTACACTTCGAGGTGTTCTTTTGACCAATAAGCTGTTAAAAAGACCCCAAACAAAATTAACTGCAGGAAGAATTTTAAAAATTCAGCTGTAGCGGCTTGATTAATCACCAAGTTCTGCCCTCTCTCACATGTACATCATAGCATAAACATCCGATCAAAAACTAGAGAGGCCTATAGAAACAATCCACTAGTCAAACTTTCTGTATATTTTAAAGGTTGCTCATTGACTTGAGAGGAAGAAGTCAGGTTTGCTGCACTGCCAGGAAACTTTGATAGCAAAGAATGAATTTTATTTTGCAGAAAAGACAGTTTTTCTCCTGCCTCTCGGTTGCAGCTTTCATGATTGATGGGAAAAGTGGCACATTTAGAAGTTTCCAAGGCGATTAACAATAAAATAAGTACTATTAAAACACTGCAGGAACAATATATAAGTCAATGACAACCCATACACAAACATCAACTTGGCACAATAAAAATAATCCAAACAAGTAAATCAAAGGTGGGGCAAGAAGAGAAAAGAGCAAACCACACATATACCTCTAATAAAAATACATATAGCAAAAATAACAAAAATCAACCCAAAGCCCAAGTGATTAAGAACCCAGCATTTAAAAGGCTAAGACATGAGGCAGATCTCTGTAGGAAGGGAATTCCAGAGTTCATGTACCACTACAGAAAAGGCCATGTCTCAAATAAACCATGCACCTGGACTCACAGCAGGGCCCCACTGGAAGATATTAATTGACAGACTGGTATATGTAAGAGCAAGGGATCCTTTAAAGTAATGGACTGGTGTACTTAAAGGAGACTGAACTCCACCCAGAAGCAAACATGCAATCAACAAAGTCCTTTAAAGACAAGCAAGATGTGTTCCCTACAATGTGTGCAACAGTGGAGACCCAAAATGCCATCTGTAAAGCATGGATCTAACATTGGTTGTTGTGGATTTTCCGGGCTGTAGAGCCATGGTCTTGGCATTGTAGTTCCTGACGTTTCGCCAGCAGCTGTGACTGGCATCTTCAGAGGTGTAGCACCAAAAGACAAATATATCTCAGTGTCACAGTGTGGAGAAGATGGTGGCAGGTAATTTATAAGAATGAATAGAGCATGGTTTCCAGTCCTGAAAAACACCAGGCTAACAAAATACTCTACACCCTACAATAGCCCTGCAGAGAAGATTAGCATATCAAACACCAATCCATATGCAAAAGAACCTCCTCAGGATACAGTGACGCCTCCCTCCATTAGCATTCCATACCCTGGGAAACTCTTACAGGATGACTCAGCCCAAACCCACCTTCCTGAGTAGATATAAATTACCTGCCAACATCTTCTCCACACTGTGACACTGAGAGATCTCTGTCTTTTGGTGCTACACCTCTGAAGATGCCGGTCACAGCTGCTGGCGAAACGTCAGGAACTACAATGCCAAGACCACAGCTATACAGCCCGGAAAATCCACAACAACCATCATTCTCCGGCCGTGAAAGCCTTCGACAATATATGGATCTAACAGCGCCCCAAGTGGCAGCACTGTTATTTTAGGGAGAGTGCAACCCCATTCAATCTTTACTCAACCTTTGTGGTTGAGAAGTTATCTGGGCAAATGCCATACTACTTCCCTTCTCACACAAATGCCATTCTACTAGTTTCACAAACAAGCAGTGAAAAGGAGCGCTCGGCAACGTATTGTATGGCTTTTAGAGACTGACAGCATGTTATCAGCCTCACCCTGAGTTCATT
The DNA here is from genome assembly GCF_028583425.1 of Eublepharis macularius. Taxonomy (NCBI): domain Eukaryota; kingdom Metazoa; phylum Chordata; class Lepidosauria; order Squamata; family Eublepharidae; genus Eublepharis; species Eublepharis macularius. Next base: position 41,531,846 of record NC_072802.1, read on the forward strand.
CCAGGACTACTAAGAACAACTGGCACCCTGAGTCATTTCAGGTGCTTGGAGGTTGTTACGGCAACAAAGACTAGCTAGAAGTTTTTATACTCAACTATAAATCTGATAAGCTGCAGGATACTTGAGATATACCTACCACTAACACATTAAAATGTTAAAACCAACAGGCTTGTTAGTTTATATGTAACAATTATTTTAAAGTTTTCCTGTGTGGAAACTTAATCTGGCACAATTGTAGCCCTGGAATCCTTAGAAATGGAAACAATTAGCAGGTTGCAGTATGACTCTCTCTATCCAAAGCCCAAGCACCATCCGTGCATCCTAAAATACAGATGAACACAGCTCACTTGGTGTTGAAAAAAGATCCTCTATGAACAAACACGGGCCCCACTTCAGTTTCCTCTGGGGCCAAGGGCTTTCTCTCAGACATCTGGGAATCTGCCAGATTAGGGATTCACTGGCTTCAGGGATTCAGGGTATTTAAAAATAATGACTTCAGTTTAATTGAGCTCTACACAACGTACACAGCACTTCAAACCCCGTTAAGAGTAAGAAAAATATAGTATGTTTGTTTAAGAAGGTAAGTGTCAAACCCATAAAGAAAGCAAAAAAGTAAGAATTTAAGATGGTTTATGAATAGGGTCTTGCAGTAAGAACTAGGGGTGCGCACCCTGAAAATATTCGGGTTTCCTGCTTCGGATAAACCCGAAGCAGGAAAAACATTAGGAAATACCCCAAACCCGAAGCGGTTCGGGTATTTGAATTGCTTCAGAATGCTCCATAAAGATTCAGAGCATTCCAAAGTGATTCAGGGGGCTGGGCTTTCTCCCAGCACCCCCCCACCCCTACCCCCCCACACCCTTAGACCCCGTCCCCTCCAACCCACTTACCTGGCTGGACGGGGAAGGCCAGAGCTGCCTTGTCGTCCTCCACCGCTGCCTCCTCCAGGCCTGAAGGGCTGTGGGGAGGGCTGTAGCCGCTGCCGCACCACCTCTTCCGGGCCTGCATGGTGGCCAGGAAGGCCTTTTTGGCCTCCGCTACTGCCCGGGCCCACAGGGCAGTGGAGAAGGCTGGAGCTGTCTCCTCTGGCCCTTCCTGCCTTTCAAACGCCCGCCATGGAGGCCATTTGAAGGGCAGGAAGGGCCTTTCCGGCCTCCTCTGCTGCTGCGTGGGCCTGCAGGGCGGTGGAGAAGGCTGGAGCTGCTCCCTCCGGGCCTTCCTGCCTTTCAAATGGCTGCCGCAGTGGCCATTTGAGGGGCAAGGGCCTTTTTGGTCTCCTCCACCGCTGCGCAAGCCCGCAGTGCGGCGAAGAAGGCTGGAGCTGCCTCCTCCGGCCCTTCCTGCCCTTCAAATGGCCTCCACGGTGGCCATTTGAGGGCCAGAAAGGACCTTTTCAGCCTCCTCCTCTGTTGTGCGGGCCCACAGAGCTGTGGGGAGGGCCGGAGCCGCCATGCCGCCTCCTCTGGGGCCGCAGTGGCCCGCAGGGCAGCCAGGAAGGCCGGATCCAGCGGCGCACAGCCCTGCAGGGCAGCAGGGAAGGCCGGAGCCGCCGCTGCCTCGCCGCACCACTGCCTCTGTGGCTGCAGTGGCTTGCAGAAAGCGGCAGAGCCAAGGTAAATGGGAGTGGGGGAGTGGATGTTTAAAGGCCCTCCTGCTTGCAAGCAGCAGGGCCAAGATAAGTGGGGGGGAATGAGGCTGGGGTTGGGATGTTTAAGGGGCCCTGCCGCTTGTAAACTGCAGGAAAGGGGGACTTTAAACTTCAGCTGTCAGGCTGGGGAATCCTGCTGCTTGCAAGAGGCAGAGAAAGGGCCCTTTAAACTTGGGCCCTGAAGCTTCCCGAAGCAACTCAAATGCTTTGGGGCAGCTTTGATTCGGGATTACCAAATCTTTACAGATTGGGTCCGATTTGGGTATTTTACCCAAATTGGAAACCTGAAGCATACACCCCTAGTAAGAACACCACATTTAACATTACCATCAGGTGTAGCTATTTAAGAGAGGGTTATGATCTTGTTTGACACAGCTTGTCTTCTGGAGCAGCCGCTCTGTGGCAATGCCTGTCTGTGCCATACGTTCTTCTAATAATTTTCTGTAAGGTTCATTTTTGAATAAAAAAATTAAATTGTCAATTCACTGTAGTAAAAAGCATACCACCAAATAATCTTCCTCTGTTGTTTGCTATTTCTTAGCAGAAACACAAAGAAAGCAAGGCAATAGCTTCCAACTGAAGCTATATTTTTCACAAGAGCAATAACCAAGACCCAATATTGGGATCAAACCAAGCAATAGTGAAAAGTTAACATATTTCCCTCAGACTTTTTAATCCTTCTGGTGAATATGAGGCACAACTGATCCCAAGGCGTTACCAAAATATAACCAAAAGCCCCACTCCAATCTGTTCAAAAACTCCACGGGAGTTCACAAAAAGGTAATGGGACTGATAGCAATGAAAACATACCTGGCTACCTTAACCATCTTTGGATTGTACTGCTTGAGCAGAGACAGAAGGGTCTTCATTGTTTTACCAGTGTCAATTATATCCTGATAATTAAGGAAGAGATAGCCTTGTAAATGTAATTTAAAGTAAAATAACACTTTCAGACATACATACCTCCACCCCAATTAACAACTTGTCAAATACATAACAAGTAGAAATAAAGTAAAAATATATCTACAAATGGCTGCCACTGCAGGGTTTGGAATGCATAATGAAGCTTGATCCCATACAGTATCTCTTGATCCTATATCATATCTCTTGTGGTTTTTACCATTACAAAAGTATTTTTAATATTAAAAAGTCAGAAAGCTACAGCTGGTCACAATGCAGTTTAGCAATGCATTTTTGGATAATCATTTAGAAGACAAGCTAATCAACCTATAAGTTAAAAAAGTGTTCTGGTGGTGGTTACTTCAATAAGGGACCATGCTTTGGGTTTCTGGAATAACTCTTCTTCTTATTCTAATCCACATCAAGGACTGTCACTACCAGAACCAGCAGATGACTGTTATTCCAGAGTAAAAAGATGTGATTTTGCAGGGCAGTTAGATTCAAGACTAATTGGTTACACAGCATTAACTCAAATTATACATGTAAAAATAGTAAATGCAAATTGCAGTACTTACTTCTACAATCAAGACATTCTAGATGGGGAAAAAAATAGAGGCCCATGAATCATTTTAGTGAAACTTAATTTCCAATTTTTATTTATCCAAACATTTTCAGACTGTTTTTTGTTCACTATTTCCCTAATTAACCAGCACACAAATATAAGCAGATGCCTCATTTATGAAACAAGCCCGCAGAATATAGCTACAAATTATGCCCTGCGGTTAAATTACCTAAGTTTCTAGAGCTCATTAGCGCATTCTTTTGGACTCTAAAACAGAAACTTTATTATAGTTAAAAAATAAACTACTGATCCCAATGAAGATTCAGATCCAGATGAGAATTAGGGGGAAAAGTGTGAACAAATCAAATATATTACTTGCAACATCCTGCTGTTTTTAATTAGTTGACATTTCTGGGCTGTTTTAGGTATCTTCACATGGACAATAATCTAACAAAAAAAGTTAAATATTCGTATCTAAAGCAATTTTTAACACAAGTAGCCCCACAGCAGACTTCAGAACAGAAAGTGCTTCCTCATAGTTTCAAGGGCAGTATTTGTATTTAAAGAGAAAAGAAATTTAGAACAAGACTGCATGAGCTATCTGAAATGTAATGTCTATGAATCTATCCACATGAAGGGGGTGGGGCAGGAAAAAGGGACAGGTTGCAAGGCCCAATTGCAAGATAAGTGGGCAACTGAGGTTATAGATACATTTCCAAGGACAGCTGCCAGAAAAGACTTGGAGACTTAAAGCACAGGCAAAGCTATGTGAGACAGTGTAATTGTCTAAAGGCAAAGGGACTGAGGGACATGCATGCCTATTCTTTGAACACCAACTTTTCAACACGTTACTGAATAACTGACAGCATGGGAGCAAGACAAAATGCATTTGTTACAGCTCCCCAAGATCACAAACAAATGGGAATCATCTTAGAGGCATCTTTCCTCATACTCTTCCTTGTAACCACCATATTATGTATCTTCAGTATTCTCATATGTTATGATTAATCCACATATGCATTTTTAATGTGGCTTTATTTATAATGCAGGGCCAAGAGAGGGAAGATGTGTTGTGATGAGAGATTAATGTAACAGCTTGTGGGGAGATTCCAGATCAAGTACAGTGATATGCACAGTACAGAGAATATGTTCAATGACACTGCATACACGAGAAGCATGTACAGAGGAGACAAGTACAGGAGAAGATGCTTTAGAGAAATACAGAACACTCCACTGATCTTTCTGGATAATGTAGTGATTTTTTAACAAGACGACAATGCTCTCTCAGGCAGTGCCCTTCACCAGCTCTCATAATTGCAAATGTTGTAAGAAAATTTTGATTGGATGCCAAGACTATGGTGATGTGCAATACTGGCCAACTTAGCCAGAAGTAAGTGGGCCTAGCAACATTAATGCACTGCTTCTAAAATGATTTCATCTTTATTAGACTAAAATAAGAGTTTTCCATGAACTATATAGTTTTTAAAATGTAAATTCTGAAAGATGCAGTAGTTTACACAGTCCTTTACATCAACTATAAAACAATACCCTGTTGTTGACCCTCCAGTGCTTGGCCACTGTATGGGACTGGATGCTGGAGTAGACAGACCACTGGTCTGATCCTGCAGGGCTCTGCTTACATTCTTATGAATATTCTTTTTAAACATGGACATACCTTCCCAGTTAAGGTCGAGAGGTCATCACCACCAATTACTTTTATATCACCAGTTGACTGGTCATTCTAATTTTAAGATAGGAAAGAAAGTTAGCATACATTTTCTAAAAAGAATCCCAACTAAATTTAAATTGTGATCCTTAAAAAAGAAAAAAGAAAAAGGTTATAAGCCCTGGAGCTATCTAACATGCTGAACAAAAACAGTAGTGTATTCTTAAGCTATAGCTCAGAGAAATACAGAAATGTATCCTGCACACGACATTTCTCCCAATAGGAACTCTTCACCCCCACCTTGACTAAGCCTCCCCAAAGCAACTTTGACACAGTGGAAAAAAACAGCAGTCTGCAAAAGGGGATGTTTTCGGTTCTTCAACAAGGTTTCTTAAAATAGCTCCAATTCAGGAAGACTAACATCTGTATTAGAGATGAGAGAAGGGATTACCAGAAAGGAAAGCAGAAAGAAACTATTCTCTATTCTTTTTAAATACAAAAGATCTATCCTATGCTATTACAGAAATATACACAGGACCCAAGATAATGCCTCACTACCTCCCTTAGCCACACAGTCATGCTTTGCGCAACATTTATCTCCTGGTGGGTGCATAATTTAAAGAAATAGGAGGAAGTTCTATAGGCACTTAATCCTGAAATGTATCACAACTAGGGGTGTGCACTTCCGGTTTCCGATTCGGGAAAAATACCCGAATCGGACCCGATCTGTAAAGATTCAGGATTTACGAATAGGAGCCAGCATGCTGGCCTCGATTCGGAAATCCCAAATTAAAGCTTCCCGAAGCATTCGAGTTGCTTCGGGAAGCTTTGGGCTGGGGCTGGCTTCAGTTGGCAGGTGGTGAGGATCCCCCCACCGCCTGCCAGCTGAAGTTTAAAGGGCCCTTTCCCTGCTGCTTGCTCAACCCCTCCGCACTTCGAGCGCCCTACCCCCCCACTTACCTGGGCCAGCAGGGCCATTGCGGTGGTGGAGGCGACAGCTCTGGGCCCTCCCACTTTCCCACTGGCCTCCGCAGCAGCGGAGGTAGTGGCTCTGGCCATCCCCGCTGCCCACTTGGCTGCTGTGGGCCCTGGATGTGGAGGCGCAGTGGCTCCAGCCTTTCCCGTTGGGAAACTCATCAATCACTCTGGGGCCCACAGTGGCCAGCGGGGAAGATCGGAGCTGTCTCCTCCAGCCCTTCCCACCCATCAAACGGCTGCGGTGCCAGCGAAGGAGGTGGAGGAGACCCTTCCTTCCCCTCAAATGGCCACTGCGGTGGCCGTTTGAGGGGCAGGAAGGGCCGGAGGAGGCAGCTCTGGCCTTCCCCGCCAGCCAGGTGACCACTGCAGGCCCTGGAGGCGGCGTCGCAGCAGCATAGGAGTCGGCTCTGGCCCTTCCCGCCCCTCAAATGGCTGTGGCAGCAGCCTTTCCTGCCCCTCAAATGGCCGTGGCCATCGCCGTTTGAGGGGCAGGAAGGGCCGGAGGAGGCAGCTCTGGGCTTCCCCACTGGCCAGCTGGTTGCTGCGGTGGTGGTGGCTGTGGAGGAACCGGCTCCGGGCTTCCCCTCTGCCCAGCTGGCCACTGCAGCAGCAGAGGTGGCGGCATGGGCTGCCAAGGAGCCAGCTCTGGGCTTCCCTGCAGCCTAGCTGGCAGCTATGGTGGCAGAGTGGGCAGGCAGCGCAGCCAGCCAGCTCCGGGCTTCCCCGCCGCCCAGCTGGCTGCTAAGGCAGGGAGAAGGCAGCTCCAGGTTTCCCCGCTGCCCAGCTGGTCTTCTTCCTGGCTCCACAGCCAGGTAAGTGGGGTGGGGGGAGTAATTGAGGGGCTGAGGGGGGGGGGCTGGGAAACAGGCAGCTTTCCCCCTCACTTCGGTATGCTCCAAATCTTTATGGAACATACCAAAGCAAGCTGCTTCGGCTTTTGGGATATTATAAATCATTTTCCCGCTTCCGGTAAACCCGAAGTGGGAAAACCAAATTTTTTCCTGGTGCATACCCCTAATCACAACAAACTGGACGCCACCAAAACTTGGCTGGTAGCTGTCTTGTCTTTAAAAAAGAAATAAAAAACCATCAATCATTCATTCCACATCAATACCCAATTTTAAAGCCCTCCAAAGCCAGCAGTTTCAACTTTGTAAATTTAATTGCTAATTTCACAGTCAGATCAACCGAATTATGTTTCCAATTTATTTTTTTGTTTTTCTTGCTGCGCACTGGAATCGTGGTTGTACTTAAAAGAGGGGTAAAATTATAGAGGTATGATGGCCAAATTCCCAAACTAATGTATTCCATGCTACCTTTCAGATCCTTAAATACTTCTTACAAAATGTTATACTGACAAATGTTATACTAAAGGATCACAAATGGTTCCCATCTTCCAATAAAGTAAGACTATTTTTTAAAAAAATGACTGAAGAGGCTTTAAAAGAAAAAAAATGCATAATTTCTAAAGCCAAGGACAATATCCCCTGTTGGACTAACAACTAACTGTAATGGGTCATTTTCTACAATACCTCAACTGGAGACTTTGTTCACTGTGGATATTTGTGAAATGGTTGGGAAATAAGTTCAGGACAGACAGAAAGAAATGTGTCTTTACTCAATGAGTAATTAAAGTATGGAATTCACTGCCAATGGAGGTAGTGGTGTCTTTGAGCATAGAGAGTTTTAAAAGGAGGTTAGGTAGATTCATGGAGGAGAGGTCTATCAATGGCTACTAGACATTGTAAATGAAGGGAGCAGCAAACCTCTGAACACCAGTACTGGGAGGCTGCAGCAGGGGAAGGCCTCAACCTCTATGCCCGCTTTGTCAGGCTCTCCAGGGTTATTGGTTGGCTGTTGTGTGCATCAGTATCCTGGGCTAGATGGACCAGTGGCCTCATCCAGCAGGTTCTACTTGCGTTCTAAAAAATGACCTGCAGATCAGAAATTTTGTCTTTCTATTATGTATGTACATACTAGAGAGAACATGTGTGCATTTATAAGCAGTGTCAGTGTTACTGTTCCACACTGTGTCTGTAAGAGCTAATGGGCTGAAATTGTTTCTGAAAATCAGTTTGGGACCGGAAAATCCTGATACCCTTCACTGCACACTTTAAAGACATGCATACACAGGCCCCTTTGCCTGCTGTATGTACTATAATCTTACTTGTTGTTCTATCAGACTTAAACATACCCCTGAATTTCATACTAGCTAGCAAAAAACCACTTGAGTTTCACCTAGTGAAATTGTCTTCTTCTGAGCTGTACTATTTGTAAGTGTATAAAGGCAGTAATTCCAGGTTAGTTTTAAAACATCTTATCCAAACTATATTGACAGGTTACATAATGTTAATGGACCTATGGTCCTAGGGCCCCAGCTCAGCACATGAAACCCACTGCATCTTGATTCTGAAGAAGGGAGGAGGTGTAGCTGTTACATTGAACTGCACTCTGAATCACAGCAAAGCTCAGCACAATATGAGATTCTATACACCTTTCCAGGAGGAGCGGCATGACTTATATTGAACTTTGGACCAGATAGAGGCAATGTCAAGTATCTTCTTAAATAATAGTAACTATCATTGTTATTATTATACATGTTTCCTTAGAACAGCACAAATATCTGGGGCTTCAACTAACTTCAAGAAAAATATACATACCAAGATAAAACTAACAGCCCTTACTTACACAAGAGGAGACTTAATGTACTGCTGCATCTACCCACTCTCAAGCTCAGCTCAATAAGCCTCTCAGCTCTGAGGGGAAGAGGAGGGTTTCCAGAAAGTAAAGGCAAAAAAAATGGGGAGTTGTGTGGATACACTTACACAATAGCTTTTCAACCTGATGAAGTCTACTGTCATAGGAATGGACTTGTCACTGTTTCGGTTCAGAGCTTTGATGTAATCCAGCAAGTCAGCAAAGAACTTGTAGCCCCCCTTAAGTACACACAGTGCTACAATGTGATGTCCTCCCATGCCCTTCATAATTTCGCGTGCCAACCTCTCTGTCCTGTGGAAAGATGAAACATTTTTTAGGTGAAGTGGCACAATTTACCAGACAGTCTCCAATGTTGAGTCTCTTCATAAATAATAGTCATTATTACACGTTACTTACTTATAACTGTCTGGGATTGCAGCTAAGAAATACACATACCAAGTTAAAACTAACAGCCCTTGCTCATCTAGTATAGTATATTTACTTCCCCACTTCAGAGTGGATAGGACTATTTACTGATCAGTGACATTTCTGCTTTCTCACATCTCAAGGTTAATCTAATAGCAATACTGCCAAACATACTTGATTTTACAAAGCAGTGTGTGCCAAAGCAAATCCAAGTCTGTGCCTAGTTACTGGACAACTTTCGAAAGATACGTAGCAGTTTTAGAAGGTACACTGAACCAACATTCTTATTTTATTTTTATTTATGTCATTTATGGTCTGCCTTTCTCACTGAGACTCAAGGCGGATTACATAGTGTGAGATTACTGCAGTCAGTATCAAGGACAATTTCATAAACAATGCCATAGGGTAAATACACACATGTTTACAAAGACATAACATTAGCAAGAATCCAATACAGAGTTGAAGAAATGCTGAAACAGAACATAGGCAATTCTAGCAATACAGAGTTGAAGAAATGCAAAACACAACATAAGCAATTCTAGGGCTGACATAGGAGCACATAGTTAAAGCAACAGACAACATAGTGGTGAAGTCTATGGGTCCCTAACTCATTAGCGGAGCATCTTAAGCATATTATAGCCTAACATTGTTTTAAGAGTGTACTGATAATCATTCCAATAATCCAAAAACAAATCCGTAAGGAACAGATCATCATTCTTGTCTTTAAATTTGTGTTTTTAAAAATACAACAAGCAATCTCATCAATAACAACAACAACATTTGATTTATATACCGCCCTTCAGGATGACTTAACACCCACTCAGAGCAGTTTACAGAGTATGTCATTATTATCCCCACAACAAAACACCCTGTGAGGTGGGTGGGGCTGAGAGAGCTAGAAGCTGTGACTGACCTGAGGTCACCAAGCTGGCTTCAAGTGCAGGAGTGGGGAATCAAACCCGGTTCTCCAGATTAGAGTCCTGCACTCTTAACCACTACACCAAACAAGTTGAACATTATGGTACAGCGGGACAGAAAGTTGGATCCAAGAAATAATCTACAGCACAGAATACTTGCTATGGTTGTTTCACAAATATCTGCGCATGAGTTTGCGTAGGTAGGTTCCACAGCAGTTCTCACGCTTTGGCTTATGCAGAATCTCCCAGAAGCAGGAGAATGGCTTTGGACATACTTTCACTTTTTTCATACAGTGTGCTAGCACAAAGCTGCAAAATAGCTCTTCTGTGGGCTCTGATCCCTTCCAGCCATATACAGAAGAGCACCTTTGCATCCAACCCACTGACACCTGAAAGTAACATGGCCAAAACAAAGAATCAGGATAATTTAAGAGTCATTAACAGTAATCTTTCATGAAGGAGGTCTTATCACAAACTTGCACACAAGCTGCCTTATACTGAATCAGACCATTGGCCACCAACATCGGTACTGTCTACTCAGACTAGCAGTAGGCTCTCCAGAGTCTCATGCAGAAGTCTTTCACATCACCTACTATCTAGACCTTTTCATTGGAGATGCCAGGGATTGAACCGGGGACCTTCCACATATAATGAAGATGCTCTACTACTGAGCCACAGTCCTTCCCACAAACCTTTAATTTATTTTTTGCAAAAGACAGAAAAAGTTACACATAATGTAATAACATACAACACGAGTACACACATTCCATTTAAATCTTCATTATAACAACTTAGATTCATTATGTGAATAAATAAGCAATTCAATAAAAGTTTGAAGCCTAACTTACCTGTTTTATAGCATCTCCAGCCTCACATTTTAAGTAATACCGATAGTGTTTCTGGTTAGTTTTTTTCTAGTTTTATCAGGAAGGCTGTCACACAGTTGCAGGGGTTATATTAAGTATTTTGATAAACATACCATTGCTTAGAAAGCACCACAACAAGAATTAAACTTTAATTCTTGACTTTTCTAGGTAAAAGTATAGCATGCTTCACTCACTGCTCATAATGGATCAAAACTGGTAACTGTATCTTATAGCCAGATGCACAGTCACCACTGGTTTGGCACAAAAGATATACCTTGACGATTGTCCTCTAAGACTGCATTTTTCACTGAGGTCTGTTACATACATTTTTCTTAACGGAAGTAAACTAGTCCCTGGCCCTCAGTTAAGGATGATAAATAAAAAACAAGAATTATTAATAATGGAAATGTCTTCTAAACACAGTCTTCTATTACAACATTTGTTTTAGAACATACTGCAAGTCAAACAAACCTGTCCATAATAAGTCCATGAGGAATGTAGACTTTTTCCAAATCATCCGCATAATGTTTTGGTATACAGAACAAATCTAGGTCATAACCTTGTTCATCATCTCCAATCTGGAAGGAAAACAGAAAAAGGTAAGACCAAACACTTTCCTTACAAATAATGGTAACAGTATGTACTAGTTTCAAAATAAGGATCTGCACACTGAAATACCTCATTCAAACAAATAAGATCATCTGTAATATGCAGAAAAGTTATCCTATTCCTCACTAAACAGGTGGGAGCTATAGCACATTGAAAAGGGTGCGGTATTTTGCATATACAAGAGCCTTGGTTTTATAATTGGCATTTCCTGACAAAATACAGGGCTGGGAAAGATCATGAGAACCTGAAAAACTGTGGATTAAAATGGCATATTGTATCCTTGTTAATTATATGACAGCAAGGCCATATGTTGCTCCCTTGTACACTGACATTCAACTAAGGAAGGAATTATTTTTTATGAATTAAAAGGTGTATTGGGAAACACCCAATAATTACAAACAATGGACTAGGTTGCAAAGGAAAGGCAGACTTGCTTTTAACACAGTGCCTAAGAAGAAGAAATTATGTCAAATTCCTCTCTGTATCAAGTCAATGTCCATGCACCAGAAAGGAGCTGGACCAACCCATAATAACAAGATGATGAAAATAATTGATTATGTCCACAGAGACCTAAGTGAAACATGGAAACAGCTGTGATTCTCAAGCAGCAAAACTCAGATTTCTTAGAAGGCTTGTGCTGGGTCTAGGTTTATGATGAAGCACCTCCCGTAACTTTATTTTGTCCTTTCCACTGTAACAGAGTAGAGGAGCTATGGTGCATGCATGGTTTAGAGAAGGAAATCCCAATGTGTACAACTGGGGGAAAGTCCTTCACTTAGGAATTCAAGCCTCAGCAGTTTAGAGTCCATTCTTCCATGTTCCCTCAGTTTAAGATGTGTGGGTCAGGCACCTTCCTTCCAAGAACCAAATTTCAGCAGGTCTGGAAACAAAAGATTCTCTCATGAGCAAGTTTTACAAGTGATGTTCCCAAATTTCTATTTCCTTTCAGTGACGGTTCTCTCTCTATACACCCCCTCATCAAACTGGTTGCCGGAAGCTGTATTTCCTCACAGTTCTCCCTCCTTAACTCATGTATATCAAGAGAATATAAGCATATAGGCTGTGAAGGGGGAAAAAGTCTTCAAAAAGAAAGATTTGAAACCCATTAAGGACTTGCAAAGAAACTAATGAAAAACACTGGAGACACTTATTATGGTGTCAAGGTTATGGTGTTGCATTGTTCAGTTTAACACTGTTTCACCATTCAGTCTATAATGGCATCAAACTCCAAGCACAGCTAGTTCTGTTGAACTAAACAGAATCTACTAAAATAACACTAAACATGCCTTCAAACCTACACACTAGGAACAAGAAATAACTCAGTTTAACATGTCCTCGCTGAACCTTGTGAAGACATGCAAAGTGACTTCCTTATTTTTAAAAACAACATGGATAGTCAGGCAATGTATTACACCACCTCTTATCTCCAGCCATACAAGAACAAAATATGTTCATAAAATAGCCCAATAATAGTTCAGAGCTTTCCTTGCACACTGAAAACTTCCCCCACCACTCTTTGTTTCAGATACCCCACCTGCCAAACCATGCATGCCCCTCCAAGCCAGAATGTTCCTTTGCACCTGGGTACATGTGATCATCCAGTCCCAACGAGCTCCTGTATCAAAGGCCTTTAAGGTGACTTTCACAACTCCTTCCTTTTTAACCTGATTATAAATACTGCTGCTTCCTGCAGGCATTTTCACCCACAAATACAGTGTACAAAACTGAAATTGATCCCTGCATCTTTCTCTAAGAAACTAGCCCCACCAACTCCCAAACCATGTAATAAGACTCGAGATATCCCCACTCCTCCAAGGGAAACTTGTGACTCTCCACCCCTACCAAAACAACCTCTAGTCATCATCACCCGTTCACAGTCACATATTTGCACCTCTATAGACAATTTTCTGTCCCCAAAGCCTCTGACACTCCATCTTGTCTAAAAGACATTTCTAGCGTTATTACCCTGCTCTTGCCAGGCTTAAGGGAAGGGGAGTAGAGGAGAGTGAACTGCACCATAAACCCTTTCCAGGCTGGAGAGCCAGCACTGTGTAGTAGCTAGAGTGGAGGAACAGGATCTGGGTGACCCAGGTTCAATTCCCTGCTATGTCATGGAAGCTTACTGGGGGATCATGGGCGGTCACAGCACAACCTACCTCACAAGGTTTGTTATGAGGAAAAATGGAGAAGAGAGAATGAGGCAATCCACTTTGGGTCCCCATTGGGAAGAAAGGGGAGATATAAATGAAGTTTTAAAAAATCGAATCCCTTCAACTCACCTCAGCATAACTAAACCCCCTCTTCTTTCATGAACCTTTGGTTTCCCCACTTTCAACCACTTCTTGGGGGAAGAGGAGGAGGGAAAGCCTCCTACAAACTACAGAAGGGATGCTCAGGTTCCAGTGAAGCCCATGGCCACATAACTAAGCCCTTCCCCTCCAACCTGTTGTTTCCCGACTTTCAATCTCGTTTTGGATGAGAACACACACACACACATTATAGAGTGGAGAAAATATAAAATATGGCTCAAATTAGAGCCCTCCCCCCTCCGCTAAACTCCCCATACGTAACAAAACACGCTCTCTTCACCCTCCACACGAACCTTCACACTGTCCCGGTTTCAGCCTTAATGTTGGCGGTGGGGCACTTTTACCCCACCACCTCAGGAGCAGAGGTTCAAACTAAGCCCCCCCCAATAACTAAGCCGTCTTGCCCCTAATTTTAATCTCGGGGAGGGGGCACATTCTGGGCGAGGCTCAAACGGGCTCCCCCTCTCCTCCCAGAAACATCTCCCGTTTCAATCAGTTTCCTTTTCAGGAAAGAGAAACCTTGCAAGGGAGGAAAGGGAAACTGAGGCTCAACCCGGTTCTCTGCTCTCCACCTAACCAATCCCTTCAAAAGACCGCTTTTAATTTTTTCTCTGGGAGTCACCTTCTCCCCACTACTATTTTCTTCTCCCCATTTTCATCCCCTCCCTTTATTTCGGCCTTCCTTCCTCTCAGGAGCACGTTGCTCCTTACAGGGGAAGGCCCACGGCGGCCCCTGGGCCGTGCGCGCTCCCGCCAGATCGCCCTCGTCTTAGCTACCCGCGCTCACCACAATGCAGGGGCTGCTTCTTTTACTGCTGCTGCTGCTGCTGCTGCTGCTGGTGGAGGTGGCGGCGGCACCGCTGTAGCCAGCCATGACACCGGCGGCGGGGGCAGGGAGGGGGGGTGCCTCTTCACAGGACCTGGGACCCGCGGGCAGCGGCGATACTGCTGCCTGCGAGGCGCAGGGACCTGCCGCCCGCTCCAAAGAGGCGGAGCAGCACCGCCCCTTCTGCTGCCGCTCACGCCCGGCAGCCCTCGCCTTCCTGGCTGCTGCGGCTTGAGGAGAACGATCATGTGATCATACCTCAGAAGCTCCGTTGAGTTGAGGAGGAAAGGCGGTTGATGGCTTCACATAGATAAACTGTTGGTTTTGAGAGATGTATATATAAAACAACGCTTTAGCCCGTATCTCCCACATGTTTTTCACAGCTTTATTGAGCTGGTTTTTTTTATTGATCTGTTTGTTTCTAAGCGACACACATTTTCACACAATGGCTCTTTGTTTGTGTAGGTAGAAATTCACCAACCGCTTCTCCGGAGAATGTGCAGGAGCGGGGCGGTGTGCAGCACAGTGGAACAATAATAAAAGTAGACCCGAGAGACAGTCCCATAAGCAGTGATATGAAATCAAGCAAGAAACAGCTAAATTTTATTGATAAAAGCACTTTAACGAAAAACACGCACACCCCAAGTGTGCTGAGCAGTTTTTTGTGACGTGTTTAGTCCAAGGCCTGTGCACTTTAAATTGGGGCTGGGGGAGAAGAGGGTTGGTTGACCACACTTGAAAGACTTGTGTTTCATGGAGGAGTTTGAACCCAAACCTTTCCTGTGCGCAAGGTAGCTCTCCTCCTTTGGAGGTTTTTAAGCAGAGGCTAGATGGCCATCTGACAGCAATGCTTATTCTGTGAACCTAGGCAGATCATGAGAGGGAGGGCAGGAAGGGTTACATCAATACTTAATTCTGCCCCCCTCTTACATGTCCAGTGAAAAGCCGATTGCAACCTTGGGGTCAGGTGGCGATTTCCCCCAGGCCAGTTGGCTAGGGATCCTGATGCTGTTTTACCATGTTCTGGGCATGGAGTAAGGGTCACTGGGGTATGGGGGGGGGAGGTATTTTTGAATTTCCTGCATTGTGCCAGGGGGTTGGACTAGATGACCCTAGAGGTAGCTTCCAACTCTGTCATTCTATGAAATAATCTATATGGGAAAATACAGAAAAATAAAAGCCCAAAGGAAGGTGGAAATGGGGCCAATGCAGAAATAATTTCTAGCATTGTACAGCACTTTTTGAGTAGTCAAAGTGCTCTTCATAACAGCCCAGTGATGTAAGTAAGGTTATAGGGTTGTTTCCCTCCTATGCAAATATGAAGGTAAGACTGAAAGAGTTGCTTGACAATCCTAAGCAGAGTTACTCCAGTCTAAGCACATTGAAATCCATGGGCTTAGACTGGAATAACTGCTTAGGAGTTCGCTGTAAGGACACAGAGTTTGTGGCAGCGATAATATTTAAACTGGATACTTCCATCTTCATAGATTTTATGTCCAGCTATCAGTAAAGTCTGTAATTTCTGTGGAAAAGCTTTACCTCTTGTATTTCATAGCCTTTTGGGCTCATTGCTTTCATTTTTTATTCTATGTGTAAAAAATTCTTTCAAAGGATAACACTTCACATAAATGACAATAGGAGTTCTGCAAGGTGTGCATAGTGCTTTCCTCAATCATGTAATCCTTATAACCACCCTGTGAGGTAGTTTAAACTAGAAGTGACTGGCCCAAGGTTGTCCCAGGAACCACATGGAAGAGTTAAGCTTTGAAATCCAATCTCTATGGTCCTAAACTAAGCACTCCACCACAACAGCTTTCTAGCCCCTAAAACTATCTGCTACAATTAATTTGTTTGCTTGCAAAGTGCCACATGCCACCTTTCTTGCTTTGGCTGCAACAAGCTCAAGCCCTCACTATTCCAGCAAGATGGAAACATGGTAAGGGCTCCAAGAAACAGATGTAGATGAACAAATAGCTCCAGAATAAGCTAAGGGAGAAAAAGGAAATGTTCAGGAAATGGAGAGAAGGACAGACCTCTAAAGAGGAATATATGAGGGTTACTAGATACTACAAATCAGCCATCAGGGAAGCCAAAGCTCAGTATGAGCTAGGTCTGGCCAGGGGGTTTGCTACAATAAGAAAAACTTCTACAGCAAACGCAAGGTAAAAGAGGCAATTGGACTGTTGTTAGGAGTAGAAAGAGAAACTCAGATGGAGGACAGAGAAAAAGCAGACAGGCTTAATAACTTTTTTGCCTCTGTTTTCTCCCTGAAGAACTCGAGCCCATCTAGAGATGGTAGAAGACATGACAGGACACCTGGGTGGCTAGTTGACATTGACAGAGAGGTTGTGGAGAGGCATCTGGCTGCACTGGACGAATACAAATCCCCTGGACCAGATGGTGTGCACTCAAGAGTACTCAAAGAACTTTCTAGAGAACTTGCAGAGCCTCTGTCCATCATCTTCAAGGCCTCCTGGAGGACTGGGGATGTGCCACAAGATTGGAGAAGAGCAAATGTTATCCCAGTCTTTAAGAAAGGGAAGAAGGATGACCCGGGAAACTACAGGACAGTCAGTCTGACATCTGTTGCTTGGAAGATATTAGAGCAGATTTTAAAGGGATCGATCTGTAAGCATCTGAAGGACCGCTTAGTGATCCAGGGAAGTCAACATGGTTTTGTCCCCAACAGATCTGGTCAGTCCAACCTGGTTTCCTTCTTTGATCGAGTGACGAGCTTACTGGATTGTGGGAACTCTGTCGTGATTTACCTGGATTTCAGTAAAGCTTTTGATAAGGTTCCCCATGACATTCTAATGGCTAAACTGGAAGACTGCAGACTGGACTATAGGACAGTTCGGTGGATAGGGAACTAGTTAGAGGACCGCACCCAAAGAGTGGTGGTCAATGGTGTTTCATCAGATTGGAGGGAGGTGTTCAGTGGGGTGCCGCAGGGCTTGGTTTTGGGCCCGGTACTTTTCAATATTTTTATCAATGATCTGGATGAAGGGGTAAATGGGCTACTCATTACATTTGCTGATGATACCAAATTGGGAGTGGCAAACACCCAAGATGATAAGAGTTAACATTCAACAAGACCTGAATACTCTGGAGAAGTGGGAGGTTGTGAACAGGATGCAATTCAACATAGTTAAGTACACAGTATTACATCTGGGCCACAAAAATGTGAAGCACAAATACTGGATGGGGGATACACTTCTGAGTAGTAGTGTATGCAAAAGAGATCTTGGGGTAAGAGTGGACTGTAAACTAAATATGAGCAGTCAATGTGATGCGGAGGCAAAAAAGGCAAACTCAGTCTTGGGTTGTATCAAAAGGGCCATTGCATCGAAATCGCAGGTCACAGTCCCTCTCTATACTGCCTTGGTCAGGCGGCACCTGGAGTACTATGTGCAGTTCTGGAGGCCTCACTTCAAAAAGGATGTGGACAAAATTGAGAGGGTGCTGAAGAGAGCGACATGGATGATCTAGGGTCTGGAGACAGAGCCCTACGAGGAAAGGCTGAGGGCCTTGGGAATGTTTAGTTTGGAGGAGACTGAGGGGGGACATGATTGCTCTCTTTAAATATTTGAATGGCTGTCATTTGGAGGAGGGCAAGGAGCTGTTCCAGTTGGCAGCAGAAGACAGGACCTGAAGCAACGGGCTTAAATTACATGCAGAAAGGTACCGACTGGATATTAGGAAAAACCTTTTCGCGGTCAGAATAGTTCAAAGGTGGAATCAGCTGCCTAGGGAGGTGGTGAGCTCCCCTTCACTGGCAGTTTTCAAGAAGAGGCTGGATGAATATTTGTCAGGGATGCTTTAAGCTCATCCTGCACTGGGCAGGGAGTTGGACTAGAAGCTCTGTAATTCTATGACTAACAGGGCTACCCTTCTGGAATTTGTTTCCAAAGAAGCTGAGGCCACCCATCCAAAGACAAACTATAGGCTGGTGGTATATTTAAATCTATGCAGATCTTCAATTGCCCCTTCATTAAACTTTAATATGCCCACTCCCAGCTGAATACACAAAACAAAGAAATTTAGAACAAAAGAGAAGAAATATGGTAATTTATCAAATATATGCAACTATTTCTTTTAAATTGTCTAATGTCTAATATTTAATAGGATCTAAAGCAGTAAAAGTTCAACCCCAAAACAAATATAAGGAATAACAAATACATTATGTTAAAAGAAAAGCTTCCCTTCCTTCCTTGGGCAATCTCAGTGTTATTGTCTGATAACTTTCCTGACAATCAAACCTCTGCTATAGTGGCTTCCTTTTTAGCCACGGTGATAAAGAAACAAGATTTTCATGAGTTTAGATAGTTTAAAGTGATAATGACGAGTTATGTCTATGTGAATTGGGTATGTTCAGATGTACAGTTCATATTTTGTTGGTGTTTGTATGGCTTGCGGCTTCAGCCGGAAAAGCAATAAACATATTATTATTAACAAACATTACACCGATTTTTTAAAGGGGCCCAGAGGGGAACCAGGAAATTATAGGCCACTTAGCTTAGTATCTGTTCCAGGCAAATTAGTAGAAACTGTAATCAAATACAGACTTGTTAGGCACATAGAGGAACAAAGCCTGCTGAGGGAAAATCAGTACAGCTTCTACAAAGGGAAGTCCTGCCTCACCATCTTTTTGGAGTTCTTTGAGTAAGTGAATAATCATGTTTATAATAGTGACCTGGTCGACATTATATACTTGAGTTTTCAAAAGGCTTTTGGCAAGGTACCTTATGAAAGACACCTGAGAAAGCTTAGCAGTCATGGGATAAGAGAGCAGGTCCTGTTATGGATTAAAAATGCTTAAATTACAAGAAGCAAAGAGTAGGAATAAATTGACAGTTCTTGCAATGGAGGAAAGTTCTTGCAATGGCAGGAAGCCGTGGGGTCCCACAAAGTTCAGTATTGGGACTGATGCTACTTAACGTTTTCATAAAATTATCTGGAATGGGGATGAGCAGTGTAGTAGCCGAGTTTGCAGATGACAAAATTATTCAGGATGGTGAAAACCAAGATAAACTGTGAAAACTTCCAGGAGGATCTATACAAATCGAGTAAGTAGGCAGCACTGTGACAAATTAAATTCAGGTAAGTGTAAGGTGATGCACATTGGACCAAAAACATCCCAACTTCAATTATATGCTAATGGGGTCTGAACTTGCTGAGACTGAGAGGGAAGGAGACCTTGGGGTTATGGGGAATGGCTCAATGACAATTTCAACCAAATGTGCAGCAGCTGTGAAAAGGGCAACTCTGTGCTGGAGATTATTAGGAAAGGGATTGAAAATAAAACAGCCAATATTATAATTCCCTGTATAGATCTGTAAAACAGTGTCATTTGGAATAGTGTGTGGATTTCTGGTAAACCGTATCTCAAAAAGGATATTGCAGAGCTGGGAACAGTAAAGAAAGGCAACCAAGATGATTAAGAGATTGCAGCACTTTTCTTACAAGGAAAGACTGAAGAGGCATTTTATGTGACATGGGTTCAAATCTCATCTCAGCCTCCTTTACCAAATCTGTGATTGTGTTACTGTCCTTCAGGTTCAATAATACTGGAGTAATAGTAACCTGTACAGATCCATGACATTCTACAGTTTGCAACCCCATTATGGACTTCTTTCCTCAGAAACGTGTCAAAGCCCAAGCACCTTTGGATGTATTGTAAGATCTGCCTGAGTAAATCAGCACAAGGCATGTGTTTCTCCTAATACATAGGTGTGGGAATTTTATGACTCAGGTAAATAAATTCCAAACTCCTCCACCCAAGTTTTTGAACCACTCATAACAAAGTATATTGTAACTGGGGAACTGCAGCAACTCTTCCAGAAGCCATTAATTGCTTGTGTATACCCCTGTGATTGTATAAACACAACACTCTGTACCTCAAAACATTAAAGTGAATACAACTGTTTTGTAGTAGCATTTTCAACATCTGAATATATGCCTTTTATTGTCTACATCTAACCAATGTTGTCTACTCTGCTTAGTAGCTCTGCATGATCCCATGCAAAGGAGAGCCAGTTTGGAGTAGTGGTTAAGAGTGCGGGACTCTAATCTGGAGAACCAGGTTTGATTCCCCACTCCTCCACTTGAAGCCAGCTTGGCACCTTGAGTCAGTCACAGCTTCTAGGAACTCTTTCAGCCCCACCCACCTCACAGGGTGATCATTCTTGTGGGGATAATAACAACATACTTTGTAAACCACTCTGAGTGGGTGTTAAGTCATCCTGAAGGGTGGTATATAAATTGAATGTTATTAAATCAAATGTTAATATCCCAGCCCTGCTTTCCAGGTTCTTTTTAACTGGAGATGTTATGGATTGAGTCTGGGACTTTATGCAAACACAGTAAGTACTTCATAGAACCCTACCCTCAATGCTCTTAGAGGCCACGTCAGAAATTTGGTTGGTAGTGTTTCTGTTACTTGCTTATCAGGAAAAAAAATTATCAAACGCAGTGTCTTTCCTTCTTTCTGCCTGATTACTTTGGTGAGCGGGCGGGGGGGGGGAGAGACTATTCTGCCAAACAGCAATTTCAATCTTGATTTGTGGGAATAGGAAATTACGAAACATGGGATTAGGAAAGGCAGGGAAGCTCTACTGAAACAGAAATAATGGCTGAAGTTACAGGAAATTCATTAGCTGATTATATGGAATGATAATTATTCAAATAATCTATCCACATGAATGCAGTAATCACTGGGATTTCACAGTGAATGTAGGACACAGCAGAAATTCACAAAAGCAGAAAAACTGGCAAGCACCATTACTGAGGCTTGTTCATTTCCAAAAGACCAAAAATTTGATGACTCTGAAGACTACGGCTTCAGCAGTTTACATTTAGGTCACTGCTTAGATGTCTAATTTCATGTTAATTTCAGCCTCTCATGATCATTTTATGTTCTTGCCTCCGAGGAGGCGGCAAGAACATCTTGTAGACTAGATGTTCAGTTCATGCCTTTCCCATTCTATGGCCTGGATTGAGACATACTGTCTTAGAAAAACCATCAAATAAGGCCCAAGGCACCTCATTTGACAAATCAACTGTTACTCACAAAGGTGAATGTCTTGATCAGCCTTCCATGATCATTCTATTGAATTCTGAATTTGCTAAATGTCAATCTATGGGTGTTAACGTATTTGATATTCCAGACACGTTATCTACAGTTCTCTGGCAGTCTAGTCTCTTCCAGCAGTCTATGTTCTGGCATCTTTTGAGAGATTTCGGTGTAAGAAAAAATTCTTAAGTGTTTCAAAGGTCAAGCTGCTGGGTTATTTCTGGGCTTCATGAACTACAGGACATTCATTCTTGCTTTCTATCAAAATTACACTGACACAGATACTGTTCTGATTGACCAGCCTGTACAGATAATTCAGATACAGGTGAGAAATAAAGCAAAATCACAGAAGTCACGTTCTGCTTGAAAACACCAATTTTGATCTTAGAACTATTGCCTTCAAACCCAGTAACTGACAGGTTGATATTTCCGATCTACATGAGCTGCAGAGTGCCATGAGGAAAAGCCAACTGGATGTTTTTTGACCATTACCTGGAAAATTAATAAAGAGTGTGGCAAAAAGAATTGGAAGCAGATACTGTTTCACCTCCATGCAAGGTTTTGGGGGGGGGGGGGGTTGGAGGCAAGGGAACCCAGCCTACTTGCTGATACAGTAGCCACAATTATACTTAGAGCCCTCAAAAGCAGGTGTAGACCCAGTTGCAGCCTTCTGTCCTAATCCTAATGGCACTCAAGCTTCATCCTGTTTAACAGTTTTTTGGGGAGCATCTCCCCCCTTACTAGCCGCTGTTGCAGTTTGCCAAGCTGTTGTCCCCAACAACTTTTTATGGTACTTTTCAGGATAGATGAAAAACTGCTGCAGACTGGATGTAGGCTCCAACCAGTAATTTGCCTACCTCTGCTCCAATAATGAACAATTGTAAAAGATGAGAATCTTACAGAACTGCTGCAGTGACCTGTATTGTCATAGTGCAATGCTAAAGGATTTATGATACACAGCTGAGAACATTGTATGAATTTTAAGAAAACACCTATTCATAAAGGAAATTTGAAAATTTATATTCTGTAAGAATTTTAAATCACTGTGGTACTTGTCACTGGACTGTATGCTGCTTCCAGGTATTATTGATGGATATGTTTATTACCATTTTCCTTTTAACTTCCATTGAACTGTTGAGTCTGCTTATTCTGGAGAAAAAAATCTGAAGTGTTTTTAAAAACAAAAGGAAATTTTGGTTGTTGTGGGTTTTCCGGGCTGTACTGCCGTGGTCTTGGCATTGTAGTTCCTGACGTTTCGCCAGCAGCTGTGGCTGGCATCTTCAGAGGTGTAGCAGATGCGAGCCACAGCTGCGAGCCACAGCTGCTGGCGAAACGTCAGGAACTACAATGCCAAGACCACGGCAGTACAGCCCGGAAAACCCACAACAACCATCGTTCTCCGGCCGTGAAAGACTTCGACAATACAAAAGGAAATTTTGTCTGATGTAAATATCTTTCCTTGTAAGCCCCACAGAAACTGGTGATGCAAATTGGGCACTAGTAAGTTTAATTATCCGGGTGGGGACTGTACTCTATTCTTTCCTTTGGATGTGTTTATTTGAACAGAGACCATGATGCCTGTTTTTAAGGATTTGCTGAAGAACACAAAACACAATTTAAAGAAGCCTTTATTTAATCATTGTGGTGATTAAATAATTAGATTATCTCAAGTGGGGGTGGGGGGAAGAGAACATGCCTGGTAATGACCTGACCATTCTTATGCTTGATGCAGGTGAGTGGCTTAAAAGACGACAATCACTCCACAGAATATGATGCATTAAGGAGGCTTGCATGTTAACAGATATTAAGGGTTGTGGGTTGTTCAGAAATTTGAAAATGATTATATTTTACACAAATTTATTTCGCAGGAAGAATGGCAAAAGGAAGCTAGTATTGCTCTTGAACAAATTTAGGATGTAGAAACTAACTTTACTTGAACAATGTTTTTACAAAAATAGAATGGTTGTTTTGTTTTTATTCCACCTTTTTTTCCCAAGAAGCTTAGCGCAACATACATGCTTTCCCCGTCCATATTTTATTCTCTCATTAAGCCTGTGAGGTAGGTTAGAGAGTAATTAAAGATCACCCACCAAGAATCAGAATGGGGAGTGGAGGGTTGAACATGGGTCTCCTAAACCTATGTTGACATACTGGCCACTACACCACACTTGTTTAATTTTTAAAACGTGCACACCAATTTGATCATTTTTTTAAAAAAAATGTTACTTCTAAATCTGCTACCTTATTTTAAACTACAAGTAAAACATTGAACAGGATCAAACAAGCAGCTTTAAGTATAGTTTGCAAAAATACAATGGAATCTAACAAACTCCAACACTGCATAGAGTTGTCCTCAAAGCAGTTTCTGAGTTTTAGAATCAATTTGATTTGCTGACTAGAGGACTGATGGTTAGAAATAAGCCAGAAGTTTGTTAAGTGGGCAAAATTAGTTACATAGTGCTTCAGCTAATGGCACCTGCTGTTCTGAGACCATAACCTTTACCACTACAAGCATTAAGAGATGCAGCAGAAGTTGCCGCATCATGAAATCAGAAACTGCAGGGGTTAGGCTGGATCACAAGAACCTGCCCTCCCATAACCACTTGACTGAGAGGTTCAGAAGATCTTAGCCCCTTGCACACACCAGCGTACCCTTCCTCTTGTTTAGCGCTTTATATTGAAGCCAGCTCCTCCTCCCCAAAACACGACTTCAGAGCGCTGGAAAAATCTCAATGAAATCTCAGGAAAAGGGGAACATAGGCTGAGAGAGAGAATACTGAGTTACTCAGATTGCTGGAACTAGGGCCCTTCAGAACTTACTATATATTGTGCCCTGCTGAAACCAATTGTAGTTAACATTTTAGTGCAGGGTGTCATCTGAAGAATTTCTTGCAGTTGGAAAATGACAAAAGTGTGCTTTTCACTCTGAGCCTCATTCAGCTTCACAAAATGGAAAGTTGCTTCAGCTTGAAATTACAGTTAAACCAGGGCTAGGGTTTGAGAGTTTCCTATTGAAATTATGGGTACAGAATTTTCCTATTTTTAAATGAGTACATGAGAAATTGTTTCCACTACAGTCAGCTTCTCTTATGCATAAATACTGCATAACTGAGACACAAAAATGAAACTCCTGTACCCCTTACAGCCAGAAGACCTGAAACGTTCCATCATCTACTTAAAGTTTTTAATCAGTCTTTCTCAGCAAGAAAACAGGATAAAATTAGAAGCAAAAACAAATTAATAAATGTTGTGAGCTTAAGGCACTTTTTAGAACTGAATATACAAAAGCTACAAATCATTTAGTGAAGATCTGTATGCATGAATTCCAATACAAATATTGCAAAACAAGAACAAAACCTACAGCAGATAGCAGGTATCAACATGATCACCATTCTTTATGTAGTCTTTGCTTTCACTGGAATTTTTTTTGAATCAGAAGTTGAAAAGGGTTGCCATAATGATTTGCAATTTTGCATAGATTCGGTTTTCTAACACAAGGAGATTTCTCAGATTTGAAAAACCCTCATAGTGGCATTGCTTGCTATCCTTTCAGTATTTTAGATTCTTGTAATCTATGAGATTCTGATTTTGTCATAGTGAGCTTTCCTTTTTTAAAAAAATTGTATGTAAGCAGGCCAGGGCAAAAGGCCTAGCAGTACTAACTTTTTTGCTCAGCCATCTGGAAAAAAAAGAAACATCCAGTAAGTCGGACACGCTCTGTAAAGGATGCGGACAGCTTACAGACCCCGAATGCTGTCCTGATGAGCATGGGAGGCGGGCTACAAACCCCCACTTCTTACCAGCAGTGATAGGTTAGATAGTTTGATAGCACTCTAATTTCAGCTTAACTCTGGCTGAGGTTTTGCAATGAACAGAATTGCCCAGCTGTGGTTCCAGTTGACACAGTAACAAGCTCAGCCCTCCAAACTGTTTTGAACCACGTGAAAAGTTTTTATACTACTTTGGAAAATGGAGGTACAGCTAAATACATGATATACATCTGACACTATGAAACATACCCGAGAAAGGATAAACAGAAATCTTCATAAAGCCAGAAAAAAGTCAGGTATGTTACCATGTATTGGTTTATGCTTATTAAAAGTGTATTGTGGTAGTCTTCAGCCAGCAAGGGAAACAGTAATATACATGTGACCAGCACTTCTTTTCACGGCTATAGACAGCATTTAAAAACTAGACTAGACTCCTTGTTTTGGTTGATAATGTAGCTATATTTTATACGGGGGGAGGGGGGCAGAATAAAGAGAAGCCTCTACTACTGCTATTCCATATGAGTACTGAAGCAATATTCAGGATTAATGAAGCCTCCCCTGGCACACGCTTTTTACCTGCTTCCACAGTTTGAGCTTTAGGTGTGCTATCTAAACCTTGTCTGGGAAAGGAGCATTGAAAGTGGAAAACACAAGTTATGACACATACAGTGCAATCCTAAGCAAAGTTAGACCCTTCTAAAGCCAATGATGTCAATGGACTTAGAAAAGTGGAACTTTGTTTAGGATGTACTGTTATGCTTACAGCAAATGCCATGGTCAACTTTAGAGCACCACAACTGGAGATTACTTTCAATAGTCATCAAAATATTACAAGACACCCACAGAGCCAAACACAAGCTCTTTTTGTAGCCAACATTAAGACTACCAGTAAAATCAAGTCACTTTTAAATATCAAACCCAGCAGTGGCCACAGTAACCAAGTGATAGAACTGGCATATATATACTAGATATCCACCTTTTCACCTGCCAGAGAGGGAGGGTGACATGGTGCTAACAGGAAGTGCCTGTGTTCTGGAGAAGGCAAATCACAAACAAGCCAGACTTTTTCTTATTCCCAAAGAGATCTCAGAAGAACATTGTCTACCTTCTAAGATCAGACGACAAGGGTGTACAGGCTGGACTTCTTGGTGGTTCAGACTCCTGGTACCTTAAAAAGTTGTGCAACCATTTTGATTTAAACAGGCAAGTATCAAGCAAGTCTTTTTTTAATTGTTTAGAATTTTGTTGGCATTTATCTTGTTTATTTTGAACATGTTACAACTTGCCCAGAACCTTTAAAGTAGTGACATGAAAAGAATAAAAAACCCAACACTGATCTAATATAGTAAAAGAGATGTTTGTATTCTGAAACATTACATGACTTTTAAAATCCCCCCAAACAACTCATGCTTTTGAAAGAGCGCACACCCTGATAAAAATCTATTTCAGTACAAGTTGCGCCTTTAATCTTGACTGTTACAATACAAAATAAAAAAAATTGGTCAATGGCATACGGGCAGTTAATTGATTTATTTTTTTATACACAACTTTTCTGCTAAATCCGAATTCTTCCAGGAAATTTTCAAACCAAATGGATTGAATTCCAACTTGAGTCTTTGAAGTTCTATTATACAACAGTTGAGTCCCTTGAGACAATAATGAAATGCATTACAAAAAAGGATGATAAAAGGTTAAAAATAAAAAGACCACAAAATTAAACAAGGCTTCAGAAACACAGATCGTATCATGAAAATATTTTGCAGTGTTGATTGCAAGTAAATGCCTGTCACTTTTCCATCAAATTGTCACTGTTATTTTCATTTGCTGTATTGCATTACTTTTAGAAGACTTCAAAAGATAATAAAATCTAAAGTGAGTTTTGCTAGCTTGCTAACTAGTAAGACTTTTTGGTTGTGTGTAAAACAGTTTACTAGACCAATGGGAGAAACTACTAGAGGTAAAGAAATACCAGGATTTTATGATATTATAACTGGGATGTTTAGACTTGGCATAATGTCAAGCTAATTAGACTCCAATAGAGCACTTGGTAGATTTTTAACAGCATTCAACTTGCTGATTTGCCAGGAAACCTTAATCAAAGACTAAAACATTCTCATATAGTGGTCACAAGACTCAAAATAAATACTGACCTCTTTGTTTGTAAAAACAAAAAGCAAAGAAAATCCAGAGTCTTATTCTGCATTCTTCTTACAGCATACAGGATCTGTGTGTGTATATATATATATTTGGGACAAAACATGATGTGTTCCACGCAGCACAGAGCACTTGAGGTATGATGTCCAATAAGGTGGCTAACTTCCATAGTGATAGCTGAGCAGTAACTTTGAAATTTAAGAAGTGAGGTGAAAGGGGAGGGGGTGTTGCAGCTTCCGAACATGACCATACTCATTTTCAGTTGCAATTTGCCACAGGTTCTAGGTAAAGCAGGGAACAGGCCAAGGAGGAAGATGGTCAGGGTCAAGAGAATGAACTACAGCCCTTTGGTATGAGTACTGAAGCTCATATGTCATAGTCTCCAGCTAGGAATGCTGGGCAGTAGAAACCATTACCACAGCAAATGGTTTAAGCACACTTCTGAAGCTGCAGAATTCTTTACTTGACAGGGTGCTTCTGCAAAAAGAGGGGGGGGAACAGTACCTTCCCTCCTAGCTCACCTCCATGGTTTGTGTGTAAAGGTCAATGCAAAAATGCACATGTTTACCAACCTGCTGCCACCAGAGACATGTCCACTTTGTAAATTAAACATAAGACCTTCCCATGGTAAACAAATCCAAAGAATTTACACATCCCAAACTGTAGTCAGTCCAGAAAAGAGAATTTAGTATTTTCATGTCTGCCTCAGCTTTGACACTGTACACATTACATATCATTTATATAGCATTTCAAGGTTTTTTTCCTCCAGACACTGCAGACAACTAACTATGTTATATTGACATGAAAAAACTCTGCCACTTGTTGAAGGCTCACACACATGAACATTTCAGGCAGTTCAATGACAGTTTTTAACAGTTGGGCAGGGTAAAAAAAGTCACTAACCCTTCCCTGACCTTATAAAGCATCTTTCTTTAAAAAAAAATAGCAGTTATGGATGTTTTATTCATTCCCAGTTTTACTGTCCCTTGAACCTGTTTAAAAATAAAAAGACGATGGGAAAAAGAGTAAATGTTAAGATAGCAGAAAAATAAAAGAGGAAAGCATATTACCCAATTGGACATTACAACTATGTTTATTGGCAAAAGCAAGGGCCTTTCTTACAAAGTCAGCTGAATTTGAGAAATAACCCCAGTTCTTGTGCAACAGGACTCCAGTTTTTTTTTAAAAAACCCTCATTTATTGGCATTATGCTCAGTTTAAAATGTCTTACCACTCTTAACAATTAGGTCAGTGGCACAGCGGCATCTCAGGTAGATGGCTGTCAGCTGAGAGCTTCCATACCTAATTTCCATTGAGCTGCTGCTGCGGAACTCCACTGTGATCTGCTACAGACTTTTCACGGCTTCTGCTCTCTCTCTCTTCATCCTCTTCATCTCTTTCATCATTCCCACTATGGTTTTTACAGTACAGCCTAAAGGATGATGCAAAGCCATGCAAAACACACGGGCACACAAACATCAAGTTAGGGCCATGTTTTTTCCATTTGTATCCCACAGAGCAGCTTCCAGCAGTTTTATTTATTCTAGTAACTGCCATCACATGGCTGCCTTGCGTACTAGCCAAAATATCCCACATTTCCAGAAGCATAAGGCTGCCACATTATTCACCTGTTAGGAGCAACACTTGCTTTCTTCTCCTGCTGCCTGTTTAAGTCCCTAGGCTGCCATAAGGCTTACTCAAGGGAGAGCAGGAGAGGGGAACAGGATCCAGGAGGTGTCAGTGGTGAGCCACCTATTGACGGAATGCAACTGCCTTGGCCCACAGATTGCTGTGACTCTCCCCTTCCCTTGCAACAAGATACATTTTTTCTCTCAGATCACAGACTGCCAAATAGAATGGTGATGAGAACACTAAAGCTCACTCCCTGGCCTGATCCAGTGACATTTTTGCACAGTTAAGACATATTCTGATCACACACACAAATTCCAACCCTTTTGGGGAAGCTGAACTAATTTACAACTTTGGCAGCAGCAAATAGTTGTAAAAAACAATAGGACCAAGGCAATGTATTCCTTGCCCCCCCCACACACACCCATAATTGCCCAGAGAAGTATTTTGTTTAGTTACAGAAAAGAGTGTGGACAGTATTCTCTGAGCATAGAAGTTAGGAAAATAAATTAAGGCAGTTTTTAAAAATACCATCTCATCTTTATTAGGAAATTATGCAAGTAAAAGTAATGGACTTTCACAAACTGCAGAAATCTGATGATTTTCTTGCTTAAAATCTTTGCAGCTACATATGTATTCATCTCTGTGTTCCTCTCCCTAGTGCAGTTCAGAGAAGTAATATTCAGAAGGAACTAAGCAATATTTGTTTAAATATTTATACAGCACTTTTCAGTGGTCCCATCTTTTATTTTGGTCTAGAATATCTTCACTTCACAGCTAACAGTCAGCTTCTTTTACACATCCCTAAGTTCTTGTCCCAATTCTCAGGCACTACTAACTGTCAAGCCTTCACTTTTCGGTACAGAATACTCCAGAGTAATTAATATGGCTTAAATCAGCACAGCTCTTTGTTAGCAACAGGATTTTGTGGAGGAATTAAATGCCAAGTGCCAGAAACTGTTTAATCCAAAACAAGGCTGTGTACAGACACTTAAAGGCAGTTTCAAGTATTTGTTTGAAGTGACCACTGGTAACAAGGTAAAAAGCTCAAAGAAGGAAAGACAAGAGAGGAATGGGTCTGAGACTACAACTGGCAACAAAAACACCAAGGCTACCAATACTGACTTCAAGTGGCAGAAATTGTAAACACTTGATAAGTGAAAGCCGCCTTGTGGCCACCTATTAAGGAAGTCACAATTAATGTCTGCAAGATGGACTATTTAGGTGCCTGAAGAAGCTGGAGAACAGCACGATGAAACACTATCTTGGTTTTTGCAGCAAGAAGAAGTTGACAAACCAGCATTCGAATATCACCTTGGCCATGAACTCAGCAGGTGGACTTACTTCTACTTTGCTTTTCAATGTGAAAAGATTGCAGCCCAAGCAGCTCAAATAAAAAACCCTATTGGAGATTACATCTGAAGTCCGGTACCAAAAGACCAGGGGAAAGGGGGTTAAGTTGTTACCATCCTTCAGCTATATTGATGGTGTTTGCAAGGGGGGGGGAAGGACAGGGGAATCTCAGGATTCTCATCTAATGTGGGGACAACAGTGACCTAATTCATAAGGTTGATGATAGGATTGCAAAGAACATCTAGAACATCCTGTGAACATGTAAGCCATCATCTGCCACCTAAATGAAGAGTTTGTGGAAGAAGAGTAGGTCTATAATAAGTTTAACACATACACACTTCAACTTTGGCACTTCCAACTTAAAGCATGAGTGTCGAAAAAGCACACATCATAACCTTAGTGGCTCTTATGTAAAACCTTACCTAATGAAGATGCCTATAGTTTTCAGGAGAACTTACTGCCAGCTTTTATACCATTTCAAATACTTTCTGATTCACAACCTCCCAAACCGGTCTAGCACTCTATCAGATTTCAGCAGTATCTGTTAGCCCTTCATTAAAGGCAAAACATCCAAAGGAAACTTACTTGTAAATTCCTCGAGACATGTTCTCGATATATTTTGCTTTGTCTTGCACTCCACAGTGGTAATGGTAAGTCTTGATACAAGCTTTGATTTCACATCCAATAGTTGCGCCAGACTGACTACAGAGTGTACACTTCTGTTATGGGGAAAGGACAACAAGTTAACTAGGCATCTGGTTACATCTCTTGTCATTTCTACAATTTCCCGTTTCATTTCATGCTCCCAGAGAAGTTTCAACAGAACACAAGCAATGCCTGTATGATAGTAACTTAAGACATGGGGGAACTTGTCTCAGCATCAACAAGTTGAATCCACCCGTATACACATGCACACACACCCTGGATACATGACAAGTATCTTTTCAGCATCTTCCTCACAAAGAGTTCCCCTGGCAAGGAAGCCATGCTACAAAAAAGGTAGTTGTAAAACAGTTTAAATTTGTGTAGACATGGCCCAAAGCCAATGTTCACATGTTGCTCAGATTCAAACCATTAGAACTTACCATTCGCTTCCCTCGCTTGATTTCTTGAAGTACAGTTTTAATATCAAAGTCACCAAACTCTGCCCTGGATGTTGTTGTCAGTTGTACAGTGCCAGAAGAGAACAACTAAGAAGAGATGTGGAAGTAGCGTTAGCAATGCAAGGACATGGGTCCTGAGTTATCTTCAAAGCCTCAAGTGGGTGGTGCTGTTTTGAGATGGAACTCAAGACAGCCAAAAATCCCAGGGGAGGGATAAAACAGTAGGAGTCTGCTTCTCCACAAAGACAAACAATGACAAGTGAGATCCTAAGCAAATCATGCGTAGATTGTGGTGGACCACCACTTTGCAGGCAGACATACAGCTCTGACACAAGAAGTTAGGGAATCTTCTGCTCATAATTGACAGTCTGTTTCCTGAAAACATGCACTTTGTCAGAGAGTTAGGATAACACTGCTTGCTCACCATGCACTTATAATGCGCAGCTGCCTTTTTGGCATTGAATATATGAAGCTTCCCTCTAGCTTCATTTTCTTCTTCACCTGCATGACAGAATCCACATTTAGGTTTTGTATCACTGGGACTGCTTCTGTGAGGTGATCTGTCTCTCTGAAAGAAAAACACTTTTCTAAAATAGTATGCCAGAACAACAAATATGGATTCAACAGAATACATCTAAGCAATCTCACATTCAACTTAAAGCAGAAACTTATGTTCATGTGAGTTTTTAAGCATACAAATTGCTTACATAAGAGCTGCTTTCTACATCATCTGTGCCATGTGAAGATGTCGATCGAGTGTCTTCTGACTGCCCTTTGAGATTCATTTTTCTGGGTCTTCCTTTACGCCCCCTCTTTTTGGGAGGGGATGGCTCCAATTCATGTTCATTAACATCTTCACCTAAATCTGATTGAAGAAGAGACAAGAGAAAGCGAACTTCACAAGCTAGAATGATTTTACACAATGCCCTGAAAAGTATGAAGGTATGGAGCATCTAGAAATAAGAAGGAGAGTAGATTAAAAATGGGGGCAAACATTTTGTTAGGTTCTACACAATGGCACCACAATCTTTACTATTTCAAGACTTGGGCAACGAATACAATCTAATGCAAAGATTTTCCAAGCAAGAGGCAAAAGCAAGTTCATCTGAAAGCCTGGGAGAAAAGGAAAAAAATCAACCCAGTACTTAAAACTAAGCAAGCACAGTATTCTAGAATCAGAGTGCTTCTACAGAAAAGGCCTGCCTAAGGGTCTCCTGACAGTAGCCCCTCACCTCAACTCATACAGTAAACACATACAGAGAAGAACCTTCACGGAGGACATTAATTGCTGTGATCTGCCATGGCCCAAGCAAACTTGTGTAAGCTCTCTTCCAATCACAAGGGCAGGTGATTTGTTAGTGTTCTATGTCTGCTTCTCACATTACATCAAAGCAAAACATTGTAGATCTCTAGAATAAGCAGTCAAACAACCTGGTATATGTGCATACCCTTTTATAAGCAACTGAAAACTACACTAGTTACCAAATGTCTTCTCAGAGTACACTTTGATTTTGTATACATTACACTGGCTCCCACCTAGTTTCTGAGCTCAAGGAAAAGTATTGCTCTTATTCCTGAAAACATTAAACAGAACATCTTATACTGCAGGGTCCCTTTTTGAGTCTGTAGACACATTGGGTAGCAGGCGCAACCACAAAATGTCTACTGTAAAAGGCGGAGTCAACCACAAAATGTCAGGAAATGAGGTTCTACATAACTGATTGTAGCTCTTCAACTTTTCAGGCAGAATCTCGGTTTAACAGGATGCTTTTAAAAATGAACATATTTTTTACAAATATTTTCCTGTATACATACATATGGAGGTAGCTAAGAGACTTACCTGACAGTATGTGCCAAATCTCCAATGGCCAAGCAGAAGTTCTGCTGGCATTATCTGGCCCCACTCACTTTCCAGAAATACTTGGCAGGAGCCAGGAAAGGCCTTGGCAGGCTCTATGGCACCTATAGGCATCACACTGGGGACCCCTGTTCTACTATGTTGCATCAACTGTACACAAAGACCACCTTGAAATCACTGTTGCATGTTTCATCACCTTTGGAGGGAGGAGCAGTGCGTAGTTACAAATGACAGGGCTTTTGCAGTGGTGGATCAGAGGCTGCTGAATTCCCTTCTGAGGGATACTTGTTCAACCGCATTACGGGCACTCTAAAGGAGTGTGAAGACACACACTATTGCCACAGATGTTCTTCTGCACTAATTATCATTAAACTCAATCAGTTATCACTGACAAATTGCTGTTAGCTGGTTTTGTTAGTTCACTGTTGTTCTGCTACTTTTTGTTTTTGCTTTTAATTTTGCTATTGCCTTTATTATACTGTATTGTAATTGTTCATTGTTTGAAAGGGAGAAAGGAGAATATAAATACTTTAAACAAACAAAGAAATTTCTGAAAATCCAAAAGGGTTCTCCTGGACATTAACTGCCTTAAAAGAGGCCATGCACTTCAGCAAAAAAGAGGTTTCAAAGAGAAATTCCAGCCCAAAGTTGATGGAATTCATACATAAGACTAGGTCTTTGGCTCTCTCTCTCCCTTCCAATCTCTACTGAGCCCATATAGTGGTCACAGTGATCAAATGCCATATTTGGAAGCAGAGTACCTCTGAATGCCAGGTGCTGGGAGAGTCTTTAGCATCCCTGCTATAGGCTCTTTCTGAGCATCTGGTCAGCCACCATTGGAAACAGGATGGACTAAATGGACCACTGGTTTCATCCAGATGGACTTTTCTTATGACATTAGTTCACTAAGTCTTTAGCTCTTTTTAAAGATGGATATGCTATATACTATTCGTTTGCCAACTCATCAGTTGTGAGGGGTCCCTTTACCAACTCTGGTAAAGCCAGTTTGGTGTAGTGGTTAAGAGCGTGGGACTCTAATCGGGAGAACTGGGTTTGATTCCCCCCTCCTCCACTTGAAGCCAGCTGGGTGACCTTGGGTCAGTCACAGCTTCCAGGAGATCTCTCAGCTCCACCCACCTCACAGGGTGTTTTGTTGTGGAGATAATAATAACATACTTTGTAAACCGCTCTGGGTGGGTGTTAAGCTGTCCTGAAGGGCAGTATATAAATCAAATGTTGTTGTTGTTGTTATCATCATCATTTGTTCTTCTGACTGAATCATTTGCCATCACTTCATGCATCTGTTGAAGAGGGCTCTGGCTGACAAAAGCTTATGCCACTATAAATGTGTTAGCCAATAAATGTGCTGCTCCTTCCCAATATATTAGGGGCTCATTCTCAATACGTTAGAAGCTTAACTCCAGATGATTAAATAAAGAGAGATTTTAAGCACTGTTCACAAAAACATGAAATTACTGACTCATGGGGCACGTCACATCACAACATTTTCTTGGCAGACTTTTTACGGGGTGGTTTGCCATTGCCTTCCCCAGTTATCTACACTTTACCCCCAGGAAACCGGGTACTCATTTTATTGACCTCGGAAGGATGGAAGGCTGAGTCAACCTTGAGCCGGTTATTTGAACCCAGCTTCCGCCCCAGGATCGAACTCAGGTCGTGAGCAGAGCTTGGGCTGCAGTACTACAGCTTACCACTCTAAAGGCCAGCTCAAACCCATTTGGACTTGCTTATTCTGTTGCTCTGTATACTAGGCACGAAACCGACTGTTATTCTGTTCTTAGTTGCTAATAAGTCTTCTGAGAAATGTCAAAAGTATGCAGGTAACCGTTTCTCTGGATGGTTGCACAATCTGTTCCAAGTGATATTATTGAAACAACGGCAGTTTTAATTTTCAGTGTGACCAGCCACCCAAATGTAGTGACTACAATGCTTCCAAAAGATCTGGTTTTGATAAGACAGAGGTTACCAGTCCGTGGGAAGGTTACATTTCACAGTGGAGCAATATATCCACTATACCATAAATTAAAATATGTAGCAAGCAACCACCAGTATGTTTCCATTCAGCTGCAAATGCCAACATTTCTTTCTGCTGTTTGCAATCAGTTCCCAGTAATTTCCAAAGACTTATGAAGAGAACAACCAGACAACATTTTGAAAAACGTGAAAAAGTACACAAATCAATGTCTTCACCAGGAAATGAAGCTAGGCTTCAAATAGCTGAAGAGCAGCCACCAGGAAGATACCTCTGCACGCCTATATAGTATTATTTAGTGCAAAAAACTCTGTGCGAGTGACATATTCCACAGGGCAACATAAGCAAAGAAATACTGTGGTACTTTAGAGATTGCCAAGTGTAATATCCAGCTTTTACAAATCAGAACCCAACCTGTTAGATCAATGGAACAGAAACACATACACAGATAAAGGAAAAGGATTATAAAATGAAAACAGGAGGTCCTGTGATCCAGGAGAGGTGTGTTGCACTACCAGGAAAGGCACAAATGAGAACAATCTAAAAGGCAGGAGTCCCTATCAAAGAGGGTGCAATGGTGATGAACTGGCAAAGCCAGTGAGCTAGTAGCCAGTCTCCATCAAAACTATGTCCAGTAGAGTCAAATATGGGTATGAATTCTAAATCAATAGCTTCAAGCAGGATCTTAGTGTCAGAGCACCACTTTGGCTGCCGATGCTTTTTGATTTTGCCATCACCCACAATTATTTCATATTTCAGGATAATTTGTATCTTCTAGTCCCATGTACTACCCATGGCCTCAGAGCACTTAAACCAATGCTTCTTCATTTCTGATCTCAAATGCTGTTTTCTCCTCTTGAAATACACTGATAAGGCTATTACCTAGACTCATGAGAAATTCCACCAGACACCATGTGTATTTCAATTATAGAGTATGCCACACCTAAGTGGATCATTTACTTCATAGAATAGACAGAAACCTGGATAGTTGGGTTTTCTAACCTCACTTTGTAATGGCATTCTGCTCATCCTCTCTCTCTCCCTCCCTCCATGTATATATTTCTACAAGGTGTAATATTAGTAAATTGGGTTGTTTCCCATTATTCTAATTGCATTCTATTCTACTTTTCCTCAACTGAATGTTTGCAGAACAGCTGTTTAGAGTAACAGATGTTGAGTAATTTTACCTTCTGAGTTGTGTGCTGTTTTCTTATGTTTTCGACACAATATCCTAGGGCAGAACATTGGAAAAAGTTAAGTCCACCAAAATATAGAAACTTTTAAATACACTTAAGTACATTTACATTAAGCAACTATTCTGGTACACCAACAACAACTACAGAGGACAGCATTTGCACAGAAAGAAAACCACCATTCAAACCTTCTATTGAAACAAGAAAAAATACAAACAATAATTACATGTAAATGCCTTGGGAGGGTTTTTCTCGGATTTGAGCTTTATCATGCAATGCACAGTAGTAGTGATAGGTCTTGTGGCAGGTTTTTACATCACAACCAATGGTTGCCCCTGGACAATGGCACAATGAACACATCTGAAAAAGAATGAGAGTCTCATCAGTGCCAACGGTAGTGCTTTCTGTCTCACTGATAAAGGCAATGGGAAGACCAGAGAGAAAAACAGCCTCCTGTTTTAACACAGCTTCCCCTTTACTGCTTTTTTCAAATTCAAAAGAGAAGTCAACTATAGTTATAGATTAAAGGCAGTGGAAAAAACCATTTAGTCCAGGAAAAGTGTGTGTTCTATAGTGACTGCTTCACAGATTAGCTCCACTCTACCACAAACTGCATTTCCATTCATTTAACATTGTTTGTCAATCTGGAGAGAAGAGGTTGGGGTAAGAATATTGCTACAAGCCTGCAATTATTATAGAAGTTCAGTTTTAAATCCAATGGGGATTTTCAAGCAAGCTGCCAATACTCAGCCGCAGGGTCTCCTTATCTATAAATACTTTCAGCTCATGGAGAAAGCATTATAGAAGTACTCAGTTACAGCAGTAACTAGAAGCATAGTAGGCGCCTGGTTTCCTGATATGTTAAGATTTCTAGGAAGAGGCAGCAAACTCTTCTAGAACAGAAATCTAATTTAGAAGTGTCAATCCACACCCACCCACATGTGATTTCAGGTTCTTAAAAACCAGCTCTAGCCCTATAAACCAAAATGAACTTTGTATTTTGGAGATCTTTTAATAAGATCAGTTTAGTTGGGGGGGGGCACACCCTAACTCTGTTGTGCAGCACGTTTTACACATTGAAGGACCCAGATTAAATTCCCGGAGTCTCCAGCTGTAAAGACAGTCAGGTAGGTCTGGGAAAGACCTTGGAGAGATGCTGCCAACCAGAAAGGGCTGGATAGACCAACAGCTTGACTAGGAATAAGGTGGGTTCATACACTCAAAGTCATCATTCACATTATCTGCATAAACTCCACTGAAATAATCAGAATTGCACAACTGCAACACACTGAACTTGCTTTCACAAATGTGCCTGTAAGGGAAACAAGCCTTCAGTTCAGGATAACTGCAAAAATAATCCAAGATTCTTAACATAATCTGATTGCTTGAAGAAACTTATCTGTTTACAGCACACTTTTTTATGCTTTAAGAAGTTTCAAGATGGAATTACTTGATAATGCAGACTATCTTGCTATTGAAGACAGCTAGTGAATCACAAAAGCAGCAGTAAAAGGGATTAGACTGCCTTTCTTTTCAACTTGCAGCTGGCTTTTTCTCAGCGACGTTTCCAAACAGCAGCTCTCTACCCATTAGCCTTGCTGTTCGATGATAAAAGGGGGAAATTGTTCAAGGGCCATAGCAATAAATTAGAAGAGATCATTCTGCACCAGAAATGAAATCCTTGGGGCAGAACACTACACTAGCACCCAAAACAAACAGGGGCACAAAGCTGTGATGTTAAAAAGGCCCTGAATACTTTAAGGAATTTCATTTTTCAGTAAAACGAATTCATTGTAATAGCCTAGAAATGATGACTTACCAGCTTGGTACCTCTCTTTATTTCTTTTTGCACATCTTCAATGGAAAAGCCTCCAAGACTCTCATTATCAGAATGTGAAGATACCAAGGCAGATGAGAACAGCTGAAACACACACACAAAAGCACAAACACCACTTCAATATTTCTTCAAACAAGGAAAATCCAAATGTCTATATTCGACATACAGAAGTAACTGAAATGTCAACAGAGCACTTCCTTATTCACTTCTGATCATAATGTGCTGCCTGACCTTGTTTACTCAAAAGCAAGTCCAATGAGCTCAAGGGGGCTTACTCTCGGGTTAATCACAGGATTTCATCCACCGGGCAAAAGTACTTTATCTTGGCAAATGCAGGCTCCCAAATCAGAATCAGGCGATATTTGAATAGGAAAATGTCAGTCGATGAGATGGGGGCTGTACTACATCTACGGATACCCTTCAAGAAATCCCACCTCACCACAACTGTTTCCCCTGAAATGGGTTACTTCAAGTCTTGAAACTCAGCTTTGGAAAAAAACAGGCAGGTGAGAATCAGCAAACCCCTACCCATTCTCACCTGCAAATACCCTTCCTCATCACCATGATGGCAAGCCACACTGAAAGCCCCCCAGCTGCTTCCGGCATCCTTCAGGGCACTTACCATACATTTGTGGTGTGCTGCCACCTTCTGGTTTTCAGACATCAGAAGCTGCCCACATTCATTATCTTTATTGGATCGACAGAAGCCACACTTGCGCTGTCTTCCAGACCCTTTTTTCTGT
Organism: Eublepharis macularius; assembly: GCF_028583425.1. Taxonomy (NCBI): domain Eukaryota; kingdom Metazoa; phylum Chordata; class Lepidosauria; order Squamata; family Eublepharidae; genus Eublepharis; species Eublepharis macularius. The sequence continues at coordinate 41,570,955 of NC_072802.1, forward strand.
CCAACTGAGCCCGACATGATTTTTAAAATGGCTTAAAGAACACCACTTCAATCCTTATGGCTGCTACAGAGAACAAAAAAGGTACAACTACAATGGCTGTTTAGCATTTCTTTGATAAAGCAGCTTCAAGATTCATAGGACCCCAGGGCAGAATGTGGTATGTCAGACGATAATCTTCTAAATAAATCTGCATACTGCCAAAGCACTAGATCTCCAAGGAATAAGAAGCTGTTATAAAAGACCAGAAAACTGAGTACCCAAAGAACATTCAAAAATTAAAACTAAACAGAAGAACAGGCATCATACCAAGATAGACTCTGGAGGAAACCAAGTGCAATATTGTCCTATTTTATACTTTTTACTATTCATTTATTTGAAAGTACAGAGCAGGAACGTATATAATTTAGGCATGGATGAAAACCCAAATATGCAAAGATTCTTCCAGCAATTACAAATTACTAAGATTTAGAATCAAGACATACCAAATTGCAAACTGTCGATCAGTGACTTCTTCCACAGGATTCCTGCGCAATACAAAACAGCAACATTTTGATCTTTATCTGACAAATGTAAATGTCACTAGTACTAGTACAATCACAAAGATTCCCTGCTTCTTCTCAAATAGGCTGTGAACAAGATACAGGCCTCCAAGCAAGCAACAAGGACAGCCATGGAGTAAAGCTACGTGTGCCATGATACCAGCAGGGCTTCACACAGACATAGGGCAGCACCATGACAGCTGCGTGCACAGCTGTGTCAAATAGGGTACCCAACACTTCTTTGTCAAATACCAGAAGATCTGAGAAGTAGTGTCTGGGGAGAATGTGATACTCTAGGCTGCCTCCCCTAGTCTCTATGGCCTTTACCATAGAGGCCAGGAGAAATTCTCTATGAATGGAAGCCAATTCCCTCCTCCTCAATCTTTAATTATAGGAAACTGGTGCCGGGGGTGGGTAGTTCCTAGCCCAGGTGGGCACCTACTTCCAAATAACACTGTGAGGAACAGCACCACCCTATCCTATCAAGCAACATAATGATGTGAAGATAGCTGTGATTCTACCTTTGCTATTATACCGTTAATCACATGAAGACTAGAACAGACATATTATTATCAAATGTTACTGCTATCTATAGCAAATGAGTACGCACCAAAAAAGAATCTTAGAAATTTTGGGGTGCAAAGCTGGAATTCTTCCTAGACATCCACATCAAAATTTGGGGACAACTTGCAAAGTTGGGGGCAAAGCAAGAATTTTTTCAGCTCTGTGGAAAGTATGTTCCTACTACTTTTGTAATGCCATAACATAAGTAACTGTTCACGCATGGTTTTGTTGACTTTAGTCCGAAGACAATTCAATTCACTAGCAAAGGATTTGTGTCAACAGGAGAATCCCAAAAATATATTTTCACATTTAGGAAATGCAAGCCCAGAAAAATACAAGATAAGGCAAGAAAGGAAATAATACACTTTGGCTTCCAATATTATTATTCCTAAGGCATTTTGAATTAAACCAAGAGCATTGCTGCTCTTGTGATTTTTAAAAAAAATAATTTTATTTGCTTAGACCTTTGAAGATTCAAGTGTCAGAATTCTGAAGGAACTAGACATTTACAGAATATATTTGTACAGTATCAATGGCAAAGCTTATTGGAATAAGGTATTTGAAAATTCATGTTGACAGTGTAATACATCAATAGTTTTCACTATAAGCAAGATCTGTCTATTGAGCCTACTCTGTACTGCACCTAGCTTTTACAGGCACTTTAAAAATAAAGGTATTCAAAGAATCACAAAAGCATGACAGAAACGCCATCATAATGGAAGACAGACATCCTGTTTCAGAAATAAATGTGTAACACCACAAGTTACAGTTCACCTAATATATATCAGCATGTAACCAAGATATTCTGTTATGTTGGATGTAAAATTTTTTTAACAAAATTAAATAGAGAAAATGTTAACCATGCAAGCTTTATAGCTGATATGAATTCAGATCACTAACATAACAGCTTGCAGTGAGTGTATATCAATATGAATTAAGATGGAGAAAACCATCTGGATAACAGCCAACATTTATTTTCAAAATTATAACAGAACGAAGTGAGTGCCTGATGGTGGATGTGGGAACTGGATTGTTTTAGAGAAGCATTATATTCCAGACCAAAGTCAGGACCACATTAAAAAAACATTTTTAATGTAAAATTTCATTTGCTCAAAATACTTACAGCCTTTGGGCAGTAGCAAATGTTCAATCCCATGCTCACATACTGCTACACTTAATGTGACTGAGAAACAGAACCCAGGATAGGGTATGCAGAAGAAGTTGGTTTGATATTCACTGGCCCAGGGGCCCAGGTGTTCATTGCCAATAGTGCCCTTTCTTTCACCTTTATTAAGCAATCATTGCTACTTAAACCCATTTGGGAAGCTGAAGTGTTGCAGTTGGGACATAATTAAATCCAAATTAAAACATGCCCAACATAACAGTGGTGATCAGCCTGACCCTTGCTGACAAGGATCCGGTGGAGTTTGCAAGATACCCCACCTGTCATCCCAGCAAGAATTTGCTAGTGATCAAACAAATTCAAATATACAGAACTTAATGCTCTTTTTTTAAAACTGCTGATATGCTTGCATAAGTTACATATTTATTTCCTGAAAGGCTGGCACAAATGAAATTATTTACTCAGAAAAGTAAAAGAGCCACAATTATTTTAAAATGTTTACCCTAGCCTTAAACTTAAAATATACTGAGACACTATAAAAACCTGAAAAGACATTCTCATTTGAACTATTTTGACAGGTTTTGAATTTTGTGTTACTTCATAAAGCATATCAAACATCTTTCTCCAGAAACCCCACCTGCATCAATACAATATTGGCAGCAGCAAACTTTACTATGAGAAATGCATTTCAGAGATGAAACACAAATCCAGAATTCCAACTTTTCACATAGAGTGCTACTCACGAAATCTAATTAAGCATAAATATTATGCAGGATCAGAATCTTAAGCAATATTAAAATGTTCTGAAGAGTTTATTGGGGCAGATTTTATAACTGACCTAGCAGTTGAAGCAAAGTAAGCAAGCATTAAATATAGAAAAGAGCCTCACTGGTAATCATAATCTACTTCTTATTATCTCAAAACACAACATTCTTGTTACAAATAGGCAAAAAAAATTGCCCGTTTTGCCCCTGAATATCCGTTGTGTCTTATACTCTTCTTGTGACCTCACTGCTCTTTTCTAAATGGCCAGTTCTTAAATGGGGTAGGGGGAGAGGCTGGCTCCAAAAAGCCAACAGACTCTATTCAGCACTGAAGGAGGGAAAATAACAGTGATGTCACTGAAGCCCAGGGAAAGGAGGGAAATTCAAGAGCTTGTCTTGTTTCATTTAGCTACCAAAGTCAAGCCCCAGCATGTCATTTCTCTCAGCTTTGGCTTTAAAGCTCTCCTGAAGAGGCCAAACACTTCAAACTCCAAGGCTGTAAATTTTTTAAAAATGTGTTAAAATTTCTGGAATATGCAAGAGGCCTTGAGTCTCCAAAGCAGTCGTAGCAACACACAGATTCTTCATTCAGCAAATCAAGAATATATAATTAGACTCAAAGAGAAAAAAATACAAGTGACTCTTACTTAGAAAGCAGGTGAGATCTTTAAATGATTTTCCAAAACCGCAATACCTATAAATCTCAACAAAAGCAAAATCTTCCATAGAATCCTAGGCAAAGCATCCTGAATCATTTATGAAGTAAGCTAGCTCCTGTGATGCACCCTGATGCTATTTTATCTGGTCATTTTTAAGCTTAACAAAATGCTACAGGAACAATGCAGCCAAAATTAAGCACTTGAAACCCTCACTGACTTTTACTGGAATAGTTAAGCAAGTGCTTAAATTCTTCCCTTTTATTTCAAAGCACATAATCTCAGTTTTTTATACACTCTATGTGCACACAACTCATTAATAGACTGATCCAAAGCAGTAAAACCAGAGCACTGTAATTTAAACAGGTTCACTGCTCAGTTCTTAAATACTAGAATGGAAGGCTTTGAAATGGTGCCCCCAATTAGGGCCATTTCACACATAACAACCAAATCACAAATTGGCTGCCAGGACCATGCCTCAGACTCCTGCTCTCTGTCTTCCCACTCCAATTTCATCCCTCATTTCTTGGTTTGAAAGAACTACAGTTTGCCTCCAAATTTGAATTAAAAAAACAGTTTGTAGTGATATTCCAGTTTCGGTTTAAAGGAAAACTCAGGGTTTTGAAAGGAGGTACGGAATGAGAGCATAAGGCAGAGGCCCCAGATAGCCAAACATTGGTTTGACTATTGTGTCTGAACCAGGTCATTATGCAGTAGCCAATCCAAACTTGCCACTTTACACAGCTCTGCAGTACACCCAAATTTCCAGACAAATGTGTATATGCTACAAGGGTTGCATTTCCACACATTTTAACCTATACTCCCAAATGAAGAACCTCTTCAGTATATGAGTTATACATATCCAGTGTACTAACAGCTGAGGCAGGGCATCACAAGTCATGGTACTTTACTGATATAGAAGACTAATGGCAGAATGGGCCTAGAGGCACCTGTATTTTTCTCCCATGCTCCATCACCTGCCACTAGCTCCCAACTGTTATCAAGGTACAAGTCAAAGCGCAGCTTTCAAACTGTCCTAACCTTCCCACTATATTTTAGAGACTCTCTTTCTACAGGTCCCACTGCTAGTTCAAATATCACTCACAGAGCATGCCACACATGGGAACAAGCTAAAAACACAACAGGTTCATCAACTAGTTTCAACCAGGAAAAGAACTTACACTTACTTCACAGACTTCTGCTCCAGAATATTATTTGGAGAATCAAATGAACAACACAAAAACATTACTACAGTAAATGTGGCTCCAAAATTTTTTTCTCATAAATAATCCGCTTCACGATTCAAAAGTAAAGCTAAGAAAGAAAGGGATAGTAAGATGACTATATTGGAGCCCACAGTCATTCTAATATTAGAGTACAAGACAAGGAACCCTAGATTTAAATCTCACCTCAGCAACAAACTTGCAGTGCCCACAACAAAATATTTTTCTTTATCAACATCACACCTGAAATGTGGGGATAGTAATATTGAACTCTCTCACAAGGACGTTTCAAGGATTACATACAAACATTTTAACATTTGAGAAGCATAATATAAATGCACCTACTGTTTTAAATACACTCAGACTCTAGTTCTGTAAATAAGACCATTATTAATGGTTCAACCCTAACACACTTACCAATGTACTTAGCCCTACCAAACAGTGGGGCTCACGTCTGAGCAAACAAGATCGCTTTGCAAGTCAGATTTTTACAACATTGTATTTATCAAACATAAAATGGCACCAATAAACCTAAGAGGAAAGCTCCTAGTTGGCTACTATGGGGGACCACGATGCTGGATTAGAAAAACCTTTGGTCTTATCAAGTAGCATGCTTCTTATATAGCATATGCTGTATCACTATGCCTGTATGTATCACTAGGCTGTAGCATAGCGGTTGGACTCCAAATTAGCCCTCTGCTGGTCTAAATCCCACTATTACCATGAGTTCTGCAGGTGGCCTTGGGTAAGCCACTTCTTTCAGCCCCAGCTCCCCAGCTTTATTGTGGGAATAATAACAACTTTGTTTATCACTCTGAATGGGGCACTAATATGTTTAGAAGAGCAGTATATAAATGCAGTTATTATTATCATCATCATTATTATTAGGGGAGCACAATCCCCTTTATTCTAAGAATAAAGCATGTTTGCTCTTAAACAAGGGAATGAAAACGTTTAATACTACACAGACAATAATAATGATAACACAACAACAAAGATTCTGCGGATGCTCATTACTAGCAACATTTAGGTATGATACTTCAGACTCTAAATTTATTCAGTTTTTGTGACCCGCCTGGGAAGCGCCCCAGCAGTAAAAAAGAGGTACAGTTATACTGAATAATCGCACACATGTATATCGTCCCCATGAATATATTCCCCCCCCACCGGGAGGCAACGCGAAGACACCCCCCCCCCGTTCTTTCTCACCTTCCAGAGAGGAATGGTCTCCCCCCCCCCGGTTTGTGAACAACTAAAGCCACCAGATCCCCCCCCCCACGGGATGAGGTCCGGGAGGGGGGGTTGGAAAGGAAGGACCCGTTTCTATAGCAACCAGATCCAGTGGGTGACGTCGGCAGAGCGGCGGACTCACCGGCCAGATGGATGGAGGAGGGGCGAGGCAGCCCCTGCAGGGAAAGCCGGAGCCGCCGCTACTACGGCTTGCTCTAGAAACGCTCGCTCGCTGGGACCTTCCCTTTCATTCGGAGGGGCAAGGAGGGACGCTACCCGCGGTCTCACGCAAGCACGTCCGTGCGTAACATACGAAGGCCGCGCGACCAGCGTCTTACGTCACGAATTCGCTTGCTCTGAGAAGCGGCGATAAAGAGGCAAAGCTTGTGTGCCACGAGCACGCATGCGCAGCTGGGAAACAATATGGCCCTTGGAAGATGGCTCGTAACGACAATGGAGGGAATTATGCCTATTTCCATCTGCGCGTGCGCAACACGAAAAAGCGTGTGGGAGCCATCACGCATGCGCTTGTATCCCCCACGAAGAAGCGAGGGAGTTCCGCGCAAGCGCATTAATGTTGAGACGTAGGGAATAGGTGAAAAGGTTTGAGTGGTCGGTTTGAAATAGTTGGGAGCATGCGCAGAGGGATCGGCGTAATTTTAGCCTATGGGGTATCCGCCTGCTTTATATCTGTTGACCTGCACAAAATAAATATTATTTTTTAAATCAAGATTTTATCGTTGCATCGACTCTTTTAGAATAGGCTTATCTGAAAAATAATCCCAGTGTGGAGATATATCAAGATGGTAGCCCTGTTAGTCTGTAGCAGTAGAAAACCGCACGAATCCAGTAGCACCTCTAAGACTAACAAAACTTGTGGTAGTGTATGAACATTCCTAAGTCATGCCTCACTTCTTCAGACTCACGAAAGTCTAATGTGGTTAAATCGAAGTATAATAGAAAGATTTTTATGTTAAAGCATGACTTATTGAAGACTTTCTTCAAATGTACATACACATTGAGTGATGTATATAACAAATACATATAACCTATAAAATCCATGAAACAGCCCAAAAAGAAATTATTTAAAACTTGAGTTAAAAAAGCACATTTAGACTGTCAACTATATATAAGATAATTGAAAAGTTAGCATCTTACTATTTTTTTAAGCAACAATGACATGAAGATACAAGTCAAGCTAGTTTTTCTAGCTCAGTATTATTTAGTCTGAATGGTATCAGCTAGGCAGAGACCTATTACCCTTTATGTGGGCCTCAAATCTTTCATATTTTCACCACTTTTACCATGCCTTTGTCCTAAAAAAATGCAAGACAGCTCACAAAACTCTTAAAATCACAATATCTATTAGTTTTCAACCTTTCCAGGCCCCACTAAGCTTCAGCTTCAGAAAAGGGGGGGGCAGAGTTATTATCTTACCTGTGTCAAGGGTAGGACAGTGCACAGGAGCCCAAAAGAGCTGAAGAGAGAAAACACAAGCCATGCACCAGGAGGTATACTGTAGTAAGGAAAATGCCGGTTGTCAGAACCATGAAGAAATCCTCTCCACCACATCTCGTTGTCCTGCTGCTCTTTCCAGCATGTGCAAGAGAGGTAGGGAAAAAAGGATGGCAGTGGCAGCTCTATGGGGATTTGTGGGCCAGCAGAAACGGCTGCGCTACAAATCTGAGCGCTCCAACCCATGGCCTGAAGATCACTGAATTCAACCATATTGAAAAACAATACACAATGCGTACACTTTTAGTCAGTGCCAAAGCTGAAGAGAAAGCTAGTCTCTAAATGCCCTCAATGCTCTTCTGAATAGCTTGCTTTTGAGCAACAGAAGAGCGATCCCTTCCTCACAGACTCTGGAAAGACTATTCCAAAGCACTGGGGCCACAGCATACAAAGCATGTGACCCAGCTGTGGCAGGCCTCATTCAGAGCTCTACAGGTGGGCAGCATTAAAGGCCTTGCTGGGAGGGAGTGCTACTGCAGCTCAGATTCCTATGGGAAAGACAATCATATGTGAGTCTCATGATGTTAAGAACTTTAAACATCAAGTTGGAAACAAATAGGCAGCTGCTGTAATGATTGCTACCCCAGTTAGCAAGCACATTTTGAATCAATGGTTAGAAACTGATGAGGGTCTTTCTCTGGCTGCTTTCTCTTCCAAGATTGTCAGGCAAGCAAGCTCCTAAGGGTGATCAGGTAAATGAGGGAAGATATTACAGTATCACATCTTCTACCACACTGATGAATGGGGAACACAAAAATAAAGGTTTATTGCATTTCTGCCAACAATTCATTTATTTTATTTTAATCCTGTTCAGCCTCCAAAGAACTCACTGTCAGACTGAAGTACATGGTGGATTCCCCATCCCAACTGTTTGCAAAAGGCTAAATTGAAAGATAGTGGACCAAGGTCACTCAGTAAAACTTCACAGGAGTGGGGATTTGACCAATCTCCAGTCCAAGACCCATATTGCATCAAGTACATCATGTTGGTTGAAAAGAGCAAGAGTCCAGTAGCACCTATAAGATGAACAAAATTAGTGGTAGAGTATGAGCTTTTGTGAGTCACAGCTCACTTCTTCAGATACTTCTTCAGGTATCTGAAGAAATGAGCTGTGACTCACAAAAGCTCATAGCCTACCACTAATTTTGTCAGTCTTACAGGTACTACTGGACTCTTGCTCTTTTCTACTGCTACAGACAGGCTAACATGGCTACCCATCTTGATCACATTGGTTGTTATGTCTTGAAGCCTTTAAAGGCACTGAAGCCTAGCCAAAAAGAGATTAATAAAGTTATGCATGGCATGACGGAAATGGCTAAACAGACATGTTTTGCCTGTCTCCTACCACTACCACTTGAGATCATCCAATTACATTGCTTGACAATAGGCTCTGAGCAGATAAACGAAAGTACTTTTTCATGCAATGCATAATTTACTTCATAAGCTTTGAAAAAAGATTAAACAAAGTCACTGAAGCATAACGCTTATGTCTTGGCTTGAGTACTTCCCAGAGGCTGGCTACTGTTGGAAAAAAGATGGACTATATGGACCCATGCATGGATCCTGGAAGAGCTTTTCTTACTCTACAAAAAGGTGATTGCTCTCCATTGGATCAGTAAGAGCATTTATATGTGACTGATTGCTCGATGCAAGATACCCTTAACATCACATACAAATTTAAAGACCACACACTAACAATCAGTAGAAGAGACTGATTTGTTTAATTCTTTTAAATGTAAATAGTAAATTGGGACTCTAAGGATGTTTCATTATCGGATTGCATAATATTGTATAATGCAAATATGGCTTCTCACAAAATATATTGTACTCAAATATGATTGCAGGCTAGTCTATATATTCCTCAAAATAGGCTGTCTTTGATCATAACAAAATTCCTGACAGGCTTAATTCCTGGTGTTAGAAGTGATCCAAGCAAGAGGCAAGTCCAACAACAGATTAATCACATTAAAAATCAAAAGAGAAGAATGTTGCAAGAAAACCGTGATGTAACTTAGCTATCTGATCCCAATCTCCTCACATGCCCTTGTCTAGGAAGCCCCAGTCCCCTCATCCCTGTTTATTTATTTTAAGCAACTGTATCCTGTTCCTCAGAAAATGGTTTCATAGAAGACCCAAAATGTATTAAAATTATTAATCACAATGTAAATATAATTAAGCATAAAGTGGCAAAACATTTCATGCAACATTAAAACCATCAATTAATTAGCAAAAATAAAAACAAAGAGTATTGTAAATTAATAATGATAAGGTAAATGTTATAAGTGGCATGATCTACACTATACAAACCCTTGTATCACTACTACAGATAGATGTCTGATTGGCACACTCATCTCTGCTAACTCCATTATGTGCTCTTTCCCATCTCAGAAGCAGAACAAATAGTACAATCAGGAATCTAAAAAGACATAATTTACAAACTTGAGTCATCATTCAGTCAGACACTCCATTAATTCTGATGCTTTATAGCCTGAGATGTATAAATATATTCACATATGACCAAATCCTTTTTTGGATGTTTTCAGTTTTTTGGCTGGGTGTTCAGTTCTTATAAACCAGCTGCAACATTCAGCATCCTATTCAGTAATGTCCATATAAAAGAGAAAGGGATAAAAATTGGCTTCCATCCAAGCAAATTGGTTTAAAAAAGCACACACAGTGATGTTCCCAACAGTGGAAAGCCACCTTGCGATTTGCACTTTGCACAGTGAGATTTCCAAGTGCCATAAGCATGCAAATAGATAGGAAAAGGAGCACATTTTCAAACATTTAAGTTCCCCACAGAACATATGAGGTGATGTTGTGGACAGAATGTTGGGCTTAGACTAGAAGGGTGGTGTTCAAATCCCTTACCAGTCAAGGCACTCAATGGGTGAGTTGGACTAATCTCCAATTCTTATTGTAACCTACTTTATGAGGCTGTTTTGAAGATAAAATGGCATTGCCTTCCTCCATGCTGTCTAGATAAAAGGTTAGAAATAGAAATAGTAACTAATAATCCAGTGCATTAGTTATATATTCATAAATGGTTTGAAATTATGTACAATAAAATCAATCAACACCCTAAATTCATTTTAAAAATACCATACAACCAAACTATTAAAACCACAGAAACTCACTAACCAATGAAAAGGTGCTGGGGGAGGGGATAGTTTTATATATTTCTGAAAATAGCAAGGGAGAGCACAGTTGAATCACACTGAAAATCTTAGGTGATGGAAGGATTTCCATCAGCAGAATGCAACTTCAGAGTTGCAACCCAAAATGCGCCCCCTCCAAGTGCTGCTCCTGAGGAACACAAAACCCCTACAGGAAGAGTGTAAGGGGGACATCAGAGGTCTGCCCTCCCTTACACAGGTGGAAATGATTGGCAAGATTCAACCCCATACCTCTAGCAGCAACCAATTCAATACCTTAGTGGGCACCATAAAGCCCTGAGGCAGGACGCTGATTGCTTCACCTTCCTAAATGAAGGGAAAGCGAGGAGAAACTACTATGAGGGGTATCCCAGTCAGATCACAAAGGGCTTTATAGGTCAAAATGAAAATCCTGAATTGAGCCCCAAAACAAAATCAGCAGCCAAGGCAAAACCTTTAAAATGGGCATGATCTGTGTAAGAAGTTGTTATCGGCTGTACTGGCTTTGTAACATCCAGCCTGAAGAAGAGTTCTGAAGCTTGCATGCTGTTGTGTTACTGGGCTATTAAAACTATTATGTAGATTGTGTTCATGGTAGATGTAAAATAGGCTGCAACATTTCGTGCTAATTATAGTTTCTAAAGGCAGCCCCACAAAATGCTTGCCAGTCATCCAGCTGTTGGTACAACTCTTTTAGCAACTTTCTCCTGATAAAAGTCCAAAGCCTTCAAATATTCACATGCTTCTTCAAGAAAAGTTCATCTAGTCTCCTTTTCATATTTGTTCTAGCAACTAAACGTGCCCCACAGACTTTGAAGAGTTGGGTAAGGACTACCCCCTGCTGGTTAATTATGAAAATTGCATGTGCTACTGGCTAAATAAATACAGGCTGAGCAATGTGTGTTCATTTAAAAATGGCAAACAGACAAACAAATAAAAGCAAGAAGAAAGAAAATCAGAGTAGAGAAATAATGGTGGCTGCTATTTTATTATTTAATGCTATGATAGAGTATTTTAATTGAATGATCTCTCTAATGTTACCAATTTCATCTACAGGCAAATAACAGCATTTTAAAAACTAGTTTATCCTCCCTTTGTGAGTTCACACAATAAACAGTGAGGGATATAAAATGGTTCATTGAAACTCAGCATCCCAGACATGATTCTCTCAATAAGAACTAGTGTTCCTTGGCAAAGCTGTTCTCTCGTGGAAAAAAAAAGCTGGCTAGTATTGCAAAAAGATGACACAATAGAGGCCTGTGGCTTTAAGACTCACAAGGGTTCTCTGAGATGGAATCAAATCCGAATTCCCCCAAAACAAGACTCTTTGAAGAAAAAAGATGCTGTTTTGTCATCGCAGATCAGTGCATTTTAAAAGTTCCCCAGACTAAAACAAAACAAAAACTATAATGAATTAGAGACTTGCAATCATTTTTTTAAAAAAATTTCATTTCTGTTAAAGAAAACAGATCCTCAGATTTTCAGCTAGGTCAGATGATGGCTGGGCCAAAAAGTGTTTCTTAAGCATTTCTAAAGCTTTAACATTCTGGGCATGTGTGGCTTTTTCTGCATCCAGTTCCCTTTTAGCATCCTCCAGCTCTCTCCGTATTTTTCTAATTTCTGCATCACAGCAGAGTTTCACCTTTTCTGTGGATAACTTATTTTCAAAATGCTGATGTTCTTTTAGCTTCTTTATCTCTTGTTGCAACTCTTTCTCCTGCAGATTTAAATGCAGAATTTCTCCACGTGCTTGCTGCAAATCTGCATTTAGGCTTCTGAGGCATGCTGATTTCTCATATAGTTCTTGTTGTAAAGCTTCAATCTCAAAATCTTTTTTGCAACTTTGGTTTTGAATCTGTTCTAACTGGGCAGTCTTACAAAGAGTCTCTTTTCTGGAACTGCTCAACTGTTGTTTAGTTTGATTAAATTCTGCCACTAATTTTTTGCATTTAGCTTTAAGTTCTAACAGCTCTGTCTTTAAGAAGGACAGCTGAAGTTTTAAAAAAATGCTTTCCAAATGCTCCTTGTGCATCTTTTCTCTTAAAGTTGCAAATTCCTTTGCATTCCAGATACAATGGCCTTCTGTTTCCGCAATGCTGCCTTCAGATCCAACATCTAAATTAGGGGATCCCCAGCAGGCAGTATCTCCTTCTGTTTCCTCCTTTAAATTGTTTATCTTTGTCCCCACTAAGCTTGGCTCATGCTTTTTTACAAGTTTGGAAGGAGAGTCCTTGGTATGGAACTTCCTTTCTTCTTGAAACTTGGTCATTGCCATACTGTAGAGTTCTTTCATTTTGCTTGCTGTCTCTAACTTCAACTTTTCACAAATCAATGGCTTAGGCTGATGGGTCTGATTTAAAAAATCCTCCTGGCTGAAATGAGGAGAAAACAGTGTTTCCACCCAGTGTTGATTTGAACTTTCCATTTCAGATGCCTCCAGCTAATAGGGAAAAAACACCCCAAAATTAAAATTAACAATTGATGGGATACATGTAAGAATGTTTTTAAGGTAAAAAAAAATAGTACTCTTAAATGTATAAGAGTATTGTTGCACCATAAAGACCAAGACATTTGTCACAAGTGAACTTTTGCCCATAAAAGCTTGTGCCACCATACATCTGTTAGTGTTTAAGGTACCATGAGGCTCCCTTTTGTTTTAACTGCAATAGACTAAAATACTTAAATCTTGCTAAAACAGAAATAAAACCTACTGATTATAAGAGAACATATTTCCTGGTAGGTGTGCACTGGATTACAGCCTTACAGCCCAAAGACTAACAGTTTAGGATATGCCTAATGTAATGTTACCCAGTTTTGGCATCACAAAATCATAATGTTGTACCAGCATTATAAACACCATCTGAGTTTAAAAGTTTAGACTGGGGTGTTTTGGATGAAAAGTGGGGAGACCCAGGTTCAAATCCACACTTGTCTTTGTAGCTCCCTAACCACTGTTGCACAGCATAACTAACACCATAGGCAAAATAGTAAAAAATCCAGTAGCACCTTTAAGACTAACCAACTTTACTGTAGCATAAGCTTTCAAGAGCCACAGTTCTCTTTGTCATATGCACGCTCTTCTAGAAGTAAGCTCCACTGAGTAGTCTTGAGTATACAGTTGCCAACAGACCTGAAGAAAAAGAGGGCTAATGTGTGGAAGTTAGCAGCGGAAACCCACTGTGGTACAGCAGTTAGATTTGGGAGGTCCAGTCATTTTCTGTTCTGCCATGGAAATTACTGGGTGACTTGTGGCCAGTTAGACATTTTCAGCCTAATGTACTTCACAAGGTTGTTGTGAGGATAAAACAGAGAGAAGAATGATGTAAACTGCTTTGGGTCCCCCACGGGGGAGAAAGGCAGGGTATAAATGAAGTAAATAATTAAAATAAGGCATACAGGTAAATAACATCACCTGGTAAATATCATCCCATTAAGCTTCTGTTAGAAGGACAGGCAATGTTTTCTCCAGGCTGCTAGTAGCCCTGCTTGAGCAGGATTCTGAGTAGATTAGTTTAGGAGTGCTGTCTTGATGTTCACTGATTAATCTATTAGTCAGTATAGCAAGAGCTCAGAAAGTGCTCTGAACCTCAAACTACTCTATTATCTGAAAGGAACACTGCGCGTCCTCCCCCCTTATTTGTCATTAGGAAAAGAGGGGCCCATATTAAAGTCACATACAAGGTACAAGTTATGTACAGTAATAAAAAAAACCCTTTTGGGTGTAACCCTTTTTTGGCAGAAATCATCTTGCATTCAGTGTCATCTTCCTTTCAGGTAAATATGTTATCTTTGCTATGATAGTCTAGGTAGAGGGGAGTTGGACACAGGGTTTTTATGCTAGTACTGGAGATGGCCCTTTTTCATTGTGCAACACCATGCCTGGAACTCGTTGGACAGGAACCTTGGAAATCATATGTAGCTTTTTTTTTCATTCAAAATTTTTTTGAAAGTTGCTTCATGATGTAACAGCTAAATAGGGGGTTGGCCTTCTTAAACTCTGTGGTCATTATTGTTTGAAAGCATTTGTGCAGTGCTGTGGGGGCAGCCAGTTCTGAATTTGCCTGCATGGCTGCTGATTGTTCCTCTGTGCGCCTGATCTGCAGCATTCCTCCTATTCCCTTTCTGCTCCCCTTTTGAGCACCAACTACCCAACTGTGCAGAGATGCTTTAACAATGAGACTCCACCCACCCGCAAATGCATAGGGCAGGGTTTCATTGGCACTCCCCCAGAACTGAACTAGTTGTGGATTAATCCATTGTGTCATTTACTCATAATACTGTTTGCTCAACCATGCTTTCCCCCCATCCTGAACTCAAAAGATGAAACTGGGATGTTGCATGAAGCCAGGAATATTTAAAATGATTCCTCCCACCCACAATCCACAATGCAAAATAGGAGGCTGAAAATTTATGGTTACTTGTTCTCAATCTTGGCCGGGTTTTTACTATAGCATGACAGGAATATTCAACAGGTTTTTTTTTTCTTGTATTGGAGATGGAAAGCAGGAAAATTGCATTTTCAACTTTTGATTTTCAGTTTCTTTCGCAGCTTGTAAAGGTACAGGAAAACAGAAAAATAACACAGGGTCTTGTGTCAAGCCTTGCTAAATACTTTTTAAGGACTAACTTCTCCATTTCCCTCCAGAGAAAGCACGGTTTCATATATATTCTATCACACTGAATGTCTGAAACTTGGTCAGTATGTTCATAATTTATGACAATCCAAACAAACAGTGAATTTCCCTTAGCCCCACACAAAAACCCTCCCTTGCATTAATTGGTGAATATCCAAAAACGAGGGAAATGCATTATATTCCAGTATTTTCTAAATTCACCTGTGTCGCAACATTCTTTCAACGTCAGGCATTTCCCATAGTCTGCACATTCATACACTTCTAATATACAATACCTGCTGAGAATTTCAAAAACTCTGAACTCGCTAATCAAATTGGGTAATCAAATATCTGAGGGGAAAAAAGACAATTTGTGCCAAGTCACCAAGGCTGAGCAGTCAGAAACAAAACAAAAGCAGTATTATATAGAGATATAAATTCAACCTGTGTGAGGTTACAACACACAAATATGGTCAACAGAGGCACATTAGGTAAAATGTACTGTATGGTCTGAAGGGGATCCCACCTCCTCAGCCTTACCTGCAACCCCCAGAACTGCCTTTCCATCCCCAGTTGCTAATTCCGGCTGCAGGAGAAGGAGGAGGAACTGCTGTTGCCAGCGGTTGCATAGCAACACTGAGGCCTGTGGGGAGAGGCAAGGCCTGAGATTCTCCTCGGCAGTTGGGAGAGTAAGTGGCGTGGCGGGGGGGGGGGGGAGCACAACTCCATAGAGAATGCCCCTCATTACAGAAGACAGCCCAGATTTGCAAAGTTGTCCTGTGTTCTCTAGTCAACTTTGCAAAGCCCACAGTTCTTTGTTTATTATATCCGGCTTTTTGACCATCCTGCATCCTCAGAAGCAGTTTACAACATTAACAAAAAGTTCCAGCTTCCCTTCCACCCTGTCCAAATACCTTCTCTCTCACTTGGCTATAGATCTGCTGCAAATTCATCTATCTGACATCTTGTCATTCATGTATTTTATTTATTTTAAAATGTGTACCCTGCATTTTGCTGCATTCCATGCAGCTTCCTTACTCATAAATACATCTATGCAAATGAAATCCTTCCACCCATCACTTAGTTATGTTTTCTTATTTCTGTTTCTGTTTTGTGTCTTAGTTTGTCGTATACTTTTTCTGTCAGTTTGGAAAAATAAATACAATATTACTAAAAATGTGATTTTAAAATTTTGGCACAATGGGAATTAAACAATTTTATTTTGTTCTTTGTTCACTCCCAACTAATTAGGAAAAAACGGTCAGAAAATACTGCTGAAAAGGATTATTTTGCTAGCCCTTCTAATAACCTCTCTCTGTCCCACTAGTTTGTAACTGACAAAAAAAGACCCACACTACTGAGCTCAAAAGCATTATTCCCAAATGCATTGCATCTCCACAAATGCCTAGAGGAGTCAGGTATTGTGTGCTTCAGGTGCAATCCTGTTGGTTGGTTCAGAATGGCTCTTGGATCGACTGGTAAGCAAAAGCTGAAAGAGATTTTTGCCCATATTTGAGTAATATGGGTCAAAAAGGGGATCTGGAGCAGGATGACTCAGAAGGAATGTCATAGGTCCCCAAGGGAGATGCCAGACTCTTACTCTAACCCTTTGAAGTCCCACTTTTCTATCTATATTCATTAGATCTTGTTAAGCCTTTGGTACCAATTGATGGACACTCTTTTTCTTCCTAGAGTGTTTGCAGTCTAGCTTCTGTGAGGAAAGGAAACATTGTCAGTTTGATGTAATTAAAACCTCACAATAGCATTACTAAACAGGTCTACTCAGAATCCTAGTCAGGTCTATTCAATGGGGCTTACTACCAGGAAAGTGTTCTTAGAATGGGTAGAAAGAAGTTTAATTAGATAGGGGAGAAGTGAACCAAGTAGCAAAGTGGCTGAAGGAAGTGAAAGACAGATGCAGGAGGCTTGAAGAAAATGTGGCTGAAGAGACACTGGAAGGGTTGCCAACCTCGGGCAGGGTGGGGGGGGGTAGAGGTCTCCTGGAATTACAAGTTATCTCCAAACTACAGAAATCAGTTTACATGGGGAAAAAATTGTGGCATTGTAGGGTGGGCTCTATGGCATTATATATGTGCTGAGGTCCCTCCCCTTCACAAACTCTGCCCTCCCTAGCTCCACCCCCAAATCCTCATGTATTTCCCAACTTGGAGTTGGCAACTGTGTCGAGGACTGAGGCCAGAAATGTAGGGGCTAGAGCTGGAGTTCTTTGCTGTTGTTCAGAGGAGAGTGAAAGATAGGAGTGCAAGAGAAACCAGCCAAGAGGTGACTAATGGAAGTAGGACAACATCAGCAGTGGCTGATAACTGGGGATCTGAGGATACAATAGATGGTAGAGACAGGGAGTGAAAGATAAGTTAGACTGAGGCAAAACTTCACATGCTGGAGCCTAGGGACTGGAGAAACTGTGCTCTATTGCCATAGAGGAAGGGCAAAGGTAAGCAATGTTTGGAGGCTGGGGAGGCTTGTTAACTTTGGAGTCTAGGCTTGCAGAGTTATGTAGAAAGCAAACTTGTTCAATTATGGTCTCCATAGTCTTTTCAGCATTGTGACACTGTAACCCTAAAAGGGCAATGAGCAAAACGTACATACAATGTGATGGAAGGCAGGACTGATTTTAATTAATCAGCAACTTCTGTGGCTAAAGTCTTCATACTGATTGGACCAATAGAAAATTGCACAAGACAGAGCTATTCCCATGGTCCCCCAAACAATTCAACTAGCTGTTTGCCCCATGAGGCCAGATGTTTATTTCTTTGGAATTCTTTATCTGCACCCTCAAAAACATACTTTGAAGCTGGGTTCCTTCTCTTAACTCCGAAACCTGAGGTGAGAATCAATATCGTATAAGATCTACAGAATATTTTTGTTGCAGTTAATACATTTTTTTCCTGAACCACAGACTGTTTTTTTGTTGTCAATATTGTACAGAGAATATTGATAATTTTAAAAAATTCAAAAACACTTTGTGTAATTTAAACATGTTTTATATTAAGTGCATTACTACACTCAATTAAAATTGATACCTGTGCATTTATTCCTATGTTTTAGAGCCATGTACAATGAACCATCCACCAAGACTCGAACAGATAGAAGATGTGGATTTAATGTTTAATTGTCAGTAATGTTTTAAAGTCTCTCTCTCTCTCTCTCTCTCTCTCTCTCTCTCTCTCTCTCTCTCTCTCTCTCTCTCTCTCTCTCTCTCTCAAACTTCTGGAAAACAAAATTGTATCTGTTTCATATCCACCTTTGGGGGGCCTTTCAAACCAGGTTTTTCATCTAGAATGTTTTAGGGAATGGAGACAAAAGGATGCACTCTTCATGACCTTGGAATTCTGTGACCATTGGGGAATCAAAAGGGTGCTGACACGAAGGGAAGCCATTGTCCTGTCAAATAAGCTTCCTCAAGAGGCACAAGAAATTCACAATAAAATCCCAGTGGCCTTTGTGTAGCTGTTCATGCCTGTGACTTGTGTCTTCAAGATTCTGGAGCATCCCCACTCCCTTGAGCACGCACATGCTAAAAAAAAAAAAGTATTTATGTGACTTGAAGAAAATTCTTTCCTTGTTTCTCAGCATCAGATCAAGTTAACATAATGTTCTCAGGTACCATCGAATCCTGCAACAACAGATAGAGACTCTGTTAAGCTTTTACACTTATAGATCCATTTTCAAAACAGCTTGTGCAAGACCAGAAACCAGGGAACGGCATATGAGATTCAGTTATCCACGTAACCTTTCAGGAGTTCAATCCTTGAAAAAGATTCAGAATTTTGTTAATAGATTCATTGTGGGGGAGCTACACAACATGTAATCTTTCTGTGTGGTGTGTGTATATGCTCATAGACAGTCTTGAGAATATTTGATCAGATGAGGCCCATCCAAAATAAAGACACTTAACAGTTTTGATGTTCATAACTGTACTTTCATTGTAATATATTTCCATTCATTATGTAGAGAGCCTGGCCACAGTCACATACATCTTTGTAGGCTTGATAATTTATTAATTTCATGTGCTATATGGAGGACTCCTCCTGAAAACAGCTGAGAAATTAAAATGTTTGTAGAATTTGACACTGCCTACTATTATCCATTGCTGCCTAACTTCTTTACATCGGCTGCCAGTTTGCTTCCATACAGTACTTCAAGATGGTTTGGTTATCTATATAGTTCAAAAAGGTATGATTCCAAAGTATTGATGTACTTTTTCATATAACCCTTCATCTTGACTTACAGACTTAGGGAGAAGAGACCTTGATTCAGGCCTCAGGATGTTAGAAGATCTGTGAGGGCTCATTACAGGGCCATCTCAATAATGGCACCATTCAGGGAGGCTCCCCTGGTAAGGTGATTACTGAGCTTTCATTCCTGAGTAGAAACATTTTTTCTTTCTCTTATTTCTCCTTATATATCTGTTAACTGTTGCTTTTTAAAAAGTTCACATTTCAGTTAATATTAATGTTTTTGGGGATGTGTGAAGTCACCCTTGGGAAAGGGAACATTGTAGGAGTTGTGGTCCCTGAACCAGGCAGAGACTCACAGTGTCCTGTGCCAAACTCTCTTTTATTTACAGGGCTTATAGTTATCTTAATTGCAATCTTCCCTGAGGCATTATCTCAAGATGGTGGTGGAAAGTGCCATCAAGCCATAGTTGACTTCTGGCGACCCCAGCTAGTGTTTTCAAGGAAAGAGACCAATAGAGGGAGTTTGCCATTGCCTGCCTCTGCAACTGTGGCCTTCTTTGGAGGTTTCCCATTCAATTATTATCCAAGGCCAATCCTGCTTAGCTTCTGAGAGCTGATGAGATTTGGCTTGCCTGTGTTATCTAGGTCAGGGTAGTCCCTCCAGGCCACAAGGTATATTGTTGCTCTGTACCTTGCTTTCAACCTCCCCGCTATGTTTTCCACTGTCCAGATATTTTCCCATTTCCATTAATCATTTTTACCTCTTCTTTTGGCTTTCAGAAGCTCCAGCCCCACCACCAGCCAGGTGCACCCTGCACCTGACCCAGAGGTTTGACAGCCTAAAAGGTCCTTTGCTCATCTCCCCATCTTGCCCCAGTGGCACCTGGCCCTGAGGGGGTAGGAAGGACACTTGAGATCTGTGGGACACAGCAGTGGTGATGAAAGAATAGTCAGCAATGTGGGGTGCCCCCCAGGATCTCAGAGACTTAAGTAGGCAGCGGGTAACCAGCATGACCCACAGCCTAGGAGTTAGAATAGGGGGGCACAGTTTAGCAAGTTTGGGGACCACAATAAGTTAAATTTGTTTTGTGTATTTAAATATGTTTATAAAATTCTTTTTGCTCTGGAAAGGAAGTGTATACTTGTTCGAAGAAAATTAACAAATAAATACACGTATTCATTTACTTTTATAAGCATAACAGATTTTGTACATGGTAATGGTACTTTAGGCTACTAACGGGGTGGCTTTGTAGTATTTTCCCCTTCCCTGCCCACCTCCCCCCTTCAACATTCTTCATGCATTATAACAAAAGGATGCACTTTGCATGACCTTGGGAGCCTGTGACCATTGGAAAATCAAAAGGGTGGTGACACGAAGGGAAACTATTGTCCGGTCAAATAAGCCTCTCCAAGGGGCACCATGATTCCACAATAAAATCCCTGTTTGCAAGAAAACTTGGACATTTCCATAAAAAAAGAAGGGTAAGATAAATAGAATGTCCTTAGAAGGCATAGATTCTTAAAGATGCAAAATGTCTTAAGTCCAGGGTAAACAAAGAACCAAGGGAAGCGAACATCTACTAACTCAGGCTTCTCAAGACCCGGGTCACGACCCCCTTGCCTGTTCACAAGATACCTCTGAATAATTTCTTCAAAAATACTCTTTAAGGGTAAAAGCATTTCAAGCTAAAAGCTTCCTCCTCTTGCATGGGTATTGCCAAATTTTGCATCCCTGTTTGTTTTGTTCAGTAGCTATCCTCACTGATAAATAGCAACATGAATAGTGAGTCGAGGTAACTGGCAACCTGGCATTCTGAGAAACTTTGAGCTTCAGCCACTGCAATGAGTTCAGCCTGATATAGTGGGAAAAGCTTTTGAAATCAACTTTTATCATCAAGGATCCTCCTGGATGTATGCTGCATAGCCCCTGACCATTGCAGTAGGACATGCGCTAGCTCATACTGTTGGGTCTTGCTGTTATCAAGGAGAGTGGATATACAGGTGAAACCTGAGCAGAGTTACACCTTGTACTGAACTCACTGGTAAATCCCTATGAAATCAAGGGGACTTCCAAATAAAATCAATTGTGCTTATCTATTTAAATACAAATATTCTAGCTGCACTATTTTATGGACTGAATTGGAGGAATCAGTTAAGATCATTATATAACACAACACATTAAATATACAAACGTTTGCAATGCTAATCAAAGACAGGGCCAAACTACAAGGGAGCTGGAAAGCTGGAGGACAATGTAACTTCCCTCTAATTTCCCCAATTGTAAATGGCCCTTTCAGACTGCATTAAGTCCTGATATTGAAGGGAGGGGAGAGATACCTACATTGTGTAAACTGTTATTTCCTAGTGTGGCTTAAAAGAATCCTGGGGGAGAACAGAAAGAAAACAGAGAGCCAGTGTGGTGTAGTGGTTAATGTGTTGGACTAGGATCTTGGGAGAGCCAGGGCTGAATCCTCACTCTGCCATGGGTTACTTTGGGCCAGTGACACTGTCTCTATCTAAACTTAACCCACAGGGTTGTTGTGAGGATAAAATGGAGGACAGAAGAATGATGAAAGTCACTTAGGGTCTCCAATAGGAAGAAAGGTGGAGTATAAATAAAGTAAATAAATAAATGGCAGGAGGGAATAGTTAATCCCCCTTTTTGATCCATATCAGTATCCTTCTCCCCAGTCTTTTCTTTGAAGGTCCATGTTACATTTTTGAAGTTCCAACTTCTAATCATGTGTTGTTTGTGTCTTAAGCAAGTAAAATTAAGCCACACTAGGCTGAAGTTGCCAAATGTGAGAATATTTGTCTAGCTGAAGAGGGGGAATTTTCTGAGTTTTCGATTCAAGTACCTTAGATCTGATAGAAATATAATGTTGGCACACAAAAAGAACTTCCCCATGCAATCTTTTGTGTGTCCAGCATCTGATTTTAAACTGTGGCTTTGCATACAATTCTGCAGCACATGCAACAGTATACCAACACAGTGTACATTCAGGCTTTGTACTAAAGTTGCATGTTGATCGACTGTGAGCCCAGTATAAAAGAGATGAAAGATGAAAGAAGAATTGCCTGCTACCATCATATTTAAAGCACATCTTATTCTAGAAAATAGGACTCTGGGAACATTTGTACATTGTTGGTGGTCTTACCAAAAAATCCAGATCTTTTGGGATAAGGCGCTTGATATAGTTGAAAAAATTACAGGATATCAAATCCCCAAATGCCCAGAAACTGTATTACTCAATTTATGGAATAGTTCATCCATACCAGCCATTAGAGGAGATCTTATCTCATTATTGCTGGTAGCAGCCAAATTTATGTTTGCCCAATACTGGAAGTCTGAAAAAATACCCTCAATAAAACAATGGCTACACAAGGTTTGGGATTTGGTTGTAATGGATAAAATTTCATCACAAATAGCAATAATGGATAACCTAACATACCAATCAAGCTATTTGGAAAAATGGTTTCCATTTTTTGATTATACTTCAAATTATGCTTCAATGGATATTTCCTTACCAAAGAAATATATTGATTTTATATTTTATTAATCATCATGTATTGTTTAGTACCCTTCACTAATGTTGTAAATAAGGTTACTGTTAGTGTTAATTAACATTACGATTCCATTATGTAAGGTTATTATATTGGAAAATTAAAATAAAAGTGTTTTTTTTTAATAAAGGACTTTGGAGATTGTGTCAATGGCAAAGCTTACTTCACTGATTAGAGAAAGGACATTAGCTACATTTTTGGTTGAATGGAAACCGTTTATAGACTTTTTACATGAAAAATAACAACAATTTGATGATATCTGGATTTGTGGATTAAGAATTATGAACAATAGAAAAAAGAGGGCTCTTATTTTTAAAATAGAATGTGAGACTTTGAAAACAATATATATTTGTTGCAGAGAAAATTGGAACCCAACTTGTAGTTTAGTTTTTTTCTTTCTTCTATCTTTCTATTTTGTATCTTATTATTATTATTAGTTGCTTTCCCTTTGTTTTTTCATAATTATATGTTCTGTTAGTTAGGTTCTTAGATTGTTGTGTCTTTTCTTATCTTTTATGTTTACTGTTTATTGTTTAAATAAATAAATTTACATTGATGATAGAAAATAAAGGACTCTGTGGCTTATTTGAAATCTTCCTGTATACATGGAGTAGCAGGTAGGGTGGGATGCTTAGTTAAAAGCTGAGTAAAGTGAAATGTTTGGCCTGGCTCCTAAAGGAAAGGAAAGTAGGTACCAGACAACCCTCAAGGGATAATGCATGCCAAAAGCGAGGTGCCATGTCTGGCCACAATCTGCCTTACCTCTGCAGGTGTGGGAACAAAGAACTGGGCTGGAGAAGAGGATCTTATCTAGTGAATGGGACAGTACCAGAGGAAGTGGTCCATCAATTCCATCCATTATTTTGTTACTCATTGACTTCCTCATAGAGGTATCAAAATGGTCATGGTACTTTGACAACAGATTGAAAGCTGATATTTTGCATACATGGAGTCCAAGCATACTAGAAATAGAACTGACAGGATGTAACTGATGAGGCTATCAGAGTGAGGGTAAGTAGCCCCGTATCCTTCTATTAAGCCTGGAACAACTCCATGAATGAAGAATGTTCCTTTATTTTGTTCACTTCTAAACTTTATGGTGATATAATTGTGAATCTTTCTGAGCATATTTGAATTGAAAGGCAGTTTATACAGGGCTTTTTTTCAGCTGGAACACAGTGGAAGTTCTGGCACCTCTTGAAAATGGTCACATAGCCGGTGGCCCCACCCCCTGATCTCCAGACAGAGGGGAGTTTAGATCGCCCTCATCTAAACTCCCCTCAGTCTGGAGATCAGGGGGCGGGGCCACTGGCCATGTGACCATTTTCGCCGAGGGCAATTTAAACTTTAAAAAACTCCCCCCTTGTTCCAGCTGACCCAAAGTGAAATCATTGTGCAGTCCTGAGTTCCACCACCTCTTTCCCAGAAAAAAATCCCTGAGTTTATATATATCATATATAAATGTCTGAAAATGAGATCTTTAGACATCGAACAGTCAAAACATAAAATATCAATAATTCTTCAGAATGACAGTCCACACTGCAACATACAGCAATCTAAGCCACAAAGAAATGTATCACAGTGGCATTGGCATTCTCAATTCATGCAGCTAAATTAGCTGGAGGTTGGAGGAAAAATTTCTAGTGGCAGCCAGGGATAGCTATTAAATGGTACAAGGCATACATCAGACAGAAGGGAGAAAAAATGGAATTTTCCCCTTCACATGTGTAAGCAAATCTTGAAATTTAGTGGGGGGGTTTCCTTCCTAGTAGCTCGAAACATATCTATGCTTTTAAAACACAAGTTAGGTTTATCTGTTGACTATTATCATTGCAAATAATCTAAATGTTTGTAAATCAGATGAAATGGAACTGAAAATAGAATCGAAAATACAATGTATTAGGAGCCACTCTCAAACTGTGACTCTCTTGTTCTTTCTATATCACATTATCAGTATCTACATGAGTAGGTTTTTCACTAGCCCTATAACTTGGTTACCCCTGGAGAATAAGAGAAACCTAAAAGGGAAGAAAGAGAGGATAAAAATGTACAAAGAACAAAATTAAGACTGGTTTGCATGGTTACAGATTGCAGATGAAATTGAGTCCCAGGTGTGTAAGGTTGAATGTTTTAGACCATGGTCAGCCAGTGTGGTATATTGATTAAAGTGCTGGGTTAGGCATCTCGGAGACCCAGGTTCCTATCTCCACTCAGCCATTAATCTCTCTGTGTTCCTGGGGGTCAATCACTGACTATGGTTGCTGACTTTGAGTTGGGAAATTCCTGGAGATTTGGGTGTGGAGCCTAGGAGGGCATGGCTTGGGAATGGGAAGGACCTTAGGGAAGTGTAATGCCAAAGAGTCCACCCTCCAAAGCAGCCATTTTCTCCAAGGGGACTGATCTCATTCGAAGATCAGTTGTAATGGGGAAGGGAGGAGGAATTGCCAGACTTTACTGGGATACTGGCAACTCTATCACCAACTCTCAACCTAGTTTACCTCACAGGATTTTTTAAATGGAATAATGGAGGACCCTAAGATCTTTGGAGGAATGGCTTGATACAAGTGCAGTAGATATCTAATACAAGCATGTTGGGGCAGGAGAGCTAGCCTTGCCAACTCTGTCTTGGGAAATTTCTGAATATTTGAGGGCAGAGTCTGGGGAAAGCAAAGTTTGGGGAGGGGAGGAGAGGGGAAGGGAAGGGAGGGAGCTCCGCTGGGATGTAGTGCCATAGAGTCCACCCTCCAGGGAAACTGATCTCTGTAGTCTGGAATTCCAGGAGAACTCCAGGCACCATCTGGAGGCTGGCACTCCTAGCAACTCACATGTGGAAACAGCTACTAATGTTGTAGGCTAGTAAGTTTTCTTGGGCTCACTTGAAAGGCTGCAACAAAAGGCAAATTCCAGAAATGCATTCTCCACGGTCACTTGCGAAAATACTCTTAAGTGAAAGTTTTAATAAGTTTGAAACTGGTTTAACTTTCATAGGGAAACCAGTGAAACACCCTGTTTAAAAAGCAATTTACACCAGGAGAAAAGGTGCATTTTCTAGGAGTCATTTATATCAACACCTCCGCTAGATTTTAGAGAATGTGTTCCCATTAATTTGTAATCTGCAAATATGTTTTTTATTATTCATAATTATATTAAATTATGTAATATATTGTTTGTTTATTTGTTGTTTTGCTTTGTCAAAGAGCTAAACATTTAGGAAGTGCCTGCTTTACCTAACCCTACATCTTTAGAAGCCCTATGAATTTGGATGGAGAATGAATTTTAGCAGAGAAATCCCTAGCAGAGGAATTTAAAAAAAGAGAGCAAACAAGTTCAAGTTATAAAATATTGGGAATACAAATATGAAAAATCAAGTCATAAGTATAAATAATGTAGCTCAATAAAACCATTTATCACTAACATACTAATATCTGTATCTCTGAATCTTAGTACATGAGTTTGTGCGTGCAACTGATGTTAACATTTTGCATGTATAAAATAAAGTGAGCTTGCCTAATTTTCATGTAAGAATATTATACTTATATTGTTTATGTAAGATGTTATTTAATCAGTAAACTGTTAAAAATACAGTTTTTAAAAAAGCTAATTTAGCATTAGTATACACACACCCTGAAATAGAATTTTAGGTTATATGTGAGATATTAAGTAGTAAGATGTTATAATTTCAAGTGTTCTTTTCCTTTTCCACAATCATGTAAGAAGTTGACAGCAAGATAAACACTTTTATTTTGGATTTGCTTTAGAAAATTCAACTAAAGTGAAAGTGAAGTTAGCTAACTCTCATACTTTAGAGTTTAATCCTGCAAGTTTTCTTTCTAGTAGTCACAAATAATTTTTCAGGATTTCTTTCTTGTTTGCTTTCTTGTTTTCAATAGGGGGTCTTTCTGGAGTTTGTTTGAAAGATTTCCTGGTCACGCTGCAATTGATTCTTGCATAATGGGATTCTTGCCACTGCTAATATGTTGTTTTTCTTGAATGTAAGATTTCTCTTAGCCTCATTTTCTGCAGCATGAAAATTATTAAGGTTTAGTTTTAATTCCTAATGGCTGTGAAGAGAAGATTGAAAGGAAATACTTGAGAGAGTATGAATCAGAGAGAACAGAGGAAGTTAACTATAGAAGGAAAAAGAAAAAGGATGTTTAAAACCACAAAAAAAATATACCTTGTGTTGTGGGTGGGGCTTGTTTGTTTATATAGAAGAACTTTATGGCTAGATCTGATACAGAAGATCAGATACTTTGATTTAAAAATTCAAAGGAAAGTCAGTATAGTTTTCTTGCCATTTATTTTGTGTTATTATGACCACCACCCCCATCGCCATTCTCTCTGTCTTTCTTAGTTAACTTGCTACACAGAGTGAAAATTGCAGTCAAATGCTTTTGTATTTAAAACACTTTTCAGAAATGGCGCTCCATTTTTATCTAACAGTTAGCAAATGGATAGGCTCAGAAGATTATATATACTAAGCTAGAAATCAGAAAGAATATATGGGAAGCAAAGAAATGTTACAAAAACACACATGCTTTCATCTATCTCCAAAGCATAGTTTCTTGTTTAAATTGATAGACCTAACAGCTGAATTGTTTTCCAAAGTATGATATGTATATTTTAATTTACCATGTGCAAGTTAGTTGAAACAGCAGGAAATTTATATTGCAAACATGTTTTATTATACTAAATAGCTTGGAAGACATTCATAAATAACATATAAAAGAAAAACACCCGGTTTGAGGGCTGTACATGTTTCTAAACAGTTTTCCACTGGCAGCAGGGTTTTTTTTCCTGAAAAAAATTACTATAACTGTTTTGATAGAACTGATATTTTAAAACTTGATATCTAGTACCTGTTGAACATCCCTTGTAGTCATGTTATCCTTTCTGTTGCTGCATTATATTTCCTCATTATTTCTCCTGAATTTCTTTTATACGTATCTGACATTAAGAAATCAAAGTCATTTTTATCAGATTTTTAAATTTTAAAATTTTTACATTCTTCCCCATGTTGGGCCTGGGATTGTCATAAACCTTCCTTTCCCATAAGAAAATAAAGATTTTTGAAAGAACCACAGAGTGCTATCTTAGCAGTATTTTTCTACCAGTAAACCCTGTTGAATAGACTGGTAGGATTCAGAGTAAACCTGTTTAGGATTGCCATGTAAATGTTTCATTATGTGTATGTGAGAAGTCTAACTAACTTGAGAGGGAACATTCTGGGTAAAACAAAAGCGCATTTCTGCTTTCAATGAAGAGTCAAATTGCCTTTGCAGATGTATCAAGTAACAAAATAGCATCTCCCTCTCTCTTTTAAACTCAGAGAGCCCTCCCACCTTGTTCAAGAAATCTGTTTTATTTGACTGCTTTGATTTTAGGCCTCTGAGCCTCTTTCTTTCTAAAAAAATACATGGGGGGGGGGAATAACGCAACAACAGTGGAGCTCTGTAAAACTCTTCCTTAAAATGTAAAATGCCTTGGCCCTAAGATGTAAAAAGAGAAATTAAACTCTAGTAAATAACAGCTGAACAAAAGTTCTTTTCTGATTGTGTAATGAACATACTACTAGCTGGTTTCCAGGGGGACCCTGATTTTTGTTGTTGTTGTTCGAAGCTATGGTACCAGTAGTGGGATTTAATGAGGCACCTATTTCCTATTTTTTTCCAGAATAAAATGTGAGCAGCAGTTTCTCAAAGGCAGGGATAGTTAATTATTGACTGATTTTTTTAAAAAGATAGTTGAATCTAATCCCCTTTCAGTTGCTGCCAAGACATATTTAGGATCAGCTGCAACAGCCCATGCAAAATTCCGTATAAAATGCATTTCACTTTGTTTACTGAGTTGCGTTCCTCCCTATATGCTGAGTCAGGTTTGCAAATGCCCCTTATGGGAAAGGATGGTTGGAGTTCCTTGATCAGCCCTTTAAGATAGCAGATATTTTCCCCAAGTTATGGGATAATTACTGGTTCTGAGTTAGTTCCTAGTGAGATAATGTACATTAAAAGTACTCTGGACACTTGAAATGCCCTGTGCATAAATGCTCACTATTGGTGTTAATTAGAGGCAGAGATGAAAGAGTGTAGGTAATTTAGTATTAGAAAGTGGAGGGAATGTCAGAATGATGCTCAAATACACAAATTCACTGCAGGCCACAAAAAGCCAGGGAAAGCTCAATCTACAACAAATGTGTTAAGATTTCCAGTGTCATGGGACTCTTCATTTGTTTTTGCAACACCTCTTGCAAGAGCCTGAATGGACACAGGACCAGTCCTTGCTGCTTTCCTGCAATGAATGAGAGCCTTAAAAAGTTATTGTTCACCCAACAAGTCAAAAAAATAAGTTTGGCTTGGAAGCACAGGGATGTAGTCTTGGAGGGGGGATGGGAGAAGGGTTGAGGGGTCACAAGCGCTTAGCTTTTAGCCTCAGCGTGACCACATGGTTTTTTAAAAAGCATGAGATCACGTGCTTTTCTCTGGGCTCTAGCTATTCTGAACACATTATTGAAGGGGGGGGCGGAGGCCAGGGGGTTGAGAATGTAAAGTGGAAAGGCTAGTTTTTGTTCTGTAGGGTTTACCCATTCCCTGAAACGATCTAATTATTTTTTGTAATGATGTTTGAACAAGATGAAAATGTTTTCCTTAAAACGAGTAGTTTTTGACCAAACAAATTTTAATGGGGGAGAGGGACACAAAGCAAATCTCTTCTACATCGGCTCTTTTGTGAAATTCTTCTGAGAGGTGTTTCAAGCAAGCTAAAGTAAGATGACAGTATCTTGCTGAAGACACAGGCGATGAACGTCGATTGTAGCATAACGGATTCTGATCAAGCAATTTCTCCCACTTTTTAAGTTCTCATAATAGTTTATTTAAAAAAAGCGCAGGAATAAAATTATTGAAATATCAAGCCTACGTAACGTGTTGAGAATTCCAATTGAAAATAGATAGTTTCACTTCTTGAGAACTCTTGAAGGAGCATTAAAGCGGGCATTGCTTTAATTTAAAAATGGGCAAGGTGATGAAAAACATTGCGAGAAAGATAAATAGCATACCAGGAAGACTCGGTTAAATACCCCATTGAGCCACTAGCGTGTGAATTACCGTTCTTAACGTTAGGTACTAACTTAATAGAATTTCTACATCCTAATGCATTTCTCCCTTTAATCCATGTTATTGCAAGACGCACGAAAGGCGCTGGGCTCCCTCCCGACTTCTATTGGCCAAGTGGGACGGGCTGCAGCTGCAGGACACAATTAATTATGCTAATTGCGTGGGGAGCGGATGTGCTCCCTCCCCCCTCCTGATTCCATCCTCTTCTTTTTTGGCTGGTTGGTAAAAGGGGAAGGGGACGCCCAGTCTTGTGATCACATGATATTGTCTTCGCGCCACTTTCGTAAATCTTTTTTTTTATTGCAGCCTTTGGCACGGGACTTGCAAGGTAACGTGTTTCGCTTCCCTTACTCTTTCTCTTAGAAGCACAGCAAGCTCTTTGTTGAGGGAGGGGGGAACTTTGCTATTGGAAAAAGCGGTTTTCTTTCTTTCTCGTGTCGGGTCTTCCTCCTGCTCCGCTTCTTTTGCCTTCCGTTTTTCGAACGTTCACGGTAGTTCCTCGCAAGGTGCCTCGGGCTCCCGAGGCGGGTTCTGCGGGTCCAAGCAAGCCAAGCGCTGGAGCGGCTCTTCTTCAGCGCGCGCGGCCCCCTTTGTGTGCACACCCACCTGTAGGAGTGTGCGCGCGCTCGCCTGTTTTGCCGCAAGCGGCCGATCGTGCCTTTGCGAAAGGGGGTGGGGTGGGGTGGGCGAGCGGCTCTTTCTTTGCTCCTCGGGGCAAAGCTTGTGCCCCTGGGAGGGACTTTCCAAACTTCCAGGGGGCTTTTGGCGGTGCCTGCTTGTGCCGCCGTTCTCAGGCGTGGCAACAAAGCCCACGCGGCAGGATTGGGGGGGGGAGACTTAGCAGAGAGTCCCTGTACATGCAAGGTCCCAAGATTGTGCTCTTCACCGGTTGGCTTTCCCAGCGTTGCCCCCCCCCCGCCCTTTGTCTGGGGGCGCCTCCTTCAGGGGATGTGTGTAGATTGCGCCCGCGCGAGTGGACCCTTGTGGGGCTCCTGGGGCTGCATTGTTGGGCGTGCACATGGCGCGGGCGAGGAGGGGGCGCCTCCAGCCCGGCTCCGCGCAGTCGGGCCTTTCCGTGCACGGGGTGGGGGGAGAGGAGGCGCGTGGTCGGCAATGCGCATGAGCATGCACGCGGGGCACGCCGGTGCTTGTAGTTTCCCGAGCGTGCACCACCATGCGCTGCGAAGAGGAGGTGCGCCCGGGACACGAGGAGCAAGCTGGCCAGGAGTTCCTCGCGCGCCGCTCAGCCGGCTTCCCAGCTCCGGAGTGGAGGGGCTGCAGGAGCCTTTCCTGCCTGCTGTTGGGGGGAGTAATTTGGAAAGCGCCGCCCGTGGAGTTTGCAAACTTTGCGCGCCAGAGGGAGGAGGAGCGCGGCCGGCCAGCCAGGCGCGGAGACAAAGGGGGCCCCGGGCGCGCCGTCCGGGAGCTCTTTTCCTGCCTGCCGGGCGGTGCTTTTGAGGGGGTGTTGCGGAAGGGAGTGTGGTTTGAGGACCGATCCGCAAGTGGGCCCCTGGCCTGGAGAGTGGGAGGGGTGCTGGGCGGCGAAAACGCGCCGCGAAGTTTGAAGCGGGCGGGGGCTGCGCTCCCGCCCCCCTTCCCGTAGAGCTCAGGCAGGGTCTCATCCTCCGGGCGAGGGAGTGGCGGGTGGTGGGCAGCGCGGGGCCTCTTTGCCCGGCCACGCGGGTGGCGCATGGGTTTCGCAGCCATGGGGCGGGGGGGGGGGGCAGAGCCGAGAGCAAGGAGGGAGGCGGGGGCGGCCCCGCTTGGCGCGTTTTTGAGACTTTGAATGGAGGACTCGCTTCCCCACAATGCCGCGCTCCCTTTCTCTTTAATCGCACGAGGGGGGCCGGGGGAGCGCGCCTGCCTGCACGTGGCGCGGGCGCCCCAAGACGGGGCAAAGGGGGCAGGAGGGGGCCGGGGAGAGCCCTCTCCGCAAGCATCCTGCCTCTCAAGCAGGTATGAAGCTAGTAGGGGTCTTCACCCGGAAGGACCGAGATTCTTCGGGGAAGGGCTTCCCTCCTCAACCCCTGGAAGATTCCAAAAGCCTTAGGCTCGACCTGTTGGAAAAGGCAGAATTGTTGACTCCGAGGTGCAGACTCCTGGTTTGGTTTTTCTGTTAAAGACTAAAACTTTTTGGAAGACCAGAAAGACCTTTCTCTGTGGAAGGTTCCTTTAGTGCTTCAAGTTCCCTTTGAGCCTCTTTACTCCTAATGAGCTTTTTGAAACTGGTATTTGAGCCGGGTCCTCTTTAGACATTTGCAGAGATCCTTAATGGGGGCAGGGGGTGGATGGATTTCTGAGCCTGTGGACTGGTTGCAGTTTGCAGAGCATGAGGGGTGTGTGTGTGAAAGAGAAATGGGAGTAAAAGCTAAAAGTGGCTTTGCTTTTCTTGGTAGCTCACTTCTATCAGCAGATTAACCTCTTAAAAAAGTAGTAGTAATGAATGGATAATTGGTAGGTGAAACATTTCAAGAAGGTGAGGATGCAAGAGTACGAGTCTTGCAGAATAAATTTGAACACCTCCCTTATCCTCTCTTGTCCCCCCAGAAACAAATGGTCAGCTCAGACTTAGAGAGTAGGGCCCAACTGAGCTGCAGAAAGCTAGTGAAAGCTAGTAAGGAGTCTCTTAGTGTACTCCTAGGTAGGAAGCCTTGAATAAAAACTTCTGACTTGAATTGAAATTCTGGTGTAATGAAAGTGGGCTGCTTTGATCTTTTTAAGGAGCCCCTTTCTCATCTAAGTGGGGGCACCTCTTGCCACTAATATCTGGAGCCATTGAAGTTTCCTAAGTGATCTTGGGACAGACACTTAAAAAGCCTAACCTATCTCACAGAATGGTGGTTGTGAGTAAAATGGAGGAGGGGAGAATGATGATGTAAGCTGCTTTGGTTCTCATTACTGGGGAAAGTGTGATACAAGTATCTAAGGTTATTTGATGGCTAATCAGTGTACATGTTTTGTTCTGTTTTTTAATCTAAATTTATATTTCAAACCTGAATTTGTAGGTACGGCCTTCAACACATCAGAAATTTAGACAATTTGCTACATAACTAATTTATGGAGAGGCAAAGGAGCAGCAGTTGTAGAACCCATTGCCAGATTGGGTGTCTCTAAGTGCACCTACTTTCCCTTCTGTCTCTACCCTGGTTCCAGTTGCCATCCCAGATACACAAAAGTTATACAGGCAACAGTTTGCAGAGTTGCAGCTTTGATTGCAGATAATTGGCTTCTTAGCATGTTGAGAATCTACCTCTAAGTTTTCCTTCTCATTATCTAGATAATCAACCTTGGGGACACTATTTTGGGTAGAAACGTGATATACAAATTTTAAATAAATAAACCCATCTTGTGAATTCTACCTTAGTGTGAATTCGTATTAACATGTTTTCTCCTCTCCATTCCAGCAGCTGTTCCCTGGAACATCATTGGTCCTTGGAATAAGAAACTATTTTGGGCAACATAAGTGTTCCTGAAAGGAAGATGCAAAGGGTCAAAAGTCTTCGGAGTTGTGGACAAGCCTTGAGTGGTGCAAAAGTGCTTATAGTGCAGGTAGCATGTTGATATCTACTGCAATATCGGCACTTCGGCTTCATTATGGCAATCTGTCTGGTTGCTTCTGGTTTCAGGTGGAGCCAGAGGGCTGGGTGGCTACTTATGGCTGGGATGCCAAAAGGCGGCTTGTGCTAAGGTGCATCTAGTGCAGTTAGTGAAGTAGCTTAGAATCTACTGCCCTGAATGCTCCTTCTGGCATAAGTGGCTGACAGTGAGTCTTGGCTAACCTTGCAGGGTCAAGTGGAACATGGAAGAGCTCAAAATATAAGCTTTGTGGATCTTTACTTTAAAACCTGTAGAATGCTTTCAAAGATGATAAATCGCATGAACTGCCTCTGGGCCTTGATGATGGTCTGTAGGTAATACAGAGAATGCCATATACCAATAGCTGAAATTGTTCAAAAGGAAGGTAGAATGTGTACTTAACAAAAAGTAACAAATAGTTCATTACTCTGAACAAACACCTATGAAGTCTTAAATTGTCAGTTGTCTTGATCGTGCATTCTTCAAGTATTCATTAGTATATATTACAATAAATTGAAAGCATAATATTTTACATCCTAATGCACCCCCCACTCTCCGATTGTTTTGTCATTATTCAGACTCCTGTGCAAAATACAACTTGAGTTTTGTTTGTAAATTTAATATGTAGGACTCGGAAGGATCATGAAAACGATGGACTCATTGCAAGATACTTAGAATAAATCTGAATACTTTTCTTTAAAATATAAAGAAAAACAGGAAGGAAAGGAAGAGAAGTGCATGGTTCTAAGCGCATCATGAGATTTCTTAAAGGTAGTCGAAACATTCTCCCCCGTATTTAGAAAACGTGTTTAGGAGGTTCCTGTGATTTTGGTTGTAGTAATGCAGAAAAGTTGCAGGCACGTTCCTCTGCCAGTGTGGATCCTGTGCTATGGAGTTCATCATGCTTCTCTTGTCCTTGCAGTAGCAAAGTGCTCATAGTGCAGGTAGTTGTTCACCCAAATCTACTGTAATATGGGCACTTACAGTACTGCTGGATCCAAAAGCACCTTGGTGTCCATGGAATAGCCGGGAAGACTTGTGCTGATCTACAGTCAGTTTTGCAGGTTTGCATCTCAGCTTGATGTCTGTTGCTGTGCAAATCCATGCAAAACTGACTGTGGTGATAGTTGTGAGCAGTAAAGGACTTCCAAGGTGGGGGAGGGCAAGGAAGGTGGGGGTGGAGAGATGAGCTTCCCCAGCATCCAAAGGCAGCTTGAAACTGATTTCTCCCTGGGTTGGGATTTGTTGCATTACTTGTAGGTTCACTGAAGAGTATTGCACTTGTCCCGGCCTGTGGAGGAAAAGAAGGCTTTCCCTCGGGAGTGGGTACCATGGTGTATAAGAGGGAGGATGGGGGTGGGAGTTGGCCAGAAGCTGTGTTTTGCTGTTGTCGGGTGGATCACGATGCAATTTTGATTAGATTAGCAGGACGAAAATTGCACGGTATCCATCTGTAAACCGCAGGACCTTCGTTGCTGACAGGTGTTGGTCTTGTCAGTACTTGGGGCACCAAAGCTACATGAAGAGAACAGTGATTGCCTTTGGAGAGGGCTCCTTAGGGGACTGGAAGTTCTAAGCCTAGGCACTGTAATCTGTTTGTAAAATCAAGAATTGTTGAGAATAAGCGTTATACAAATGCTGAATTCATGTGGGTGTTTGCCTCTTTTAATCGTGGCTTGTTAATTTCTGGAAAAAAAATAAAATGCTAGATCCATTTTTGTTTCTGATTATTGATTTTAAGCTGGTCTCCCCCCCCCCCCCATGCTCCCAACTTGTACAGTTGGCGTGTTCAAAGTCTAAGGATGTCATCTTGATTTTTTCAGTGTCGCGGGGATGTTCGGGCAGCAAGATGGCCTTTTTGATTTCATATGTACTGTGTGGGTACAACTATTAAAAATGGTAAAATTAAACAAGTCCAGTGGTGCCTTGAAAAATAATAGAATTTATTCTAGCAGAAACTTTTGTGAGTCAACACTGGCTTCATCAAGTTTTAAGAAGTTGCATAGGGGAGAAGGGTCAGTTGGTGTAGAGTACAATCTACTGCCTCAGTCCTGCACTGACTCACTCTGGTTGTAGTATAAGCCATGCATTTTCTGCAAAGGTGGTCTATTGCCAGCTCACAAGTAGGTGTCTGAGTTTGTGGGGCTGCAGCCTGAATCTGTAAGAAGGAGAATAAAGGACACCAAATAGGAACAAATTCAGAGTTTGCACCAAAACAAAATCATGACTGTAAATAATCCAGGGGAGTTAGCCGTGTGTAGTTGCAAAATAGTAAAAAGTCCAGCAGCACCTTTAAGACTAACCAGCTTTATTGAGGTGTGAGCTTTTGGGAACCACAGCTCTCTTCATCGGATGCATCTTAAAGGTGCTGTTGGACTTTTACTATGGCTGTAAATGTCTCGTGTTTGCTCAATAAAGAAGGGTGCAAATGCGCCAGCAGGCACTAATCTTAGTACCCTTTTAGAAGATCAAATGGCTTCCTTTTGTAGAGGAGCAGTTACTGGCAGTTGACTGGGTGGGGAGTGGAGAAAGAAACTTACACAGGAGTCAATCACTAACTTAACAGAACTTTCCTACTGTGACAATGTCTTTTGTAGACCAGTTCTGATAAAGAAGGCTGAAGCAACAGATGGTTAATGCCCCAATCTAAAAACATGCTGGACACTGTTACAATCAATTGTGTTAGCTCCAGCCCTGCAGTTGAGGGCTGCCATCTCAAAGCCTTTGTTTTCTGGTGCTCTAGTCAGTTACAAATATATTGAGAATGACCCTGCAGTGAGAGCCACATCCAGGAAGAAATAAAAAATCCCATGAGAGTTGCTGCTGGAGGCATATCCCACTGTTAACAGCTACTGCCAAAAAAAAAATCGCTGTATGTGAGGCAAAAGTCAGCTGCGTTTAAAAGTCAACTTTATTAATAAAATTAGAGAAAGGAAATTAGTCAATCTTACTGAAAAAAACGGCTTTGTCCAAACATTTCAGAGGAAATAGTCTTGATTTTTTTCCTTTCCACCACTTGATGGCAGGCTGTTTCTAAAGGAAAAACTCTGTCTTGAAGTGAGCAGTTCAGGGGGTATTCTTAGGAACATGCTTAAATTGTAGTCTACTAGATACCTATAGTCTACTTTTTCCTGAGTTAGGGATCCAAAACAGCTTATGACATTCTCCCCTCAACAACCCTGTGAGATAAGCTAATTTGAAAAGGCGAGTGACCAAAGGTCACCTAGTAAACTGACATCTCAGAGTGGGGATTTGAATTTGGGTCTCCCCAGATCTCAGTCCAGCACAAAATTCTACAATCTAAAGCAATAGAGGAGGTGTGGAAGTGTGTTTGGGCTCATGGAAACTGGCCCCAATAAGTATATTAGTCATTAAGGTGCCATTAAAAAAAAAACAGTTGGGAATGTAAGGAAAAAAAGCTTTTGTGTATGAGTAGAGCACTGCTGGGCCTGCGGAGTGAGAAGTGCCTATTTTATTTAGATGATTTCTGTGCTTTCTCCTTGCAATCTTCTCAAGGCAGCTAACAATGAAACAACATAAGCCCTATAAAAGTTGTAACAATAAAAGCCCAACATAACCTATTTCCAGGGTAAATTACAATTTCCATGTTTGCTAAAATTTCTTGTATGTCATTATCTCTTGGTGCATGAATCGTCTAGCTGGTCCATCTAAGCCCAGCGTTGTCTAGTCTGTGGGGCAGCAGCCCTCCTCTTCAAGGTTTTGGAGAGATTCTGCTATTTGAATTTATTTTGCTTATATATTCAAGGGATTGCACCACTGGACTCTACTCTAGAACTGTAAACTATATTATCCTACGGATTTCTTCCTGAGCATATTGTCCATTTCTGTGAGTAGAGTTATTTAGCTCGGCTGTCTTCATTGGTCCTGTTCCTTTTTGTTCTGTACAGAGCCAAACCATCTGTTTCCACAGAAAGCTCCATGGTTTTTTTACTTAAATCTCTTGCATTGCTACTGTTAGGCTTTTAAATTTTTAATTGATTTCTTTGCGGCTAGCCCTCAACATGGCTTTTCTTCAGTATATACCCACAAAGTCTTGAATCTGGAAAAGCTAATGAGATCTTTAATCTGTTAGTCCTCTCAGTTTTTGCAGTCATCCCCCAGTGTATTGGTTCTCTGACAACTTTATTGGGTGATTGCTGGATAACTTGAAATTTGACTGAATTTCTTTCCCTCTCTAGGCCTTCAACTTTGACTTGATAAGGGAGTTGAGAGAAATTGATATTAATGAGCGACCAACATTGAATCCTTGTTTTTTAGTTTTTAATGTGGCGCTAATATGTAGGAGTTGACATGCTTTGCTGGATTTATGGGTTTTATTTCTTGTTCCCTGATACCTTGACTCAGAAAATGTGAATTAGGTCTTGGTGCAGTCACTCCCTAAACTCTGAGAAGCCATCTCACAGCCTCAACAGAAGTCCCATAAACACTGAGGATCAAATGTCCATGCCAGATGATGGCCAATTGCCATTCCCTCTCTCCAGTCTTTCAAACGTTCACTTCCATCCCAAATTCTCTGTTCCCTTGAGTGAGTGCCTGTGCCATTGGAAACAGTTGGTCCTTAACAGGCCATTCTTCTCTCCTGTTGCCAAGATCCCTTTCCCCCAGCCCATGCAAAAATCCCCTCCTAGAGGGCAGTGTTTCTAAACCTGAACCCACTATACAGGCAAACCTATTTATATCCTAAAATATAATTTTACAATTTCCCCCTTCAAGACTTGGGAGAGCCCCCCCCCCTTAGAGGAGCCAATACTCAGTAACAGGGAACACAACCACAAAAAGCGTGCGCGCGCACGTGTGCGCGCGCGTGCAGAGTGCCATTAGTGTTTTTGACCTTCAATAAAACGAATGCAGAAACCTACCCTGAGGAGTTCACAGTCTACCAGCATGGTGGTGGCATTACTATGTTGGACTACAGTCTAGGAGACCAAGATATGACGCACCGCTGTAATTAGGGTTGCCAGGACCCAGTGTGGAGGGGAGAAGGGGGAATGAACGGACCTGGCACTGGCTTTGTGCCTGGTTGTTTTTGAGTGTGCTCCCGGTGTGTGCAATGGCATCACTTCTGGGAAGTGATAACTGTTTTCACGCTGGCTACAGGCGTGCTCCTGCATTTTGCGTGTGGCAAATTCAGTCAGGGGCTAAAATTGGCCCCAGCGAAGCACGGAAACAAGCTCACAGCTGGCGTGTCAATGTCACTTCAGGAAGTGATGTGCCCCACAGGGAGGGCGTCCGGTGTGTGCTTTGCTGGATTGCCTGCTGGTGGTGGGCAATCTCTGAGGGGTCTTGCCAGCGATTGGCAGGCAACAGGCCAAACCCCCAGGAGACTACCCGCCACTGGGAAGAGCCTAACTGCAATGAAAGCTTGCTGGGTGATGTTGGGACAGTTACATACTGTCAGTTTAACCTACTTCACAGGGTTGATGTGAGGATAAAATAGAGGAGGATATAAATGAAGTAAATAAAAATGATTTCCATTACCCTTAGTCACATCTGAATTACTTGACAGTAGGATAGGAGGGGATGGTAACTGTTGTGAACTACTTCAGAAAAATAGTATAAGTTAACAGTATTAAACAATCCTGACATCTCTCTCCTAGTGATAGTTGTTTTTCTGTCTCTTCCTTAAGCAGTGCTAGCTTCAGGTTTTTGGAGGAGGTGTGCACAGAACAGTGTGCATCTCTCCTCAGTACTGCGGCCCGTATTCATCACCTTTCTCTGGGCCCAGTTCCCAGGTCTCTGATGAAGGGAGCTCTGACTCTTGAAAGCTCATACCCTGGAAATCTAGTGGGTCTTTAAGGTTCCAGTGGACCTGGATCTTGCTGTTCTACTACAGACAAACATGGCTACCCATCTGAAACTATCATACGATGCTGCCTGCTTTGCTGAAAGCCTATGCAGTCTTTAGTCTTGGCTCTTAGTCAGAGCAAACCTAGTATATATAGTGTAGCAATTAAAAATGCTGGATTAGGAATCGGGAAAGCATTCATATTCCAACAAAAACATGAAGATTGCTGCATAACCTCAGACCAAGCACCCACTCATCTGGACCTTCCTCTCAAGAGTTCTTGTAAGGATAAAATGTGAGAGAGGAAAGCCATGTATTTTTTCTGAGTTCAGTGAAGGGATAAAAAAGTGATAGAATTGTATTAGTGCATATTAAGCCAACTGATCCCATTATCAGAAGCTACTGATTGCATCTACTCCCCCCTCCCCTCTCCACCTATATGACCAGTTTCTTATTACCCTCCATGCATCTGACGAAGAGAGCTGTGACTCTTGAAAGCTTATGCTACAGTAAAGTTGGTTAGTCTTAAAGGTGCTACTGGACTACACCTCTGAGGATGCCAGCCACAGCTGCTGGCAAAACGTCAGGAACTACAATGCCAAGACCACGGCAATACAGCCCGGAAAACCCACAACAACCATCGTTCTCTGGCCGTGAAAGCCTTCGACAATACATCGTGCTACTGGACTCTTTGATTTTATTAATCTTCTGTTACTCTGGCCCGTTCTTTCTTCCAATGGCATCTTTTGTACTGTTGAAATTTAGACTGAAAGCTCTGAGGGTCAGGGAGCTGTTCTCTCTGTGTACATGGCTCTGTAAAATGCCTCTTGTGTTGATAACAGTTCTAATCCAGAATGCAGTGTGTCTCTCCAAGAGAGTGCCCTCTAGAGGAGCAAAAATCTTTACAACTTCCCTGCTCCTAGCTCAAAAGTAGAGCAGGCAGTGAATTAATAACACATTATCAGGAAAGAGAGCAATAAAATAACATGGAATCAGAGGGAGAAAACCCGATTCTGAAAGCACAAGTGATACATTATAACAGTAGCTAGATCCTACTGAACATTTTTAATTTTGGAAAGATGCCTGAGGGTGACATAATAGCAATAAAGCAAAAACCCCAGGATCTATTATCACCATAGTGATAGGGCCAAAAGATAAATATTGGCTCTCTGAGGTGCTGCTGAATGTCCAGTGCTGTGGGGACTGTAATAAATCTTTTACCTTTTATAGTTTTTAAACTCCACTTTGAAAGGAAACAGATGAAATACTTATCCCTTTGCAAACAACTCACGGGGGCAGGGTGTACTCATCATTTCTTTGAGGCTGGATAAGGAACCAGTTGCAAGTGCAAACTAGCTCATAATTTTTGTGTCAGACCCAGGGGGAAAGCTACCACAAAGCATGGATAACATCTACCAGCACGGGGCCCTGATGCAAAGAGCAGCCCTCGAGTCAATGATAATTTTTATCTCATGGCTTTCCCTGGAAACAGAAATTGTGTGTGGACCTTTTGGGAAGGATTAGCAGGTTGCCTCTGGGCTTCATTAAAGCTTGGCCCTGTACAGTTCTGCTCATCCCATCTCAAAAATGATTCTTTATAGCTAGAAAAGGGCAGCTCAAAATGATTAAGTGGCTGGAACACTTTCTCTACACAGACAGGCTAAAGAGTTTAGGTTATTTTAGTTAAGAAAAAAAAAGTTGGCAAAGAGAGGACAGCATAGAGATTTATATAGAAAAATATATGGAGAAAGGGGAGACAGAAGAACTCTCCCTTTCCCAATGTTTTAATAATGTGGGTTCACCTGTTGAAGTTGATGAGCATTTGATTCAGGACAGATGAAAGGACATCTTCATACTTCATGTAATGTTATTACGGAAAACTCTTAAGATACGCAATAGCTGCTAGCTTAAATAGCTTTACAAGACAATAGAGCATAGCAGTGTATTTAAATAGAACTTCTGTGTTCAGAGACAGTGTGCCTCAATACTAGTTGTTTGGGGAAAATATAGTTGCTGGATTAGGTGGATCTTTGGTATGTTCTGGCAGGGCTCTTCTTCTGTTCCTAGGAAGTTTACATGGCAAGTGTTCAGTCATCCGAGCAAGTTCTCTAAAGCTGTACTGCCATGGTCTTGGCATTGTAGTTCCTGACGTTTCGCCAGCAGCTGTGACTGGCATCTTCAGAGGTGTAGCACCAAAAGACAGAGATCTCTCAGTGTCAAACTCTGAGAGATCCCTGTCTTTCGGTGCTACACCTCTGAAGATGCCAGTCACAGCTGCTGGCGAAATGTCAGGAACTACAATGCCAAGACTACAGCAATACAGCCCGGAAAACCCACAGCAACCATTGTGCTTATATTGTCGGAGGCATTTCACGGAGGCCGTGAAAGCCTCCGACAATATAAGTTCTCTAAAGATTGTTACAAGAGCAACAACTTGAAAACGTTCCTGCAATACAAAGTTCTCTGCCTTTGAAGAGGGCCTGTAGTTCGGTGAGAAGGCATCTCATATGTACAGGGGACGTCTCCAGATGCCCAGACATCTTCAGTTAAGCAGGTGCAGGAAACCTTTCTCTGAGATGCTGAAAACGGACCACACTCAACAAAATGGGCCAGAGGCCTGATTGAGAGCAAGGTGGCATCATATAGTCCTATCAGTTGTTTCTTCCTGGTCTGTAACATCTGTGTATCTTTGCCCAGTGGATAAATGCTCAGATCCAGCCTTGCTCATAGTTTTCTTAACACTGGGTGGATTCCGACCATGCTATGAGTCTCCACACTGGGATGCCATTGGTCAGCCAATTCTCTGTTACCAGCTTCTTGAAATAATTTGTTTGCCAAGCTATGGCCTGCAAATCCTTAATGTCTATTAACAGATGTTATATTTTCATTCTACATATTTATATTTTTAAAACACAAGATGAATGATTTGTGTTTCAAGAGTCTGAATTTCACAGCAAGTCCCTGAAATCTATAATTATGTGTGTGAATTTTTTTTCCAGTTAGAAGAAAGAAATGAAGCACTTTGCAATTAGCAGCTGTGTTGGTGGAGATGACTTTTGGGTTTCCTGGATAATAGCTACATTTACCCTCTTTCATATTAAAAGTCTGGTATCTTTTAGTTAATTGCTATATTATTAGAACTGACATTGGGTTCCAAAGGTTTTGGAGTGTGAGGCAATGGAAAAAAACAGAGCTAAATCTGTTCTTTTAAAAAGTTGTGAATTATTTTTTTAGAAACATGGACAGCACCTGCTTTAAGGCAGTAGCGCCAGTCATGCATGATTAGGGCCAATATGTTATGCACAACTGTGACAAAACCTCAAGAGTCCTCAACTTCTAAGGAAATTAAACTTTGGAGTGGGAGGAGGATATTTGAAGCAAGAGGCAGAGAAAGAGTTAAACACTCCCCATCCTCCTCCCCACCCCCACTTCATTGTAGATTTCCCCAATCAAAGCTTTTCTACAGAAGGAAGGGGTGCTTGGGAGTTTCATTATGTGCATTACTTCAAAGGTAATGGGGGGGGGTCAGGAGAAAGAGTCTTTCTGTCAGAGAAAGACATGTTTTCTACTTTAAGTGGTCAATGTTTGCTCCAGTGATAAGTTGAGTGACACCTTGCCATGCAGTGCTTGCATACAGTTTTTAAAAGTGTGCATTCCTGTGTCCTGATTCTTCAGCATAGCCATGCTTATCTGCCTTCCCCCACCCACAAAATATTGCCATCCACAAAGCTACTTATTTATTGTAAACCTTTCAGCCTATCTGCAAATGGCTAAAAAGGAACACTTTCCTATCTGCCCCTGCATCAGTGCTGCTCCATTTTGTGATATCGTTTCATTCATTTAGGAGTTGTGACCTCTACCTGTGCTGGGGCAAATATTCAATTTTAAAGGTGAATGAACGGGAGCATAGCCATTTTTCACCCTCCATTGCAGCAAGGTCATCCTCCCATCTGTTCTACAGGGACAGCATGCTACGCTACTTTAGGTGGGAAAAGTTTGTAGTACTAGGCAATGGCTAAAATATTTATTTATTTATATGATTTATACCCTTGCTGATATTTAAAGGAAAGTTAATGTAGCATGGTTTTAGAATGTGGGATCTGGTCTCGGAAGACCTGAGTTCAAATATGCACTCTGCTGTGAAGCACATGGTAAGCAACAGAAGTGGGAACCACCCTGGAAAACACACCAAAAATGTCTACAATGCAAATAGTAATATATTCAAGCAACTCATACAATACATACACAGCCACTAAAGTGCAATGTGCTTTTTTACAGATATTTGTGCAACTCTACAATCCTTCAATATACTTATGACCATGTATGTCAGTTTAAACATAATTAGGAGTTTATAGTCACTGTGAAAGCATGAGCCCCACTCAGAGAGACTCTGGGACAAGCTGAAGAACAGTTCTCAATTATTTCCAAGATAAGTGTCTTCTTTCCTTATCTTCCTCAGCTGAAACAAAGTGGAGACACGGGGCAAATCCACACTCATGCATCTTGCGCTGTCATGACAATTGCCTTCATTTCACTACCAGGCTGTGCATCCTCACATCCACCCTTCTAGTGCGTCTTCATGGCACAATCAGTTCTCCACACGCCACTGAGTAAAGCGTCACAGTGGGCGGTTCCATCCTCCGCCATCAGAATTGACGGCGCACGTCACTTCCCGTTTTTTTTTTTTTTAAAGGGTCAGTTATCCGGTATACTGATATCTTGACTCCGGTGACCGTTTCTTCCTCCGCAAACTGCTGCTCACTACGGTTGGTTTACCAGTATACCGACCTTTATGCACTGTGAAAAAAAAGGGGAGAAAACAG
Organism: Eublepharis macularius; assembly: GCF_028583425.1. NCBI lineage: Eukaryota > Metazoa > Chordata > Lepidosauria > Squamata > Eublepharidae > Eublepharis > Eublepharis macularius. Next base: position 41,615,420 of record NC_072802.1, read on the forward strand.
ATTTCCGCGAATATCACGTGGTTTGGAGGGAAGGCGCAATAGTGGCGCGGTGATGGCAGGGAACACGCAGAATGGGAAAGCGTATGAGTATCTGCATGAATAGCGCGCCAATTGCGAAAAAGCTGAGGAAACAAATATGTAGTGTGGATTCGGCCGCAGCTGCTCTGCCCAAACTGGAACTGGTTATCAATCACACAGCTTTTCGTCTTGCGGACTTCCTCAGGAGCACACAGTTGATCCACCATTTGTACATTTCTCCAATCATAACCCAGAGCACAACGCTGATTGGAATCGCCTCGCGTATGCACTCTGCTATGAAGCACATGGTGGCTTTAGGTCACATTCAACCTAATCTAACTTGCAGGATTGTTGAAAGGATAGAAAGGAGGAGGAGAGAACTGCTTAAGCAGCACTAAAGGCAAGATTTAACGTTTTATAGATGGAATGAGGCCAAAGGTGGCATGCAACATAAAGTTAAATTTAACTCGGATATAATTGTAGAATGCAATATTAAACATTTCTAAAACCAAGAGCAACATAAAAACATTCAGGTTGTGGCGATGTTAGAGTCTTCAACTAGGATCTGGAAAAGCCAGGTTCAAATCTCCATTTACCATGGAAGCTTGCTGGGTGACTTTGGCCCAGTCTCTCAGCCTAACCTACCTCATGGAGTTGTTGTGAGGATGAACTGTAGGAGGAGAGAACAGCATGAGCTTCTTTGGGCCCCATTGGGGAGAAAAGTGGGCTATAAACCTGAAACAACAGTAAATTAAAAACAATCACAGCCATTAATAAAAAACAGACTTTACCAATAAAACCGCTAGAATGGATAAAAACAATGTTCATTGTGTAGATATTTAAACCATGTACTCTAAACCCAGAAAACATTTCTGAGGCAGTTTCCAGCACCAGAAAAAGAACCAGGGTGGCACAATTATTAAAGTATCAGACTAGGTCTGGAAGACGCAGGGTTTTTTAAAATAACTTTTTATTTTATAACTTTTCCAATAACAACAATAAACATCTATATAACATTAACACAATCAAAACAATGTAAAGATTATTACAAATCCCAGTAAATGTTAATAAAAAGCAAAATCAATGTATTTCTGTGCAAGGTATTGTTTTCAATTGCATAGTTAGAGATATAGAAGCACACTACCCAAAAACCCAGTGAAAGGTAAATAAATCAAAGGTTAATAAACATGTCATATGAAATTTACTGAATAATCAAAATGGAAAAAATCCACAAAGTGTTAATAAAGGAACAATATCAAGACACAATGAGCAACGTGATTATTCCAAACTTCAGGCTGAAGAAACAAGGGTGAACAAATTTAACATATGCACAATGGCAGAGTCAATAAACACATTATTTGCACAATGGCAGGGTCAGTACACACATTATATCCAAGTGGTGATAATAAATTCCAGGAGACACACTAAACAAACAAGTAAATAAATAAATGAATGCCAGAGTTCCTCCACAGCCAGTGTCTGGACCCAGTGAGCCCATTCTATATTTCATTAGAGATATAAGCAAAGAAAGGGAACCATTTTTCTATAAAACAAGAGTTATAATTAGGGTTGTCTGCCATAACTAATTGGTCTGAAATTTTGTCCATTATCAAAAAATCTCATACCTTTTGCATCCATTATTTTATCGATGGAATCTTGTCGGATTTCCAGTTTTGAGCTATTACTGTTTTAGCTGCTGTTAACAATAGAGAAATAAAGTCTCTTCTTAGTGCAGGAATAGAATTATTGTCCCACAGGTGAAGTAAAAAGATTCCCGGAGTATTTGGTATTGAATATCCTGTAATTTTAGTTATATTGTTAGAGATCTTATTCCAAAAGTACTGTATTTTATGACAAGTCCACCAACAATGAAAAAAGGTACCTATATCACCGCAGCCTTTCCAACATTTGGGGGAAGACCCAGGTTTGAATCCCCACTCTGCCACAGAAGCTTGCTGGGTGACCTTGGGCCAGTCATACTCTCTCAGCCTAACCTACCTCACAGGCAAGAAGAACGATGTAAGCCTCTTAGGGTCCCCAGAAAAAGGAGAAAGATAAATGAAGTATATAAATAATTGCCACAAAAATTAAAGAATTAAAGCAGTGTCCAGCCAAGTGAAAGTATACCATCTAAAATAAGATGGTTTTAACAAATCCCTGGAAATCCAGAAGCCCAGAGGGGGGTGGGGGATGAGGAAACCTCCTAGGGCAGGGATGTTGCCCTGCTTTGGAGGCCACAACTGGAAAAGTCCTGCAATTCGGAGGCACGTGTTGCTTGTGTAGAGAAGGCCTCAAACTGATTTTAGCTATCAAAGTAAGATACGGGAGACCAGCCCTCTCCCAGGTACTTAAGTTTCAGCTCTCCAAACAAGCACACTGGATAATGTCTGGAATGCTTCTCGAGTCAGTGCTGAAACAGGAGTGCTGGTCTAGGGTGTTCCCTGCATCAAGACAGCCTCTTAATTTCGTTCAGCTAAGCTCTACACTCTGCCTTGTAGTCTGAACCCAGAATTCCACTGTCCAACAGAATGTTGAGATGCTTTAGCAAGTAGAATACAGCCTCACACTATCCCGGCAGTAATAATTATTCTGTATTTCCACAGCAGATGCTGACATTTTACTCTGATGTCCCAGAATTAAATGTCAAGTTATTCCTGTTTAAAATGTAACATTTACGTTTTTTCAAATGTTTCATCTGCAGCTGTATTTTTACTTGACTGGCTGCTCAGAGAGGGGGAGGATAAGGGAGAAAGACTCCTTGGAAGAGCCAGCTTGTCTGCAGAGCCAGGACTACGTTGTCTGGAGACCATGAAACCCACTGTCCAGGTGGTCATCTTTAAGGGGTGGCTTTCTTGGTGTCCTGACATTCTTGTTTGGAATTTCCCAGTTTAGATTGAAGGCACAAAATAAAAGGTTTATAAAATTATGCATGGGGTGGAGGAAGTGGAGGCAGCATACTTTTCTTCCTGTGAGTGGGGCTGCCATTGATGCAGAGGTGCCCAGCAAACAAGGCAAGGGTCATTGGTTCATTGCGCCCTTGTGGAGTTGGCAGAAACAACCAGCCACACAAATTGCAACACAATACCTATTCTGTACTTCTGCTATCTTGTACAGTGAAGACGTTGCACCTTTGCCCTCAGGAGTTATGTAGAAAGATGTGGTAAGCTTCTGCTGTAGCAGGACTTTCTCTCATGTGGACCTCCACTTGTGGAATGTTCTCATCAGGGATGTTCACCAGGTGCTTTAACATTTCCCCACCTATCGCATGGCTAAATTTCTGGAAGATTTAAATATAGCACAGGATTTTTAGGAGGCAACAACATCTCAGACTCCCAGACTAAGGCATTACAGTTTGAACTGGGTATGCCTCCAGACAAACCAAAGGACAGTTGTTATACTCAATATAATTAATTGAGCCTTATTTAAAACACAAGCCCCTTGTTACAAGCAGCAGCAATGCAGTTTTTGATCAGACATTTTATGAAGATCCACTAGTAAAAAAGAGGGCAGAGAAAATGACCTACACTAGAAAGTAGAAAGATAGAAAATAGCTGCTGGGACAGGTCATTCAGAGATTCAGGCTGAGTTGCCATCGATAGGCAGATGAGGCTCATCTCTATCTCACATTTCTAGCACACTCCAGGGAGGCTGTGGAAACCCTGCACAGGTGCCTGGAAGCAGTTTTGGGATGAGTGGGGCTAATAAACTGAAACAGAATCCTGACAAAACACAGGTGCATCTGGTGAGGGAAAAGTTTGACCCAGGAATGGGGATCTCTTCTGGATGGGGGTGCACTCCCCCTAAAACAGCAGGTTTTTAACTTGGGGGTGCTGCTGGACCTGGGCCTCCTGTTGGATAAACAGGCTGGAGCAGTAGCCAGTGAGCTTTTCACCAGCTTTGGTTGGTAAGCCAGCTGCAGTACTTTGAATAGGGCCTGGAAGCAAATTCCTCGGCAAAAAAGATCTTGCAACTGTAATGCATGCCCTGGTAACATCTAGATTAGACTACTGTAATGTACTCTGTATGAGACTGCCCATGAAGACTGTCCAGAAGCTACAGATGGAAGCTACAGAATACTGGGACCAGAACATTGACTGGAGTGGGACGTAGAGACCATATCATTTCAGTCATTCCATCAGAACTGGCTCCTAATTTGCTTCCAGGCCCTATTCAAAGTACTGGCATTGACCTTTAAAGACCTATGAGGCTTAGGACCAGCATACCTGAAGGACTGCCTACTCCCATATGAACCTACCTGACCACTCAGGTAATCTTCAAATGCTCTGCTTCAGGCGCTCCTGCCATCTGAAGCTGGACAGGCAGCAACCCAAGAAAGGGCCTTCTAAGTTGCGGCATCCAAGCTCTGAAACTCGGGAGATCTGCATCTCTGTAGAGTTGCCAGGTCCCTTCGCTCTCCCAGTGGGAGACTGGGATGCTGGCTCTTATCTCTCCCCCTCTTCTTCCTTTCATCATGCCACCTCACGTCTAGGAAGCAGCCCCCGCTGGCCAGGTAAGTGGGGGTGGGGGGGAGGTGGGAGCAGGGGATCCCCTGCCCTGGGCAGGGGAATGGCAAGCCTAGAGTCTCCCTCTATGGTCTTCTGCCATTGGTGAAGACTTATTTGCTTTGTTTGGCATTCCTCCAACCATTATGCCTTATCTTATTCAAAGATGTACAATAAGAACTTAGCAGGGGAAACCATGTTTTGCAAATATGAAAACTAAAGCAATTTATCAGGCATGTCTCTCTTGTTCAACCAATATCCGTTTCAAACCAGGGTCTGCAACAGACCTTTTGGTTCAACTTTTTAGTTGGGTCTCTCTGAAAAAGTGCTTAGATCTTATTGCACAGGCTGCATTCAGATGATATGAACAGACATTTTCTCAAACACAAGCCCAGTGTACTGTGGGGTTTGTGGCCTCCCCTCATGCCACATATTATTTTTTGATTTATTTACTACATATATAGTCCACTTTTCTCTCCATGACTCAAAGCAGGTTAAACAAATTAAAAACAATGCAGCAACATGTGCACCAACAGTGTAACAAAACTGTATTACAAAATTAGACACCAGCCCACCAAAAACAGAATAGATACAATAGAACAGTAAGGGACATGCAAGAATGCCACAAAACTGAATGACAAAATTAGAGAAACAGTGCAACAATGTATAATACGTTGAGACATCTGTTACCTGCCCTCTTTACCCTAATGAATTCCTGATAAGGTGTATTAACATCACACATTGCTTGGATTTGGTTTTAATTTTATATCTTGTACTATATTACTGATGTTATATTATATTTTGTCATATTATTAATGTTGTTATCCGCCCTGAGCCCACTCATGGGGAGGGAGGGCTAGAAATGCAATAAATTAAATTAAATTACATTAACAATGTATAATACATACAACCTGCAAACCAATGAAAGCTACCCAAGGTTTCATAGACATAAATTACAAATTATTCCCTTTATAAAAAGACCCTCATTGACATTTCTGTTTTATGCTATTATTTATTAATCTACAAAATTGGGTTGTCAGAGGCTTTTGCTGCCAGGCTTGCCCCCAGCCAAAGCCTGGGAATGGCAAACCTCCTGTTCTTGCTGGTGAGCTCAGCAGCTGATTTGTGGAGGGAGGCTTTCCTGGGAGTGGTGCATGCCGTACCTCCTGCTGGGGCCATCCTGGACAGGGCCCTGCCCTATTCGGGAGCAGCTGCTGCTTTGGCCTTCTCTGGCCTCTGTGGCTGCCCCTGTACCACATGTGGATGAACAGTGTTTCGACGTTGCCTCTTTCAACTAAGTAAGGAGTTTTTCTGAGAGATCAGGTTGAGCAAATGACTGGAAAACCTTTATAATCCAGAAATGGAAATCTGGCTTGATGATGGATATGTGGTTGTATAAAGTATTCTAATCTTCTATGTTTTCAAAAACGATTTATTAACACATAAATAAGTAATAAACATAATTAGGACAATAATGCAAAATACAATAAGAATAATTAAACACAATAAGAGTTGCAATTTGAATAATTATAATAATAGATAAGAACCAATAATCAGTCAATCAATAATGCAGATAATAAAATAAGGTAAGAACTGCAATATTCTGAATTCTAATAAGAACAACTATAACTGCCATTATCTTAACTAAAATAACAACTGACGCTATAAGGACTGTTATGATAACAAGAATTGTAATAATTATTTGGGGGGGCTTGGCTCCTCCCTGCCTCTCCTTTTTGCCTGGGGTCAACTCGACCCCAGCAGCATTAGTGGTAAGAGTGTAGGGGCTTAGGTTGGCAACCCCCCCCCCCTTCTGGTCTCTCTCCTTTGTTGCTAAGAGAGACAAGCTGGCATCTCCTAATGGCCCAAACCCTCCCTTCTCGTAAAACTAATCTAGCCGGCTAGCTTTCTATCCTCCCAAGAGATGAGAATTTTCCACATGGATAGGGAACAGTCTGACAGGTACTTCTATGGTCTAAATCACAGTATAATAGTAAAAAGTATGACAGCCCCGACCTAAAATCAATGGCACTAGGGCACGTGTGGTGTGTCATCTCTGTGTGAGTCACTGGGTCTCCTTTCCTTTCACTCTTTGGCATGGTGGTGCCAGCACAACTTGCATCCTATGGCCATTTTTCAGAAAGGAAATTACTGACAGGAACAAGCTGCTGACAGCATAGTAAATGCAGTAGAGTCTGCAGCAAGAGCCTGACAAGAGCCAGTTTGGTGTAGTGGTTAAGAGCGGCAGGACTCTAATCTGGAGAACTGGGTTTGATTCCCCACTCCTCTTCTTGAAGCCAGCTGGGTGACCTTTGGTCAGTCACAGCTTCTTGAAGCTCTCTCAGCCCCACTCACCTCACAGGGTGATTGTCATAAACTGCTCACTTTGTAAACTGCTCAGTGTGGCATTAAGTTGTCTTGAATGGTGGTATATAAATTGAATATTATTATTATTTATTGTTATTAAAGAGGCAGAAATCATGGGTCAGTGTGCTGATGATGGCTGAGATTAGTAAAGAGGTATACCTGGTATATAAATGAGATGATTTGCATATTAGGCCATGCTTTCCTGTGACACCAGTGGCATCAGTGGAAATGCCGTGAGTAGGCCACACCCCATACTTCATTACTGGAAGTGACGTGAGTAGGCCACTATCCCGTGACACGAGCAGAAGTGACATAAGTAGGCTACCTCCACCCCCGTGACATCAGTGGAAGCAGGGCTTTTTTTCAGCTGGAACACGATGGAACGGAGTTCCAGCACCTCTTGAAAATGGTCACAAGGCTGGTGGCCCCGCCCCCTGATCTCCAGACAGAGGGGAGTTTAGATTGCCCTTTGCGCCACTCCTGCACGGAGGGCAATCTAAACTCCCCTTTGTCTGGAGATCAGGGGGCAGGGGCACCGGCCATGTGACCATTTTTGCTGAGGGCAATTTAAACGTTAAAAAACTCCCTTTGTTCCAGCTGACCCAAAATGACATCATTGTGCGGTCCTAGGAGCGTGTGCGCACTTTGCGTGTGCGCATGTAGTACCAGGGGCTCCACACTCCTGTCAGGAGTTGCCCCCTGTGCTGGCAACCCACTGAGTTCCACCACCTCTTTTCCCAGAAAAAAAGCCCTTCTCTTAACATATATGTAATGAGAGATGCCAGATGTACAAGCTCGATTTAGAAAAAGAATGGGTGCTAGAGATTACCTTATAAATTTACAATGGCTAATTGAACATACCATTGAATTTCAGAAGAAAATCAGCCTATGTTTTATAGATTACAGGAAAGCTTTTGACTGTTGTAGAATGTTAAAAGAAATGGGGGTGCCACAACATCTGATTGTTTTGAGGAGCAACCTGTACTCTGGACAAGAGGTTACTGTTAGGACAGAAGATGGGGAAACAGAATGCTTTCCAATTGGCAAAAGTGTCAGAAAAGGATGCATATTATCTCCCTACCTGTTCAACTGCTATGCAGAACATATCATAAGGATGGATTAGATTTAGAAGGAGGTGGAGTAAAAATTGGTGGAAGGAATATTAACAATTTGAGAGATGCAGATGACACCATGTTACTGGCAGAAAATAGTGAAGACTTGCAATGACTACTGATGAAGGTTAAAGAACAAAGTGCCAAAGCAAGATTTCAGCAGAACATCAAGAAGACAAAAGTAATGACTACTGAGGAATTACAAAATTTTAAAGCTAGACCCCTTCCCCCATCAATAATATGTTGCTTTCCAGCAGGCCCTTTCAGTGGTCAGGGCAAGCCAAAACAGCTGATGTTGCGAAGTGAGTCAGAAATGTGTTGTTAGAAGGGCAAATGAGCACAGTGGGAGGGCAGCACATTGTGTGTCTGTACAAAACTGCCTTTTCTAAATAATTAAATGAGAGCAGAACCACAAGTGACAAAAGGCACAGATTGGACACTTGTCAGCTTCCCTCAAGTTTTGATGGGAAATGTAGGCAGCTTGGCGGAATGTTGGACAAGTGACAGTTGAAAAGGCCATTGGGCAGCAGTCAGAGAGCGAAGCTGCGAGACCAGGATGCCTACATTTCCCATCAAAACTTGAGGGAAGCAGACAAGTGTCCAATCTGTGCCTTTTGTCACTTGTGGTTCTGCTCTTAGTCATGTGATCTATCACACAAAGCATCTTTCAGGTTTATTAGAAACATCATATTTACGTGTAGAATATATATTGACATTTAAGAGGTAACACACAACACATGTTTTTAACCTGTTCAGCAGTGGGCATTCCCTCTTTGAAGAAATTTACACCCAGAAGTGAAACTTGATGAGAAAGTGAGCAAAATAATAAAAATACTTAGCTGAAGTCAGGAACTGAGATGCTAAACCTGAGGTCACTGCAGGGTCATTAAAAACTTCTGTGCCGACATACAGAAATGTGAATTCAAGACCAACTAAAAGCCTAAGCAGTAAGCAAGCTAATCTAATTTCCCCCATCTTCCTCAGATTAGCTACTAGGTTTAAGGGGAGGATGTTTCAGGGCATGATGGGAACAGCCATCTCTGAAGTTTAAAGAGGTACCGTGCAGGCTCAGTTGAGTTATTCACAGGTGCTCTCACCCCTCCCTGATGCACGCTTTTAAAGTCAGGGCTCTCCAGCCTTCCTAGTTACTAGTCACTTACACAGAGAATTCACGCTTGGAAGATTATACTGGCGACTTTGCCCTGACAGTTCTGTGGCATACCAAACAGGGATTGAATAGGGAATTTAAAAAGACTGCCGTTCCTCCTACTGTCTTTTCCAGAATTCAGGTAGTATACTTGCTTTTACTTTCAATCCCGATAAGCACTGGGTTGAAATGCAGCCTCCCTGCACAGAAGAAGGATTCAAGTTGGAAAAGCTTCTTAGGAAAATGATCTGATACAAAGAAGAACTTCAGCTCCAAACTTGTCTTAAATTGTATCCCATTCTCAAAGAAATCTAGCAAATAATAATCTTAGATGTTGTGGAAAGTTTTCTTACATCTAGAATGGGGAAATTCAAAATGTCTAAAAGGGCAGCTGTTGCCATCCAACAAGTCCTTGAGAAAAGCAATGTGTTAATGGATTCAGAGCAGTGGATTGAGATTGTAGGTGGAGATCTGGGATATGCTCTTGCAGCTGCCAAAGGCACCTGTGGATCATTCTCTCACAGGATCTACTCCGTCCTGCATGATGATTTGAAAAAGACAGTTAAACACCTTGGACAGAGAACTGGAAGTGCAGGTGAGACACGGCTTAGTAGCCATGTTGAAGATGGTGAAATAGGCACACAACTAACTTACACCATGTCACAAACTGAAGGATTCCAGAGTGGGGAAATTAATGATTTATCTGCTGAAAAGGTTTTGAGCTCAGAGGAGGTTTCCACTAAAATTGTTGCAGAATACCTAACTGGCATAACTGCCATCAAGCTAATTTCATATGCCAAAGAGAAATTGGAGTCTGAACAGGTGCTTCCTGGACACTTTTGTTCCTTTGATGGAAGATAAAGAGCCCAAATGAACATAAGACGGCACACTACAAAGGGGAAATCTTTACTATTCTGGAAGTTATTCAGAAAAACCTTAACCAGGAGATGCTGTCTTCCTCAAGCATTCTCTTGTACAAAGAATATGCTGCAGCCACTGAAATTTTGAAGGATCTCTGCTGGATAACAGGATCTCTTTCTGTTCTAGTCATGCATAGTTGGTCAAGCATCAAGGAGGACCTTCCAAAAGAGACAGCTTCAAGCGTTCCTTCCATGAGAGGTGCGTTTGTCTGCATTGCTTAGATTTTGACAAATGTCAAATACTTCCTGATGTGTCAGGTGAAAATTCTTATTTTACATCAGCCTTCCAAGACTTTTATAGATGTCTAAGACCAATGGATATCCAATGCTATCAAAGATTAGATGGATATTCAATCCAAATTTCAAGAACAGTGAAAGAAGTTTGGCTTGGTGCCACTCTGGGGTCTTGCTTGGTATCACTTCTAATGATTTTGTCCTTTTATTGTTTTGTTCTGTTTTTCATTTCTCATTTGGACTCCTATAGCTTGACATGCTTTTGTGGATTTGTAAGCTGCCTTGAAGGCTCTTTTATCCAAAAGGTGGTATAAAAAACAAACAAGCAAATATGAGTTTGGAAAATGGGGTTTTTAGGCTAAATGATAACGGGAAGGCTACAGAGATGCCAGAAGTGTGCAAGACAGCAGGATGTTGAATTGGGAACTTAGCTTCCTGAGAATCTCAGATTTATTTTATTTTTTAAATGCTCTAGCTACTAGCTGTTTTGCCTGGAAAAGTATAGGTATGCCCAGGACTAGCTGAATCCATTTGGTCACCTCAAGCTCCATTCCTTTGCTGACCCCTCCTAGCTTCAAGGTAGTGTTCTGTAGCTCATCTTGCATTCAGGCAATAGTGGCAGAAGTGCAGGGTTGGCTTGGGCAGTGAAACTGATGTGGGCATGCCTTGTGAAATCTCAGAAGCCAAGAAGATAGCCAAAGGCAGGACTGTGCCTGTGAGTGTGAGTCAAATGAAGAAGTGGCAAAACAGGAAGGACTCTCTGATCCAGATCCTCCACCTCTTGATCCTGCCCAAGATGAAGGTCCAACACCCACAGTAAGCAGAATAGTTAGCCATGTAGACATCTACACGGATGTCCCTGTTCCTCAGCAAAAGTAGCCTTCTCATCAAGCTTCCCAGGGCTTTTTTTTCTGGGAAAAGAGGTGGTGGAACTCAGTGGGTTGCCAGCACAGGGGGCAACTCTTGGTGAGAGGTGGTGCCCCTGGTACCACATGTGCATGCGCAAAGTGCACACATGCTCCCAGGGCCAATGATGCCACTTTGGGTCAGCTAGAACAAGGGGGAGTTTTTAAAAGTTTAAATCACCCTCAGCGAAAATGATCACATGGCTGGTGGCCCCGCCCCCTGATCTCCAGACAGAGGGGAATTTAGATTGCCCTCCATGCTGGAGCGGCGCAGAGGGCAATCTAAACTCCCCTCTGTCTGGAGATCAGGGGGCGGGGCTACCAGCCATGTGACCATTTTCAAGAGGTTCCAGAAATCTGTTCCACCACATTCCAGCTGAAAAAAAGCCCTGTTTAAGAGCCTTTGCTATAGAATTTAGAGCATCATTTTGCTTGCATGGGAAATTAACACAATAGTTTGATAGTTACTGCACTCTTTGGCATCCTCTTTTTTGGGGATTGGAATGTAGACTGAGCATTTCCAGTCTGTGGGCCATTGTTTTGTTTCCATATTTGTTGACAGATTCTTGTTAAGATTTTGGATGGACTCAGTTTCTGTAGCTTGAAATAGATCTATTGGTATTCCATCTACTCCAGGTGCTTGGTTTCTCCCAATTGCTTTGAGTGCAGCTTTGACTTCACTTTCTAAGATTTCTGATTCTTTATCAAAATATTCTTCTTCAAAGATAGCCATCATTCTTCCATCGCTTCTATATAGTCCTTCAGTGGATTGTTTCCATCTTTCCTTTATTTTGTCCTGATCAGATACTGTATTTCTATGTTGATCTTTCAGCATGCTGAACCATGGCTTGAATTTCCCTTTGATTCCTTGGATCTTGTGGAACAGATCTCTTGTTCTTCATTTTTTGTTGTTCTATTTCTTTGCACTGGTTATTTTAATAGATTTATTTGTCCCTGTGTGCAAGTTGCTGCAAAACTGCATTTAGAATTCTAGCTATTCTTATCACCTTTTGCTTTTGTTTCTGTCTTTGGCAATTTAAAGAGTTTCCTCAGTCATCCATCCATTTAGGTTTCTCCTTTCTTTTAGCTACCAGAATAGTCTTTGCACATTCTTCCTTGATAATACCTCTGGTTTCAGCCCATAGTTCTTCAGGTTTATAATTCTTCAGAAATATTATTTAGATTGTATTTAGATTGTATTCCTGCCCTAATAGAATATTTAGTGCTATATTTGTGCATTAGTTTGCGGAGCCATTATGAAATGTGAAGCTGTACTGAGTCAGGCTACTGGCCTATCAACCTCAATTTTGTCTGCTCTCTCTGGAAGCATTTATTCAGGGCCTTTGGCAGAGAAAGGTATTTCCCCAACACCCGTTATCTTCAACCTGAGATGCCAGCAGAGACTTGAAACTGCATATAATGCAGGTGCCTTTGATTTCAGCCTATTCCCCACCGGTGACTGTCGTCAGAGATCAGATTGCTTCTGTAGAGCAACACCCTTGAACACAACATCCATTTCCTTCTCAGATCTGAAAAGTCTGTGGAAACTTCTGTTTCTGCGACATTCCTTGCCAGAGATTTTGGACAGCAGCTCCCAGCCAAACTAATTCATAGTGGGCTGGATGGAACAGTGGTCTCAGTGTAAGGCAGCTTCATATCACTAGAGAGCGAGCAAAGGATAGTTTAGGGGAGGGTCTTATACAAAATATCTGAATGTGTCTATAGATGGAGTGTACTGATATGAGAGTTTTGCCACCTTCTGCACGGTGTGGTTTGGCTCAGTTTCATAAGTCATCTTTTTTGGCAGTGTGCTCATGCAGCAGCTTTTTAAAAAAGAGTCATATTTGACTCTGGAGCAACAGGTATTTTTAAATTTTTATTCTACTTCATCTATGCCTTTCTCCCTAGTAGGGACCCAAATAGCTTACATTGTGCTCCTCTCCTCCATTTATCCTCACAACACTCCTGTGAGGTAGGTTAGGCTGAGAGGGTGTGACTGACCCAACAAGTTTCCATGGCAGAGTGGGAATTTGAATCTGGTCCTCCCAGATTCTAGTTGGATACACTAACCGTTACATAATGCTAGCAGACTCATTTGCAAAATCCTATGCACTCATACACATGAGTCTCACAGAATTTTGTGGGACTGACTTCTGAGTGAAATATGTATTTTAATAAATAAACGAATAAATGCTTTGGCTTTAGCTGTAAAACCCAGATGATTAGTCAGCTAAGATTCCATTAACTGGGTGACTACACTAAGTCTTTTTTTCCCCATACATATTGGCATTTAATTCAGACCTTGGGGTTGAACCCTAGCAGAACTTAAGCCCTAGGGGATTTTGTTGAAAAGAAAGAGGTAGTAGCAGTCAAGGTAAAGCTCTCACTCTCTAGCTGTGTGTGTGTGTCGTGATGGGAACCCTCTCTTCCAAGAATTATCTTCCTGGAACTTATTTTTCCACTTGTGCCTCAGTGAAAGTAGCCAAGTGCCCAGAAACTGCCCAGCCTGCTCCTCTGCATTTAAGAGAGGTCTTCATGCAGAAATCAGCAGCTGAAGCTCTTCCTGGCTGGAAGCAACACTACACAATTATCTCCTAATTACAGCACACAGTAATTTAAAGGAACAGCTACAGGAGCTGGTTGAAAAGCTGGCAACTGTAGCACCTCCATGGCAGACTCTCTGAACTCCGTTCTAGTCAAGCAAGGCAGTTCCAGCGTTCTCGAGCTGTCAAATGTGGGTGTTGAACTGCTTCTTCCAGGGAAGAGCCAGAACCCAGGCCAGTCTTCACCTTTTACTCTAACCAAAAACACCCCTTCTTAGTGATGGACCTACATTTTTGGGATCCTGAAGCTTGAACTGTTATGGGTGCCGCTTCTCAACCAGCAACAATAGGGCAACATCCAGCAAGGTCCAAATAGCCTTGCTGCCCTTGCAAGGACCTCAAGGCCCAAATGGCAGAGAATGAGGTGGTCACACAACCCAGCATCAATGCATGGGAAAAAAGTATTGGTTCGTTTTCTAGAAAGTCATCGGAGGGGGCGGGGCTCATTAGGATAAAGAGGTGAAAATCTAATTTTTGGTGTTAAAATGCACAAGCAAGACTAGTGCAGCCTGAATTGAGAATTCAGATGTCTTTTTATGGTTCTGATTGGCTAAGGGCTGAGCTGTAGCACTATTAAGCTGTGCACCAACAAAGGCTTTGAGGATCCAGCTGCCAAAATGTAGGCTATGAATAGATTCTGGTGAGCTCAGCGAGCCCATACAGCTGGGGGTTCACATGCTGCAAGCTCCCTGAGAAAATTTTGAAATTTGACCAATTACAAGAACATTTTGAGGCCATATGAAATGGGTATTAGAGCATATTCTAAGGTCGATGTTAAGTACTTCAACCCATTGGCTTATGATTCTGTAACTAAAATAGCCTTATTTTAATAACAAACACTTTAAAAAAACGCCATCAATTTTGTTGAAAAAGTCACTTATTAAAAAAAAAAGTTGCTTCAGGGTCCCTTGAGGATTAGGGGCCCTGAAGCTTAAACTTCATTAGTTTCATAGTAGATCCACCCCTGCCCCTGCTTCAATTTTAATGTTGTTTTTCTAGGGGGTGGGGGCAGCCTTTGTAGCTGCCCCTTTAAGGGCAGTTCGCACCCTAATAATTAGCAGAAACAAAAGCCCAGGCTTCTTTGGCCCAGTGCAGCTACCTCCAATCTCTGTAATTTGCAGAGCAAGATGTGGGTCCGGTAGCACCTTGGTTGGGATTTTAGCAAGTGTTTCCATTTCAGTCATGAAAGAATTAAACTATTTGTGTTCCTTAGTAAACTTATTTTTATGTAACCACTTAGGCCTCGAATTTGGATTCCCGCTATAGAAAAGGGAGTCTCTAAGCATAATGAAGTAGAATTAGGATTTTCTAATGGGCAACCTGTTTATTGGGGGGCGGGAATTAAGTGATGTTTTACACTGAAGTTTTATTGCTCTTTGTCTCAGTTGCTTTCTTAGTCTCTCACTTTTCTAGCAAGATGTAGGCAGTTTAGCAATTTATTATTTTTCATCTAATGTAATGCTATTTTATATCCTTTAGTATTCTTACAGAACTACACTGGGGTGTGTGTCTGTTCTAATTAATTCCAATGTGCAATATTTGCATTAACTCTGCTAACGTCCAAAAACCTTAAAGACCAACGAAATTTCCAGGGTACGACTCGAATCTTGCTCTTCTACTACAACAGAGCTACAGCCTGAAACCGATTAGCAGGTGATTGTGTAAGCCTTCCCTACACGAAATAGCTTCAGCTGCGACTTCGTTCCTAAGAATTTTGTTCTTAAAGACATAGGAGCAGGGCTGGGGAATTGGCAGCGTTCGCTGCTTCTACTCTCGGTTTTCATCTTATTTGGTTGCACGGCAAGGGCGCGCGTGTGTATGTTTCTGTGTCCACTTTACCGGCTCCTCTAACCCCTTAAAGCGCAAGCCGTGAAGCAGCAGCTCCCCTCCGAGAGGAGCCGCCAGGTAAAACGCCGGAGGGCCAGAGTTTCTCCGCCCGGCCGGAGCCAATGGGAGGCGGGGAAAGTTTGCAGCGAGCCAGTCACGGCGGCGGCCGGACTGGGCCAATCAGCGCGGCGCGGGCCCCTCTTGAGCTGCGGTGCGCCCTGGTGGCTGCTGCGCGCCTCGGCCAGGCTGCCTGTTCTGTGGGTGGTGGCGCTGCGGGTCTCGGACGCTGAGCGGAGGGAGCGGGTCGGAGCAGATCGCGCCGTGCCGGCTGGGAATGCACGCCCGGGACAGGCAGTAGAGCCCGCGGAGGGATGGCCGGCAGAGCGGCTTTGCGCCTTTGCGCGCTGCTCTCGGTCGCCGTTCTGCTGAGCGTCCGGTCGGAGTCTGCTTGTCAGCGCGTCCGTGCCGCGTTTCAGGCGGTCCAGCCCGGGGCGAAGTGGATGCCCGAGAGTCCGGGCGCAGGTGAGCGGCTAGAGCTGGGGGTGGGTGTTGGCTGGTTAAGGTGTGTGTGTGTGGGGGGGTTCTCAGGTGCTGCTACGTGCTGCTTTGACCTTTTTTGGAAGCCGGCGAAGAGTTCTGTGAAAGCCGTAAGTCGCCGAGCTTTGTTCCTCCTGCTTGACGTAATGCAATACTCAGTCGGGCTTCCTGGTGGGCTCTCTCGGTCTGGTAAAGTTCGTTCTTTTCCGACTTGTGGGAGAATAAGTACCATTGGGGCGTTCAGGCTGTGGGCGCGCTGCTAACTCGAGCAGGGAAGTAAGGCACTGCTTGATGTCTGAAACTGTTCACGCCTGCCTGGAAGTTTCGTGTCCCTCGGTCTAGATTCTGGCGTGAGCGACCTTAAGGCTTCCTGGAATAGTGAAGCACAGGCTTCTGGGCTAAGGCACAAATCCTGGCACCGTTTCTGGGACTCGGCTGAAGCTCTAAAAGCTGTTTTGAGGCTGTTTTATCTGTGATCTAAACGTGACCTCTCCCAGGTGCGTTCAGCCCACGGTCTTGTTTCCAACCGTGGTCCTGCTCAGGCGGGACAGGATGGTGATAGCTTTCCTTTGTCTCTTTCATCTGACGTTCTGTGATACCCTGTTACTGTGCATGGAGGTTCTATTTGACTACTGTGGTTTACGGTCATTGATGCACGCCGTGTATTTCTCTGAGCTGTTGGAGAGCATGTTTCTTATAAGGAGGTGCTCTGGAGAGCAGAAGATGTTGCATGCATGTGGTGTAAAAATATTAGAATGCTGCCAGCCTAGCTGTGTAACTGCTGAACTAGGGTGCAGAGCGGTAGGCAGGCCCCCCGGGGTTGAATTGGGAGTGTTCTGAACACAGTGGCTGGGCGAGTCCTTTCTAGAATAGGAGGTGCTGCCTTGTGCTCAGACACTTCGAGAGATGCATTTGGGGGTTTCTGATGAAAACATATATATATGCTGAACAAAGCACCCAAATAAAACTTTCTGATCTGAGATGGTAGCTGTACAAATTATTTGAAAAAAGTTAGCCCAGATATGCTGCCCCTGATACTATAACATAGGTGCCCCCTTTTTTCTTCTCCCTTTGTTCCCCCAGCTTCTCTGTATTGTCTTCAGAAATAAGCATAGGCAAGAGAAAGCAATACATTTGCAAGCATGCGGTGGTTGAGAACGTTTGAAAGCTCTTCCCTTGCCAGTATTTAATCTTGTTTTCAAAGCTGCTTTTTGATCTGTAGTCTTTGGATTCGGTTGTCACTCTCCAAAGTTCAATACGGCTGTACAACTTCTGCAGTTGCTTCTGGTTGTGTTTTTATAGAGAGGGTCTTTGAGGGAGACTAGGAAGGCCCTGGCAGCTTTTCCTCTTTGGAGCAAGGTTGTAGTTTATGTGAAGTCTGAATATTTTGCTTAAGAGTAGAGGGTCAGGTTGCACCCCCTCCCCCCCTGATCTTCTACAGGATAGGAGCTTGTACTTGCTCTGCTCTGGAAGCAATTCTTTCGCTGTTGGGGGTTCCCAGTGGACTAATAAGCAGGCACCACAACTACTGCTTTGGAGTGTGGCTGTGCATGTCACTAGGGGGCAGTGATCTTGGAGTTTCTGCTTTATGTTGCTTTCTTATTGGCTTCTGGAGTGGAGAAGGAGGTTTGCTAGGGGCTTTATCTGGTGCTACAGATGTCTTGCTGGCTGCTTTTAGGAATGTTTCATACACTGCAGTGACCTCATTAGAGTTCACACCTTGTGTGAGCTATTTGGAGGTAAGCCCCACTGAGTTCAATGGGACTGTTCTCAAGTAAGCATGCATAGCTTCGGTGCTTTAGGAAGGACTGAGCATTCTCCAGGCAGAGTAGCTTCTTGGCCCCTCTGGTGCATAAGACTGATTGGCCTGAGGTGACACAGCCTCAGCCATTTATCTGTAATATGGGTGGGTGGGTAGGGGGAAATACTGCTGGCCTACCTTACAGGGTTGCTGTAAAATGGTTACATCATATATGTGAAGTGCTTTGACTGCTTTTGATATGTAGAGTATGTGTTGTGGTTAGATAGTCAGACTAGGATATGGGAGACCCAGGTTTGGATCCCTACTGTGCCATGGAAACTTGTTGGGAGACCAGGCATCAGTTTTATCAGCCTAAGCAACCTCACAGGGTTGTTGTGACAATAAAATGTGGAGGATTGGAGAATTATGGAAGCCACTTTGGGTCCCCACTAGAAGGAAAGGTGAGATATAAATGAAATAAATATTACTCTAGTGTAATCCAGCTTTGTCTATTGGACCCAGTTTCAAAACATAAGTGAGGAGGAGTCCTTGATCTCCCACTGGACCTCTTGGTACTTGATGTACTGCAGCAGAGATTGTTTCAGATGCTTTTATCTGTTTCTTAAAACACTTTACCAACAGTCCCTAGAAGAGCAGAATGTGAGTCCAGTTGCACCTTAAAGACCAAATATACAAGAGTAAGGTTTCCTATTTTTTCTAGGTAGTTTCAGGTGGGTAGCTGTATTGGTCTACAGTAGAAGAGTCAGATTCGTGTCTAGTTGTACTTTAGAGACCAACTAGGTTTTTAGAATATGAGCTTTTGAGAGTCAAAGCTCCCTTCATCAGACCTTTGACTGTCAAAAGCTCATACTTTAGAAATCTAGTTGGTCTTTAAGGTACAGCTGGACTTGAATCTTACTCTTCTACTGCAGATCAATACAGCTACCCACCTGAAACTAGAAAATATAGGAAAATTCTTGAATATTTATTTGTGCATGCTGACTGTTGCTCCGTCTGGGAGCATGGAAGGAGAATCTCTGAGAAGTTTCTCCACATTGTCCCTATTGCTTTATTTGCTGGTGGAAGGGATGGAAACCTGTGAAATTCTTTCCTGGCCAGGGAACAATGTGTTGTAATAGATTACTTTGATTTCCCAGCAGGAGTTTGCAAACTCTGTAGGGGGAAATAGCTTTTTCCTAGAGCTTTCACTGGATATACAATTTACACTGCATCGTTGCTGACAAGCGTTGGAAAGAGATCTGGGGTTGTGTGAGAGAATAGATGGCTGGCAAGGAGATAAACATTGCAGAAAAAGCACGGAGGAGGTTCATTAATATTGTAAGAGCGAAATGGTTGGCAAGGAGGAACTGCAGGCCAACTAGGCCTGTGAAACACTTTGGGGTTGTCACTTAGTTTGGTCACTGTTTGAACCTCCTTCAATATGTCTGAGGGGATGAGGCAGCCCTGTAATTTCCAGCTTTTAAAAGTGACCGCTCAGGTCCTAATGCTTTCGCTTGAAAAGGCTGGCTTAAAAACGCATCTGTAATTGATTTTTGAACAGGGTCAAAAATAAAAGCCTTGGTTAGTGTGATTACAAAGCAAAGTAGTGGGTGATGGAAAGACCTTTGGACTGAGAGTCTTAAGGGGCAGCCAAGGGTAACCTTCCAGGGTGAAGGCTAGCAATTCACCTCACCCACCATCTCCCAGCAGCCCATTCTGGAGCCTTGACTGTAGGAGCAGCAGAGTTGATAAGTCAGTGGTTTCTGTCAGCAGAGGAAGGTTTGCTTGTCCTTGGGAATTTGAATTTGCCAGGAGAGGTGGTGCTTCTGCTTGCAGTGCCCAAACCTTTGCCTATTGCTTCACTGTCACCACTAGTGGCTCGATGCAAAGGGTGGTGAGGCTGCTGTACTTCTTAAAATAATTTTAAGTAGTTCATTTGAAGTGCAAATGATTCCTCCTTCCTTGCAACATCCAGAGGGGAAGCCATCATTTTCCTGGCCTCTACCTAGTGCATGTATAGCCCAGGTTCAAACTGAGGGCTTTCTGGTTTGCAGCTTGTATGCTTAACTGAGAAGGTGCAATAAGCACCTTATGCAATGACCCCCAGATGTCACTGCATAAGTCTTCTCCTCTTCCATCCTTTTTAGTGGTGCTGATACTACTTTTGTCCAAGTGCTGCTTTGACATATTAAACCCCCTGGCCTCTACCAGGTTGGAGAGGAGGTGGGCTTTGGGCTGCTTTCCTTTATAAATGTGTTGGAGAGATGGACAAAAGGAGCAGTGCTGACAAACTGTTTTTGTTGCCTTTCAAGTTAAAGGCACTGTCTCTGGGTGAGAATCTGGCAACCCTATTCTAGGAAGTTCCCTCCATTTCCTTTATGCTAAAGGCATAAAATAGTCCTTTGGCTCCATGCAGGCACTTGTGCAAGAGTTTTACTGCTGCCCTGGGGAGCCAGTATGGTCTAGACATAACAATCAATTGAAAATGTGCAAAGATGTGTGTGCACACACAATGAGGCCTTTATTATGGGCTGTCATAAATGCATTCCGAATGCTCCAATGCAGACCTAATGGACCATTAGGCAAGTCCTGGCCTGTTCTCTCATTGCATGCCTGTAAGATACCTGTATAAAATATGTATAATCTTGTCGGGAAGCTTAGGCAGGCAGCTGTAGGATGCTCTTTTGGGTTCAGCTGCAGGAGACCCAAGTTGAAATTCCTGCTGGACCACAAGTTTAGTTGGGGGCATAGAAGTGGGCTGGTGGGGGGGAGAGTGGTTGAAGGGACTTGTTTGGAAAAGGCTGCGTGTTCGTCATCAAATGACATTCTGGCCTTTCACGGAAGGGTAACCCAAGTCCTGAAAAGTTGCTAGATCCCAAATCAACTGCTGGGAGTGGTTTTTAGCCAATTCAGATTTTCTCTCTTGGCTTGACCTCATTCTTACCTGTACTCTAGAATGTAATGTGTTAAGAAAATGGATTTTCTGACTTATCTTATAGCTTGCATGCTCCCCTCTGCTGTTTATAGCCGAGATTCTCAGTGCCAGCTGAATGTAATACTTTGTGCATCTGAGCCTGGCATTTGATCAGGTTGGTTGTTGCTCTGCTTTCTTTTGCTGCAGTAGAGTGTCACAGCTACCCCTCTAGAATTATCTTCTCCAAGAAGATTTCAGCTAGCCAGTTAATCACCTGTGACACTCTTAACAGCTCGAAAGAAACAACAGGCAGGTATAAAAGGTTAAGTCTCTCCTGCCTCGCTACCTGAGATGATTGTTACTTGTCATAAGTGAGCTAAGCAGATGGCTGTCACTATGTTGCAAACAATCTAACCAAGGCTCTAAAGGGAAGGCCTAGAGCAGGTGTAGCCAAGCCACAGTGTGTGTGCTGACAGTGTGGTCCACCAGGTCGTTTGCTTGGCACCCAGAGGCAGATCTCCGCCTGAGCAGCCAATGCACTGGCAGCATTTCTGGGGCCAGTGATGCAGGAGAAGGCAACAGGCGTGGCTGGTGTCTGTCATCACCTCTCAGACCTGCATAGCTACCAGCTGGGTCTAAGGAGAGATGTTGGCAGTGCCACTGGGGCTTGGTTTGCTTCAAACTTGGTTAGTCAACTACAGCCGTCATTTCCCCCCTCCCATTTTGTTTAGATGTTGCAATTTTTTGGCACTTGCACCAAAAAAAGATTGTCTGTCCCTGGCCTAGATGTAGTTTTCCTGGTAGGTTAGTACCCATTCTGCATGACAAATGCTAAGAATTTTGACTCTGTGCATATATAATGGCAGGGCACTGTGTGGAGGAATGTATCTGTCTTACCCTAGGGCAGGTGCTCTGAAGTTGTGTATTAGGCACCTGCTTATACTTGCTGTAGCTTTCTCAGGTAGGTTGTCCATGGGATTTGCTAGCTGTCCATGTTGGAAAATAAAGGACGATTCTTTGCTAGGCATCATCTGTCTCCATTGACTATTTTTATGCACTTATTTTGGTGGCATCTTTCTTTCTATTTTTTTTTTACTAAATTTAATCTGTATGCACTTGATGTAATCCACTTTGCACATGACAGTTCACTTGCAAATCCAGTACATTCTTTGAAGTGGGGTTTAAGTGAGCTCATACTGAGAATAGCAAATTGGTGGTACAAAGAGAAGCAGCAATGAACACAGTGAGTTAAGGTGCGATGGAGAATTTTTTTTTTGCAAGCATAAAGTTAAAGTACTGCTTCTTTAGCTCTGTGCAAACCTATTTTTTGGCCAGGATTAAGGAAAACAAACTGTAACTAAACATTTGTTTGAATAGCTAAACCGTAGGTAAAAGTTGTCTACAAACCAGATGACAGTTTTCCAAAGTATGACTTGGATTAACTTTGGTGGAGGTATTTCTCCACCCTTTTGCTTCTAGAGATGGAAGCAGCCTTCTTAGTCTCCCAGAGAGGCAGGTAGTGCTTTGCTTGACAGACGGAACCATGGCTTTATTAGAATCTTGAATGTGCAATCATCTTGTGAACCATAGGAAATGTATGTGTGCATTGTACCTTAATTAGTTGCTTTATTGGTTTGAAGATAGAAGCCATTGAGTGACACAACATCTCAGGCAGATCTGCAAGTAGACTGGTTTTTTTTTTGGTGGATTGGGGTATGTGGAACTAATTGGGTGCATAATGCTTCTAGCACTATCTATGCTAATGAAGAAATTATAAGATGAATCCTGATTGCTTGCATTCAATTGAAAGAAGAAAAACCCTTGCAGTTAACTAACTTCCAAAGGGAAGGTCTAGGAGACTCACCTGTAGTCCATCCTCTGCTCTATGGAGCTTTGAGCTACTCAGGTCTTCTAGAAGTTACATATGGTTGCCTTGTTCCCTAATCCCATGCCTCAAAGAATGGGTGTGCTGGTAGGAAGTGCAGTCTGTGCATGCTCAGAGGTACTTGACCCGAACAAGGTGAACAGTTTCAAGGACTGTTATCCTATTAAGGAATTACTTTGAAGGTGTGAATGTGTATGTATGTGTTCAACAAATTTGTCATCTGGCTTTCTGTTCTCAAAAGGGTATATGGGGCAGTTAACAATAAATCAAATAAAACACAATGGGCCGGATCCAGCCAGCTTTTTGCTCAGTCTTGCCCAAGTTTCCTCTTTAGTAAAGCTGCCATTCCACATGGCTTTTGTGCATGCAAGTCCTTTCATCCCCAGCATAACTTCCTTTTATAGCAGTAGAAAAGCTGTATTGTCGAAGGCTTTCACGGCTGGAGAACGATGGCTGTTGTGGGTTTTCCGGGCTGTATTGCCAAGACCACGGCAATACAGCCCGGAAAACCCACAACAGCCACAGTAGAAAAGCTGTTTGGACGCAACTCGGTGTAGGAATGAGTTGAAGGTGTCTGTGCGAATTGTCAGGTGTATGTTGCAGTGGACATCTGACTAGAGATGGGCACGAACTGAAATATGAACCAAAGTTAATCACTAACCGGGACTGTTTTTGGTTTGCAAACCAGTGGTCTGTTAGAGCTCATTTCTGACAAACCACTATGGTTTTTAGAGCAGTTTGTATGGTTTGTTTTTTGGTTTGTCACTGTAGGCAGCCTGGCACCAATCAATCTGCTACCTAGGCAATGGAGGGGATGGGCTTTCTGCAGACTTCTGCAGCCCCGGAAATGATGAACCAAACAAACAGGTTTGTGATCTGGGCAAGTTCATAGCGGTTCGTGAAATGTGACGAACCATGAACTGCAACAAACCACCATTTTCCCAGTTCATGCCCGCCTCTACATATGACTATTCTGTGTGCCGGTATTGAAGGGCTTACTACATTGTTGCAAAGACTTCAGGAAGGCCTAGGGGTGTGGTTGACTGCCTCGGAACACTCAACCTGTGCGTTTTTAGGACTGGTTAATGTGACTTGTTGACTTTGTCTCTTCCTGGTGCTGAAGACTCTCCCTGTTAAAGAATGAGGAATTGGCCAAAAGAGTACAAGGAATTGGCCTAAAGAGTACATTTTGCATATGGCAGATGAGCTAGATAAGGTGTATGCTGTAACCACTAAACACAGATGTTGGCAAGCAAAGTAGCTTTCACCATCTCGGCAGCTGCAAAAAATTGAGATGGGGGATTTTTAGGTAAACGTGGTTATTTGGTGATGGTCATGTGCTGCTGAAACTTCTCCATATGTTACTCTGGCAGTGCTTTTATTTGCTGAACAGTATACTCCGTTGCTGGAATGAAAGCAATGGCTGCATGCTTATCCCTCTTGGAACAGGCCCATCCGAGATATCTCTGCAGAGTAATTACACCTGAATGATCATCTACTTTCCAGCACTGACTACATAAATCTCTGTAATCAGGGAAGCCTCATTCTGGAAGGGTCGCCAGGCTTCCACTTTATTGCTTTCTCGCTTCTTTCTCTCCCGCCTTCAACTGTCATGTTAGAGCAGTCATCTGGCTGGCTACTTTTTCTTCCCATTCACTACTTGCAGGGACAACAGGTTTGCTGAAATTTGTCTGCTTGTGAGCTTCAAACAAGCTTGCTTGGAAGAACCTGAGTGCCTTGTAATCTGGTACAGAATAGAAAGCTGGGCTTGGCGCTCGCACATGAAATGCACTTCCAGCTTGGAGTTCTAAACCAAAATAAATACTGTTCCCTAGGATGGGGGGGTGGGGTGGTCTCTTTTGGTAGCCCTGAGGGATGCTTCTGAAGCAGAAGTAAGAAGGTGCTTTGGTTGTACTTTTGAAAACTATGCTTTTGTTTAAAGTTCTGACCTCTTCAAGAGAGCTGAGAGAATATTTTAAGTAAAGGCTTGAAGCTGGTGCTTGTGGTGTAGCATCTAGAGTGTCAGTCCAGAATCAGAGAGACCTAGGTTTGAATTCCCACTCTGTCACGGAAGCTTGTTGGGTGACCTTGAGCTGCTGTCACTCAGTCTAACCATGGGGCTATATGGATAAAATGGAGGAGAGAACAATGTAAAACACTTTCGGCCCTCATTGGGGGATTGGCAAGGTATAAATGAAGTGAAGAAAATAAATGTTAACCCACCAGAAGCAGAGGGAACAAATCTCCCCTTGGGAGAAGTGCCTTACCCCCTACTTAAGAAGTTAACGCAGACATGTTAGTAAGTTTGCAGGAGTTAACGTAACTACAGACTTCATGCCCAATTTTTGATGCAAGCTCTGCTGGATGTATTGTTTTGTTGTGGGTAACCCTTTGAAAACATGCCTCCTGCTAGTTAAATGTGCTTTTCCTACCCTTTCTATGAGAACCTTAATCCTGTTGTAGAGGTGTGCCCTCACCCTGTGAAAAAGTGACTTGCCCAAGGGCTGTGCAGCAACTTCACAACAGTGGTGACCCCTCAGAAACTTGAGGTCCACTTGATTTCATTATTTGTCAATACTTCAATAGTCCTGCCTTGAATTTCATTACGATTAGGTTTTTTCCGTTGGTTCTCTGTGTATGAGGCTCCTAATTAAAGGCAATTGGGTCTGTCTCGAGAACTCTTAAGGCCAAAAAATCCCATCTATCCCAACAGGGAGTTACGGTTAGAGCTTGCTGCAGAAACGACTCGGCCGTTAGATTTTCTTTCTCTCCCAACTTCTGTAATGGAGTTGGGTTTCCTGTACCTTCAGTCCCTTCTCTGTAATAGAGGCAAATATAGATGCGCTCTTGGAAAATAGAAAAGATTAACCTTCACTATTTTGTTGCAAAGAAGCAAGACTTTCAGAAAGAGGGGTGAGTTAAAAGTGCTGTGTGTGTCTGTTGAGGAAGCTGAAATGATCATTTGAGGCTGGACAGGCAGCTTGTGTGTGTGTATGTTTTCTGAGCCAGTGCTAATGATGCTGTGTGGGCCCTTACTTTGTTTTCCATTTAGCTCAGCACGGCAGTTTAAGGTCTTTTAGTTTGCTGGGTAATTGAGTTTTCTGCTCTTAATTATTTCAGGCTTGCAAGTTGCTCTCTTGATAGTAGAGAGAGTGGGAGCAGGAGCAGAACTTCAGCTATAGCAACCTGCTCCAGGCAATTGCTTTACACTGTGACCATTTAGGGTTGTCTCCTCTGCCAAGGGATTAATTTCAACAGCATCCCAAAGTGCTTTCTTGTGAGCAGCATTTTCTCCTCTTCCCATGGCTTTAGGAAGTGTAGGTATTTATGTGCCTGATTAAAATATATGGAAGCAATAGACCCCTATAAATTGGAAATGCGTTCTTTATGGCTGCCTATCTGCAAAACCTATCTTGGATGTTTACACAGTCTCTTGACAGTATCTGGCCATTTAAAACATTTTATCAGCAATTGCAGATGAACTGTCAAAGGATCTGGATTCCTCAGTGTACACCTAGCTTATCTATATTTTCCAAGGGATAATTTAGATCAAATTGCAAGCAGCCAAAAGTGGAGGTGGTGTTTTGTATTTTTTGCCCTGATAGCAATTGAAAATGTGAGGAATTGAGTCTCTGCTAAAATTAACCTTGCCGTCCTCCATTTCAATAGAGGAGTGCAGCCAACACAAGAACACTTTGCATCTTTAATACAAAATAAAAACAAAGGATGGCAGGAGAATGGGATGGCTGTATGTATATGTGTAGGTCCTCAGAGACCTCTGAAGTAATTTGTTTATAGAGAGTTTTGAAAGAGGCCCATTTTAACAGTTAAAAAAATTGTAAGATGACAGTAATACATAAAATCTCCACTCCGATGTGGAAGCTTGCTTTGTGACTTTGGGCCTGTTGTACACTCAGCCAGACCTACCTCACAGGGTTGATGTGAGGATAAAATGATAACTGTGTGTTTATATACTGCTCCTCTGGACAGCTTAGCGCCACATTCAGAGTGGTTAATGAAGTCAGTGTTATTATCCCCATGATACAGCTGGGGAGTTGAAGCTGAGAGGAGTGGCTTATCCAGGGCTACCTGGAGAGATCATGGCAGTAGTGGAAATCAAACTAGCAGAGTGCTGGCTCAGAGCCCAGCCACTTAACCACTATGCTATAGCAACTCTCTATGCTTTGGAGGGTGAATTCTGTGGCTTTATACCTAGCTGAGATCCCTCACCAAGCTCCACCCCCGCAAGTGTCCAGGAATTCTGCAGTCTGGAGTTGGTAGTCCTTTCTGTTACAGAAAATGGAGCATGCTGGTGAGTGAAGCAAAGCCTTGTTATGTGAAGCAAAGCGGGTTATGATAAAGCCCCATACTGGCTTGTTCTAATAGCTAAAGTAGGTGGGGGGAGGGTGGGCCAGGGTTTAGCTCCCCTTCAGTACTTAAACTATTGGGGGCAAGATATGCAATCCACAAGTATCACTTCTAACTCTCCTCAGTTTTAGCCTCTCACACCGCAGCCGCGCTCCCAGTTGCCTTGTACAGATTTTGAGAAGTAGGTAGGCATTTTCCTGCCATAGTGACCCTCTTCTTGTGTTCTCTACACAATGTTTGTGAGGGGTTGGTCCAGAAAGGGAAATATTCCCTCATGGTTGGCTCACTCAAGAATCTTTCCAAAGGGTGAATAGCAAAGGAGAAGATGAATGCCACCAGGTGCTACTGATGCACAGGGGAATTTAACTTACAACAATCAAACTCCCTATGGCCAGTTAAATCTCTGCACCAGTTTCTTCTCCTTGTCGTAAAAATAACAAAGGCCTTAGCTTGTTCTTTGCTGGAACTTATCTGCCCACCTGCCTAAATTCCAAAAAAAGAAGCTTCAGCAATATTTTCATTGCTTTTGTTTCCCCTTCTACATATTTGAAGTCAAGAGCCTAGCTCAGGAATTCATCCCTTCTTTATTCTGGATCATGGTGGTCATTTAAGTTGGACCCTCTCCTGGAGTTCAAGGTGTTGCCCTAGGTTTCTCTGGATCCTAGCATTTCTACCATATACTCTGTGGGCAGACCGTGAGGCAACTTGTGACTCCTCAAAATATTTTGAGTACCTGATTAAAACGTGTATATTTCTGGAGTGTGTGTGAAGATGAGGGTAGGCCGCCAGCCATCTGGCTAAAGAAAGCTTACTTGGGGTTATAGCAATCTCCACATTGCTGAAGAGTTAGAGACTAAAACTGCCCTCGCCGGGTAGGCACATAGCCTCAGAGATGCAGGGGGTGGGGGTGGGAATCAGTCAAAGGGCCAAATCATGCCCCCACAGGAGTCTTATAACAGTAGCTAGGCAAGTCCGGGTATTTCTGGTGTCCTTTTAATCTGAACACTGTCTAATCTGATTTCTGTTCTCTGAGGCCCTTTACTGAATGGGAAAACGAATGAATATATATCCATACAGGAATATTATGTATGAATATATGCATGCAGAAACCACATCATGTCTAGTTAAGCCCCTCATGGGGGAGATTGGTAGACTCGTGACCTTTTTGTTAGAATCAAGTGCTCTTGAAAGTCCAGGATATAAAAAGACCGTTTGTATTACAGCTTTGTATTCTTTATCTTGGTTTAGTCTTGCAAGCAGAAACTTTTTGGCTAAATGTGCTGGATTACATAAGTAAAATGATTTTTTCTGCCTAATAATCTGTGTTGGGAGCCAGTTTAGTGAAATGGTTAAGAGCAGCAGGACTCTAATCTGGAGAGGCAGGATTGATTTCACTATTCTTCCACTTGAAGCTAGTTGGGTGACCCTGGGTCAGTCACAGCTCTCTCAGAGCTCTCTCACCTCCACCCACCTCACAGGGTAATTGTTGTGATGATGATGATGATAATAACACACTTTGCAAACCACTCTGAATGGACATTAAGTTGTCCTGAAGGGTGATATATAAATTGAATATTGTTGTTATTATCATTCTGTGTTACTCAAAGGAAGAATGTTTTTAGAATGAGATGACAGTTGTAGTTATAATGTCTGTGAAATCTTTTAAAGCAGTTTTTATTAAACCTGCTATGTATTGTTTTTGTTGCATTATTGTATTCATTACTTTGTATTGCTTTTTTGTAATCTGCCTTCAGTCTCTGCAAGAATGACAGACTATAAATGAAGTAAATAATAGGAGAGGAGTAGGCTTTGATTTTATTCTGAAGTTACCACAAGACTTCTCTGTATCAAATATAGGCATGATATATAGATGGGTGGACATTGTGAATAATTTTAACAGAATGTTGGGTTCATTTTCTATATGGTAAACATGTACAAAAATAGTCGGTTAAATGTCCTGTGAGTTCATAAACATGCCTTTTGCTGTAAAAGGAAATGTAATAGATAATGGACTATATATTGTGTGTGTTATGAGTAGAGATGGGCACGAACTACAAAAAAAACCCTGAACCACAGGAACCACGAACTGGCACGAACTGGGGCAAGTTTACGAACCAGTTCATTGTTCGTGGGGTATAAATGCCCCTTTGCGGCCGCTTAGCAACGGCAGGGAAATGGGCATTTGACAGTTTAAAGAGCCCTTTCCTGCCTTGCAAGTGGCAGGGCCCTTTAAACTGCCCAAACCCCAGCCCCCCCTGCCCCAGCCCCACACTTACCTTGCCCTGCGGGCCTGTGGCATCCTCCCCCTCCTTTTTGGCCTCTTCCACCACTGCTGCAGCCATTTGAGGGGCGGGAAGGCCGTTTTTGGCTTCCTTTGCTGCCCTGCGGGCCCACGCAGCGGTGGAAGAGGCCAAAAACAGCCTTCCTGCCCCTTGTTGGAGGAGAAGGAGGATGCCACGGGCCTGCAGGGCAAGGTAAGTGTGGGACTGGGGCAGGGGTGGGGTGGGTGGGGGTGAAGGTGGGGTCTGGGGTTTGGGCAGTTTAAAGGGCCCTTCTGCTTGTAAGTGGCAGGTCCCTTTAAACTATCAGCTGGCAGGCAGCGAGGGAGAATCCCCCCTGCCGCCTGCTAGCTGATAGTTTAAAGGGCCCTGCCGCTTACAAGCAGCAGGAAAAGTTTATATGGCCATCTCCCTGGGGAAATGGCCATTTAAACTGCCTCTTTAATATGACCCAAACGAACCAGTAGACCAGTTTGTGGAAATGAGCTTCCACAAACCACTGGTTCACGAACCATGAACCGGCCTGGTTTGTGCATTTTTTGGGGTCGTAATTCTTTTTTTTTTGAAAATTTTTTTATTGGGTTAGAACATTTTTATTTTTACATTACAATCAATTTTCCCCTAATTTTTCGTTTCTAACCCCCTCCCTTTCCCCCCCTTTTGTTGACTTCCAACAGCTTTCCCACCCTCTGTCCCTTTTCCCTTACTTCTATTAAATTCCTCTGTCTAAAACAGATATACATTCTCCATTATGTTAAGCAGTACATCTTTAACTCCTTTACTTATTATACACCCAAACTATACGTCTTTAGATAAACAATTTATCCCATTTTCCAATTTTGAATAATTCTATATAAACCTATATATCATAAACCATAAAAATTTCCCACATTTAAATCAAACAATTTGATTTGTTCTCTATATATTGCTCATTTCAACTTTTTATGGTAATTCTATATAACTCCTCAGATACTCAATCAATTTAACTCTTCTATACATTCAGTTTGGTACATATAAATCTTGTCAAAGAAAGAAAATATTGTTAGTTAGTCAATCCTCATGTTTAAACCTTATCATTAATTGTTCTCTATCAGTTGACCTATACATATCTATATATATCTCAATCAATTAATCTAACTGCTTATAAATTCACATTTCTCTTCCTCCCCCGGTAAAGTCACCCCTCTCTTTTATACTTTTATTATATTTCAGTAGTTCTCAAACTGCCACAGTTTTCCTCCCACCTCCCATTTCTTCTCCAGGTATTGTTTCAGCTTCTCCCAGTCTGTGTTGAACTGCCCTGAGTCCAGATCTCTCAGTTTTCTTGTCATCTTGTCCATTTCAGCCATATACAGCAATTTGTAGATCCAATCTTCAATAGTTGGTACTTCTTGTACTTTCCATTTCTGCGCATACAAAAGTCTAGCTGCTGCAGTCATATAAAAAATCAACGTCCTATGATGGGCTGGAATTCCCTCCATTCCCAAGTTTAGCAGCAGGAGTTCTGGGTTCTTATTTATTTGAAACTGTAAAATTTCACTCATTTCTCTTATTATTTCCCCCCAGAACTGCCTAGCTACCTCACACGACCACCACATATGATAGAGGGAGCCCTCATGTTTCTTACATTTCCAGCATTTATTAGAAGTATTCAAGTTCCCTAGCGCAATCTTCTTTGGTGTCATGTACCAACGATAGATCATTTTGAAAATGTTCTCTTTAATATTAATGCATGTCGTTGTCTTCATTGTAGTTTTCCACAAGTATTCCCATGCCTCCATTGTTATTTCTTTATTGAAATTTATAGCCCATTTCACCATCTGTGTTTTAACTATCTCATCCTCAGTATACCATTTCAGCAATACTTGGTATACCTTGGATATTCTTTTCTTGTCTTCTTTAAGAAGGGTCTGCTCTAGTTCCGAGTTCTCTGTTCGTATGCCCCCTTTTGCAAAGTCTGAGTTGTATAAGTCTCTAATCTGTCTATACTGAAACCAATCATAGTTAGGTGATAGTTCCTCTTGCGTCTTTATTCTAAGTTTAGATACTTCAATCTTAGTTATTTCTTTGTACGTTAAACATTGTTGTTCATTATCCACAGCTCTCGGATCTATCACCTCATATGGAACCACCCACAAGGGGGTTCCTTCTTGTAGGTAAGTTCTATACTTCTTCCAGATTGTAAATAGACTTCTCCTTACAAAATGATGCAGGAACATCGAGTTGACCTTTACTTTGTCATGCCATAGGTATGCGTGCCATCCAAAAAATTTTTTATATCCCTCTAGGGCTAATAGTTTCTTATTCTTTAATGTCATCCACTCTTTTAGCCAAACTAGGCAGATTGCATCATGGTAAAGTCTCAGATTGGGCAGTTGCATTCCGCCTCTCTCCTTTGCATCTTGTAAAACTTTTACTTTCACTCGAGGCTTCTTGCCTGCCCAAACAAAATCTGATATTTTCCTCTGCCATTTTTCAAATTGTTTAGAGTCTCTGATGATTGGTATTGTCTGTAACAAAAACATTACTCTTGGTAACACATTCATCTTAACTGCTGCAATCCTGCCCAACCATGACAGGTTCAATCTATTCCATTTGATCAAGTCTCTCTCTATCTGAGTCCATAATTTTTCGTAATTATTCTTGAACAAATCTATATTTTTTGCAGTCAGCTCAACTCCCAAGTATTTCACCTTACTAGTTACTTCACAATCCGTTGTTTCCATTAACAATTGTTGTTTCTGCTTAGTCATGTTTTTGCATAATATCTTTGACTTCTTTTTGTTAATGAAGAAACCTGCCAAATCTCCAAACTCCTTGATCTTGTCTATCACTTTTGGCATGTTCTCCAGTGGGTCTTCTACAATTAACATTATGTCGTCTGCAAATGCTCTGACCTTATATGAATAGTCCTTTATTTTTATTCCTCGTATTTCCTCATCTTGTCGAATTTGTATCATCAGAATCTCCAATACTAAAATGAACAACAATGGAGATAACGGGCAACCTTGTCTTGTTCCTTTACTAATCGTCAATTTCTTGGTCATTTTGGGGTCGTAATTCGATTTGTGCCCATCTCTAGTTATGAGTTCTAGAAGATAAAATTTCCTTATGATAAAACCTCCCAATGTCACCCCTAGAGGAAGTGGAACTGCATGGAACATATATAGGACAATAGAATTTTTGGGTGGCTTAATAGTACTTGCAGCTCTCTGGTAGAAACTTTACTACTGCAGGAACAGTCACATTGTTTTTTACAGTGCATATAATATGTTGTAAAACAAGAGTGGGGGAGAGGGGGTTGAGGCTGTGATGGTGGTTGTGTCTATCCAAAGGGCAAGTCTTACTTCTGACCTGAGTTTGTTAATTTACAACTTGGTACCTTAGCCATAGTGCTACGTAGTCCTATCAAATGGTACAGCAATTCCCCACAAGTCTATGTACTAGCTTGGGTGGTATGGGGTGGCATTTGACCTTGTACTGGCAGAGGCTGTGGATAATAATAATAACGTTCAATTTATATACCGCCCTTCAGGACAACTTAATGCCCACTCAGAGTGGTTTACAAAGTATGTTGTTATTATCTCCACAGCAAAACACGCTGGTGGGGGGGGGCACTGAGAGAGCTCCAGAGA
Organism: Eublepharis macularius; assembly: GCF_028583425.1. NCBI lineage: Eukaryota > Metazoa > Chordata > Lepidosauria > Squamata > Eublepharidae > Eublepharis > Eublepharis macularius. The sequence continues at coordinate 41,648,414 of NC_072802.1, forward strand.
ACTGTGACTAGCCCAAGGTCACCCAGCTGGCTTCAAGTGAAGGAGTGGGGAATCAAACCCGGCTCTCCAGATTAGAGTCACATGCTCTTAACCACTACACCAAACTAGTTCAGTGGTAAAACACATCTCTTGTATGAAGGGCTCCATTGCTAAATGCCTTGATTAGTAGACTTTTGCTGTCCAAGAATCTGGAGAACCACTGCTTAAAGAGATGGGTGGACCAGTAGTCTGGTTTGGTATACTCCATCTGTTCGTAGGCACAGCATCCAGGTCTTACAGCCACTATTAGGAGCAGGGGGGTTGTATTTAAAAGCATGTCCTTTTTTGGGCTGGTGGTAATCAGTCTTGCAGCTGAATTAACCTCAACTTGGCACCGTGTGACTAAGATGCATGGCATTTGAGCCACAACGGGGGAGGGTGTCAGGAAGGATAAGGCATAACAAATGCCCTGGGCCATGCTCTCTCTGTTCTGGCTTTAATCACCTATTGAGCGTGGTTGGTATATAATTTATATCTTTTTAATTAGGTTTTTAAAAGCAGATCACTCAGCACTTGACCTGGTTTTTTTTTCTTGTGCAGCTGCTGCCTCTTCCCCTCTTGGCACAATGGGAGAAACTCTTGTCAAGTGCCGAAGTTGTTTATCCCACAATTGAAATACAGGCCTTTAATATTAAAATAAAATATGGCACAGCAAAATCTAATTGCCTAATAATTCTTTGCACCCTCCTCCTTAAAATGTCATGCTCTTCATTACACCCCCTTGGCTTATCTCTGAACACATCCAGGCTGGATGCTGTAAAATACTTTATTGGGGAATTGTTCTTTTGTGCTGGGTTAGTGAGAAGGGAGAGACCTGAAAAGGAACGGATGGAAGCCATCAAATCCATAATGCGGTGCTTTAGTCTCTTTTGGCTTTTCATTCTTAATTGTCTTCTATACTTTGTTTTCCAGTTCTGAACCTTCACAGCAGATGAGAGAATATTACTGTTGTCTTAATCACTGATGACTTGAAGTTAGAGGTGTGCATGGCAGAGACCAACAGGGTGGCCCTCCTTTCCTTGGAGCATACTAAGACAGTCTCCTTCTGTCTCATAAAGGCACACTGAAATGTCAAACGGTCTTCACCTTGCTGGGCACCATACCACGGAAAGTGTCCAGCGCAGCTTTCCTTCCTTGTGGGGAAAACTCTCTTCCTGTAGCGTGTCACTTTTATGTTTCACTGTTCAAGACCTTTGTCTAAGAACAGGGGGAGGAAAATAAACTTGTTTGTTTCCTACTGGGGCTGTGGCATAGGTGAGTCCAGACCTGTGGGGTCTCCAAGGTCCCAGAGGGAAGAGATGATAATTTCACCTAAAAGTTGTGGGGATGGTCTGGCAATGGAAGAAGTGGTAAGGCTGCTAATAAAATGCCCAGGGAAGCCAATCCAAAGGCTTGGTACTGCTAGCCAATCACTAGAGCTGATGTTGCACTCTTCTCTCACTTTGTATGCTTGAAGAGAGGGTGGTGGCTTATCTGCATGCAGTTGCAAGTTGCTTGCCAGTCTAGATGCGCTTGCTCCACCATGATTGTACAGTGTGGTCTGTGACATATGGTGAGGAACATGGTTGCTGCTTGTAGAGTTGGGCTCGGGGGCTTCTTCCTCTCTTCCGATACTTTTTTCAAATGTTTTTGAAACCCTTGGACCTGGCTTACTGGTGCTGGGATCCCTCAGCTGCAGCTGGGCAATGAAAAGCTCCAACACTTGCGAAGGGAAGTTGCCTCTTAAGGCGAACTACAGTGAGTGCAAAGAAGAGATTGCTTCCTGGGACTAAAGATAGCACTGCGAGATGCAGTGGCTAGAAACGTATTTCTCCCCCTTGCCCCGAACTAAATGGCTTTATCTTCCAGTTTCTATCTTAACAGTAAGGGTCATTAAGCAAAAGAATTATCTTAGCTTTAGATAGTGATCTCTGAAGAGATCCAAGTTGGATATAATGTTTGTACGTGTGCAGGCAAGACTTGATGGCCTTTTCTTCCAAAACCTGATGTTAGCATTTTGCAGTTTATATAACAGAACTGGGTTTGCATCCAAATGTGATCTTCCCAAGTGAAACACAATGTTAACTTTTCTCCTGTGTTGAAAATGTCAATGACCTTGTATGAAAATTGCTGTCAGGGCATCAGTTTGGTGGCTATAGCATAAGGTGCATACAGGCTACATTATCATAAGTGCATACAGACTACTAGCTCTTGAACTTTTTTCTAGCTTACCTGTCTTCCATTAGTAATTTATGATGTAACATTGACTTCCAAAGGACTGAAAACCTAGCTCTTCCTAGTTAGCAGACTCTTCCCTATTTGGTTTCTTGGAGGCTGTTTTTACTCATTGTAGGTGATCTGGCGAGTAACTGTTCCCCAGTGTGCCCTTCAACTGAGTTCCCAACCTGTAGGAGCAATAGCACAAACAGCATTTGTAGGATTCATTGTGAGGAACAGAATCTTGACCCATAGCGGACACAAAACAGTAGCAAGCACCTGGGTCCTCAAGTGAACAGGGGTGTGCTGTTACAAGAATGTGGGAATTAAAATGATGATGCATTTAAGGAGGCTGAGCAAGAATTGTGGAGATACAGGGGGGATCTTATGGAAGTCGGGGGGCTGGAGGACCCGCAATAAACTTGAGGGGGAAAAAGTGAAGTAAATTAAGGAGATGTGATATTATGTTTTGAGGTGTAGCCATATTAGTCTCGAGAAAGCTCAACTCTTCCTGCTTTCTCGTGCAAGGCTATAACTTGAGGGCAAATGGCAGCCAGCCATGCCTTGCTTAAGATTAGGAAGTGAAGGCTGAATGAGTTGATACCTGTCCAGGTTTTCCTTGGAATGATAAAGACAAATGATCTCCTCTGCTTTTGTGCTCCCTGCACTGAAGGGTGTTTTAGACTTTACAGCTATTCTGGTCTGTTTTACCTCTACTGAAGCTTCCTAAACAGTTGTTCTCAATCTGCTTTTTAAGTGTGTTAGGAGAGATGGAAGGAAAGCATCAAGATCTCTGTTTTATCACAACAAGGAATTGTCTAGTTGAGCATCTTTTGTTAACAGGGCCAGTCAGGTGTTTCTAGAAAGATCTGGAGTAAGAGTATAAAGGACAGTAGTCCTTTGTCTCCCAGTGGTTTGTACTTAAATATATTGCGAGGTTTAAATTTACTCTTATGGTTAATATCCATTGATGGACTTCTGTGAGTTTATATAGCCCTCCCTTTTCAGGCCATAGAATTGTGTGGTCACCACCACATCTTCAGGCAGTTAAATTCCCCCTTGTGTGAAGAAACTTTTTTTTAATCCATCATCAATCTGCTCCTAGTCAATTTAGTTGAGCCCTAACTTTTAGTGTTAAGTGAAGAAGAGAGAAATATCTGTCTAGTATGTTCATGTCATAACATGAATCTCTATCACGTCATTTTTTTTCATGTTTTTCTGAACAACGCTGAGTTTTTTTAATAGGAAAGGTGCTCAGCCCATTCATCGTTAAGGCTGTTATTTTCTGAATCTTTTTGAGGGACTTGATCAGAACTGAATAGTGCTGCATTCCAGAGGCAGTTGTATCATAGTTATAGAATGGGAGTTTACTTTCTGTCCCACTGATACGAATTCCCTACATGGAGTTTGTCTCTTTCCCTTCTGCTGTGTGTGGCACATGAAGTTTTCATTATTACATAGGCTACGGTATGGGTAAGGGAGGGTCAGGGTTTTCAGCTCTGCGTATTCCATTATCCTGTGCTACAAGAAAGGGTTTTTGCACCATGCCTCCTGATATGCTTTGCTGCTCTCGGTGGGCCTGTGTTGCTTATTTTTATTGGGCTAGTGCAAAAATTTGTGTAAGGATGGAAATGTATCAAATTGTCTTTTATAGTGGGGATCGTTGTGATTTTTTTCATAAAAATAGCTTTGCTTGGTTGATTTGCTGATGTGGCAATAGGAATAGTTCTTCTACCTCTTGGAAAGAATGTGATAATGTCCAGTTTTAATTTTCTGTAATTTGCTTATTTCACTTCATAAAGAACGAAGTCTGCTGTTTTCCTGCAGTCACAGATGTGAGAAGTAGTAGCGCCGAGTGGATGACTTAGTGTATTTAAGACTGTTCAGTGAAGTGGTGGCAAGGTATTAACTGAGGCACAGTATTCTCAGTGTCACTGGATATATTATTGAACTGGTTGGGTTCAGTTCTCCCCCCTTGTTCATAGACTAAGACGTATACTATGGGTCACTAACTAGATAAGAGGACTTTTGGAAGAAGGAGATGAACATAGGGACATGCTATGTGAAATAAAATATTTTTTACCCTGAATCCTATTCTCTTTCTATCAATGTTATGCAATTAACAGAAAAGGCAGAATTGGTCTTTGGAGAGAAGTGAAAGCCGTAAGCTAGACGTCCCATCCATTCTCCTTAACCAGCCACCAGACATTTAGAACCACTTGATGGGCTGCAGGCTCCTCTGCCCGCTTTGTGCTAACCAAATGCTTCTTGTGTGTACACACAGGGCTTGACTTGCAAGTATGTGTGCCAAAAGTTCCAACTTGCTGCTCCAGGAAAATGGAGGAAAAATACCAAGCCATGGCCCGTTCCAGTATGGAGCAACTTCTCCAGTCTGCTAGCATGGAGCTGAAATTCCTCATCATTCAGAACGCGGCTGTCTTCCAAGGTAGGTGGCACAGCAATACCGTATCTCTCCTTCAGGCAATGAGTGGTGGCTATGCAGCCTTTGAGATGCAGGCTGCCAGGTGGCTGTGTTGGCAGATTAAGACTTGCAGTCTTTAGTATCTTAGAGTCTCTTTGGCCAGTGTATAAATGTGTGACAACGTGTGGCTTGTGAGCGATTAAGACCAAGAAGGAATAGTTCATTTGGTATCTTTCTGGGGCTTCACTTTGCAACAATGGGACATTGGTTGTCCCCAGGAATACCTCCACTCTACCCTGGGATGTTCCTGTTGCGTTCTTAGTGGAAATGCCAAGTGCATGCTCGTTCATAAGAGTTGGTAGGACTGGCAATGAACTAGTCTGGGCTATGTAAATCCTGCTGCTAGTATGGAGTTCAGAAGTAATAGTTCAGAAGTAATACTCCTGATCCTCTTTTGGTGCAGAGATACTCGGTTCTCCACAGCAAAGGGGTTCTTGGAGTTGGTTTGCATGTGTAGACTACTTAGTGCAGGTTCTCATGATGGTTTTGTCACCCCAGACAGAATTTCATCCATTGCAAAATAATGCTTCCTTTCTTTTCTTAAGTTTAAACTGCTACAGTTGACTTTAAAACTTGTAAACTATAGCGGATGCAAAACTGCCTTTTGCTTCCTTGCATGGAAACTTGTGTTTAATGCCTGTAAGTGATCACATGCAAAGCATGTGTCTCTATTGGTCAATGCAACCGACTTGCTAAATAACATTGCTCCCCACTTCCCAAGCTACCTCTCAGTAATTTGTAAACTTAAAAAAAATCCCAGTTTGACTGTGCAAGGGTTTGCGTAAAAAGAAACTGTTTACAGGAACAATGTGAAGAGGTTTTATGGCCTGAACAGTTAAACTTAGCCACTTCCCTGAGTAGACTGTGCAGGAAGGGAGAGTGTTGTCAGCTTGGTTTATCTGGAAGTCAAGGGGTTGCTGCTGCTTGTTGCTTAATGGAAAGTTGAAGCTTCTGGCAGTGAGATACTGCCTGTCCAGCCCACAGTCAATGAGGGGAGTGCGTCTGCTCATTTGTTCTGTGATTCTCTGGTGTCTTGCGGTGTGGAGTGGGGTAAACCAAGTCAGGACTCTTCTGAAGCAGAAGAACGGGGGGCACTGTTAACAGTACATTGTTGCCTAGAAGAAGTCTCCCTGAAACTGTTCTTTTTTAATCATAGAAAAACCCCTCTGTCTCCTTATTGCACTACAGAATCTGTTGGCCACGTCCTCTGGGAATGGGATCTGTAAGGATTTCTCACTTTAGCCTTAAGCAGTGCAATATGTTGGTATGGAAACATGGCCTAGTCGTTCATAAAGGCCTCCAACTCACCTCCCTCCCAAATTCATTTTTATATTTTTCAATCTGACAGCTGAAGGAACTGCTTGAGTGACAGACACAAACCCTGGTCAGATGTTGTTCTACGCTAAATTTAATTTTCTTCCTGCTGAAATTGCATCCGCCTGTTTGCCGATAAAGATCAGGGGGAATCGCTTGGCATTTACCAAAATCTCATCCAGGCGTATCTGTTACTGTGTTAGCAAAGTTTATTAGATTATTAAGAGTTTTAGGCCCTTGGGCTGGTCTTTATTTATGGGTAAAATATCACACAAATAAGGAGTTGGGGGACGAATAACATTTGGCGAGCCACTTTGTCTTGACAAACTGAACATACTAGATGCATATTTTAAAGATTTACACTCCATTTGTGCGAACATGCTGAGGTTTGATTAAAACCGAATCTAGTTTTCTCATTGGGGTTCATGTAGCTCCAAATCATATCATCCATGGTTTGACCAATCAAAATATTTTGTCCACTGTCATTTATAAAGCACTAATTTATAAAGAGCATTACTTTTGTTATTTACAGTCTACCTTTCTCACTAAGACTCGAAGTGGATCATAGAGTTACAACAGGATTCGACATGCAATAAACCATACAATATGATCTGAATTGCTGAAATCTGGAACCAAGCAGAAATCTAAAAGCATAAGCATTAACATAACGTATTGGATGCAGAAATTACATAGTAGAATCATACAGTGTGTACTATACAGAATAGTTTAGTCCTGTCCCCGTCTCTTTACCAGAGTATCGTTTTGAATCATGTTGTTATAGTACAGCCTTTTTTTTTACAAAAAAAACCTTTCCCAAAGAATACAGTTTTGCATAGCATCCAGAAAATCAGGAGGGAGGGAGCCTTCCTGACCTCGTCATTCCGTAAGGTGAGGGCCTCAACAAAGAGTGCAAACATATAGGCAGTTTTGCCCATTTGCAGGGAGGTGCCTGCAAAAGTCCCTCTCAGAGGATCAGAGCTGTAATGGTGGAGCAGAAGGAGAAAGGTGGGAGCAGGAGAAGGGTGGCTTGATAGAGATGAGGGACCAAGATCCTGAAGCGCTTTAAATGTGATATAGCCAAGCCAATAGTTTGAACTGAAACCCATAACTGGAGGGCAGCCAATGGAGTCCCTGCAGAATGGGAGTAATGTGCATGCACTGCCTGGCTCCTCCCTGGTTTTGGTGGTATGTATTTTTGTTGAATTATTTTATGTATCTTAAATGTTCTCTTGATGATCAGTGCCTTGGGGGACTCTATTTGGGTGGAAAGGCGGCATAGACATTTTAAATATAACCAAGCTGCAGCATTCTGTACCATCTGGAGTCTCTGAGTTGACATGAAGGGAAGATCTATGTAGAGTACATTATATTAGTCTAGTCCTGATGTTACATGATGTGGTTCCAGGTGGCCCGATCATCTGTGTCAAGGTAGGGGGCCATCTTCTGGGCTAGACAGGGTGGGAAGAAAGATTTTTTTTTTTGCAACTTGTATTAACTTGCTTTTCTAGCAGTAATGTTGGATGCAGAAAAACTGTTAAACTTTGTCAGTGCATTGGATATATACTACTCTTTTTGAGACTCCTCTGACTGATTTTGTTTTTTATGGTGGAACAATGTTCTAATTAGCAATGAATAGAAATATGCAAAACTGAACACTGTTAAGTGTTAATTGCATTCAAGAACGGTTAAATAAAACAGGAGTTTAGTGTTACTTTAAAGATCAACAAAATGCCTTCAGCATAAACTTTCTGGACCCTCAAATAAGTTGTTGATGCTTTGGCTGTTTAAAATAGAACATGCTGCAGGCAGGAAGGGGAGGGCCAAACCACAAACAAGGAAAATGAAATCCCTGCCAAAACATTTAAATATTGGTTTCAATTAGAGACTGTAAATAGTAGCACCATCCTTCATGGGCTGTGAATGTATTAAATATGAGGGAAGTAAAGCAGCTACAGAGGGTGGTTAAGTACACACTGATAGCTTCTAAAATGCTGCACATGACTGCTTCTCTGGAGTCTGCTCTCCAGGATTCATGGGGATCCTACTCTCAAGAGTCTGACTAGTTCTTTTGCTGAGCAGCACTGCTTATCCAGAGGAGATCAAGCAGAATCTAGAAGTCAGGTGCAGGTCAGGTCTTGCGGTTTGCACAGATGTCAACCCAGTGGGGGCTATAGTTTGGTCAGTGCAGGCCAGAGAAGGTTGAAGTTTTGAAAACAGCCAAAGGTCAGAAACAGTAATTCAGAATTTACCCCATTAACCTCAACCACCCACACATATAGTTTCCAGCTATGAATATCAGTGGATTCACAGGGATTGGAATTACTTAGGTATTAAGATCTCTATAAAGTTTCCAATTATGAATATCAGTGGATTCACAAGATTGGAATTACTTAGGCATTAAGATCCCTATAAACTTATCTGACCTAAAAAACTCTAAACTTTAAACCTCTACAACAAAAGATTAAGGAAAAGTTTAAGGACTGGGCTAATTTGAATCTGTCTTGGGTGGAGAAAATAAAATTGGTAAAATCCATGATCCTCCCACAATTCCTATTTAATTTCCATGTGCTGCCTATCAAACTTACTGATCAACATTTTCAAAGCTGGCAAAGAAACATCAACAACTTTATATGAGCCAATAAACGCCCTAGGATAAATTATTTAACTATGAAGCGGACATCAGAGAAGGGTGGGCTGGCTTTCCCAGATTTAAAACACTACTACATGGCCACCCAGTTAACAAATATCATGATGCTATTAAATTTTTTGGAAAACTTAGATAGGTCCCATATTGAAACATCACATATACATCCACATGATATAAAAGACAATCTGGACAGACCCAAAAAACAGACCACCTCAAACTTCTACCAGTCCTTTTCTTGAGACCACTTTAAAAGTATGGGACAGGGTGAGACAATACCTCGCCCCGACTATCTCACCATTGTTGTCCTTTCTTGACCAAACATGGTTTCCACCTGGTATGATTTTACGCTCTTTTAAACCTTGGAAGGAAATTAAAAAAAACAGAATCGTAGACATAACCAAACAAGGGGTTATCTTAGATAAAGTGCAAATAGAAAAGGACACAGACATTATTGTCCCATGGTTTCAATATCTACGACTCAAACATCTAATAGAAAGCTAGTTTCTTACAATTTCACTAAAACCTGAACTAACAAGATTATGAATATCTACTCAACCATTTACAATCCCAACGCAAGGGTCTAATAGCTAAAATTTACACTATCTTAAACTCACGAGAAGGCCAAACTCCGTTAAAGTATCAAGCAAAATGGAGTAGAGACTGTAATATCGCTTTAACGGACTCCCAGTGGTCCTTAATTTGGTCAGGGAATTCTCTATAATCCAAGACGATCAATATCAAAATGACATCCTTCAGATTAATGTTGAGGTGGTATATAACACCTTCTTTCCTTCACCACATTAATCCCAATATATGTCCGTTATGCTGGAAACAATGTGGACTAGTTGGCGATTATATCCATTTATGGTGGACATGCCACAAAGTCCAGTTGTTCTTGGACCTAATCATACAGAAAATTAAAGAAATAACTGACTATGCAATACCTAAGCATCCTGAAACAATCCTACTAGGCCTCTGGGAAGATCCAACTGTGCCAGCAATCAGGACAAAATTTAATATTTATGCTGCTTATTGCAGCAAAAATGCTTTTAGCATCAACTTGGAAGCAAGAGAAATTACCATGCATGCCACATTGGTATAGGAAACTATGGGATATTTTTTCCTTGGAGAAAATAGCTGACTGTCTTAAATCTGTAGACAATCCGCAACATCAATCAACATTCTATGAGCAGTGGTTACCCTTTCTAAATTATCTACACAATACCAACTAGTTACCTAATGCTGACCCCTACATATTTAGCTTTTTCGCTATAACTGGATTATGTATTATCAGTGTGTGTCAACTAATGATGTTATATGTACTTGTTAAGATTACTATATCTTCCAAGAATTACTTACCTTTTGTATTTTGTTGTCTGAAGTTTTGGAAAAAGTTTTGAAAAAATGCAAAATAAAAAGTTAAAAAGGAAGAAAAAAAGAAACAGTAATTTTAAGACAAGTGAAGCCTTGAGCTTCATAACCAGCAGCTGCGGAGGAAGGAATTGAGATCATGCATGGCAGCTCTGTCCTATCTTGAGATTTCTCAGACTGAGAGGTGACCTCTGAGATTGGAACTTGATAAGATCTGGTGGAGATGGATTGGTTGAAGGGGATGGTGAGAGTCCAGTGATGCAGTAGCTGGTGCCCTGAAAAAGCACAGCTTAGCCTGCCAGAATTGTAGGAACAGGAATGTTGCAAAGTAGGGTTTGTTCATTATTTTATTTATAAAACATACACCCTGCCTCTTGGCCTTCATCAAGGCCACTAAAAGCATTATAAAAACACATCTTAAAAACCATGCATGAACAAATCAAAACAATTAAAACCAAAGCTTAAAAACACCACAATTAAATCATAGAGTAAGGAGGAAGGATCACTGAGGGAGTGCCAGATAAACCAAAAGTTTTCACCCATGGTCAGAAGACAGCAACTGAAGGGGACAGATGGTGTCCCTCTGGGGAAACAGCTCCAGAGTTTTGGTGTCACAACTAAGAAGACCCTCTCGGTTGCCACCCACCTAATCTCAGAAGGCAGGGGTACCTGAAGTAGGGCCTCAGAAGATGACTGTAACAGTCAGGCAGGTTTGTAAAGAAGTAGGCAATCTTCAGGTGTGTGGGTATTATGGATCCCTATTTGGAGATGTGACCACATGAAACCAATTTTCAGCAGTTTCCATGTAGCTGGAGTAACTGTGGCTCCTTCTCTTGGGTTGGTGGCAGCCAGAGCCAACTTAAAAATCAGTAAATCCTCTGCTAGCAAAGAATGCATCTGTTTTTGGTTACTTAGCACATTCTGTCTCTGCTATTGAGGAGGAAAAGTGGCTGTTTTGACACTGCTAGCTGCTATCAGGTTATCTTTAATCACTTCAGTGGCACCTCAGTCACAAATATCAGATAGCCAATCCAGTGTCAGAGCCTGCTAAAAGCACAGCTAAATTATTTATTCTGTTATGATGAAAATGTCTGAATCATATTGGGTTTTCTTGGGGAAAAAACTTGATTGTGCTTGAAGTCTGCAAGATAAAAGATCAGTGTTCATCTCCCGGATTTTTAAAAGAATTTTCTTTAGTGTTCTTTTACTTGCAGCTGTTGCTTGAGTTAGTAGAGTCAAGGGGAGAGAGTTTCTGTGCTAGCACTAGACTAATTGTGCTTCTTTTTTTAAAAAAAGGGGGTAACATTTAGATTTACCCTGCATCAATTAGGTATTAGAACAAGATGTGATGGGGGGGGGAATCTATATTAAGCACTGCTTTTGGGGCATGCTAGTTGACTTTTGTAATTCTGTGTGAAAGAACTTGTGGTTCATTATATCGGCACTTCTAATGCTCCTACACTTTGAAGCCAATTAAATCTGACAATGTGGCATGGGGCTGCTTTTGATCTTCATGAAAAGAATATCCAAGCTTTTTCTGCATAGCTGTTTGCTTGGTACACTGTTACTTAAACGCTTAGATGTTTTAAAGGCTGGTGGGTTGGCAGGGGAGGGAATGGGTGCCAAGAGTAGTTTGGTGCAAAGCTTTACTACCTAAAACATTTGCTTCTAGTTTTCTCTGGTTTAATCTGATGGCCTTGATCAATTTAGGTCTAACCTCAAAAAAGACTGCATATGATTCTGCTGTAATTCCTCAGAAGCAGCGATAGGTTCTTGTTTTGAAATGTGGTTTAACTCAGTTGTTTAGGAAGCATTGATAGGATGCAGAAGTGGGGCTTCCAGCAGCAGTTACAAAGAACTGGAAACATTGGGGACATCAGCAGGAAGCTGAGCTAAAGCAGAACCCTTGAAAATATTTTCTTGGGATTGACTGGCTTCCTTAACAAATTGTGAAATCCATTATCAAAGTAGTTCAGGCTTCGTGGCAATGGCTCTCCTGAAGCAGAGAGAGCTTGGAGTGTCTCAAGTGGATGCTTGGATAGCGGTAGGATTTGAAGGAGTTCATTTTTAAGGTCTCTTTGAGCAGATAATTAAGTAGGAACACAGAGCTTTGCTGGTGTGAAAGGCTTTGAACACATTCCACATGCGGGATGCAAGCATCTCTCCCTGAAGTGGCTTAATCTAATTTTAACAATAATAATAATAATAATAATAATAATAATAATAATAACATTCGATTTATATACCGCCCTTCAGGACAACTTAATGCCCACTCAGAGCGGTTTACAAAGTGTTATTATTACCCCACAACAATCACCCTGTGAGGTGGGTGGGGCTAAGAGAGCTCAAGAGAACTGTGACTCGCCCAAGGTCACCCAGCTGGCTTTGTGGAGGAGTGGGGAATCAAACCCGGCTCTCCAGATTAGAGTCCCGTGCTCTTAACCACTACACCAAACTGGCTCAAAATTTATACTCTGCCCTCACAAGGATCACCAAGGTGGCTAAGGTGGCTAACAAATTAAGACATGCGTAAGTCAGCAGCTACACATTAAAACAATTAAAACTGGAGCTAAAAAAAGCATACAAAGACAAAAACAAAGCATGGAGATTGGGCAGGAGGGAGGGATTACTGAAGGAACACTCGATGAAACAAAGGTTCCACCACTGGTGGGAGATGAAAGCAGAAGAGGGCAGATGAATCTCCCTGTGGGGAGAGTTCCAGAATTTTGGTGGTACAACCAAGAAGGCCTTCTTCTGAGAAGGAGCATGCTTCTCCCTTCCTCCATGTGATCCATGTAACAGCCCAGTGAGAGAGGCTAGGCTGAGAGCAACTGGCCCAAGGTCACTCAGCGAGCTTTCATGACAGTGTGGGGATTCATGCCTGGATCTTCCATATTATACCATCATGCTGTGCTGGCTATTAAAGAATGTGGATGGAAAGCAGAGCATGCACCAGGCTAGAGCAAGCAAAGGTTCTGGAGCAGATTGGCAAGGGTGGTTCAGAGTGTTAAAGGTCAAACTGGCTTGAACGAAAGCCGTTAACCATCCCAGCAGCAGTATCTTCCTGCTTTCATTTGGTAGGGAATGCAGTTGTGTGATGCACTGCAGGCTGGAAGGGCAAGCCTGAGAAGAGCAATTCATGACTTTCAGATTAGAGGTGGTTTTTTTTTTTTTTTTTTTTGGTAATACAGCAGTCTGCATAATTGATTCTGTGCTTTTCAAGGTTGTGGTACTTTGACTTTTTGAAATCAATTAAAGGGGTCTGCATATACGTCCTGTTCAGGCCTGATTCTTCCAAAGCATCTGCATGCACGGTTGGCTCTTGCTGGCTGTAATTACTTCTTGAGGCAAGAGTTATCTCTGATAGTTCAAGTCCTAATACATTTCAACTGCCCTCCTAATGCTATAAAATAGCCAAATTATGTTTTTGGAATTTCACTAGGCAGCCATAAATGTCAGGTTACCTTCAGAAGCCGAATTTATGTTCCTTGATGATGCTGCCCCCACCCCCATACAAATGGTGCGCTTGCCAAACGCATTCAGTCTTTGGGTTTGAGTGGATTACAGGTGGAGATAAATTCTCTGACTGTGTATTGGAGTATTTAAAATGCAGAGACGAACCAGTCTGTAAACAGTGCTCTATGAAAAGAAGAATGGGGGGGGGGGAGAGAATCAGAGGCAGCGGCAAAGTCAAGGACAGACGTCTGGTTTATGTAAAAAGAAACATTTTGCTCGATTGTCATCAGCTTTGCTTTTAAAGCTGCAATAAGATGGAACGATAAAAAGTGCCAGTGGTGCATTTCAGACCACAGATATGAACCCTTCCTGAGCCAATTAAGCTGTCAATATGCCCTGGCTTCACATCCTATCTGACAAACTGGGTCACCTCGGAACCGTTACTCAATTCAGTGGCACTTAGCAGCTGATGCAAAAATCAATCCAGTAATTTATAATCTTATGATATGCTATGAAGGTATATTAATCAGCATTTAAAGCAAGAAAGGGAAATGGTTGCAATAGGAGAGCTTTTCTACTAGCATAAAAAAGATTCAAGTGCCTGTTTGGGCACTTTTATTCTATAGAGGCATAAAACATTTAACCATGGATTGTTTCCTTAAAACAAGGTTCAGCATTAACATTGATTACCTAAAATGATAGTTAAAGACTGGTCACAAACTGGGATACAGCCTGTGGTTTAAAGTAGGTTTTGAATTAACCCTGGTTTGCTGGATGCTGGTACAACTGTGGTTAAAGTTGCCTATCCAGCAGCTTTGCTTGCAAGGTAGAAAATAGCTCTTGCTGGTCTTGCCTTCCATGCTGGCGTCTCACACATGCATCTTGAGGCACAATGTAGCTCCATCTGAGAATAGGTGCATTGTATCTTTGGAGTTTTAAAGCAACAAATGATGACTGGCACTAATCTGAATAACTGTAAACCTGATTTTAAGCTTATTTTACTAGCTGCTATGGTGTTATGAGACTCCCAGAGCTGGTAATAAACAGTCTAGGATTGCCGACACGCATGCCTTAATAAAATCAATGCAGCAGTTTTTAAATTGAAATATTGATTCTAATGCTTACCTGTCAGGCATTCCTCTCCCACCCTAGTTACCCTGTCATCTGTGGGCCTGCTTCCTGGAGTCTCCTGTATGGTGACTTCCAGAAAAGCAAAAGTGCTACTTTTATTCCGCAGAGCAGTATTTGGGCACTCCTTGAAACTGCATTACAACTCCTATTCATAGCTGTGGGTAAGGAGCAACAAATGTCTTGAGCGATGATTGTCAATAGGCCGTGGCCTGAGAGCTCCTCTACACCCTCCTGTAGTGCTCCTCTGTCAGCTTCCCCTCTCTACAGAGCCAGGGAGATCTGCAGCTCAGACTGTTTGTTTATTTCCTCTTCTCCTTTTAGAAGGGGAGGTGAAACTGACAGAGCAGGGAGGCAAAGAGGAAATTAACAAACCCTCTGAGCAGCTATCTCCCTGGCTCAGTGGAGAGGGGAAATTGACAAAGCCTTCCAATCGCTTTTAAAACTCAGCTTCCCTGCTAACATTGCGACTCCCTTCACATGCTCCTCCTCGTGCGATTTGTCTCTTGTAGCTTAGCTCTGAGACTCCTGTAGTTTGTTGGCTGCTGGATGTGTTTGAGTTATCTCAATATATCGTACACACAAAAATAAAACGAATCTCAACATTAACATCTTTTGAGGGGACTTGGGTGTCTTTTTCTATCAATATAGTTAGTCTTTAAAAAAAACTGCCTGTGGGTACTGTCAGGGAAATGGACTTGACACCAGCAATAGGGAAAAATAACACCCTTTGGAAGTGCACCAAACCTTCCTCATGGAAGAAAACACGTTTCAGATGTGTGCATATCTGTCTGCAGACAATGTTGGCACAAAGTGGTCTGAGAGGAAAATGAGGAATCCTTGGAAGCCAAAACCATAACGAAGCTTAGAGAAAAATCTAGCCACACCAAATGCTCCATGTGTAAGTTGCCTAAATTGTAAACTGGGTTGGGTTCCTGAACTTCTGAAATGTTGTGCTAGCTGCTGCGAGAGCCCAAGAGCAGGGAGTAAACACTGTTGTAGAAGATGGGAAGTATCCTTTCTAATTCTCCGGAAGAATGCAAGAGGTTCACATTTTATGATACCGCTACAGAGGCAGGATTAGCACTTCTTACAGGAAAATAAGTCAACAGCAACAGGGTTCAGGTGGAGCTTGACAGCCACTTCAGTTCAAGTGAGAGTGGGTATGCATGCCTTGGGGGCTGTTTATCTTGTATGGAGTCTGGAGGAGATGCTAGACTGATCAGGAGGCAGAATGGGGAGGGGGGAGTCTGTGGTCAGAAGCCTGGGTTGGGAATACAAGCTGCCTTTCTGTCTAGTAGTATCTAATCAGAGGCCTTTAGGGGATTCTTCAGATACCAGAAGGAGTTTGAGCTGTCTAGAAATGCTCAAGTGATTTCCTCAGCAGCATGAGACACTGGCATAACTGGAAACAGCTTGTGTGGGGGAGGTAGGTTGTGCCACACACTTCCCCTTGGAGATCTGCTTTATGCTCAGGGTATGACAAATCCTCATGTTTCAAGGTGAAAAAGATAGATATCAGCAGGGCTTTTTTTCAGCAGTGGAACGGAGTTCCGGCACCTCTTGAAAATACTCAGCAATAGTGTGTGAAAATAATATTATTTCAAAGAATCCCATGTGTTTCTTCCTCATTCCCCTCTTGAGAGTTCCACCACCTCTTTTCCCAGGAAAAAACCCTTGGATATCAGTCAGGTAATCCTGTCTCCCCCTCACTTTGGTAGACTGTGGTTCTGCATGGTTGCTAAAGTCTTCCAGATAATTCTGCTGCATCGTCCCTTTATGGTACTTCCTGTGGCAGTTGCTTTTGATTTTCTGCTTTTGGTACACTTTCACCCAAATTTGGCTAGCATATTCAGTAAAAGATAGGGCTTCTGCCACCCTTTCAGAGTGGCTGCTTTACAATGGGGGCAGTTGAGTCCACCAGTCTATGTGGGGATTTGAAATGCAGCTCCAATATGCTCAGAACTGGTTTAATGAGAAAGCAAGATAAGAGAATTTAGAGTAAGAAGGAAATATCTAGAACAGCAATCTGGTATACAAGCAGGTTAATGTATATTTAAAGTCTTCAGATACTCTTGATGCACTGAATTCTCACATTCAAAAATTTTCCAGGGTGCAAACTAAACCTCAAAAACCCTTTCAAGACTTCCAGAAGCCTGACAACCCCCCTTTTAAAATGAATACCTTTTACTGATGCTTCAGTACCTTTTTAAGGCTTTTTGCCACTACACAGTCCTAACCAATCAGACATCCAGTGGTGAACGCATTGGCACAGCCCACTGAACACAGCTGCATGATGTCACTGAAAGTGAAGCCAAAGCCCCCTTTTCCTTTCGAAGCAGCATATTATTCCATACAGGAAAAGTTGCCCAGTTAAAGGAAAACTTAAATTCTCACAGATACAGTATCCTCTGTTTACTTTATTTGCAGTAACCCATAGAGTTGGGAGGGATTATAAAATATGTGAGTAAGATGGGGAACATGAAGGCAGTGTCAAGAAGGTGTCTGCCTGGAGAAGACGAGCCACTACGTTTGTATGCTTCACATATTTGCACCTTGCATGTATAAAAAGAAGAGGAGTGGTTGAAAGGTCGGCTTGCTGGATCAAAAAGGCATGTGTGTTAAGTACAGCTGAACTCTCTTCCCCTACCTTACTTCCTCTGTTACATTCCTTGAGGCCCTTGGAGAGTCTATGCCTCTGATATGGTGTTTGGTTTGCCTGCAAATGGACCGTGTGGTTCAATCCCTGACACCTCAGGTTAACTTCTGATATCCCACATGGCAGTTGATAGGGAAAGATCCCTCTGTACCCAGGACCCTGGAGAGATGTTGCGACTCGATCAAGACAAGACTGAACTAGGACCAGTGCTTTGCATCAGTGGAAGCCACTTCATATGTTCATTGCTTCTTTTCCAGTTCAGCTGCTTTCTGTCAGTGGAGTCAGGCTGGGATAAAAGTGCCTGCGGTGGCAGAGAGCTAAGACCATGAGATTCTTCTGTGTGAATCTCTGGCAGACACTGAACTCCATAACCTCTGTCCTGCATACAGATCATGTAGATACATGAGTGAAAATATGGAGCTGTGCTCTACTGTGTCTACCTTGGCTCCAAGGCACTGGGTTGTGTGTTCATGCTAGCCAAGACCTGTTTTTCTAGGGTGTTGACAAAGCTAAGATATTGAGTGGAGAGTTTTTTCTGGCATTGGTAGCCTGGTCAATCATTGAACGAGCTGCAGGAAGAACCAGCAGTTTGAGTGATGACAGGTTGTGGACTTCCTTATTAGTGTCTGTAAATCGGGGTAGAGGCTTCTTCTGGACAACAGGTTATATTCTGATGGAAGATGGCTGCTAGGCTGAATATTTCTTAAAGTAGCAGGTAGATTGGTAAGGATAGCATAGTTACCTTGGAAGGTTTTTTGAAAGAAAACAATGTTAAAAATAATGATAATAAAATTACAGGGAATAGCACATGCTGTATGTATGAGACAGGATCTTTTCATGAGTTTCTAAATTTACTTGATACATGGAAATGCCATCTCACAGATGCCTTTTTAAACAAAGTGGCAATTCAGCACGTCTGCTTGAGATCTGTCTATATATCAGGCTCTATCTAGAGAGGTACAATTGCTCATCTGTATTGGTCCTAACTCAGTTATAAATCAACACCTATCTATTTTACATCTTTTAAAATAGGGTTAGTTTCTGTAAATGTTGGTCTTGGTAAGGAATTTAATTTTAAAAAATATATATTACCAGGAAGAATATCTGCATTGCCTAAAACACTTGTATATGTTTATATCCTGCTCTTTTCCTCTAAGAGACTCAAAGTGGCCCACAACAGCTAAAAATAAAACAAACCAACAAACAAAACAGTACTATCTTGGGTTGTTCCAGAATTTGGGAACTAGCTCATCTATAGGCGATGGCTGAGAATTCCTGGGCTAAACGCAGAAGGCCAAGAGCCACTTGGTTCATGTCTTTGGACACACCTGAATGTTAATATTTGCTTGGGCAACCATAGACAGGCTGCGCACACAACAAAGCCCTACCTCACAGGGTTCATGTCAAAATAAAATGGAGCATGGGCAAAGGTTGTAAGCTACTTTGAGTTCCCATTGGGGAGAAAAGTAGGGTATAATTGAAGTTTTAAAAAAAGTAAAATACCTTAAACAAGAATAGCAACACAGATGATCAGCAAGGTGTTACAGATATGTTTCCTACTCTTTCTCTCTCTCTGCTGTTCAAGATCTTGAATATTTTTGGTCCAGTGATATTCCTGTGCTCCTTCTAACAACCTGCTTTGCATCAGTGCCCTTTTAGCCTAGGTTGGCTCTCAGCCATGTGTAATGCATTGGAAAACCCTGGAATTGATTCCTATCAGCCGCTGTGAGTTAAGCACCCACTTGAGAGGTATTGCTTCAGCTTTGCATTGTGAATCAATTTTTCAATTGCAAAGCTCAGTGACCTGTATGCTAAATCAGTGTGCTTTTTTTCCTTTGTCATTGTCTGTTCAGATGCAGTGTTGTCTGGATTATAAATTAGTAAATGTTGAGCTGGGCTGAAGCTGAATTTTAAAGTGCCAAGTGGTGTGTACAGGGGAAATGTCCCGAATGTATTGAAGCCTACTGTGTTCTCTGTCCATGGGCTGCTAAGTTTCATAGCTCATGTCCTTGCATTAGAACTGCTTTGGCTTGGAATGGTTCCTGAAAGCAATGGGATGGAAGACAGTTGGGACTCTTAGCTTACAAAGGCAAATACAGATAACTATATACCGAGTGGTATCTTAACTACAGTGTGAAAACAGTTGCTGCACAAGCCCACCTATCTACAGCAGCCAGCCAAGCACTGAGAACTCTGCTGCTTGCCTGGATTTTTGTTCTGGGTAGAAGAATAAACATGAATTGGTTGATCCAGTGGAAGTTCTAAAGTATAGCTAAGCACTTCTGCTTGCACAAGCAGAAATACAAAGTAATTG
The DNA here is from genome assembly GCF_028583425.1 of Eublepharis macularius. Lineage (NCBI taxonomy): Eukaryota > Metazoa > Chordata > Lepidosauria > Squamata > Eublepharidae > Eublepharis > Eublepharis macularius. The sequence goes on from NC_072802.1 coordinate 41,668,020, forward strand.
CAAGTAGCCCTTGTACTAAGTCAACTTGACCATGTTTGGCCTTGCATGTCTGCGTGTGCAAAATGCAGTACAAGGCAAAACCCCCCCCCCAAGACCTTTGTTCAAATCATATTGTATCTCCAAACTGGACTGTATTAGTGACTGCATCATACAGCCCCAAACAATCAGAACAGGAAGATCAGTATTTGATCTAACAGTAGCACAAACAGAACTGTGCTGAGTGAAACCTTCTCTTCTGCTATCACATGCCAGGAGCTAGTTCTGTATGTCTATGCTGCTTTTCCTCATTGCTCAAAAGTACTTTTGCAATAAAAACAAACAGATTGAACACAACCCACAAACGTGACCTGTTGAATTAGAAGAGCTAATGTGTCAGGAAAGCCTGCTGCTCTTTGAACCGAATAAGTGAAGAGGCAGGCAGCATAAATGATGGGTCTGAATCAGTAGAAAGAACTGGACTACCTTGGGTGAGATTGTTGGATGGTGGTCTTACCTTTCTCTCCAACTTGGGCCTTCTGGGTTGATTTATGTAGGGTCATCCTAGTCCATGATCTTTCAGTTGCTCCCAGAAAGCAGGCCATCCAAGGATGGAGGAGCCACTGAGTGGAAGGACAATGGTTTGGAATGATGGGGGGCTGCTTAGACATAGCTGCTATTAAAGCAGCAGAACTGGCAAGAATAGCCCAAAGTTCAGCGGTCGGAATGAGTATGAGAATTGCATGCTCAACTCAAGGCTTTCAGTTGACGCTGTTTGGAAGAGGTTTTTTTTCTGTGGCTGAAGTGAGCGGTAGTTTCAGAAAGCTGTTTTAAATTCTTCTGAGATGCAAAGCACTGCTCCTGTCTTTTTTTCCAAAGTGTAGACTTGAGTCTTCAAAGGCTTAGTAGGTGTTAAGAATGAGGTTCATAAAGAAGCAATTTGAAAATGGAATAACTTGTGAAACAATTTTTTACATTAGAGCTCACAGTTGCTGTAATCCTACTTAATGTTTGCTATTATAACAAATTGTTTGTTTTCCATGGTCTTATTAACTCAGTTTATTCCAAGAAGTATTTATATGCAGTAGTGTTTGTACTGAAAGAGCATGCACTTTTGTTGAAATTTCTTTTGTCCCTCAAATGGGTTGAAAGCTGCTTACGGCTGTAGCTTGGTGGCAGAGCGCTTGTGTTGCATGCAGAAGGTCCCTGGTTTGATCTCTAGCATTTTTGGGTAAAGGATGATAATAGGTGGGAAAAACATTCCCCCTCCCCCCTCCCACCATGGGGAAATGCTGCATTCAAGGTAGGCAGGACTGAGTTACATGAACTATAACAGTATCATGTTCAGACTTCTTTTTGCAAAGCTTTTACTCTGCATGACATTGTAGTGTTATGTAGACCTGGCAAGTAAGCTGTTTATGATGCTCCCCTACTGTGTTGTATAGATGAGCAAGTCTGAGTTACAAATCACTGATCTGAATGTCTCCTGTACTGAGGGTTGCCAGCTCCAACAATGATGGGTGCTGGAGACTGGTAAAAGATGTCTTGCAAAGGCTAGTAAAGTTAATAAATGGTGACTACAAGAACAGAGCCCTGACCTGGATAGCCCAGGCGAGCCCAATCTCATCAGATCTTGGAAGCTAAGCAGGGTTGGCCTTGGTTAGTGATTGGGTGGGAGACCTCCAACCAAGACCAGGGTTGCAGAGGCAGGCAATGGCAAACTACCTCTGTTAGTCTCTTGCCATGAAAACCCCAGCAGGGGTCGCCACGAGTCATCTATGACTGGAAGACCCTCTCCACTACACTAGAACAGTGGCCCCGTGAAGCTCTCTGCATGAACCAGAGGAGTGTACTTGTTGGAGTGTTCGGGTCTGGGATCCCCATTCTGCCGTGGAGTGACCTCAGTGGGTGACTTTGGGCCAGAGATTCGGTTAGCCTTGTCTACTGCTTCACAGAGTGGTTATGGTAAAATGGAAGAGCTGGGAACAATGTGTTAAGCTGCTGTGGATCGCCATTGGGGAGGAAAGAGAGGTATAAATACTTAAATAAATTTGAAATGCCATATTGAACTGCTGTACTTACCATCTCTTTCCCCGATGTGGGTGTTACAGAAGTGCAAGGGAAACCCATACACCTTCGTCCGCTTTAACTTGGCAGTCCTTCCATTACTATCACTGAGGTCTTGACTGCTTTGCCAGAAAGATGAATATTGACAGAGAAAAGGAGGTGCCTTTCCTTTTGAAGTGGAGTGCCTCATTTTCTGTCATATAAATGCAATGCCCTTCCCCCACCTTTGAAATTACAAAGACCTGCTGTGGAGTGTTTAGGGTGACATGGCTTTCATCAAGCATGTGATGCCACTTGAGATAACTGGAAGCTTTAAAAGATTCCCCCCCCCTTCTCCCCCTTCTATGTAGGCCAGCTCTTTTGATGCTGTCTAGAGGAAGAACTGTTTCTTCAGTTCAGTGGGTGGTTTTTTTACCTTTCTGATTGCACTGTGACATAGATATGAAGGTGTGGAGTAGTCTGGCTCCACATCTCTCTTTGTTGTGCTTTGTAGTGTGCATCATGTTTAAAGTCATGAATGACACACTTCCCAGATGAGAAGAGATTGCAGGAATGCTTAAATAGACATCGTCTGAGATTATGTTTAATAACCACGTATATAAAAGTACTGCAAGCAAAGAGGAAAATGCAGTGCTTGACATTCAAGGAGCCAGGGCAATATCTTTACTGAATTTGAAAGGACACAGTTCAGAAAGCATTGTGCCAGCCAATTATTTCTTTCTCTACTTGGCTTGTGTAAAATTGCTCTTCAAATGTAAAGATGCAGCTGTCTGCATTAAGTAAAAGTACATACATTATATTTAAATGCGGCTTAGGTCTTTGATCACAAGAAAACAAACTATTCTTGGAATAGTCTAGGAATGCATGACTTACAGCCTCACTAGAAACCCAAGTGGGTGCGATTCTCTTGATCTCTTCCTGGAAGCTGTTGCACACAGGTGTGGCAGCCACTGGAAAAGCCAGAACCTGTATGAGCCTTTAATGGAAGGGGTACTGGCAATATCCCCAACTTAGGAAGAATCATGCAGCTACATGTGACTGTCATGCAAATATATGGCCTTAGATCCTGTTTTAAAGGTGAGCAACAGCACTTTGAATTGAACCCAGAAACCAATTGTCAGCCAGTGAAGGCACCTCTGAATAAGAGACATGATCCTACCAGCTAGCCTCTTGATAATGAACTGGCTGTTGTATTTTGCACCACCTGCAGCTTTTGGATCATCTTCATGGGCAGTCCTGTGTGAGGTGTTTTATGGTAATCTAGCCTTGCTTACTGAAACCTGAATCAGTGCGGCCAGATCAGTCTTCTGAAAATAAGGATGCAGTTTCCTAAGAAGATTGGGGGGGGGGGGGGCGGTTGCTGTTATAGAAACCTGGTCCTCCAGCCAGGAGATGAAGATCCAGCAAGATTCACAAGCTCTTAACAGAAAATTGCTTGCCAACCATAACAGGAAGAACAATTTCATTTAAATCAGTGGTGTTTCTAGACCTTTAGCCTTCAAATGGGGTTCTTACACTGTGCCGGTCGCCATGAGTGAGGTTGTTTTATCTTAGCGTACAAGGCCACAGTGGCTGATTGCTATAGGCACACAGAGCAAGACCAGGGGGAGCTGGCTGAAGGGTGGGGCTAAGGAGGCCCTCACTCTGCTTTTTTCAGGGACCCCTGGACTTTGATACAGCTGAGCTGAATGCCAAGAATAAATTCATCAGGGGCCTTGTCTCAGCATGGTGAAAACTATACTTGTCCCCAGAGTCTATAATTGCCCTTGTTCAAACTTGTACTTTCCCCATGCAAACAAATGCCTGACGCTCCCTCTTAAGGGGAGGGGGTAAAATGCTACACGGAAGGAGTCTATTGCAGCTAAGGCCAAAGTGGCCTCAAACCTGCTAGTGACAACCCTCCCCTTTAACTCAGCTGCAAAAGTGGGCCTTCCTTAAAGTGATCACTTCTTTACTTGCTATGCTTAATTTTATAAGACTTTTACACTCCCCTTTCTTAAGTTCTAAGTGAGAATCCAAGGCAGCCTATAACATCTGAGCCAGTGTGGAGTAGTGGTTGGACTAGAATCTAGGAGATCCAGTTTTTAATCCCCTCTTTGCCATGGAAGCTTGCTGGGTAACCTTGGGCTAGTCGCACAGACTTAGTCTAACCTTCCTCACAGGGTTGTTGTGAGGATAACATGGAAGAGAACAATATAAACTGCTTTGGGGGCCCATTGGGAAGAAAGACAGAATATAAAAAAGCAAAAATTCTCTTCCATTTTGTCCTCTCCTCACAACAGCAACTCTGTGAGGTAGGGCTGAGACAGAATGACTGGCCCAAGGTCACTTGAGCAAACTTCCATGGTTGTGTGGGGATTTAAACCTGGCTCTCTCAGATCCTAGACCAATGACTGGTGAGAAGAGCAAACTTTCAGGCGTGCCGTAAAGTTTTACTTGCTTGGGTATCTGGATTGGACTTGTGAGGTTGGATGGATTTGTTCTCTAGCCCTCTGTGTAATGGGAGCTAAAGCACAACTAGGATTTGGGTTCATTTAATAGATGTATTTTTGTGGGTGGGGTCAAGGTGAGGCTTTAAGGGGCATTGGGTGGGATGAGAAACTAGTGAATTGAAGGTGCTTTCTAATTCGGTGCCCCTGCATCCACAACACTTCTTGAAACTTTCTTTTCCACTTTCCAAAGAGTTTATAACTCTGAAGGTCTGCAATAATGGATTTCATTCAAAATTAGGTTTAGGCATCTGTGGAAGTTTGACAAATCCTTTTAAAATAAATGCTGCTGCTCTGCTCTGCAGATTGTTCCATGAAGCAATTTGTGTATGATGTTGGGGCTTTGTCCTCTGCATTCAATAGTTCTCCGCTCCATTTTATCTCATTCTGTTTCTGGAATGTCCAGTTTTCCTTTCACTAAGTGAGACAATCAAAGAGGTCATGCAGTATTAATAAGGATACATCTTTCCTTCCCTCCTCTGTATGGGTTCCAACATTTTTGACATTCCTTGAATTGTAAAATGTTTCAGAGGGAAAACAACAACTTGGCTTTTGCTAAAAAATTTAATTATCTTGGCAATTTCCACCCATCATGATGAGCTTTTGCAAGAGGACAGATCCTTTCAAAGGAGAAGAAATAGAAAAAAGATAAGAGGCTGACAGAAACATTAATGAGGTCTGCTGAGTAACGGGATCTAATGAGGCATTGATTATCAACCTCCTGCTGTAGGGATGGTAAACTCCCATGGAAAGTGTTGCTTTCTCTGCACTTACTCTGGTGGCAGAGTTCAATCTGCAGTCTAAATCAACTCTTTCCTTCTGTCATACTGAAGAGAGTTCTGGGTTCCCATGGCCTCATGGAGTTTTCCGTCAGTTCTGGAGGGTAAACAAGTTTGTCAGTGGCAGACAAAATATCTAGAAGAGGAAGAATGTCTTGAGGCAAAGGCTTTTGGTTATATGGTTGCTTGTGCTGATGCATATGTTAGTATTCCTGGTAGAAATGGAGAATCAAAGCTGGTAAACGGTATGACTGGAAGTGGAAGTAGCTGTGGGTCTGTTTATGTGCAAAAGTACATACAAGTAATCAGTTCCCAGCAATAGCAGAACTCAGTGTGCTAATTTATCACCAAAGTCAACACATTAATTATAATGGGGAAAAAGATTTCCACTCCAATTTTACTTGTCTAGAATTTGCTAAATCTAGTTTAAGTCTAGTCTCCCTTATTGGAACCACCTTATGCATTGTCCATAGACATAACTTTTCAGGAGAGAATGGAGCCACCAAGGTATGGAGGAGCGGTTGGGTTGGGAGAGCATCTGTTTTGAAACTGCAAAGTTTGCAAGAGTAATTCAGTATCCCACTTCTGTTCTCTTCAACTCTGTGTTCTAATAATGGTACTAATACTTAGAGGTAGCATGCTTTCAGTTAAGCATCAGTTTAGAAAAGTCACTTGCATCAAGGTCATGAAAATCAACACTATCCTCCTCCTACCTTCACTAGATCAGTAGGTTTTAATTTAATTTATTCAATTTATACTCCGCCCTCCCCACACCAGCAGGCTCAGGGCAGATCACAACAAGACTTAAAACACATTACACAGTTCAAACCATTCATACCATTAAAAGCATAAAATACTACATACCACAGTTCAAAATATGTTGGATTACAGAAAACAAAAAGGGATCAGATACTTACCATTGTAAGTCACTTCATGGCATAAACTGTGGTGTATCAATGGAATTAACAAGAAACTGGCCACATATGTATGAGTCAATGATGGGGGCCATCTTTTGGCAAGGAGCCGAAAGACATTGTGGCTCCTATAATAAATACAGGAATTTTAGGCATGAGTTAATTAACAGTTTCTGTTTACATTTTGTCCGCCATCTTAGTTTTCATTCAAAAGCTGTCTGATGTATGGAATGACAAAGAATACTTCCCAAAACTTATCTGCTTGTGCTTAAAGCTCAGATACCCCTAAAGTATCCGGGCTATGTTGTGGAGCAATCTTAGTTGTATTTTGCTCTTGGCATACCAGCTGGCTGGAGTAAGGTGCCTCTGAGTATGTGCAGAGACTCAGTCACTGCAAGAAGTGGTTACGGTCCAGCAGCATAGAAGCCTGAACTTCTGGGTCAAATAGGCTTGGACTCCAGCTCCCCTCTCCAAGTTTCTGGTATCTAGGTGGTAAGTTTGCATGTTGAGCAAAGGAAGAAGGGGCAAGTCTTCTGCTTCTCTGTTCAGTTTTAGCTTGTTCCACTCAGTTGGATTTGAATACCACTAATATCATTCTCAATACTTGGCTCCATTCTGTTTTGCGGTGTCTCCCAGTTTAGTACCATCCACTTATTTAATTAGCATACTTTCACTGTTTCTCATCCAAGTTTGATCGTAAGGCTATTGCTGAGTTCCAGACCCTGAGCAGAGCCTGTTAGGATCCAAGCTATTTTCCTTTCTCATAATTTCCCCTCTTCCTCCGCTTTTTATGAAGCTGAATCAATTTAAGCTGACTTCTTTGTATTGGGAAGAATATGAGTGTCTTGGCTTAGCTTGAACAAGTGCATGAGATCTTGCTTTCATGGAATGGTAATTTGCATTCATAAGGGAAGAGAATTGCCCTGAGTGGTTCATCTTTAGTAGGGAAAAAGCTCTGCCTTCATTTGGATGAATTATGTGAACTTTGATTATTCTTGGCTGCAGTGCAGTTCAGAAATTTGTCAGATAATCTGGCATCCAATTAATTGTCAATCGATAGCTCATTTCTCTCCATGAGGAATTATGCGCCCAGGTAATTAAATTCTGCATCAAAGCTAAATTCTGTAACTGTTAAATGACACAGATGTAGTCTCCTCCTTTTTATGGTTTTGTATTATTCTGGTTTGGTTTGGAGTTCTCTGAAACTGGACTAATGAAAGTCTTGTTCAAACCTTTGGCTTTTGAGACTTAAGCAGATATTTCCCACAATCTTGCAGATACATCTCCTCTACCTTGAGAGCCAAAAGCTTCCTTTTTCTTAAAAAACAAACATACAAACCCTAATGAAGATCTTCCAGAAGCTATGCACCATGCTTAGGTGCTGCAGTCTTACAGCTTTATAGATTCCTGCAACATCAACATAGTTTTGCTATTAGTAGAGTGTTCTGTAAGCACAAATCTTCATGATAAAATGGGGAAAAGTAGGAAGCCAATCTAAGCAAAGATCACCTCTCCCCCGCCCCCTTATCAAAAGCTCAGGTTTATTACTTTGGGTAGGTACCTGCTGTGGGAGAGGGCAAAAACAATGGAGATATAAATAAAACCTAGGGTCCTTGAGAAACTATTTCATTGGTCCTTTTTGCACCAGGGCTTTAAAGTGTTTTAGTAGCTGTTCTGCTTTCCATGTTTGCGGGAGTTTCACACTTGCAAGGTAGTCATGGGATACAGTACCAATGTTTGCCTGCAGTATCCCAGTTTTTCCTCCTGTGGACATACCGCTATTTTATTTTGAAACTGCTGCCGAGTCGCGTCTGGCCTGATTAATGTCAGTGTGAACGCTATACTCTCCTTCTGCCCCCTCCTCAGCTCTCTGAACTTCTTTTTCCACCATTTTTATCAGTAAAGCAAGGTAAGGGTCATAAGGCTGCTTCTCCGTTAGCTTCCTTCCTCCTGGGTATGCATGCACTCTTTTTTTCCCCTTCAAAGCCAGGAATGATTCCTAATGTTGCTGCTTATTCCCTGCTGGTTTTAAAAGCCAGGGAATGGGTTAAATGGCTGCTTTCCCCTTCCTCTAGAGTATGCGCACACTCTCTCTTTTTTCCAAAGCCAGGAATGAGTTGTAACGTTGCTGTGTTGTAATGTTACTGCTCATTTATCCTGGCTTTAAAAGCCAGGAAAGGGTTAAATGGCTGCTTTCCCCTCCCTCCAATTAATTTTCCTCCAAAACAAGCATTTTGCACAGCCATTAGCAGCAGGAAGCTGCAGAGGGGATGAAGCAGCAGCATTTTAATCCTTTCCTGGCTTGGCTTTTAAAAAAAAATGAGAGCGGAACAAGCACGAAAAGTTGATGTTTTTCCCTGGAATTCCACTACCAGTTGCCTCTTCAGTGGACAAGGGACAGGCCAATCAGCAAACTCGGAGGGGTGGGGATGGGTTCCAACATTGCAACGTTACTATGCCTGCTCCAAGTTAAAAACAAAAAAGTGTGACTTGAATTACAAAACCCTGAAAGCCGAAAACTGCTCTGAGGTGTCAGTGAAAATAAAGACACCAAATCAAAACTGCCTCAGACAGTGTGGGACATGGGGGTGCCATACTGGAGCCATTGCAATAGTGGTGAATGCTCATAAATGGTAGTTTAAACTGTAAGTGCAAAAAGGGCCATTGTTCTGTTCCTTTAGTGGAAGTGATGGCTGCATATCTGCTATCTGAGCATTTTATTTTGCATGTAGGATGGCTGTAGTCCTTACAGGTTTAAATGGGATCTGGAGGCAGCAGTTCAACCAGTTCCAGCATATCAAAAGGTCCAAAGAGAGTCCATTAGAGAAGACTTGTGCATGCTTGCATTGGGGATTTGGAATTTGTGTCAGATTATCTTGGATGGTTTAGGACTTCATTGAAAAATAGTGTTTCCAAACATGGGAGGATGTCTGGGTGAATATTTAGGGTCTTATTTCGGGCTATATGCTCACCTGTTCTCTGGGTTGGGGGGGCGGGGAAAGAGAATTTGACCCTTATACCTGTCCCTGTCCCTTTCTCTTCAACTGACTCTTTCTATATTCTGTTGGGTGGGAGGCAGAGCCAGGGGTGGAATGGAAGGTTGAGGAAGGGCACTTGCTATGAGCTGTAGAAAGAGGTACATGCATGCTATCTACTTCCTCTTGATGAGCCTTGTTGGGAGAATAGGATAAGCAAAGTGAAGCTACTGTGTTCAGATATCAGTTTTAACTTGGCAGCAAGCCTTCTGCACTAAATGGTACCAGAAGAGTTCCATTGTTGCTGCAAACAGTATGCCAGGTTACCCAGGAATGTATTTTGCAAAATGTTGTTAAAACTTTGAGGCTTGGTAGAGCCTGAGAAAAAGGGTAATGCATTGGAGGACAGTCTTTTAATAGATATGTCCCTGGCTGTCCCACCAAGACAACAGAAAGAGGCACCTTCACATAAAGTAACAAAGAAAGTGGATAACCACAAATGAAGGCAGAAAGCCAAAAAGTCAAAGAATATATGTATTACAATCAAACCTGATGTTTAACAATAACGGCAATTCACACATAAATAAATTTGTAATAATCCGCATATAAATAAATTAAATTAAAGGACCCAAGCGCCGTAAACATTCAAGGGTGCTCGGTCGCCAGAATGGACCTGTGACTCTTTGGTGCCACATTGATTGATTTATTTGCATATGATGTTCATCCACTCCTGAGGAAGACTGCAAGAAACATCAGGAACCTCGCCAGCCCTGAATGTCGGGCGGAGGGACTCTGTGCTTCAGGCTTGCTCGTCTCCTGGGCATCACTTTGTTGGACACCACAGGACTAAGGAAGGTTTTTTGGCATTGTTCCATAACATGCATTCATGAGTTGGTTCTCTTCATGAGTTGGTTCTCTTACCAGTCCTGTTCAGTGCACCCTTGAATGTTTACGGCGCTTGGGTCCTTTAATTTAATTATATGCGGATTATTACAAATTTATTTATGTGTGAATTGCCGTTATTGTTGCACATCCGGTTTGATTGTAATACATATATTCTTTGACTTTTTGGCTTTTTGCCTTCATTTGTGGTTATCCACTTTCTTTATGTCCCACCAAGAAGACTGAGTTAGTGTTCCATCCCAAAACTCAGTCTTCTGAAGAAAGCAGCAGAGAAGTGGCTTAATAAAGAGATTCCAATGAGGAGGAGAAGTAATCAATAGTGGTAAGAGTGATTGGGGGATGAGGGACTATGCTGGTGCTTAAACAACTGTGGCCCTCCTATGCATTATACAGGGAACCAGGTGGGCTGGTTCTGCCATTTCTGCTGCCTTCTGAGGGTGAAAAGACTTGGTTACAGAGCAACCCTGCCTCTTACTGTCCATGTAAAACTCTGGGCATTCCAAGATGGAGTGTTCTCCCAAGGCTCTTAGAGCTGTGTGTACTCTTCTTTGTAGGTGCCTTGAGCTCCTGCAGTCAGATGGTTTGGGAAAGGGGCAGGTTATCCTTCAGAGGGCTGTTCAGTATTGTGAGCTGAGAGGTGGCTATACAGCCACAATTCTGTCTACCGTAGCTGTTTTGAGCAGCTTCTACTGGAAGTGTCAAGAATAGCCAGCCAGGAGCACTGCTGTGCAGTTTGCTTTGAGCAGACAGATCCCCTTGAGTGATCACACCATAAACAGAAACCTTCAACTTGTCACTCCCTCAATTTTTCTTTAGCTCTGAGACATGAAAAATGCTAGAAGCCTGCAACCAAAGAATTGGCTGGCTAGTTCAAATCAATAATAAAATGAAATTCAGCCTCCTTCAACCTTGTACTTGCAACAGTCTGGTACCCTGGGGGGCTGAAGGCAGGGACAGGAGTGGTAGCCAGCAGAATTCCACTGTCAGGGTTTATATTCTAGACTCAGCAGCCCTGTTTCTTTCCCTCCAAATTTCCCTTCCTTGTCCTCCTTTCCTTTCAGTTTTTCCCCTGCTTAGGGCCCTTCATGTGGTTTGAACCTCATTCCTTCCTCCTCGCCCCCTGGAGTATAAGACTTTTTACCTACTGTGTATACCACCAAGATGATGTTTTGCCTTCTCTCAACTACCTTAAAAATATTTCTGTTCTTCAGTAAAGCCATTAGAAGCGTAGCTGGCTTATTTAACCATACACTTTGACTTCAAATGGAAAATTCAACTGACAAAGTCCTCCATTTTCTCTAACTCCAACTCCCTGAAGTTCAGTAGGAAAGTTATGGAGGACCAAGATTTTATGGATGTTCCAGAAAAAGATGCAGTGATGGTGACTGGGATGGTCTCTGTTCATGGGAGTTCTCGATAGATAACCACATGAGTTTTCTGCAGCAGACACAGATTTAACCCCTCTAAAGACTTAATTTATTTTGCTGAAATGTTTGTGTGAGTTGTCAGATGTAACTTGGCACCTGCAAATTTGTTCTGCTTACCTTGAAGCATTACTGCTGGCCTATTGCTACACAACTGAAAATTATGAACTTCATGCGGAGAGATGGCTTTGGACATTTGCAAGCCTCTTGCTGAGGATCCTTGACAAGGAACTCCATATGGGCAGAAGCATGAGTACAAGATGTACAGATTGGCCATACTGTGAGAACATTAACAGTGACTGCTCAGCAGAATCCAGCCTCTGTGCTTGGTGGTGGAATGGAGGCACCTAAGCGGGTGAAGATGCTCCATGCTAGAGGCACCTAAGCAGGTGAAGATGCTCCATGCTGGAGGCACCTAAGTGGGTGAAGATGCTCCATGCTGGCTTCCTCCATCGCATGTACCAATAAGATGATGCTCAACCACAGTAAAACACCAGTACTTTCCAGAGGATTCCTTTTCTCAATCAGCAAAAACTTTGGCTTGTGCAAAGAAGCATCTGGCAAAGCTAAGCTTCTCTTGGGCAACTCTCAGTAGAGGAGGCTACTGACCAACCCAGTTACAAGACCAAAGATGAGAATCAAAGCCTGACTACTTTACTTGTCTGTTATGATTTTGGCATGTTGGCGAAACATCCTGCCACTGTGCAACAATCCTGCATTATTTACAAGACCGTAATGTCCCTTGGGCAGGCCTGATTCAATTAAATAGTTGTATCTGGCCTCAACTGGATGAAGGATGCTAACCCTCAGGAAATATTTGCACTAGTTGCTTTATACATGAGATGTGTTAACTGAAAGGACCCTGCTAATGAATCTTTGTCTTGCAACTAAGGCTATTCTTTTGGCTTCACAACAGCATCTTGGTGTGGTGTTATCTGTTCAGAGTGGGAAAGGGTGTCCCTCAGAAATGCTGCCCCTTCAGTTGCTGTCCCACATATATCAAAAGACTGCCTTTTTTACCAAAGACCCTGGGTACATCCTGACCTGGAAATGTAATAGACCAGACACCCCAGTAGTTCAAATAAATTAAGTTTGCAATGAATATCCTATTGCATAATACTGGCTATAGGCAAAAGCTATAAAGGCATTGAATATCCAGAATTCATGCCTTGAAGACCAGATTACACATCTAGGGTTGCTAATGGGAAGATGTGTGCTAAACTTGGCCATTGTACGCTAGTCTGCAGTTCTGTAAACTTCATCAGCTTTGTAAAAACTGAATGCTGTCCATTGCTGGAGAACATTATAGCCCACCTGCTTGGAGAGCATTTATTCAGAAGTTTTTGAATCGCCACTCAACACAAGTTGCCTCTGCTTTCTGCCTATGTTGCTAAACCGTGGCAGCCCCACTTGATGCAGTGTGGTTGTTAGCTATGCTGAGTTTTCAGAACTTGGAACTGGATCTCTTCCCTGCAAAAGCTAGAATAGTAGTTGAATCAAATTGCTTCATGGTTCTGCCTCCTGCTCCTGTGGACCAATTGGACTCATAGGACCTGCTGTTGACCTGACCTGAACACCTTCTGGGGCTGTGGCATCCTGTGGATAGTACCAGCAACTGTGTTATGAATGTACTTCAGTCTGTGACAGTCACATTACAGTTTTTACTAATTACTACAGGACCAGAGGCTGTATGGAAGCAGCAGCAATTATCCATGGGTGTCAAATGGCAGCAGAAAATAACTCGCAGCCAAATCATGTGTGCCTGCTGCAGTCGTCTTGCAATCAAATTGCCTTCAAAATCCATTAAAATCCTGTGCTTGGACACATTTGCTTTGATAATGGCTCCCACAGTTAAACTTCTGGCATTAGATTCATTCTGTTTTTGCTCCCACCCATTGCTTTCAGTCATTTGTTTCCTGGCTGGAGACCTTTTGTTCTCTGAGCTGTTGTGTTTTGTTGTGTTGCAAGCATATTGAAAGTGAAGGCAGTGAACTCTGACCACTGTCCCATTGAGTGATTTCTACCACAGTCACCTATCTTCAACTCCCAACTGATGATGCTGGCAAGAACTTAAGGAAAGCCTGAACAATGGACTCTTTGAGCTCAAAGCATTTCTTCAGTCATGGTCAAATGCAACCAGCAAGCATTCGCAGGCAGGAAGCCCTAAAAGCCAAGTATGAGATTTCACAAGTGTTGCCTGAAGGAAGGACCCCTGCCCTGTGGAGTTCTCCTTAAGCATCTCAGATGCTTTGAATGCCCACCAAAGTTGCCCACGAACCAGCTTCTTTATTGGCGGCATTGGACAGCAGTGCTTCTGTTTTAGAGTGAAGACTTAACATATTTTGTTCAGGCTTCCAAAACCAGTTTGTGGCTGCCCTTTTTCAAGACTTTGAAGATGAATTGCTCCCTGTTGCAATCAGTTTTATGCGTGAACTGAACAGGTGGTGACTTGAATAATCACCTAGTGTCTAATTTAATAAGGTTAGCAATTACTGCATAGATCTCCCTGGGTTCTTCTGTTAGCCCCCTTTCTTCCTTCTCACTAGCACTGTTTCCTCAGGCCACTTTCTTCTGCAAGCCTTATCACATGCCAGACTCCCCCTCCTGTGTAGCAGACAGCTCCTCCAGACCGTAAACTGAAGCTTCTTTAGAGCTCCCTTTCACTTACTCTACCTTGCCTTGGTTCCCTATCTTCTCAGAGTATATCCCCTTCCTCCGAGTTCCTGCTGTTAACTCTACTTGTGTAAGCTCCCTTGTCTCTAGGCTTCCTGCCCTTGAGCTTCCTTTATGTTGTTCAGTGCCAAAAACTGTCCTTATTTCACACCTAGCTGGGCATTAGCAGTATTTGAACTTTCCATGAGGTCACACCAGTTCAGCCACTGGGGTGGAACCAAAGTGTGACCTACAGTATAGAGAACAGAATATCTGCATTGCTGCTGATCTACAGGGTAGCCATGTAGCTGGCTGCTAGGGTTGCCAACTCTGAGTTGGGAAATGCCTGGAGATTTGGGGGGATGGAGTTTGGGGCTGGTGAGCTCAGCAGAGCTGTGATACCATTGAGTCCATCCTCCAAAGCTGTTAGATTCTCCAGGGGAAGTGATCTCTGTAGCCTGGGGATGGGTTGTCCAGAAGGTTTCCAGGCCCCACTTGGCAGCCCTGGGCTGCTAGTTGATGACCAATTTCCCTATAAGCCGTGACCTCTTTGTATCAGGCTTGTAGGAATAAGCAGGCAAGTTGGGACCTTAATCACTGGCATGAGGCATGAATGCACCTAGTAGGGATTCTCAGTACTAGAACACTGTACTGGGAACACAGTGGGCAGGGGGCAGAGTGAGGTTCAATCATGAGGAACTGTTGCACAAAAAGTTTGTGTTCCTGGTCTCTTGCTAGTCCTAGGCTGTAAAGATTTGCAGGGGGATTTGAAGATTAGAACAGTTTAACGTAATTCATGGTGGGCAGGCCTCAGAATGAGTCTATGATGCAGGTGTCATCTCCTTCAGAGGTTAAATTGTTTATGATTTAGAGGGTTCCTTTGGTGCCCTTATGTTATGGAATTCATAATCTCAAGATTTCCCTGCTTGGGCAGATTACTAAAACTTTTGTGTTTTTTTTTAACCTCCAAGCATGATGTGGTTTAGTTTTCTTTCTGTTATCCCAGCTGTTTAAGAAAACGTTTTTGTCTTAAAATTGTGGTTTTTCCTTAACTCTTAGTTATAAATTTTTTTCTGCTTTGAGAACTTGCTTGGGCTTGGGTTTACTTGAGCAGGTAAAATCTTCAAATACTAACTTTTTAAATTAGCTACGACGGCTGGATGAAGCTTCCAGCTTTAAGGCAGTTATAGATGGGGGGGACAAAAGGGAAAGGCCATTTGCCTAACTGAGTTCCCTCGTCCCATTTAATAAAGGTCTTAAATGCATGTCTAGAACATTATGGGTACTGTAAATGCTTGCTGATCATTATTTAAACCCACAGGTCAATGAATGATTACGATGGGCGCTTTGTGTAATACGATTGCAGGAACTAAATAATTAAAGTTTTGAAAAGGCAATTTAACATAGCTTTGATACAGTGCCCAGAGAGGAGGCGATAGTCTCATTTTAATCACTTAATGGCGATTTAACAAGTAGAATACCGTAATAGATTTAAAGGGGAGCAGAGGAGGCATGCTGCTGATGAAGTATTCAATTGGATTAAAATACTGGCCGGAGTAATAGAATACAGAGTAATAGCTCACCATCTTGTAGAGGACTAATGATGCTAAATGGGGTGCTAGGAGAGTCTAGCTGTGTCTCATTATATTTTGGTAATTGGAAGGAGAGGTGAAGGGACGCCCCCGGATGAATTTGGAGGGGCATTGGGTATGGGGCAGGTTGGTTGGAAGAAGGCACAAAAAATGGCTAGCACTTCCTTAGGAAAGGAAGTACTTGTAATGTTCAAATATTCTGGAGACCAAGGTTTGAATCTTCACTTTGCCATGGAAGCTGTCTCTGGAGGACCTTGGGCACTTGCTTTCTCCCAGCCTAACCTACATCACAGGGGGGTTGTGATGATAAAATGGAGGAGAGAATGATGTTGACTGCTGTGCAGGGGGAATCCTCCTTGAAGAGAAAAACATAGTACAAAATCTCAGTTCTCTTACAGGCTTGGAGAGCTTAATTTGACTCTCGTTGTGATATAATGGGGTTCTGACCTGGATAGCTTTGGAGAGCCTGATCTCATCCAATCTCAGAAGCTAAGCAGGGTTGACCTTGGATGGGAGGCCTTCAGAGAAAACCAGGGCTGCAGAGGCAGGCAATGGCAAACTACTCTGTTAGTCTCTTGCCATAAAAACTCCACCAGGGGTCGCCATAAGTCAGGTATGACTTGAGGCAGGATTTCATTTTTTGTGGTGTAATGGGTAGGGGTACCTACTGTTGCTGCTGCTGAGAGCTTTGCCACACATGTGGTTAAATGTAGACTAAAAAGTAAACAAAATGGGGTAAGGGATGTGCAAACACACCCGTACCGTCATGTGCGTTGGGGAGCTGAAGTTGACTCAGCTTCCCATTGAGGCTCTACATTGGTATTGAAACCAGCTTTGCAGTTGTGTGAAATAAACTGTGAGGAAAGACCCATCATGTCCCTTAAGATTGAAGCTTGGAGGAGAGAAGCAAGCTGGGATATCCCAGCCAGAGTGAATGCCAAATAGCTAGGCTCCCTGATTCAGCATTATTGTTAGTGAATCCCCATTATCCCCTTGGGAAGAAGGAAGGAGAGGGATTGCAGAGATGCCATTATCCCCTGCCCAGCTCAGATCAAGCCATTCAGGTTGGTATGTTCTGTATGGCAGTTGCCAACAGGGTGTGTGTGTGTCAATTTACTTTGTCAAATTATCTCACAGAAGTTGGCAGCTTTAGATGACTTTGCAAGATTTTTTCAGTATCAACAGCCTTGTGTTTCCTTAAACTCTCTTCTGCGAGTTAGCTATTTTTGGTTTGCTTTCTCCATTGCCTTTGGAGGAAAGTACAGCCCTCATGTAGCAAACAACATTCTCCTGTTTGCTAGTAATTGGACTTCACACTATTGGGATTCTAAAAATGAGAGCCGGTGTTTCCTCTCAGAAACCTGAGCTAAGCGAAAAAGGGTTTCTTGCTGCTACTGGCAGAGGTGATGGCTCCATGTTACTCGCAAATGATTTGGACCGTGGACTTGTAGAATATGCCATCACCGGATGTAGCAATGGCCACTAGTTTAGTTGGCTTTTAAAGGAGTCTCGGTGGCTATTGGCTCCAGTGATTAAATGGAACCTCCACATTCACACATAGTAGTTCTCTGAATGCTAGTAATGGGGGTGACAACAGTGGGGAAGATTTGGCCTCCATGCCATGCTTGTAGACCTTCTGGGAACATCCAGTTGCCCACTGTATAAAACATAGATTCTGTATTAGATGAACCATTGGTCTGATTCAGCATGGCTGCTGTTATGTTGGGTTTAAATCTTTCAGAGGGGCTTTTTGCTCAAATGAAATATACTGGGTTTATTTAAAGGATCACTGTTACCCAGTTTCCTGGGGGTAAAGTGTAGATGACTGGGGAAGGCAATGGCAAACCACCCCATAAAAAGTCTGCCAAGAAAACGTTGTGATGCAACATGTCCTATGTGTCAGTAATGACTCGGTGCTTGCACAGGGGACTACCTTTACCTCTTTTTACCGGTTTGGTCTATACTGGGTCCCAAGCTGAGCAATACTTTGTGCAAAAGCAGAGGGGAATTAAGAAAAAAACATGCAGAAAAATAGTACAAATCCAGGTCTTTACTAGAAAAACACAGAAATGAGGAAAGGAGGGAATTCCAAATGCAAAGCTCACAGTTGTACCTATTATCTAGGCCGAAATAACCTGTTCTAGAAGGGGATAGCTAAAAGGGTAAAAAGGGAGAAAGACATCATATGAACCTGATACTGGTGAGAGTTGAACTCTGGGGAATTGAGAGCAGGACTTGAGTAGACATGGGCACGAACCAAAAAAAAAATTAACGAACCAGCAGATCATGGTTCGGTGCAGACCACGATCCCGAATTCCCGAAACGCAACGAACATCTTCCATTGCTGAACTGAACCGGATCGTGGTTCATGGAGGCCAAAGTGGCAAGGAAGAGCTGTGTCCCACTCCACTGCTCGCAGAAAGTGAAACCCAGCCTGGGAGACCATGGCTATTTATAAGCATGGGTCCCATTCAGCAACATAGGAGGTCTGTGTTTGGCCGTCAGAGCTGCCTATCAGGGTTTGCAGGGATGAAATTGGAGTGCCCATGGCTACAGAACACCCCCTTCCCCCTCTCTCCCCTGGGTGTCTTCTCCCAACTTGTAACTGCTTTGCAGCTCCATGGTTGGAAGGAAGCCCTGCTGATCAAGGAAAGCTGGGCTTCCATTCGGGTTTCCAGGGCGACAGAAGGAGGGCAGACAGAGCTCAGGCATTCCCCTGGCTCCGTTGCCAGGGGAATAGATTGCTGGCGCCCGAGTGTCCCGCACCCGAATGCAACGAACCAGGCCTCTCCTGACTGCTGGTTCGTTGGCCGTGGCCGATCACGATCCGCCGGGTCACGATCACGCAATTGCCATTTTTGTGGGTTTTTGAGGTTCGTAATGCGGTTCGTGCCCATCTCTAGACTTGAGTCCAGTGGCACCTTAATGACAGAATTTTCAGGATATGAGTTTTCTGGAGTCAAAAACTTTCTTCTTCAGATGAGGAAGGGAGAGATGAGTAGCATGCCGCCATGCCATGTGTCAGGTGGTCCCAGTTGGTGATCAGGGTGTGGAGGGTGAAAAGGGGAAGGCAATGCAGAGACTAAGACCTGCTTGAAGTCTCCTTGAAGGGTCCTGTCTGGTGTCAGGCATGATCCTCCCAAGACTTGGTGTGCATGATGGTTGGGGTGGATGATGAGTTCATGCTAGGGATGATTGCCAGGTGCAGGGCCATTACTAGTCCTAATCAGTTGAATATCCTTAGAATGGTAAGGGTTTTTAAAATTTGATTTGATTTATTTAATTTCTAGCCCGCCCTCCCCACAAGCAGGCTCAGGGAGGATCACAACATTATAATCATATACAGCAAATAAACATATAAAATCAAGACAATAAGTATAGAGTAAAATACAATATAAATACAGTACAAATACAATTAAACAGAGTTACTCCAAGATGGGGCATTTGGTATATAAATCAGTCAAGTACACTTAATCATGTTGGGGAAAGACACGTCACTGTGGGAAAAAACACAGCAAATTGCCGAGATTGAATCCAGCAGGGCGAAACAAATAAAAACAGTCACAGCGGGGAGGCTGACTGGATAGTTCACCAGCGCCTCAACCACAACTGTAGGCCTGGCGGAACATTTCTGTCTTATAGGTTTGGTGCTACTGCAACAAGTCCCACAGAGCCCGGGTCTCCACAGAGGGGAGCGTTCCACCAGGCTGAAAAGGCCCTGTCCCTGGTCAAGGCTCGGTGAACATCCTTGTGGCCAGGAATCACCAGCAGAAGTTTTATCAGCTGAACATAGCACCCTTCAGGGAACATATGAGAGGCGGTCCCACAGGATTTTGATAGGATTGCCTCAAAGCAGACCTTTTCCACAGAATGGGCTGCTTCCCTATTGTTGTGAAGGAGTGCCTAAGGCTACTTTAATTTTACAGGAGCCCTGGTTTTAATTGCTGTGCATGTACTCCAAGATTTGGGAGGGGTGAATGAGGGCAGTCTTTTTGGGGGGGGGGTCCTGTGTTAGGGTCCAGCCAGTAAGTTAATCTTGTGTTCTTATGTAAGAGGAAAGGGGTAGACGAGTGGCACATTGCCTGAATATTTTTTACTGATGTCTCATCATTTTTCTTTAGGGTCAGTGATGGAGCCCAATGGGGTCAAGGGGTGGAGAGCATGTGCCCAAATATAGCTAACGTGTGAAAAGGTAGGGTTAGAAGCCAACAGCCTAGTCAGTTAGAGGAGCACAGCTGTTTCATGTAGTTAGAGGTCCCACCAAACAATAAGCTTAAATTATTTTTTTTATAATTTGTTAATGTTTAATTCCTCAATATGATGCATGTGTAAACTACAGAACTCTTGCCTACATTGAAATTCCTGTCCAAAACAGCCTTTTTTAAAAAGTGAAAAGAATTCTTTAGTTTTCCAAGAACAATAAAGAGTAAAAGTTCAGAGACTTTACAGATTAAAGGGAGAGTTTAATGGTACCCCAATTTTGACATGCAGAAGGTCCCCGAGTTTAGATCCTGCCATGTCTAGGTACATGGTGTTCTTGTAGAGGGACAGTCTGTAATAGAGACTCTAAAATACATTGCCAGTATACAATGCTGGATTAGGTAGAACAATGGCTTAATGACAACTTCATATGTTTGAGGGTGCAGTACTATCAACACAGTTATATGGTAGTAAGTCCCCTTAAACTCAGGAGAGCTTACTTCTGAGTTAATGTGCATATGATCAGATAGGGCATCAGTGAAGTTCCCTGGCCTCTGTGTTTAGAGAAGCTTTTTAGTAGAACTTGGTAGATTTAAAGGCACAGCATGGCAAATTTCTTGGTCTTAAAAGGCACCAAACAGTTCAAACTTGACCTCTCCCCATTCCTTCCATTACATGATGACAGCTGTATTTTTCTGCTCGCTAGATGGGGAAAGCACATCCTGGTTGTGAAAAACTGGCCAGTCAGCAGCCCTGTCTGTACTAGAGTTTCTCTGATGCTGACTGGCTTAAAATATCCAAGATTGCCTTTGCAAGAGGTCAGCTGCAAGGTGGTGGTTAGTATCTTACAGTCAGTGTAAAAGGCTATAAGGAGAAGATGTTGTGGGGAGGACACTTCTAAGTGTGTGGAGAAGCTTCTGAATTCAAGAACATAACCAGAGGCCTACAGTACTAAAAAAAAAAGTGGCTACTTAGACGGGCAATACTTGCCATCACTGCCTGAGGAGACCCTGCCTGATAAACAGGGTTGTGCACTAAGTCCAGGAAACACTGTGCTAGAGGGTTTCCTTTGAACTGTTCCTCTCTTTATTGCTCCTTTGGCATACTCTTCTCTCCTGGCTGTCATTATAGATAATGAGAGTGTCAGATTTAGCCTGTGAAATCCATTTTGCTGCAGGCAGCTCAGCAAGCAACCTCTGGAGCCTGTGAGCTTCTAAGTTGTTTGAGACCCAACTGTGTCTGTCTGATAGTGCTTGGCAGTTAAAGGTGTTCCAGTGCGAGTTACCTTGCAAGTCAGCTAAATCAGACAACATAGACCAAGGGAAGGCACCAGGTGGCTGGGGGATATTTTAGTGCTGTCAGTTGATCAAAGAAACCTTAGTTGGTTAATCATCTTTTAATTGCTTCTGCATACATTTGCATATGAATAAGATAGTTCTGAAGGAAGAAGCCTCCTTTTAGGTGATAACTGTAGTGACCCGCCTAGATCAGGCATCCTTTCCAGTGCAGGAGGTTGTTTCTTGCATAGCACTGTCATTTTGGGTTTTTATAAGTGCTTGTATGTCGGCTGTTTTTAAAAGCTTGATTAAAACCTCTTCTGAGCAGAGGTATAGGCAGCTGCTCCTGGATGGCACTTTGCGCACACATAGTTAATTGGAACCACGTGAGCCCTAGTTATTTCACAACTTTTCCTTTTTAAAGGGGTTGCTGCTTTGAAATTCATAACTGTTAGTTTCATAAAGTCTGGTTTAGGGGGTGTTTCCTCCTCTTGCCCTCTGGGCTCTGTACTAGGAAAGTAAAGTTGGGGGTTCCCTTGGGAACACTTGGTGTGCTTTAGAATTGCTCAAAAACCACCATCTTCTCTATATTCCTCCTCCTCTCTGTTATATATGGTAAATCAGAAGTCTTTGAGGGACAGTTTGTTAGCGTATTAGTTGCTTGGAGTTCAAAGTCTGTCTAAATGTTGCTTATGCATTGCTGCTTTAGGAATATCTTAAACTATGTGCCAATGTCTCAGTATTTTTCCAATTTTGTCAGACAGAGGGGAAAATTTTAAGGTGGTGTTCCTATTTGCTCTGCTTGGGAGCAAATAAATCCTGTCTGTTGATCTAGGTGGCATGATATCTAGTGTCCTCTACAATACGTCTAGGATATCCCCTTCTCACAAAATGACTGGCTGCACATCAAATAGTCTCTGGAGGAAGTGGAATTCCTTTTAATTCTTAAACTGCCCATAAGGGATGTTATACCTCAAATGGACAGGATGAATGGAGGAAAAGTGCAAATAGGAGTTTTTGTCTGTTGCTTTTTTATATGGTCTTATTCCTATGGTGGTGTTCTTTGTTCTGTAGGTTACATCCAAAAACGTGATGGAGTGCCTATCGTACTGCCATGCCAACTTGGTATTGGCATTAACAGAATTCATTCATTCACAAAAACAGTCTAGTGTCTCCTCACTTCTATACAGCACATATGCATCATCTATATAGCACTTGAAAAATATTTAATAAAAAAGGGTTCTGATTCACATTCAGAAAACTTTCCCTTTCCAACTTGGTCATAAATACTGTGGGCTGTTGTATACCCCATTGGTTTGAAAATAAAAAATCATTGTTAAACTTGAAATAATTTTCAAGAATGATGTCCAATAATGACAATAAAAATGGGTAGGTGGTGCTCTGGTGGTATGGGTAAGCAATACTTCTTATATAACCATTCTGGCATCTTCGTGGCAAAAACAAGTGAAGCAGCATCCATTGTTAAAAACCTAGATTGCTCCAGAATCTGTAGACCTTCTACCTTCAATATAAAGTCCCTAGTGTCTTTAAGAAAGGTTCCAGACTTACAAACAAAAGGCTGAAGGAAGACGTCGAGGTACTGAGACAGGGGTTTGAGAACTGAATTGGATCCAGACACAATGGGGGTCTGCCTTTGGGGGTAAACCCCTCTTTGTGTACTTGCAGTAAAACATAGAAAGTGTGGATCCTGAGTAATGGTTAGTAAGCTATGAATTGTGTCTGAAATTTCTCCTGTGATGAGAGCCTCATCGAGTACCACCTCCTCCCACACACTCTGTAACCACAGCAATACAATGCGGGGTCACAGCGCAAAAGTGGTTGTCATGAACGCTGTGGGTGATGGGGATGCAGTCATAGCAGTTCTCCTTGCTGGAGGCCTTGCCATAAATGTGGCAGAACTTTGACCTGTAATACTGAGGGTACCATGACATCTGCAATGGGCAAAAGGAAGACAAGCATGAACCCAGTCTTTACTACAGATGTATCCTCACGGGTCATAGATGAAAACAGGGAGGCTCTTGTGCCTCACATCCATGATCTGTGCCCGAGTCTCACAGCAATAATCTATGGCAAAGTCTCTTCCCACCTACCAACTCCCATAATTGAAGACCACCAAAGACTGCTGCATTCCTTTAGTGTACAAAAGTCTTATCTATACTGACTTCCCGAGCAACAAATGGAGCATAATACTTTCTTTGCTGAACAAACAAAACAAATTTAACAATGGATCTGGTTACACTCAATGGACCTGTCTCCGACCACATACTCTGAATACTGAAGGGCACTTTTATGAGTCTACTTATATTCTTAGTAGGATCTTGCGCAATGGGCATATAATTTTCAAGATTGCTTAATTGGTGAGTGACTTTCCAACATAGTCAGGGGTATGGAATCACAATCCCCCCTCCCTTATCTGCTGGCTTGATGATGATACTTGGATCCTTAGATAGCTTTTGTAAGGCAGAATGCTCAGTGCTGGTCAACTTTTGTCAGCGGGTGCAGTGATTTTGTTCTATTCTCCCAATATCTCTAGTGATCACCTTTTCAAAAGTCTCAATATTGGAATCAGAAATGCTAGGAGTAAACATAGATTTGGGCTGGTAACCCACTGTTCCTTGTTCTATATCAGATTGATTCTCAAAAAAACTTAGAGAGCTTTGCACAAAACGTTTATGGACTTACCTAAAGATCTAGGATTATCATATGAATGTTACCTATCAAAGGCATATTTTGTATGGGTCATATTTAATATCTTGGTATTTGTATGTGGATTTGATCTCTGTTTATATATTTGTTGACACTTTGTGCTTTATACTTGGACACTATTATATTGTATGGAGATTTTTATATATTGACTATTTACTAATGTGAACTACATGATGAATTTATAAATTCATAACTTATGCTGAATGTGGATCCGATCCAGGATTAGTTAGTAGGTTGTGGTGAGATTCTTTTGTTGTTGCAGCCAATTACTGTGACTCTTCTTTTTTTGTTGTTGCTGATGATTCTAGCGAGATACTTTTTTGAATTGTAGTCAATTAGCAATAAATTATAAAAGTCTTTAGGTTCCTCTTGTGTCTTTAGTGCCTACTGAAGCTAAATAATCTGTTAGGAGTTTAAGTATTCTATTATGGTTACAATCTCCCAGTTGTAGCAAAACCCAATTTTGATTTACAAGCTTTGGTCCAAACACAAAAGGGGCGAGGTGCTTCTGTTTACAGGTCTATTAAGTCCTTCCGTCCACACAAACTGTCACCATTCATAAGATATGAGTGAATAGTAAAACTGGCACCAGTGAGTCTGGGGCCTGTGGAAGACTGGACCAGTGTGAGCTACCTCCCCTGTAGTCTTAAAACTGGTAAGACGGGTCTTCAAGTACAAGTTATTCAGAAGCCAGAACTACCTCTGTAATGAGAAGGGACCACCTTGCTTGCTTATCTGGAGCACTGAAATTTGCTGAGCTAGTTACTCGACCCCTTTTCTGTAGTTATGTAAAAAGGTAAAAAACTTCCATTCTCATCTGATTTTGATAGCTAGCCTCTGTTTTAGTGTATTCAGTTTTTTTCTTAGTTGCTCATGTCCCTTTGCTGTTTCCCTGAATTTTTATGGTCTATATTCCTGTTTTTTTAAAAAACTTGACTTTAAAGCTGTTGAGAAGCAGGCTAAATTCTGTCATACTAGCAGTCAGAGCATTGTGGTTAAAGGACGTGCACTTATACAGAGGTACCATTACACAGCGGCCACATCTTTTAATTCCATATGGGATACATTTTCAAGTTGTCAAGGGTGGTTCTTGGGGTGTGTTTGTGAAACTAGACAGTCTTTTCTAGGTTGCTCAAAATTTGGGCTGTTCCTTTGTGTCAGGGAACCTCTTTCAGATCCTCATACCTTTTAGCAGAAAGGCAAACTATTGGTGGGGAGAAAGGAAATGCGAGTTAATTGAAGCAGTGTTTGAAAAGAATTATGCTCCCTCCCTCCTCCCCCTCATGGTTTGGAAACACTTTAAGAACTGGAATGCAAGGCCACAAACCTTCAAAATGGAAACCATTAAGTGCAAAAGGCTATCAGTTTTCCTAGTGACAGGCGGCTCCACCATTCCAAGCAGTTAGCATACTATGTTGCCTGTGTGAGAGTGCTGTGGAGAACTCCTGAGAGGATTGGTGTGATATTATCTGCTTGCCTGTTTGGATTTCTAGGTAGATAAAACATTCAGTGGAATTAAAACAGCATTCAAAAACCTTGAAAGCAAAGTTGAGATTTTTATCTTGCTTGTGGGATCTGGGTTCTGTCTTGTATTGTTTGACTCCTGGAGCCCTGCTAAGTATTTAATAGGTGCCTGGACTTTGGAGACTAGAGTGCTTTGCCGGAAGCCCCTCTTCAAGCACTGATATGCCTTGAGGGAATGCTGTATTAAAGGAGGCTGGCTCTGGTTACCCTCCTCTCCTTCTGTGGCTGCAAATCACGGCCTCTTATAATGAAATGGGTATCTGGGTAGTAGAAATTCTGTTGCACTGGCAAAAATTGAAAGATGCCCAGGATTCGCAAAGATCATGTTCCAGTAATTGAGTGAAATGTGGAGCATTAATGTTTCCTTGCTTCACTTGGACACCGTTGACTGAATGGGCTCTGACATCAGCTGGGAAGTTCAGTAGGTCTAGGCGACAGCCGGTGAATACCTCCAATCGATAGGAAGGGGGCCCTCTTTTTGCATTTGGAAACTAGAACACCAAATGTTTCCAACTGCACAGGCATTGTTCCATTTTTAGGAGAAGGCAGTCTGTCATCCCGAACCTGTAAAAAGCACTCTTAAGCATTCATAATTGGGAAGTGGTTGTAATGGCTTCCCTGTTTACTATGCCAATTAGTATGTGTCTGTGTGAGAGCCTGGATATTATAGAAGCAATTAAATACCTTATGTTGAAGCTATCTGACACTTTTCATCCTGGTGCTTATGTGCCTGTTTACTCTGTGTGTGATTAAAAGCAATGCAGCTTCCTTTTATAAGTCCAGCTTTTTAATTTTTGTAATACATGGTATTTTGCCAGGGTGGCAAAATAATGTTTTCAGCGGCTTACTGGTGTTTTGGGTATAGAGTATGTGTCACTCCTTCAAACTAACTAAAAAAAAATCAGTTTGTGAATACCAGCTCTGCTGGTTTGGTCTTTCAGAGAATTGTTGCAGAATGTATACTATCCTGAATCCAGTAAATGAACTCATCTAGGAACCTGCTCTTATGTTAAAAGCTAACTCCTGCATGTCACAGAAAGCTGTTTGTGAGAGTGGTGATGCTAGACAATGGAGAACAGTAACATAGTGGGCAGATATAGCAGCTGTGCTGGCTAAATGGAACCTCCAGGTTCAGAGGCAGTCTACCCTGTGAATAAGCTGGTAGAAGACTATAAGGGCTCTTCTAGATGCCCTACTTGGAAGCATTAGACTATCTCTGTTTGTAGAAGCAAGACTTCCTTTGTAAAGCGTGATGCATTCAGTCTAGTGTATTTTAAAAATCCTCCAGGGGCACTCAACAAACATATCAAGGCAAGGTTGCAAAATTTGCACAGATTGCAGAATGCCTGTTTATAAATTGTTAATCATAAATCAAAATAAACTCAAATACATTTGGGGGGGGGGGAATTGCAACTAAAGAAAGCCTGAGTGAAAAGCTTATATTCATTCTCTCCGCTTGATACTTTTATAGACACTACTGAAGATAATGAGAATCCTTGTATCTTAAAGGGAAAGAATATTGCTGACTTTTGCAACTGGGTATAGAAATGCCCATTAAAGTAGGTTCATGGCATTGGGGCAATGTTTGTAAGTTAGTATTATGTACAAATAAGTTCTTCAGATTTCTTATCTATCCTTGAAAGTAACTGGAGGCCTGGTTTTACAACCTGGAACATTCTCTAGTAGATGCCATTATCAACAAATACTTATACATAAACCACAAATACCATGATGATCAAAAGCTAGGCTATAGGTCATTTGATTGTTTTTGTTTGTTTATTGATGAAGATTTTAACCCCACCTTTCCTTGGGGTTCAAGGTGGCTTACAATAATAGATTAAAACTATTTACAGTTGAAATCAAAATAGAATAATAATCCCCAAATTCCACACACTCCCAAGACACGTGTCATTTAAACCCCCTCAAAATTCCTGGCAACCAGACAGTCCTTACAGCACCTCCTAAAGATCTCCAAGATGGGCGCTCCCTTCTTCACTTCTTCATGGAGCCCATTCCACAGAGCAGGGGGCTCACATCAGAAAAGGCCCAAGCTCTAGTTGATGCCTGATGGACCACCTTGTGAAAGACAGGATCACCAGTAGATGGTGGCCTGAAGGCGGTTGCTGGCACACAGGGGACATATGGATGGAAATGGTTCTTCAAATATGAGCTGAACCTCCAGCTCCCTAATCAAATCGCCAGTGAGACACTCCATGCAGGAAAAAATTCAGCGTATTTCTTTTTTTCATGTGTTGGACCCGTTACAATCTGAGATGGGTCCAGTCAGAGCTGGCAAGGCAGCCTTGGCATGTTTGTTGAAATCCCCAATGTCACTCTTTAGAGTCCTCAGCACCAGGTCTGATGCCACCTCTGTCAGCTCAGTCTAGGCAGATGGTATTTCAGCAAGATCCCTCACCTGTCCCTGCTGCCCGACTCCAGGTATATACAGTCAGCCTCTGTTCACATGTGAGAGAATCAGTGAGGGAGAAAAATGAAAAAGAAATGCTCTCTCAACCCCATTCTCCAGTTTAAGGTTGGTGAAGGATTTTATACCTAGCTGGAGTCAATCGTGTCAAAACAATCACATCAGAGTAATCCATCCAGGTTTCAGTCAAGCAAGCTAAGTTCACCTGTTCCTCATGCAACAAGTCAGGTATTGTAGGGATTTTATTTTTCACAGATCTGGCATTATACAACACTATGGTCACAGTGGAACCACCTAAGAGAGCTTTCCCACCCACATTTTGAAGGATGGGATGGAGATTAGATGTGCAGTGAGTACCCTTAAATCTCCCTGCATGTCTTCGATACCAGCACTCCTTCCACTGCCATACCTTCCACTCCATGCACCACCTCGATCTAATGCACATGCTGGAAGACAGACAGTACCCTAGGCTAGGGTTACCAGCCTCCAGGTAGTAGCTGGAGATCTCCTGGAATTACAACTGGTCTCCAGGCCACAGAGATCAGTTCACCTGGAGAAAATGGCTACTTTGGGGGGGGTGGACTCGATGGAATTATGCCATGCCAAGGTCCTTTCCCTCCCCAAACCCCTCTTTCTCCAGGTTTCTCCACGTTTCACCTCCTAGATCTCCAGGAATTTCCCAACATGGAGCTGGCAACCCTACCCCAGGCCAATCAGGACTACTAGTCTGGGAGATAAAATGGGCACCATCCAGTCCTAAGAAATGGATTTGTGATAGCATGACCTCAGAGTTCCCTGATGGAAGGACCTGCCAGAGGGACAGCTCCCTCTGTTGTTGTCCTTTGCAGGGGGGATATATTATAAAGGCTGGAAGGGGCTGGTTGCTGACCTTGCTGAGCCAGTGTGTTCCTTCAGCTGCAAGCAGTTTTGCTCGTTAGGCACCCTGGATCCTTCCTCCACCCAGTCACTTCGGCCAGCTTCTTCGCACTACCCACATCATGCAACAGAAAACAGTGAGTGGGTGGGAGGACTAGATGGTCATTCTCTTCTTTCTCCCTTAAGCTACTAGGCTGTCAGCAGTATATATTAATACAGGTCCTTTATTGCCCTACTGGGTAAAGACACTTGTCTGCAGGAAGGCAGGGTTTAATTGATACGAACTACATCCTGTAAAAACAACAAAGTACACATAAATTAAGAAAGTCAAGAACATAAGGAAATTTTTAAAAAGTGGTTACATAGGAGCGTACTAGGTAAGTGGATATGGAATAAATGCCCCCCAGGCCCTATTGCTAGTCCTAAATAGAAGACATGACGGGCAGCGAAGAAGTTTAAAATTCCCTGCTGCTATAAATAAGTTATGAAGGTCTTAGGCATTTCAAGGTTCTCCCTCAGATTTTAGAACAGCCCTCCTGGTGGAAGAGAGACTGTCTTAATAGCAAGAGAAGTTGTGCAAGGAAAGGAAGTTTCATATTTCTTTTTTAATTGTACTTTCTTGGCTGTGTGTGTTTGATCTTCGTTAGAAACGGCTTTCTGGACTTCTGGTCTGATTAGCCAGAGTTCTGGTTTTCCTCTAATTTCACCTGAGGAAAGAAATGGTTTCCCAACACTGACTGGCAATAGGGCCTGGGGGCATTTATTCCATATCCACTTACCTAGTGCACTCCTATGTAACCACTTTTTAAATATTTCCTTATGTTCTTGACTCACTCTTTGAGTTTCATAGTGTTAGCTGAAGATTCTTTTACCGGATTGGGCGTAAATGCTATCCTTGGAGAGTGTGATCTTTGCTTGGGTACCAAACAACATTGATCTGCATGTCTCTCAGTGGAGGGAAAGTGTTTATGCCAGGGTGTGTGTGTGTACAGTGTCCCTTTGGGAAGTTCTGCAGAAATCTCAGGAGTGGGCTGTATTCAAGGGAAGGTGAGGCAGCTGCCTCAAGTGGCTCATGATTGTTGTCATTGTGTGTGAACAGGCAAGACCCTGGTCTGTGGGGACAAAGTCCCCAAGAAGCTCTCCTGGACAAGTGAACAGGATATCTGCGAGAGAGGTCAGTAGATCTTCTGCTTTAGGTATAAAACGTTTTGGGAAGTCCCTTTCTCAGGGACTGTCGGAAGGTTTTCCAGACATTCATGTTCCATAAGCAGCAAATCAAAGGCCCTTCCTAGACTTAGGATTTAGAGGCAGCCTTGCCTTGTAAGAGAATTTCCAAACTGAAAATGCATTAAACATCTTTTGCAATCTCTGTTCACAGTGAGAATGGAGACCTAGTTGGGGCACTAGGCTGCCTTTTGGGTTTGGGTCCTTGGCAAATGCCTGCCCTGCTATACCCTGCAAGTTAGTCCTAGCAGTGGTGTTGGCATGGATTTCTACTGTCCTGTGTTTGAAGTCTAACACAAATGTCTTGCGTTTTGAAAGCAGTGGTGTCTTGATCTCCCTTTTGGCATGCCATTTTTAGTCTGAAGTGCTTGGACAATCCTATTTGTATCTTTGGCTGCTGTATAAGTAAGTTTGTCTGCAAAGTCATTGTTCATTCTGGAAGTGTCAGTGTTAAATGAAGCAGAATTTAAGCATTTGATTTCCTTACCTCCCTTGGAACATAATGGGAGGTCCATCTCTAAATAATGGAAAAAAGAGTGTCTGTACGAAATTCAATTAAATTGCATATAAAACATAAGTCATTGTGTGGCTCTTGTTGAGTTTCCATATGGGCCAATAGCTGTAATGACAGGTTGGAGAAAGCATTCATTTTTCAGTTTGTTTTACAAAACAAAATTCTGAAAAGAGCTGCTTGTTCAATCTACTTTTCGGTAATGTATCGCCCCCTAAAACCGAATCAAGTCCAGAACATCCAATATTTTAACTGTTATGAAGGAAATACCTTTCCCCTCCACGCTGTCCATACAAATTAAATAATGAGTATCCCAATTAAACTGCTTATCAATTCGGGAGAGGGAAAAATAGGCAGAATAATCCTCTCAAGAACAATCAGCCATTAAGGCTAAATGGAACCTTTGTGCCCAGTGGCAGCCTGCCTCAGTGCCAGTGACTTGGGGTAAGAGGTGGATGGCCATCTGATTTGTGCCTTGCTTAGGGAAATGGACCAAAGCATTTTAACTTGCTGCTGTTAAAAACAGAATACTGGACTAGATGGACCCATGTTCTGATTCACCAGGGTAATTCTTAGTCTCTTATGCCCATGGGCATAGTGGAATTGAAGCGATTTGCCTTGGCTTGGGATTTGCAAGGCTTGGGTTAAAGCACAATGCTAATAAGGAGTGGTGGATGGTGCTAGTAAGGAGTGGTGGATGGTGCTAGTAAGGTGTGGTGGATGGTGCCATTGTGTGGCGTTTAGCAGAGCCTTTTCATTTTTATCCCATATTGCTTTAGTCCACAAAAACTTATGCTGCAGTGACTTCTTCAGCTTTCTTGTAGGGATATGTGATTGATCTTTTTTCCTGTATGCTGCTGTTTTGGAGCTATTGATGCAAAAATGTTAATTGCCACCTAACCTCAGATCAAGCCCTCCTCTCTGTGCCCTTGCCAGCAGAAGCTCATTTCAGTGTAAGTGGTGACCTGGGCTAGAGCTTTCTCAGCTGTGGAATGCCCTCCTCCTTGAAAATCATTGAATTCCTATTTCATTGGCTTAAGCGACAGGTGAAAACCTTTCACTTGGGCTTCCAGTGAAGTGTTTTCTATCCTCTTCAGTATTTAAACATTGCTACTCTTTCTGATATGTTATAATCTTACCTGTATTGTGAATAGTACTGTCGTGTTGCAGGTACTGAGGATTTTGCTGTCGAACTTTATGAATTAACGGTTGCATTTTATTGCAAAATTCATGATTTATTGTAGATTTTGGTGAGATTTTGGAGAGGGGCGATAGGTTCATAAATATTGGCAAGGAAAAAAATTACCAGAGGGAAAATGGAAATGGCATGAAAATGAAGACTTGCATGTTCAGTTTGCACAAGGGCAAAGTGAACTCAAATGGAGCTGAAATTCAGAACATCAGCCTGAACTAGGGGATAGGGGAGACACACAACTGGAAGGGGTAGCAGTCGCTTCTAGTAATGGCCTGTGTAGAAAGCCTAGATGAATATACTATGCCAGACTCAACTTAAAACAAAATTATCTAGTAATACTGTTTGACAACATTGCTCCCTGTTCTGTTGCAGTTGGAAAGCCAATATAGATGCTGAGTATCAAACCTCTAGTGTTAGCTTAACCACAGTTAGTGCTTAAAGTATAGCTTGGAATATCTCCTATTAAATTCCTGGTGCTTTTAGTGTAGCATATAAATTTTAAAGAATTAGCAGAGCCATAAAGAGTAAGCGTAAAGGGCTGCTGTCTAGATCCTTGGCTTCAGCTGCGAAATACTTGCTGTGAAGTAGCATATTACAAGGGTCACTGCCTTGTTGGTGCCTGTTAATAGCCATATGTAATGGCTGAAAGAGGGATCTGAGACCCATTTCCCAGAACGCTAAGATTTACATGTACAATTTACTGAAAATCCCACTAATTAAAGCAGCAAGCTCATGCCAACTGCGCTCAGGGAATGGATGTTGCTTTCAGATCTGCATATATGGAGGTGCCACTTGCTCACTGGCGTTCTTTGTGAAATATTGATTGAAGCAATGAATCATGAGATCATTACATAGAATACCCACCCTGCTAAAGCAGATTGTGTATGTATATATTCAGTAATTACAGCAAAAATGTGAATCAGGAGAAAAGGGACCATGTGTGTTTAGAACGAGATGATGTGATTTTTTTTAACCTTGTGTAAAAATCTGGGAAGTGGTACTTGTCCTAGTATCCTTATTGACCAGATGAAGGGGTCAGGGCTTCGTGCAAGTGGAGAAAGCAAAGCAGAAACTTTTGGTTAAAAAAAACACCCATTCTAAACTTGATCACTTGGTATTTGTTGTACTTAGAATTGGATGGAACTTTCCTCCAAAGTGATGTGGATGGGCTTGCTTGCGCAAGACACCTACAGATATTTACTTTTTCCTGTATTTTTAGAGATTTTCATCAGGAGCCCATCTGGATGTAGTGTTTTAGCAACTTCCAAGAGCCCCAGGACCTGCCCCAAAGTGCTACTTGCATTGGCAAACCAATGACACCCAGGAATACTGCAGTTCAGCATTTAAAAGCTTCCATCTTAAGGGAGGGCTAGTGTACTTGACAGCCTCCACGTGGTAATGTGTGTCTGTCCTAATCACAATAAGATTCCCCACAGAACTGGAGTGGCATTGATGCAGAAGACAATCTAGAGACCTGCAGAACGGGTCAGGAACTGGTAGTGGGTAAGGGCTATGTGTGCATCTTGCACTTTTGAGTTGTAATTCAGTAGCCTCATGTTGCAGTCTCTTTGACGCTCTCTTGTAGGAGGATCACTCTTGGATCAGCAGAAGAATGCCTCTGGATGATTAAACTGCTCACCCACCAGTTTCTAAATATTGCAGTTTTTAATATCAGTGTGTATCTGTTTGTGTAGGGACTGCTTGGTTTGTCCAGTGTAGAGGGCACAAGGACACTTTTGACACTTGACGACATAGTTTAGAATGAGCAAGTAAATAAGCCTGAAATTGTATTGCTGGTTTTGGGTGCTGTGATTCTATCACTTGAATGTATGAGCAAGTTGAAAAAAAGATAACTGATGGAGCATTAAAACAACATAGAACTTTTAGCAACTTAAAATGAATCTGACAAAACAATTGTTAGGCCAGGAGCAGACTATATATAAAAATGACATTAAGAGACCAGCCCCTAAAAAACTTGGATAAAATGTTTTGGATTGTCTTTGAGAGTAGGATAGGTGAGGGAAGGCGCTACAGTTGCTGAATCGGTGCCTGAAACCATGGCTCATTCTTGGTTGCTAGGCTGGTATGCTTCGGTTTGCGGAAGGTGCCTGGCCAGGGTTTCTGAAATGTGCCCATGTAGCTTTGTCTGTGTGTGTGTGTGTGATGCCTGTTTATCTCTTTTGAATTACTTTGTGGGTCTGAGATTAGTGGTCTGTGAAACCTGTTGCTGGAGAGTGGTTTTCAGGCCCCAGTAGTCCAGTTTGTTTGTGTGACCATTGTCCCCTCTGCCAGCTTTCATATATTCACTTGGACCCACAACTTTTTACATTTTCAGTTGGAGACAGTCATTCTGCCTTCTCCCCCGAACACCAAATGTACACTCAGGTACCAGCTCCACCAAGTACTGCGTTTATCTTTTCCAATCTGTCATTCCACAGAGGATGCAAGCAGGAAGACCTCGGATCAGAAGCAGGAACTTCTGCTTTCTCTCTCTCCCCTCCCCCTTTGTGTCAACATCCTTCCTGAACACGAGAGCTTTCACTTGGTTGTATTTTGGTTAACTGTCATAAGGCACTCTATGGCCTTTGTCCTCAGTGGTTCCGTTGAAGGCCATATTTAGGAAATGAGGGCAGTGCCGAGGGTGTGGTACAACAGCTCCATTTTCTGCTGTTGATTTGAAAGAATTTGCATGACAAGGGCTAATTACTTTAAACAACTTCTAACTGCCCCCGGACATCCAATGTAACGACACTCCCCTCCCCAGTAGAGAGATAGTAAAACCAATGAGCCACACTGCACAGACTGTTCCGCCCCAGGGCACAAAAGGAGATGGAATGAGATGGATGGTATGGTGCAGTCACTCGCCTAATAATACTTCTAATTGGGAATGTGTAAGAATTAGGTTAATGCCAGAACTGTTGCTGCTGAGATGTAGCCCTTGTGGCTTCCATTTTGGGCAGGCCTCTATAATAGGCATATTTGTACATCTTGTTTACTCTTGTGTCATATTTATAGAACTCAGTACAGATTGGGTGATAAGTTCTTGCTGAAATAACTTGAGCCAATGCATCAGGATGACCCACAGGGCAAGAACATGATTAAAAGCAGTAACAGTTCAGCATCGGTGTAGTCCAGGCCTGAAACCTAGTGTAAGAAAGTAGGTACAAATTAGGTGGAGCAGGAGCCCAATGGTACCTTAAGATCTGACTAGTTATTATGCTGGAATAAACTTTGTAAATCTGGGAGATGCCAATGGTCTCCTGTTTTACATTGCTGCTACAGACTAACACGGCTACCCATCTGGAACCTGAGGTACAAGTGAAGTTTCTTTTCCTTTTTGATGTGCTGACACTGAGTACAAATTCATCAGCTGCTGACTTAGGGCAATTTATTCTGTTCACACTCTTGTGGGTTTAGTTGGCTTGAACATGGTGAATAGGTGGTTAGGGATTCGACAAAAGAACGTAGATGTTTCTTAATGACTGTCAAAGGGCTATTCCTGTACTAGAAGAGAATTTGAGAGGAATGGTGGGCAGAAGTTTGAGAATGGGAAAAATTGGCATTAAGAAAAGGCAAATAGCAGAGTTTATTCCTAGAGTGAGCTGGAACAAGGATCACTCTGGGGATCTGCTGCCAATTGAAGTGGTGTGTGCGTGCTAATTCAGTTTTGGGAAGTTATCATAAATATGTGGTGCACCGTCATCCTAAGGAAAGTAAATCTAACATTTCCCTGGGACACCTTTCAACTCAGAAAGGTGTGTGCGGGGGTGGATATTTCAATACTCGATATCCAATATGGTCAGTCTTCTGTATGCATTCCTAATCTGCAGTCGCTTCTGTGAGCAAATACTATAGAATGAGGGTATCACACCCACCCCTGGAAAGTAATACTCTGTTAGAGAATCAAATCATCAATATACATTTTAGTTATATATAATTATCTAGCAAATCGAAGTACTTGTGTGCAATAAATAGTCATAATTTCTAAACGTATCCTCATCTAAATTCTCCATCTTACCCATATCCCCTTATAGGCTGGACATGAAAAGGTTGGCAATACATGGAGCAGCCGAGCACCCCATAGCCACACCTTTAATCTGAAAGAAATACTCATTTTGGAACCGAAAGTAATTCTTTTCTAATATTAAATCAGTAAAAGAGAGCAAAAAGGGGGTTGAAGGGGTCCTGTTCTCCCTAGAATTCAATGCGTTCTCCACTTCTTGCATCTTTCATGCGGTATGGAGGTGTATAATCATGACACATCCATAGCCATGAATACTATGTTCTCTGCTACATCAACACCCTCAACTAGTTTAATGAAGTCTCACGTATTCTTAATATAGGAGGATGATCTAACTACAAGCGGTTGTAAAAAACTATCTACATATTGGGCAAGGAGTTCTAAAATGGAGTTGAATCCAGAAACTGTTGGTCTCCCCTTAGGGGGAAACCCCTCTTTATGAATCTTGGGGAGTGAATAAAAGGTTGGTACCCTGGAACATTTGTTGATTAAAGTTTTGTGTAATGAAAATGTGATCTCCCCTGCAACCAGGGCTTTATCCATTTTAGATGAAGCTTTCCATATCTCCCAATTGATGGTTGATTTCACATAAATAGTTGGTGGTATTAAGGACTACTATTCTCCCTCTTTTGTCCACCAGCTTAATAATAATAGAAGTGTCTCTAGATAATTCTTCAGCTGCTGACTTTTCCTTACTCAACAAATTGTGCCATCCCAGATGATTCACTCTTTCTAATATCTCTATATCCTTTATTTCAGTTTGTTCGAAGATTTCAGTATTGGCATCTGTGATGTGTGGCACAAAGGTGGAGCTAGTCCTAAGTCCTCTTTGCAAACTTTCTTGTGTGTCATGGTTACCAAAGAATTTATGCTGTTTAATTAACTTAAACAGATCTACCGTCATGTGGAAAGCATTGTATTTGGGTGTGGACACAAACCCAAGACCATTGTTTGTGACTCTTATGTCATTTAGGGGTCTAGAGGATAAATTGAAAACTAAGTTTTCCGTTTCCCCCGACTCAGAGGTTGGGGTGGGCCCATGACTAAAAAATAACCTCTCTTGTTATAGGGCACTGATAATTGTGTAAATGACTCACTAATATGCTTTCCTCTCCTGATGTCTCAGTGTCTGACACTTCTGTTGTATCAAAATCAGACATCTATTCAATAGGTCAAACCCAGGAAACCCATTTCCTCAGGCTGGTAACTGGATTGTCCCACCACTGATATACCTTTCCAGAGGCATAATCCTTACAGTCCCTATGAAACTGATGCTCTTTTCCAGTTCTTTCATGCAGCTAGTAAGTTCCCTCCTGTGACTATGCCTTTAAGGGTATCACAGACACCTGTCATTTCTTCAGTCAATTTCTCTACCATCTGTTTTGAAGTTTCAATGAGTAATAACATGAGATCAAGGGAACATTTATTAAGTATAGCCCCTCATTTAGATTTGAATTCATCATCCTCCTGGAACGTGCAGGAAGGTTTGTTCATTCGTAACCCCCTAGGAATCTTATTGCTCTTATGATACTCCGTTGAAGACATGCAGCTGTATCATGACCCATTTGGCCTGCAACAAACAGCTCCAATCGGATGATGAACTGGAAAAGAGCATCAGGGAATTTGAGAGCAAGATCAAAGACCTTAAGATTGCATCAAAGGCTGGCATGGTAGGGTCTTTAAGATCTGGACAATTTGTTGTTTCCCTCTTAAAATTTTTGTAATGCCTGCTTTTAAAAATTTATTTATTTTGACTTTTATTCCGCCCTCCCCACACAAGCAGGCTTGGGGCGGATTACATATTAACATTTATGATAAAACTTATACCTTAAAACAGTTTAAAATGAACACAATCACAGTAATGGAATATCAATTTAAAATATACAGATAGCAGCAATCAGCTAGTTGGAGACAATCAGTCTGCCACTTAAAACCTGCCATTTAAAAAGCTGGATGGTGGATGCTTCTAATAGGGAGGGATCCGATCTTCCCTTCTCCTCCTCTATGCAAGCTGGTGGAGGCCTAGCCTAGCCTCAACCATATGCTTGGCAGAACAGGCCCGGTGGAAGGATAGTAAATCCTGCTGGGCCCTGGTCTCACTAGACAGAGAGTTCCACCAAGTTGGAGCCAGGACCAAAAAGGCCTTGGCTTGGGTTGAGGCCAGGTGGGCCTCCCTGGGGCCAGAGACCACTAGTAGTTGTTTATCCCCTGATCAGAGCATCCTTGATGAAGGATTCTGTAGAATTCAAAAGCTTGCGCAATATTTGGTGTCATTTGGGTTGGCCTCAATAGAAGATGCTAAATCATGTTTTTTTCCCTTTTGAATTTTGCCAGGGGGTCAACTCAGCTGTTTATGACACTGTTCTACTAAAAGGGCAAGACACTGCAGAATATACTTGGCCTTTGATATGTTTTCAGTTTTCAAAGTACTTCAGGTGCATTACCTTGTAATTTAGAGAGAGGTAAAGTTGAACAAGAATTTAATTCCTAAAATTCGTTTATATTAAGGTTGGCTGGATGGGATGAAGCAACTGAATGGGTTTACTGAGATTTATTTAAGGATAAACATATAGGAGAGAGCTGCACAGACCTTGCCCGCCCTCAGTAGCTTTGTAGCTTCTTGAGGCTACTTCAGGAGCATTTTGTATCTTAAACACGGTTAGTTTATTTAGATAATTTTTAGTTTATTTAGATAATTTCAAGTAAAATAAGGTTACTCACAAGTCAAATAAAATCAAACCAAGCCAATAATAAAACATAGCTTGTTAATAAAAAGTCAGTAAACATGCCAGGGTGTGAAGATGGCATAAAACAAACAGGAGTCTAAAATTATATTGGTAAAACAGTCTTTAGGCTTGGAGCTGACCATAAAGATAAAACTCCTTTTTTAAAAGCCTGTTAAGAGAAATCTTTTGGCCAGGCACCTAACGGAAAAATTATTTATTTAATTAGATCTATACCCTGCCCTTCCTGTGGCTAACAAGAAAATACATCATACATTAAAACCATATACAAATATCTAAAAACAACACAAAAAATGTAAAGACTAAATATAATACAAAACTAGCACCATGAACAATAGAGGCTACAATAAATAACTTAAAACCATGGATATAGCTGTGGCACAGGCCCAGGGCAGCCGCTGGCGGAGCACTCCATGTGGCAGGCAGAAGAGGGATAATTCACTGGCTCTCAACCAAAGGCCCAGCAGAACATCTCTGTTTTGCAAGCTCTGCAGAATTATAACAGATTCTCTCAGGATGCAGATCTCAATCGGAAGTGCATTCCACCAGGCTGGAGCCAGGGCCAAAAAGGCCCTGGCCCTGGCCCAGGTCAGATGAATGTCCCGTGGGCTGGGGACCACCAAGAGCTGCTTATCTGCAGAGCACAAATCCCTGTGGGAGACAAAGTGGGAGAAGAGGTCCCACAGGTATGCAGGTCCCAGTCTATAAAGGGCTTTAAACACTTAACACCAGCACCTTGAATTGGATCCACAACTGACCTGGGAGGCAGTGCAGCTGGCACAGCACAGGATGGATGTGTGTCCGAAATGGTCCAGTAAGGACGCGTGCTGCCACATTCTAGACCAGTTGTAATTTCCAGGTCAAGCCCAAAGGCAGCCCATCATAAAGTGAGTTACATTAATCCAGCCTGGAGGCGACGTCACATGGATTATTGAAGCCAGGTCCTGGGACAAGAGAGAGGGCACCAATTGCCTGATCTCTTGCAGATGGAAAAAGGCAGGTCTGGCAATGGCCATGACCTTGGGCCTCCATAGAGAGTGAGTCATCCAGGGAAACACCCAGGCTATTCACCGTCAACGATGGCTGTAATGGCATGCTGTCAAGGTTTGGAAGCCAGGGTCCCACATCCATCGCCCTACAACCCTGGTACAGAACCTCTGTCTTCAGAGCATTCAAATTCAAGTGATTCTGATACAACCATTCTGTTACAGCATCTAGACTTTTAGACACGAAATCCAGGGCAGCATCTAACTGGCCGTCCATCAATAAATAGAGCTGGCTGTCATCCGCATACTGGTGACAACCCAGCCTAAAGGTACGAGCCACCTGGGCAAAGGTAGATAGGTGGGAATAATATTTCAGAAGTGAGGTGCCACCACTGAAAATGCCCAATCTCTAGTTGCCATCCCTGCATCTCTGCAAACTGTACAGTACAAGTACAATAAAGTTTATTGTCTCTGGCCAAAGGCCGTTTATAATCGATATGCCGTAAAAGAATCTAACAAAATTGTAGATCACCATTACAATTGTCAACATTTAAAATGAACAAACGAAAAGTTACTAATCAGATAAAACCATCACTGAATTTTTTTTGGCTGCTACAACAGAGTGATACTCTGTAGGAAATGAATGGTTCAGGGTCTGAGAGGAGAAAAATCAGCTTCTCTGTAACTGGGGAAGAATTAAAACCCTTTAACAACTCCATCAGAAATTTAGTTCTAGGCTCAGAATATAAAGGACAGAATAATAAATAATGTGGTGGGTCTTCCAGAACTCAAGCTCTGCAGATGCAATAATGGAAAGCCTGAGGTATTTTGCAAGAACGACCAGTCAACATTGCTGTTGGCACAGTTTGAAACTGGAGAGAAGTGAAGACCGTTCTGAGATTGTAAGGAAGAATGGTAGTCAGATAGGAGGCTCTATTATGGTCCCTATTAAATTATTTGAACCATTGAGAGAATTTGGAGTGAGAAATTAGCTGTCTATCCAATACAGCATCACAATGAAACACCCAGTCCCAAAGATTGAAGCCAGCTATAGGGACACTGAGGGTGTAATCAAAAATGGAATAGTATTGGAGAATGTTGTTACAGCTGGCTAACTGGGCATTGTTGTGCAAGCTGTACAGAGAGCAGGGCTTGAAAAGTATATCTTAAACGGGGAGCTGGCCAGTATGGGAGGAAGTTACTGTGATTTGTGAGTAGGTTACTGAATCTTTCAGGTCAAGATAATTTGTTTATAGTCCACTTCTACCACAGTGACTAGGGAAGTACTCATGCAAGGGAAGGGCCTGGGGACAAATTTCCTTTGCATTTTAACTTTTGTTTCCTAGTCTGTTTTCACATCACAGTGTCAGTAATAAGTTAGAGGATGGATAGTTGATCTGCCAAGATTGCTTCCGAGCGCTGGTTAAATGGGACCCTATTACACACTCCTCTTCTCCGTGTGGTGCCTCACAGTTACTGGAGAATTGCCCTTGCTACTTTCACTGGCTTCCTGCATCTAGTGAGGCGAAAGCTGCCGTGCATTGCAAGCATGCCCTCTAACTGTACTTTAAGGTGTCTGGCTTGTTTTTTCATTGTTCATACAAGCTGTTGATGGCCATGTAGGTCTTGAGAAGGGCAGGTTGCAATTAGAACTGGGTTGATGTTTGTGTCTGGATCATACACATGCCCGCTTCCTCAGGAAGACCTTGTGCAAGGTTTGAAATGAAAAGATGCACTGACCTGTAAGCAACCACATTCTCAAGGCTTAAGGACACTAAAGGTTTTCAGCGTGACCCCACCTGCTGTTCCTGGTGGTCTGCTGAATCTGGGATCAAAATGTAAGGATCTCCGGATTATAGCAGGAGAGAGGAATTGGTGGAAATCACTGTCTCCTCTAAGATACCATAAGAGCACTTTGGTAGCTGTGCAGCTCCACAGCTGTCAAAGCTCACAAACCACAGCTGTGTGCCTGTTTGTGGGCTCCATCATGTTTGCATGTGCTCAGATTTCACATTATGTAATGTAATGGCTCAGATTGACCCAAAAGACTGATACTGTATTATCACAATCTGCATTTTATTCTGCCATTCCTCTAAGAAATTCATAGTAGCCTTTGTAACTGTGCTGTGGGGTAGGTTAGGTTGCATGTAACTGGGATGGGGGGTGGGGAGTGAGCATTTATAGCACAGTAAGGTTGTGAATCCGGGTCTCACTTATTTGGGTATCCTAAGTCTGGCTGGCACTTGTGAGTGCCATGCACCTGCCAGTACTTCCCTTGGTCCCTACCCAGCTATTCAAAAAACAGGTAAGGCTATTGTAGGACAGTGGTTGTTATTAGCTGCCCTTATCCAAATGTAATAGCATCAGCAACCACAGGAGGATTGGTAAGCATCTAGGCTTGTGATTCCATTTCCCCTTTAGGCTTTTATTTTTGTCCCCCACCCCCGGTTTTCCTCCTTATTCTCCAATCTTTCTCCTTTCTTCTTTTTATTCTGCAATTCTTTTGCAAAATGTGCAGGGAGGTTTGGGTTTGGCACAGCCTCTTGCACCAGCCACTTCGGTATGGCAGTCACCACCCCCCTCAGATTCCAAGGGGGGACCCACAAGTGGGGAACCCCAGTCCTAACTGCTGTACCATATTAGGTCACCAAGAATAAACAGGAGGGCTCCTCCAAGTCATAAACAACCAATATCTAAGGAAAAAACCTCAAAGGTCAAAAGGAATAAATTGATATTATGGATTTTAAAATTTTTAAATATATTTTTTTGAATTCAAAGTACAAAGTGTACTTTGTATTTCTGATAAATATTACACATAAGTATCAATAGATCATCCCATAAATATCCAGTAAATATCCAAATATATAGATTCTTTCCTGGAGATGAAAATCTTGGTGCTGGAGTGATTTATGTATAATTAAGAGCCTTTGATAAAGAATTTGCCGAAACAGAATAACAAGCTGGCAGTCAGGCCCTTGGGCTCATGCTTGGCCATCAACTATAAGCATTGGACTGCATTGTCCTTTGAAGAAAACTCCATATTAACACCAATGAACCTATAAAGGAAAAAACAAATAGAATTACATCAAGTAGTACATCTCTGGAAGACTTGTATTATCGTCATAGGATGGAACTTTACCCGTTGAACTCCTGACTGTATTTGTATATAATTGTATATTTATTGGATATTTATGGGATGGTCTGTTGATACTTCTGTGTAATATTTATTAGAAATTGCATGTTGACAGTTTAGCACTTTGCACCTTGAATTCAAAAAAATATATTTAAAAATTCATAATATCAATGTATTCCTTTTGACCTTCGAGGTTTTTTCCTTAGATACTATATTAGGTTATCAGTCCTGTGAGGTGACAGTTGTGGCATGCGTGTGTGTGTAT
Organism: Eublepharis macularius; assembly: GCF_028583425.1. Lineage (NCBI taxonomy): Eukaryota > Metazoa > Chordata > Lepidosauria > Squamata > Eublepharidae > Eublepharis > Eublepharis macularius. Next base: position 41,710,899 of record NC_072802.1, read on the forward strand.
AGTGCATGCTGTTGAAAGTGCTGCTCAGCCCCAGGGTTCCTCAGACCTGAAAGCAATATTTTGATGTATGCTTGATTGACCCCGTAAGAGAAGCTAGTGGTGGCCTTTATCTGTGCTGCCATACTAGCAAGTTCCTGCATGACCAGCAGCGAATGGGGCAGCCTTTGTGATGGGATCTTCCCACCATAACTGTTTCCTTCCCCCTTTCTTAAGGAGAGAGTTGAACCAGTGACTTCCTGATTGGTGCTCTGCCTGTTAGCCTCTCTGTTATATGAGGCTGCAATTCCTTTCCATCGTGTCTAAATCAAACTAATTAAAGCTTTTATAGAAAATTAATTCAAGGCTTATGCCAAGTAAGAGAAGAGAGTTAAGTTGGAGGAAGGTCATTGGATCACTATAGTGGTATAAGATTAATCTAAATATGCTCAGTTCAGAATAAATGTCCAATTACTTTCTAGAGAAATTGGAAGCAAATTCACTGCTAGATGTTAGTTTAAAATGCACCAACCTTCTCGGTGCGACTGTACAGAGCAAAATTAACTTTTTGAAAACATGAAATACCTACAAGTTGTTAAATTTCAACAGCAAAGGAAATAATACAATATTAGTAAGATCCCACTTAAAAAAAAAAAGAGGCCTGCATAACTGAAACTTGCATACTTCAGTATCAGTTCACTCCTGGAACTCTAGTTCTTGTGATTTGCTAAACTCAGAATCAGATTATGTTTGGACTGTAGCTGTGTAGTGGCTGTGAAGAGTATCATCCTTTTCTGTAAATTCCTTCTTGGTATGTCCAGAAGGTGCCTGATGCAGTTACCTTGGTGAAGCTTCATTCGGTATAAGTACGGTCAGTATCTGAATGAGAGTCCTGATAGTGAAACCCATAGTCCCATAGCCTATGGCATTAAGCATGGTAATGCAGCATGTAAATGAGCAGCTATTTTTAGCTAGATAAAATAAATGCAGTTTAAGCAGCATACTGTGATGGAATCTCTAATTACAGTGAGGCGTTCAGTTCCCACCAGAAGTTAAGACTGGCCTTCGCAGGAATGTTAGAATCATAGGGTTGGAAGGGACCTCCAGGGTCATCTAGTCCAACCTCCTGCACAGTGCAGGACATTCACAACTACCCCACACCCCTGCTCCATGCCCAGAAGATGGCAAAACACTGCCAGGATCCCTAACCAAACTGGTCTGGGGAAAATTGCTTCCTGACCCCAAAGTGGCGATCGGCATTACCCTGGGCGTGTAAGAAGGGACCACGAGAACTAAGCCCTGATGTAACCCTTCCTGCCCTCCCTCTCATGATCTGCTTAGGTTCACAGAATCAGCATTGCTGTCAGATGGCCATCTAGCCTCTGCTTAAAAACCTCCACAGAAGGAGAGCCCACCACCTCCTGAGGAAGCCTGTTTCACTGAGGGACCTCTCTAACTGTCAGGAAGTTTTTCCTAATGTTTAGCTGAGAACTCTTTTGATTTAATGTCAACCTGTTGGTTCTGAATCTGGTCTGACCTCCTTGGGCAGTGGAAAACAACTCTGCACCATCCTCTATATGACAGCCCTTCAAGTACTTGAAGATGGTTATCATATCACCTCTTAGTTGTCTCCTCTCCAGGCTAAACATACTGAGCTCCTTCAACCTTTCCTCATAGGACTTGGTCTCCAGACTCCTCCCCATCTTTGTGGCCCTCCTCTGGATACATTCCAGCTTGTCTATAACCTTCTTAAATTGTGATGCCCCAAACTGAACACAATAATCTAGTTGAGGCCTAACCAGAGCAGAGTAGAGCTGTCAAGACATCCTTACTCCCAGGCAGTCATCTTCAACAGAAGGTCGCAGTGCCATGTCCCTCTTTTACTACTAGAAAACTAACTTTACAAATAAGAACATAAGAGAAACCATGTTGGATCAGGCCAATGGCCCATCCAGTCCAACACTCTGTGTCACACAGTGGCCAAAAAACCAGGTGTCATCAGGATGTCTGCCCTCCCACTGATTGCCCCCCCCCCAAACACCAAGAATACAGAGCATCACTGCCCTAGACAGAGAGTTCCATCTATATCTTGTGGCTAATAGCTACTGATGGACCTCTGCTCCATATGTTTATCCAGTCCCCTCTTGAAGCTGTCTGTGTTTGAAGCTGCCACCACCTCCTGTGGCAGTGAATTCCATGTGTTAATCACTCTTTGGGTGAAGAAGTACTTCCTTTTATCCGTTCTAACTTGACTGCTCAGCAATTTCATTGAGTACCCACGAGTTCTTGTATTGTGAGAAAGGGAGAAAAATACTTCTTTCTTTACCTTCTCTATCCCATGCATAATCTTGTAAACCTCTATCATGTCACCCCTCAGTTGTCGTTTCTCCAAGCTAAAGAGCCCCAAGCGCTTTAACCTTTCTTCATAGGGGAAGTGTTCCATCCCTTTAATCATTCTATTTTTTTAAAAAAAAATTTATTGGTGAGTACATAATTAATACACACATTCCCCATCTTACCTATATCTTATCAACCCCCACCCTTTCCCTCCCCCCTCCTTGTAGACTTCCAACAGCTTTCCAACCCTTAACTTATCTTATTACTTAACTTATTTTCAACTAAATTCTTCTAAATCATATATATATATTATATCTCTTACTCTAAGCATTTTCAAATTCTTTTATATATACTTTATCCAATCCACTAATATATCCATTCTCTACGTCACTATTTAAACTGTATATTTTTAATAAAGTCTCCTTAATAATAATACTAGCTTAGATTAATTAATAACTAATTTTTCCCATTACTGGTAAAGTTACTTCTCTGTTCTATTTATAAAATCACGAATTAATAGTTCTCAAACTGCCACAGTCCTCCTTTCACATCCCATTTTTTTTCTAAGTATTGTTTCAGTTTCCCCCAATCTGCAATATATTCTCCTGGATCAAGATCTTTCAGTTTTCTTGTCATTTTGTCCATTTCTGCCATGTACAGCAATTTGTATATCCAATCTTCTATAGTTGGTATTTCTTGCACTTTCCATTTCTGCACGTATAAAAGTCTTGCTGCTGTAATCATATAAGATAACAATGTTCTGTGCTGCATTGGAACATCTTCCATTCCCAAGTTCAGTAGCAACAATTCTGGATTCTTATTTATTTGGATTTGCAAAACCTCATTAATTGCTTCAATTATATCTCTCCAGTATTGCTTAGCTACCTCACAAGTCCACCACATATGATATAATGATCCTTCATGCTTTTTACTTTTCCAGCATTTATCTGACATGTTAGTATTTCCTAGCGCAATTTTCTTTGGTGTTAAATACCATCTATACATCATTTTGTATACATTCTCTTTGATATTGGTACAGGTTGAAATCTTCAATGTATTTTTCCACAAATGCTCCCATGATTCCATTGTTATTTCTTTATGAAAATTTATTGCCCATTTCACCATCTGGACTTTAACTATCTCATCTTCCGTATGCCATTTTAAAAGTATTTTATAAATTTTCGAAATTTCTTTTTTACCTTCTTGTAAAATCACTTCTTCTAGTTTTGAGTTTTTCAGTCTTATTCCTCCCTTTAAACAGTCGGAGTTGTAAAGATCTCTAATTTGCCTGTATTGGAACCATCCATAGTGAGAAGATAGCTCTTCTTCCGTCTTTATTTTTGACATTCTATGTTCCGTCAACATTATCTCTTTGTAAGTTAAACACTGTTGTTCATTATAAACAGCTCTCAAATCTATTACTTTATATGGTACCACCTATGAGGGGATGCCATCTTCCATATAGTCCTTGTATTTCTTTCAGATTGTGAAAAGGCTTCTTCTAATATAATGATGCAAAAACATAGAGTCCGCTTTATCGTACCACAAATAGCATGCCATCCAAACAGTTTTTTATATCCCTCCAAAGCCAGCAATTTATGGTCTTCTAATGTTATCCAGTCTTTTAGCCAAACCAAACAAATTGCTTCATAATATAATCTTATATTTGGCAGTTGCAGTCCACCTCTTTCTTTCAAATCTTGTAATACTTTCATTTTCACACGGGGTTTCTTGCCTGCCCACACAAATTCTGAAATTTTTCTTTGCCATTTATCAAATCGTTTGAAGTCTCGGATAATTGGAATTGTTTGCAATAAAAACATCACACGTGATAACACATTCATCTTCACTGCTGCTATTCTTCCCAACCATGACAGATTTAATTTATTCCATTTTATCAAGTCTCTTTCTATTTGTAGCCATAGTTTCTCATAGCTATTTTTAAATAGGTCTATATTTTTCGCAGTCAGCTCAATCCCTAAATATTTCACTTTGTTAGTTACCTCGCAGTCTGTTATCTCCATTAATTCTTGCTGTTTTTGCTTTGTCATATTCTTACACAATATCTTCGACTTCTTTTTGTTCACATAGAATCCAGCCAAATCTCCAAATTCCTTTATTTTATCTAATATTTTTGGCATATTATATATTGGATCGTCAACTATTAACATTACATCATCCACAAATGCTCTGACTTTGTAGGAAAATTCCTTTATTTTTATGCCTCGAATTGTATCGTCCTCTCGTATTTGAATCAACAATATTTCCAAGATCAAAACAAACAACAATGGAGACAATGGGCAGCCTTGTCTCGTACCTTTCAATTTTTTAGTCAAATCATCATTGACTACAATCGCTGCACACTGGTCTTTATAGATTTCTTTAACTGCTTGTATGAACTCTTCTCCCATTTGCAGCTTTTCCATAGTGGCAAACATAAAGTCCCAATTCAGATTGTCAAATGCTTTTTCAGCATCCACGAAAAAGAAACCAACTTCCTTATCACAATGCTTATTGTAGTATTCAATAGCGTTTATTACTGTCCTTAAATTGTCCTTAATTTGTCTATTAGGTAGGAATCGAGCCTGTTCTTCTGCAATAAATTCCAGCAGCCATCCCTTTAACCTTTCCGCCAAAATTTTCGCAAATATCTTATAATCATTATTCAACAGTGAAATTGGGCGATAATTTTTGACATTAGTCAGGTCTTGTCCATCTTTCGGAATCAACGATATATTGGCTTCGTTCCATGAGTCAGGAATCTTTTGGCCTTGCAAAATTTCATTCATTACCACTCTTCAAAAAGGTGCCAAATCATTAGCCATCGTTTTATAGAACTTAGCCGTTATTCCATCTGGACCTGGTGCTTTCTCTAATTTAGTTGATTGGATGGCTTCTTTTATTTCCTCCTCTGTCACTTCCCTGTTTAACTTTTATTTCCATTCCTCTGAAATTATTGGAAGCTTCATTTTCTCCAAGTATTCCGCTATTGAATCTGTATTCACCTCCTTTTTTAGATACAATTTTGCATAAAATTTGAAAAACCCAAAAGAGTCACACAAAGTAAACGGAATAACAAGAAACGTGACCAACTGACTACAAAAGCATGAAAAATCAATACGAAGTAAATCTGAAATTAATAAATTTATAGTGAACAAACTCATAAATATAGTCAGTAACACTCTTAACAGAAGCCCCGGTACACACCTGAACCACCCCGTGGAAAAAGCAAGGGAGAAAAAAAGGCTACATAAGAGTAAAGGAAGGCTGTGTAAAGCCCAGAACATACGTAACATGAGACAGTTGCTTAAACATAAGTATGTGCAACAAGTATTACATAAGCATAAGACCACACAATTAAGGTCATATACTAGTGAATCCAATTAATCAAATGAATGAAAGTGTAACCGCAATGGGTTAGCTAGCAATTGACCATCCCGTATCAGATTCTCCTTTTTCCAAGCAGTTACAGCTGCAAGAAATAAGACTACTATAAATACAATATTCAAATATTGCACATATTCCCATAACCTCTAATTATATCATACTCACATTGAAGAGCAGTTCTCAACACACGTAAATTAAATCCATAACAACGGCTCACTCTCAGGCGTAAGCACAGCCTCATAGCACACTCATTCTTAAATACCGTCAACGTTCAAAAACTTTAAAGTGCCAGGATCTCCAAACATCCTTATAAGAAACCTGAAAGGTCACAATTTACATTCAGTTCATTAGGCTCCACCGTACCAAGTCTATGGATCCACCATGCTTCCTTTCTGCGAAGATCCCTTTGTACAAGGAGGGGGTCCTTGAAGTTGCTCACATGAAGAACAGAATAAACAAAGTCCGTGTCCTTGTGTCTCTTTTCTTTGAAGTGCAAAACCATCGGAGCATCCTCCACTTCGCGGCGTATCCTGGATCGGTGTTCTTGAATCCTTGTCTTAATTTGCCTACTAGTACATCCTATATACAACAATTTACACACACACACACAATCGTATAAACTACATTCTGCGTATTACAGGTCGAAAATGCTTTCCAATATAACCCCATAGCTTTGAACTGAAGGGGCGACATCACAAAATCGCATGTGTTACATCTCCCACATTTGAAGTGTCCCACCGGTAAACTGGCAGATGGTTTAGCCCTGACAATGTCAGCCTTGGTCAGATGGTCCCTAAGGCTTCTAGTTTTCCTTAAAGCAACTAATGGTCTCCCTTGGCACCCTGGTAATTCCTCCACCAGTGGCCAGTATTTGAAGATCACTTGTTTGATATTTCTAGCCAATGGAGTATAATCCATGGCAAAAGTGAACCTTTCCGTAGGTTGTTTATTTTTAACACTGAGTACCTCATTCCTGTCTCGTTGAAATGCCCACCTCCTACTCTCTTCCACAACATGTGGTGGATAAGCTTTTGCTAGAAATTGTTCTGACAGCCTCACCCCATTATCCCAAAAGTCTTGCGGCATGGTGGAATTTTGTCGCAAGCGCAGGAATTGGCTGTATGGTAAGTTTTGTCTGAGATGGGCTGGATGAAATGAGTGAAAGTGTAGGTATGCGTTCCTGTCAGTTGGTTTCTTAAAAGGTCGTACGCATACTCTATTATCCCTCGTACGGAAGACTGTGACATCCAGATAGTTAATAGCCCCAATGTCACTGGACCAAGTGAATTGAATATTTCTATGCACTGTGTTCATCCAGTGGCAGAGGTCTTGAACAATCTCTTTATTGGACACTATAAGGAATAAATCATCAATAAATCTTCTGTAAAATAAAATATGTGAGCAAAAGGGGTTCTTGGCTGGATTCTGAAAAAACTCATTTTCCAATCGCGCCATAAACAAGTTAGTCACACTTGGTACGACGGAGCAGCCCATCGCCACCCCGCGAGTTTGTACATAAAATTGATCTTGGAAACGAAAATAATTTTGACTAAGCACTACATCCACTAGATCCATCAAAAATGTAGTAGAAGGGGATTGTGACCCACGTTGTTCCAGGACATGTTCTACGGTTGAAAGGGCTTCATCATGTGGAATATTTGTATATAGCGAGACAACATCTAAAGTGAGAAATGCTGCCTGCTCAGGGATCTGAAAACCTTCCACTGCTCGTATGAAATCCCGTGTGTCCTGTATATAGGATCTAGTCTGTTTCACAAAAGGTTGGCAAAATATGTCCAAGTATTTCACTAGAGGCTCCGGAATCGACTCTGAACCTGAGACGATTGGACGCCCGGGGGGGGGGGAACCTGGTTTATGGATCTTGGGCAAAATATAGAACAAGGGGACCTTTGGGGTAGTATTGATCAATGCCCTATACAGATGTTCGGATATCTGTCCCCTTGCCAAACCCTCATCCAGGGAATTTTTGATAATATTCTCTATATTTTTAGTAGGATCCCTGCGAATTCGCTTGTAACTATCAGTATCAGAAAGTTGGCGCTCAACCTCCCCTACGTAATCAATCTTGTTTAAGATCACAATAGCCCCCTCCCTTATCTGCCTCTTTGATTACTATAGAGTCATCAGATGTTAAAGAGCATAGGGCTTCATGTTCATCACGTTTTAAATTTGATCTCCATGGCTTATGTTTGTTTTCTAACACTTCTATTTCCTTCAAAACCATCGATTCGAAGGTCTGAATGTTATGGCTGGTGGAGGGCGGGATAAAGGTGGATCGGGTAGACAACATCTATTGGTTCCTATCAGGTTTGCAAGGCTGTTACCAAACTTTTCCCTACACTTGTGAGGTGCAAACGATCTCTTGATAGAAGAGCTTCATCTTGAAAGTGTAAACTATGGTCCAGAAAACCGAACCTTTCCTGATGACACCATCTACCTAGCCAGTTATTTATTTGCAGTATTCTTCTTTCCCTTCCTAAACCACAGCCTTCAACAGGAAGAACTGATGAAAACACAACCTGTGCTCCCAGTTCCTTAGCCTTTTTACCTAGAGCCACATAGTCTCTTTTAATGCATTCTGGGCTGTGCCAGGTGATATCATTTGTTTCCACATGGATCAGTAAGAAAGGATAATAATCTGTGGGCTTGATAAGTCTTCCTACTCTTTTTGTCACATCCTGGATGCATGCACCTGGTAGACAGCATACCTCTCGAGATTACTCTACCCCCCTCGATAGGTAACCCCCAATTTACCAGCACATACCTTCTCCTGTATCTGGGAGCAGAAACTCAAGTACTCTTATCCATGGGGGCCTGAGAAATTTCCTTCAAGGTTCGAGGAGGCTGGGGGAGTAGCCCTTGATCCAGTGGCCCAGAATCAATCTCTATGGAGAGATCCTGGAATGGATTGCTTAGCATCAGAGGCTCAGAATGTCTCCTGATTTTCCTGCTCCTGAGTGTTACATTCTTCCCACGTGCCCACCTCCTGTGTTGGGTGCTTCTCCAACTGCTGAAGTACCTTTTCCTCCTCCTCCTGTTGCCTTCTCAAGAGTGCTTCACGTGTTCTGTCCATGAACTCTTCACCTTCCCTTATAAAATGGAGTGTGGACAAGCGTGCCTCAAGTCCCTGTATCTTCTCTTCCTGTAGGGCTGCTAACTTACACTTGCTGCAAGTGTAATTGCTGTTACCCTCAGGTAAGAATACAAACATGCCACAGACTTTGCATGTCACTACCTCAGCGCTCTCTCACCAGTCATGATATTCCAATCCATTGCAAAAGTGGTTAATTTTTTATTATACTTTCCTGATAACTCCCCTGCCTAACTGCCTCACAAAACTACTTGTGGAAGGCTTGCAGAAGCAAAAAAACCCCTTAACATCTATAGCAGGGGTGGCCAAACTGTGGCTTGGGAGCCACATGTGGCTCTTCTAGACATATTGTGTGGCTCCCGGTGGTCTCTGAGTATCGCCATGGCCATACATTTTAGTTTAGTTTAGTTTACTTCCCTCCCTTCCCACGCTTTCCTCCTTTCTTTTCATATCTTTCCCTCCATTTCCTTCGTTCCTTCTATGTCTTTCCCTCCGTTTTCCTTTTTTCTTTCCTTCTTTCTTTCTATGTCTTTCATATTTTCAATAAAAATGTTGAGATTGCCAGGTCTGGCTCAGAAAATACCTGGGGACTTTGGGGGTGAAACCTAGCAAAGATGTGGCATCACTTTTGTGATTTTACTTCCAAGTCAAAGGTCAGGTGATGTTTCTTCCCAAGCTCCACCCCTTCTGATAATGTCACTTCCAGCATACTGCACCAAACCCCACCCCTTCCTGTGATGTCACTTTCAGGACACTCCACCAAGCCCACCTCTTCATCTGAAGTCACTTCAATGCATCATGTCTTGCGGCTCTCAAACATCTGACATTTATTCTATGTGGCTCTTTCATTAAGCAAGTTTGGCCACCCCTGATCTATAGGATGTAAGAGCCACTCAGGTTCTTACAGGGCCCTCAGGTTAAGGCTTGCACCTCTGGCAAAGAGGAGCCTAATACAATTCAAGGCTCGCCCAGCAGAGGGCAGGGCAAAACAAACCCTCCCCAATTAGCATTCAAGCAGCTCTCTTTCCTGCTCCTTCTCAGAGCCCAGGTGACTCTGGTCTGCCTCTGGAAAGGAGGAAGCTAATGTGTTCTACCAAAATGTGTAAAATAACTTAGTGCTGTGGCTTTTTTTCTGTTTGTGTTGAGAACAGAGGACTATCAACTGCTTGTCATTTATTACTTGGCTCATAAAACAGAATAGGAAGAAGATGCTGAGAACAGAAATTGCTGGGGAAGAGGGGGCCCCTGTGTAGGAAGAAGCTGTCCCTTTTTCAGATTTCAGAGGGGGACAAACCAGAAGTTAGAGAGAGGTCAGAGATCTGTTTATAGTTTGTTTTTTATTGCCCTGGCACTTTATTGCCCTGCCCCAGGGAGGTCCGCCTGGCCTCTACCAGAGCCAGGGCCTTTTCGGTCCTGGCTCCAACCTGGTGGAACTCTCTGTCTGAGGAAACTAGGGCTTGGCAGGATTCGTTATCTTTCCGCCGGGCCTGTGTGACGGAGATGTTCCGCCAGGCATTTGGTGGGGGCTAGGCTGTCCTCTCGCCAGCCATACCACTGAAGACCATTTACCACCCATGCAGGAGCTTATAAGTGTGACGCAGGGCATGATGCAAGAGCCAGGCCCTGCGTCTAAAATGCTGTATTTTAATATTTATATCTGCCAATTGAGAAATTTTTATTGTATATGGAATAGTGTTTTAATGTTTTTTATAATGTTTTTATTGTTTTAAAATTTATGTAAAAATTGGATGTTGTTATACCGCCCTGAGCCTGTCTGATGGAGAGGGTGGTCTAGAAATGTAAAAAAAATAAAAATAAATATCCTTTGATGTGCTGTTGTCAAGACTTCCTCCTTGTGACATCTCCTCTTCCTCTTTCTGTCACAATCGCTATTTTGCATCATAGAGGCAGGACTTGTCTTGCTATCTATTGGCATCCTTAGATGAGATACATAAGAGATCTCTCTTTCCTCTTTTCTATCAAGTATGAAGTTCCTACAATAAAGAACTCTCATTTCTTTTCTAAACCTTAACCAAGGCTCTGAGTGTAAATTTGTTTTCTGTCTCCCATACACACCAGCCACGCAAAGCTCCTGCACTGCCACGTTTCTCTACAAACTGTGCAACTCTGCTAATAGGTCATGATGCCCAGATTATGGGTGACTTAGAAAGGAGCTGTGCTGAGTGATTTACTAACCCTTAAGTTGAAGTTGAAGCAGGCGGGCTCACTAACAGTGCAATCCTAAGCAGAGTTACACCAGTCTAAGCCCATGCATTTCAATGAGCTTAGAGTGGTGTAACTCTGCTTAGGATTGCTCTGTAAATGTATAATAGCCCTGGCAGATGCAGTTTAATTTGTAAGTAAAGATCAAACAGGATGAGGGAGAAAGTCAGAAAGATGAGCAGTTCTCCAGATAAGGATGCTGTCTCTGCTCTCTCTGGCAGCTCTGGTAGCAGTTCCGCTCTCTCTAATCCTGAAGAGTGGTTGGGTGAGAGAATTCAGGGACATCTCCTGAATTGGAGCCTGTTGGTCAAATTGAAACCTGGGAATTATTCATCCTGGAGAGAGTATCTGCAACTCTCATTACAACTTCATGGAAAGACCCTCTCTCAAACTCTGATGAGATAATTGAATGTGAATAGGAAGTTAAGAAAGCATCGTATTTGCTATGTAGTACTCTTAATGAGGATCATATGGCTCTGGTCTGTAATGCAATGTCTGCAAGCGATGTTTCAGCTTCTGGAGCCGTTAATAAGAAATCTCGATGACCTTTAATTAGTCAGCTTAAGAGAGAGCTTGTTTCCATCAGATACCTCAAAAGGTGCATCCTTTCATAAGCATGTTGCTCAGCTCACACATATATTTAACCAGTTGTATGATGCCAGCTCTCAAAAGTCTAAGGAAAATAAACTCTCTATTTCTGTACCAAGTAGTTTTGCAAATGTGATAAGTCACCTACAATCTAGACGGAGTTTATCTTTTGCTGTTTGTCGAGAAATTTTATTGGAGATACAAAGAAGAGAATGTTTAAGGAAAGTAGAAGAGGAAAAACTGTGTTGAATTTGTTCTTAAAGCTAGAATAGGTTGGAAGAGCTGGGAGGCTGTCACTCTGGGATTCAGGCAAACAAAAGGATGGGATGAAATTACAGAGAGGTAGTAGGATTTTACAGATGCAGTGAAGCCACGGGAATTTGCATGGAAGAAGAGAGCACAACCAGAGAGCTTAACTCAATTTCAATTACAATGGGATAGGTCACAAGGCGACAATCTTATAGGAAATTTGCAGAGTTATGCAGTGAATGCGCATTGGAAGTAATGAAAATAGACACACACTCCAGTGTAGCTCTGTAAGAATACTTTACTAAAGGATAAAGAAAATGAGGGTTACTTTGAAGGAAAAATAATAAATTGCTAAGCTGACTACATCTTGATAGAAAAGTAACTGAGAAAGCAACTGAGAGCAACTGAACAAAGAGCAATAAAACTTCAGTATATAGCATCACTTAACACCCCCCCCCTAAACAAGTTGTCCAATAGAAAATACTAATTGTACTTAATTATGCTTAGAGTCTCTCATTTCTCTGGTGGGAATCCTTGCTAAAGGCTTAAGTGGTTACATGCAAAGTAAGTTTACTAATTAAGTAAGTGACACAAAAAGTTTAACTCTTTCATGACTGAAATGAAAACACTTGCTAAAACCCAACAAACTTGTCCCTCTAGGCAGCCTAACTTTAATTCTGCAAGCTGCATGACTGGAGACAGAGAGCAAATCTGAGAGGAGGTGCCTAAATTTCACTAGTCTTACATTTCACCAGCCTTACCATATTCTGATGTAAGATGGAATTGAAAGCCATGGCTTCATTCAAGATTCTAGGGCATGCTCACATTTTGTCAGGCAAGTATCTTTCTTTACTTAATTGAAAGATACTGCAAACTGTCCAAACAGCTGACAGCTGAAGGCAAATCTTGCAAAATATCTAAAAAGGGAAATTTTATGCTGCATTGCAAATGACCAAATAGAGACACATGACCTCCTCTTAAAGGACGTGCTTTATGCAGCTGTTTTCAAATCTAGTTTAATATCCCAATCAAAACTGGATATAAATGGCTATTAATTTAATTGTAAAGATGGAGTGTGTACCATTTCCCTAAGATTCATGCTGTGGCCATTCTAGGCATGCAGTTATATAGTGAAGAAGTTTTCTTATCAACAAAAACCAAGGAACTTACATCCTTCATGAATAACTAGATTATATAAAAGAAATAGATGACACTGAAAGCCTACCAACTGACGACAAATATAGTGCTGCTGTAGGCAAGCTACTATATGTCAGTACACTAACAAGACCTGACATAAGTGCTGCAGTGGGTTCACTACACAGAAAATCTTCAACACCAACCTTCAAAGATTGGAATGCAGTCAAAAGATTAGTCAGGTACCTGAAAGGCGGAGCACATTTCAAGCTCAAGCAACCAGCCAACAGCAAACCTGAACTGATTGTTTGCCCAGATGCTAACTACTGAAAAGACTTGGAAATCAGAGTATCTACCAGGGGACATACTTTCTTCTGTAGAAATGGAACAAGTTGGTCAAGCAGGAAAGAGTTGCCCAGTCTTCCATGGAAACTGAATACCTCTCCGCTGGACTACATTGTCAAGTGATAATGTGGCTGCAGTGACTACTAGAAAATCTTGGAACAGAAACTCCACTAGCCATAAAGCTCTGTGAAGACAACTGAAGCTGTATCAAGCTATCATAGAGAGCAGACATCCACCAGTGTACCAAGCACATTGACATCCAGTACCTAGTGAAAGTTCTATTCAGTCATGCAAACCAGAAATGTACCAGAGTAGTTCTGAGTGGGTAGTTGAGATGTTCAGCGCTGTGTCGGTGCTGTTCCCAGTTCAGCAAGTCGCTGGAAGGCTGCCTTCAAGAGAGCTAAGGGTAGCTAGTGCAACCTTGCCTGTGCCTTTGGTTTCAAGATCGGCTCCAGTGGTGCCAGAGCCATAGCTTGCTATTATATCTGTACTGAAGTAAAGAATTCAGCTCATTTGATAAGAAGCTTAGTGCTGTTCCTTAAGCAGTTTAGACTCGGAAAGCTTTAGGGACTTAGCAAGTTTTGTCTTGAGTGCTGAAATCCAGATGATGCAGAGCAGAGTTCCTAAGAGACTTCAGCAGGTATTTGGCAAACCAAGTTTCATGCTCTACTAGATTTGGGGGGGGTGCCTCTTAAGGCTCCCATATGCATTTGTTTTCTGCATAGATCCATCCCTTGCACCCAGCTATAGCAGTTGCTAAAAGTAGTTGTTGCTGGGTCTTAAGTTCAACCCTTCACCTGTGCTGCTTGGGAATATCAGGCAAGAGTATGTAAAGTCCTTTTCATGAATAATGCACACTGTACAAAATTCTTGAGCTCAAATTCTAATCTGCTTCCTTTCAAGAGTATGAATAGGTGTCTGAAGACCAGCATGGAGGGAAGAGATTGTGAAAATACCCTTTTGATAACCAAAATGAGAATATATAAGAGATCCTTCCAGGGGACCAACTGTTGTGAAATGCCCTATATAGGTTTCATTTGGCTGATTCTCCCTCCACTCTGTGCTGGCTGTATCGCTCTCTCCTCCCCAAGGAGAACCTGTGTGTATTTTTCTTAAAAGACTTTCCCTAAGCTTGCTATCTCTGCCCAGCCTGGCACAATGTCTGAAAGCTAAGAGGAAGATGCTTACATTAGCTAGCACACAAATTCTAAGAAATCTGCATTAAAAACAAGAGCAAGGTTATAAAACACTCAGGGCTGGGGGGTGGGGGCAGTGTTGTCTGTCTGATTTCTGAAGGCAGGACTGTGTAATATCCAGAGCCTTTGGTATACAAACCTCTTAGAATAAATCGTTTGTAGCACTTAGAGGCAAACATAATACAAGATATACTATTAGTTGGAATGAATATTACCTGTTTGAATTTCCTCCCCTTGTAAATCTATACTTGCTCCGAGAATAAAACTTGCATTATGGATGCATGAGGCAAGAAACTATTGGTGAGTTCTGGACATGCCTGGTTCTCCTCTTTGTAGGATCAAGGTCCTTGGAGAACGGCTTAATTGCCTTGCTGGATCAAACCAAGCCTTTCCCTAGCCCATTATTCTGTTTCTAGAAGTGAACAGCCAGAAGCCTGGAAAGCTAGCTGAGCAGAGTTAGGAGGTTGAGGACCTTTCCCTACTGTTTTTCCCAACCCCTGTTCAAAGGCCTTTGAACATGGAAGCTTCAATTGGCTGTTGGAGGTAAGGTCAAGCCCTTCTGGTGGTAGCCCCAAAGAGAATTATCCTAGGCTAAGGCGATTTATCTCTGTGCTCACAGAGAGTTCACCGTGTGAGGGTTAAGGTATACCAATGTAACATGGATTGCTTAATGAGTTTGGATCAATCATCAGGACGTGCACATAAATCTGATCTCCCCAGTTACTTCACAGCCTCTTAGAGCCTTAAAAGGGAAGCACAACAGATTTTTATTATCTGTTTCCAGCTGAAACATATAAACAAGAGAAGCTGCCTACTTTTTGGTAAAAATTCATTATGCCCCATTGTTTCCTTTGATGCCCTGCAGATCAGAAAATACTTGGGATTCTTTAAGTGCCATAATGGCTTTCCAAGGCAATATTTCTAAATGTCAAGTTAATGTACTTAGGGAGCAGTAGGGGTCATGAAGGCCCAGTGTGAGCTGCAGTTACATCTGCTTTCACAAGGTTGCCTGGGAAGGTCTCTGGCAAGCACAGTGGGGAATCTGAACAAGGAAGAAAATCAGTTTAATCATCCTTAAATCTTTCCCTTCCTATTGTTTGCTGTTTCTCTGCAGAGAGTTATTCTGAGAAAGCACTTGGATGCGAAAAACAAGGCTGTATGTTTATGGTAGGGAGCAAATACCTGCAAGATTACAGTAGGTTGGGGCACAAAATGACTGATTTGCATAGTTCTACTGCTTCTCGTAACTATATGTTTTGCTGGGGGCAGGGGGTAGATTGTTTCCTCCATCTTGAGCTACTCAGTTCGGTATATACAAAGCTGTAATTATCAACCAAATGGGGCATCCAGAGCTGGGCTGCTTAGGTTGTCATTCAGGGGGGAAGATCGAGAATGCCGTGTTTGATACAGTCTGTAACTGGCACTGCCCATTTTCACTTTTGATACAGTGCCTTCGTCTATATACCTATTAGAGGGATACACCCCCCTACCTTGCCCACTTTTGATCTGATCAGCAGCAGTTGTACTAATTGCAATTTAGAAAATTTATGTTCTCCAAAGAGCCCGCTAAGGTTGCTCGTGAAATAAAACAGTACTGTAAAGCAGCATAAAACTATCAATAATGAACAGCCATGATGAAGACAAGCCAGAATATAAAAGAGATGGAAAATGAAGTAGTCCATAAAAACATTTAAATATAGAGCCCTTTACTTAAAACCCTGGGTTTAAAAAATGCTTTGGCCTGACTCCTGAAAGATAGTCAGGTATACTGCAGGTAAGCTACAGTTGGGAAGGCAGTAGAAAGGTGAGGTGCTGCTGCTGCTGAAAAAGCCTCCGTTTGCCACCTGTCTCTAGTTCTGGCCGCAAAAATCCTCTGTTGTTCATTCATTCAGTATAAAGCATAAGGTAATCCACTTCCCTTTTTGCAGGTGCACGTAGAACATCAGCGTGAAGATAGAAGACATCAGTAGTATCAGGTAGGTATTCACAAGCAGATAATTAAATGTTCCTTCTCTCTTTTACAAGTGGAGGTAAGACAAGGGGAGCAAAGGACCCCACGACCCAACAAGGGGCCAGCTAATTTACAACTTGTTTAATAAAAAACTTCATCAGGGGTCGTATATTTCATCCACCTGGTCTAAAAAACAATAAACATTACCATAAACATCTCTGCATATTGCTTATAATGAATCCACACACAAATAACTCACCTACACAAACACCTACACAAACACCAAGATTGTGGTGTCGGCACACCACAAAATGTCGGCCGTGTGGAAACGCTACCACTCCATGTTATCCTTTTATGCAAATAGATTTAAAGGCACAGTACATGGGGTAACATTACATAAATTCATAATGATTTAACAATTGTACATCAAGAAGAAACAGAACTAAATTGTTTACAATAAATGTTAAATTAAATTCACTATTCAAACTTGATGGTTTAAGCGTGTTCAACCGGTAAATCCAAAACGATTCCTTTTGTGCCAATTCTCGACTCATTTCAGGGGCTCCCTTCCTAGCCACATGTAACACAGTAAATTTAAATTCATTTTCATTTGAGTGATACTGCAGAAAATGCTTTGTTAAAGGTGCTTCCAAAACGCTGTTACAAGTTCTGGACATGTGTTCTAGTATGCAGACCCGAAGAGGTCTGATAGTATTACCGACATAAAGTAGACCACAATTACATATCAATAAATACACAACACCTGTACTTTTACAGTTGGAAAACAATTTTAGAGTTATAGTAATCTCGCCTTCTTTTAGTGAGACTTCCTTACCGTTGAGGGACATAGGGCAAACAGAGCAATTGCTACACTTATAATGTCCTACTATTGCAGAAGAGACATTATGAGTAAGAAGATCTGAATGTACCACAACATCCTTGATACTTTTAGTATGTCTATAGCCAATCATGGGCAGATCTTGACAGCCAGGAGTGTCAGACACCAAGTGCCAGTGTCTGACAATCCATACCCTCCAGAATAATGAATAAATCGTCAATATAGTGCCAATACATAATTAACATCACATAATTAATTCACTTTTTTAATTAACATAAAAAAGGCTTATTAACTTGACTATAAACAAACCGCTGTTCTAGGCGTGCCATATAGAAATTGGCTATACTGGGCGCTGCTGCACAGCCCATTGCCACTCCTCTAGTTTGATTATATTGTACTGAGAACCTGAAATAGTTTTTTTCAAGTAACAGATCCAACATCTATAACGAGAAGGGTGTGGATGGTACCTGTACCTCACGGTCATATAAAATCTGTTTAGTGGTGGCTCTTGCCCCCTCACGGGGAATTAATGTGTACAGAGAGGCTGTGTCCAAAGTAATAAAGACCTGCTCCGTACCTATGATTTTGCCTTCAATAGATTTGATAAAGGAACTGGTGTCCTTAACATAAGGCAGCATTTTTATGACTACAGGTTGTAAAAAGGTGTCCAGGTAAAGAGGCAATGGCTCCAACACAGAGTTGGAGCCAGAAATAATAGTTCTACTTGGAGGGGGTGTTATATTCTTATGGATCTTTGGTAGGAGGTAGAACACCGGCAGCCTAGGAATAGTATAGCTCATTCTATCTGACAGTTGCCTGTTTGCGATTATATACATTTCCATGTCCATTATGATGATGTCTCCACCTTTGTCAGCTGGTTTGATTATAATACTAGGGTCCTGATCTAGCTGGTAAAGAGACTCTCCTTTAAGCCTAGTCAGATTGTGCCAATCATGGTGAGAATTGGTTTCTAATTTCTTAAGATCCCTGTGTATCACAAACTCAAAAAGCTTCTATCCTATGGTCTGAAATATGGGGCATGAAAGAAAATTTACTCTTTAAGTCGACTCTCATGTTGAGGTGATTGAGGGTGATCTGCAATTTTTTAAATTTTTTTAAGTTAATCTGAGCAATTTAAATAAGTCAATATGGGATTGAAAAGGTCGATATGATGGGGTAAGGACGTAACCTAAACATTTATTTAGGACACGGATTTCCAAATCATTGAGAGGGTGAGAAGATAAATTAGAAACTAGGTTCTCCATTTTCCCCAATGGAATGAGCGGTTGTTTCCCCTGCCTAAAAATGCATACGAGAACCTGTGTTGAGTTCTGTTCCACAATTGTTTACTCGTGCCCTCGTCCCTAGACGTGTCTGTATCAGAAGCCTCAGAAGTATCGAGGTTCGAAAATCGCTGTTTCATAGCACTTACCTGATGTACTGTGCCTTTAAATCTAATTGCATAAAAGGATAATATGGGGTGGTAGTGTTTGCATGCGGCTGACATTTTGTGGTGTGCTGACATGAACACCAAAGAGAATCCCAGTGTTTGTGTAAGTGAGTTGTGTGCGGATTCATTCGAAGAAATATGCAGAGTCGTTTATGGTAAATAATGTTTATTGTTTTTTAGACCAGGTGGATGAAATATACGACCCCTGATGACGTTTTTTAGGGGAAATGTTGTAAATTAGCTGGCCCCTTGTTGGGTCGTGGGATCCTTTGCTCCCCTGTCTTAGCTCCACCTATAAAAGAGAGAAGGAGAAACATTTATTATCTGCTTGTGAATACCTACCTGATACTACTGACGTCTTCTATATTCATGTTGATGTTCTACGTGCACCTGCAAAAAGGGAAGTGGATTACCTTATGCTTTATACTGAGTGAATGAACAACACTGGATTTTTGCGGCCGGAACTAGAGATTAATTAATATTTGGACAGTATTCCTATATGATTTTGATACTTTATTTATTATACATGAAGCTATTTTTATATATTTATTAGTCGCGCTTGCACCTTTCTACTTTTGATATAAAAATATATTTTTATAGGAATTACATTATTACACTTTATTGTGTCCTATCCCTTGTTTGGTGGTTATCTCTTTTGTGCTTAGCTGTATCCGAGGGTAGCTTCTTCCTTTGTATAGGAAACAAATGGGTAGTTTGTACAGCTGTTTCAGCACAGAGGTGATATGATCCCTGTATTTGACCCCGACAGTAGCCTACTTGCTACCCTTTATACTAGCTGAAGTTTCCAGACAGCCTCACAGAGTGTATTACAGTAACCATGGATGTAATCAGAGCATGATTCACTGTCATCAGATCATGCTTTTCGAGGAAAAGCTAGAAGCAGCAGAGGAGACCTAAGCCTCTAATTGTAGGCCAGGTTCCAGTAGTACCACCATGCTACAAATATGTTCTCATACAGCTCCATGGTGGTTGTGGTGGCTGGAAATGTAGGATGCAGACACTTCCTAACTCCTACTCTGGGTGCTGACTACAGCCACCACAGACCACCTAGGCAGTAGGAAGGTACCTGTTCAATTTATTTGTGAGACTTTTTGGTTTCCAGGTTCATTCTGAAGTTGTACTAGTAACAAGTAACTCCAGCCGCAGGCTAGTTGTACTAGAGCCGAAGCTCTATCTTGTGAATTAATAGGATGGGTTAATAGGAGTTAATGGTACTGGCTCGTCCATCCGTAGTTAAAGACCATGCCATATCTAGTGAACGCATCATGAGAAAAACATGCATCAGGTGCATGCAAGTAATCATTATGAGATCCCACTTAGTCTGGGCTTGTCCACAGCAAGAGAGGCTACTTAAATTGCCAAATTGAAATGAAGACTGCCCAAACCATCTAATTTGAAATAACAAGTCATTAATACCATAAATATTAAATTTATTAATTCAAAAAGATTCAAATGGAGTTGCAAATTAAGAGACCCACTTAATCCCCAAAATCAACCCATAAAGAGTACATCAGTCACACCAGTCAAACTTCTCACTTGACCTTCTAAATTGCAATAGTACCTGACCTTCTCCATCCGTAGCTTTTCTAAGACCATTCCTATGGTATTCATATTGAACTGCCATATCTACAAGAATGGCCTTATCTCGTACAAAGATCAGGTCAGGCTTCTGCAGTATTCCATCTGTAGTCCTCATATGTGGCTCTTAACTTCCTGTACTAAGATTACACAAATCTTGTTGTGACAAAGAATCCTCATATTTTGCACAGCAGGACATTGCCCAAAAATATGAGAAATGGTTTCATAGCGAGCTTCACATTTCCTGCAACTCCTACATTGGCCTTGCATTCCTCTTCCAAAAACTCTCTAGTTGGTAATACATTGGCCTGTAATTTCAGTTAGCAAAACCACACTTCTCGCTAATCCATGCATTACTCACTTTATCCTCCGTAACCAATGCAATCCCACTTCCCTGACAGATCAAGGAGTTCCAATGTTCAAAGTCCAGCTCCCTATAGTCCATAGGAATAGGTTATTAATACACTTTATCATATTCTGTTCTTAAATCTTGCTCCTGAGTGTTCTCCTGAACCAAAATATCCAGAATTTCATCCTTAATACCACCAAACTTCATCCATAACTCGCCAAACCTGCTGTATTTTCCCAACATGACAAACTTTTCTAATAACGCCATCGTCAGACACTCTGCTATCCTAAACAACCGCTTCAACTGCATCTGAGGCACCAGCATTTCTAGTCTACCCAACCCTAGTCCACCATCTCTAAAACAGACATAGAACAAACTATTTGTGGTGCTCACCGGTAACTCATCAGTGTGATCAGCAATATAGGCACCACATAGGTCTTCCATAGCAATACTTATTGGATAGGTTTAAGAGGGGCACCACAAATCCTTTCAGTCCAGATCTTGACCAAAACAATAGAATCCAATTTACATATACCCTTCCAGGGGTTCAACTTGACACCTAAATACTTCTGCTCAGTTCCAGGCTCAATTGTCATTGCCAATCAACCAACTTTTGCAGTTATTCACTGCATAAGATACCTGACATGGGCTCAAAAATAAACCATGGCACTTCTTAGCTTGAACTTTGAGCCCTGACAACACACAAAGCCCAATCCTTGCTCAACACAGCAAGGTTGTCAGCAAACGCTAACACTGAAATATTTAAATTACCAATTGAGAAGCCTCCTTCTGGTAGGGAGATTTCATTTATTAGAGGGTCCATTGCTATGTTGAACAGGATAGGCGACAAGGGATCACTTTGCTTCACACCAACCTTAAACTCAATAGGTGATGTCTTTCCATCAACAACTTGAAACACCATACTTCCTTCTTCCATTGTACTACTAATCAATCCAATAATATGCTTGTCAAGCCCCCTATCTCTCAGGAGCCAACTAATGTGCTTATGAGTCACTGAATCAAAGGCCTTGTCAGTGTCAACCAACACAACACCTAACAGCTTTCCTTTTTTCTTAGCATTCTTGATCACAGTTTTTAATACCTCCAAATTCTCAGAACAACCTGGTGAGGAAATAAAGCTCTGTCTTGGGTTGACAGGACATGCCTCCTGTAATCTTTTAGTTACTATCCTAGAAAACAACCACAACACTGCTGAACCAATAGCAAGTGGCCTCCAATTTCCTATTTCCTTCAACCGTCATCATCTACCTTTGGAATTAGGATTGATCTATGTCTCTTAACTGCAGTAGGAATAACACCCACAATCAACCACAACTTAAATAAGCAAGCTAACAATCTACCTCCTGGGTCCATCCTCTTTAAATCCTTAATATTAATACCATCAGGCCCTGCGGCACTACCCACCCTCATTTCACACAAGCTGTTCCATACTTCCTCCTCTTTTATCAACTAATGAAAGCAGCTATTATCAGCCCATCCAAAGACCCGAAATTGCCCTAACCCCTAAACATACTCTTTGCCTCCAACTTCTTATAAACTTCATAAACCTCAGCTGGTGCCAACTGACATTGATGACCCCAAGTTCCATCCAAGAATAATGATACTACTTTAGAGCAATTCTTCTTATACAAACTGCTGCGGGAGTTGCGTAGCCGATTGGCCCTGCCCAACAGAACTAGAGTTGCCGCTCACGTTCAGTTACTCTTGTCTCAATCACACAGGCTTGTCAGGGCCAGATACTTGAACCCCAGCAGACGCATTTTGGGCTGTCAACTTATATAAAAATGGTTGCTGAGCATTTGCACTTCCTGACCATGTCAGTGAAAGTCTGGTTCCCCATATATAAAAATAGGGACATAGCGGGCCACAGACATTACAGGCTGGGCATATCGATACAATAGATTGGCCTGGTCACCAATTGTAGAACTAATTAAAAGGTTAAAATGAGAGTAGCAGGAAACACACGTGGAGGTGGTGATTCCCAATTATAGTGCTTCTCCAGTAACTGAGAGAGTCATAGTTACTCCTGTAATTTGATTACAAATTACGAAGAGTGTTGCTGAGCATAAAGCACTCTAGTTCAGGCAATAGACAAGAAAAACAAATAAACCTTTTCTGTTGCTAGCTAACAGCTGTCTAAAAACACTTTAAAGCTTGCTACCTTAAGCTTTGCTGATGTAGCTTCTTAGCTCACAGGTTCTCACCATTAGGTTTGGTAAAGGAGTCAATTTCCATGCTTTGCAAGTTGAATCATATTGATGATAGGAGGCATGGAAACAAACATCTCTCACACATGATGGTAAAAGAATAATGCCCTAGGGAAGGGAACAGCGTGTATAGCAGGGAACCATCTTTTCAGGCCTGCCAATGTCACACTATTAAAAGCAAACAAAAGGAGGAACCCGCTCAAAAACATGCAAGAATGTGAGCAACATGCAAGCCGGGAAAACAATCAGAACAGTAGATAAAGTCAAATTAATATATATTCAATATAGCAGAGCCAAATGCTTCTACAAATCAAATGCTAATCAAATGATTACCATGAATTCTATATATGCAGGTATTCAACAGGTGTCACACAGAACACGAGGTGCAACATAATGGTTTAAGGGAAAACATCCCTTAACTGTTTGACTGTAACATCGGATTCAAGCCAGCACTGGATGTCAGGCAACGCAGTTGGCTGCTCATACCCCAGCTTCAACGGCTCCACCTGTATGGAATATATAAAGATGTGAACATTTAAAAGACTTTTTTTGTATTTACCGTACTTACTTGACTTGTATTTGTATGGGAGTTTACCTACGGGATGTTTTCCTTTAAACCATTATGTTGCACCTCGTGTTCTGTGTGACACCTGTTGAATGCCTGCCTATATAGAATTCATTGTAATTATTTGATTAGCATTTGATTTGTAGAAGCATTGGGCTCTGCTATATTGAATATATATTAATTTGACTTTATTTACTGTTAATGTCACACTGTCAGCCAAGAGCCAATCAGGGCTCACTTGCTTAATAAGCATTGCTAGCTGTGTGAAACTGGGGAGTGAAGATAGAGACGGTGAGAGCAAGCCTGTCACGGCCGAATCTCTTGAGAACCCACAAATGGTAACAAACCTTGGTATGAATTCAGTGCTTGGTGTGTCCTCAGTGCTCAAGCTCAGACTATCTCTGGTAGCTCATAAAGGGAGGCTGTTGGGTAGTGGAATAGAAGATACACTGGCAATTCCTATTCTATCTCAAATCCCCATCAACCTCAAAACAAAGCACCTGTGCACCTTGGTCTCTGCACAGTGAAGTGCCCAGAAGCCTAGTAGACTGGGGCCACTGACCTCAGCTGATGCTGTACTAGGAAGTAAATGCATTTATTTTGATAGAATTAGGCTGTAGAATCTAAGATACTTGCACCTGTACAGTTTTAGAATGCTTTAGGAACGGTTTGAAAAATTCACGGAGGATCGTATTACTCTCTCAACAGCCACTGGCTGTGATAGCAGGATGGAACCTCCAATGAGTATCGGAATCTCTGAATATGTTTTAAGAGCTTCCAAACCTACCTGGGTTGCTTCTGTTGGAAGCTAAATGTTGGACTAGAGAGGCCTTTAGTCTGACCTTGCAGGGCTCCTCGTATCTTGTTTTAAAATGGAAATGCACACATAATTTCTTTAATGGATGCACTGCAACAGATTCTGTAAAGAAATGGCCTAGAAAAGCAACAGTATGAAACCTCTCTGCAGGGATTTTCTTTTTTCTTTTTTATAAAGTCAAATAAAAATTACAGTGTTTTCCAGGGTAGAAATAACCCCTTTGTCACTTAGCTTTTTGGAACTCAGCCATGGATGAATAAAAGATTTCACTGGTGCATGATACTACTTCAGCATAATGGCACGGAAAGGGCACAGTGACACATTGTACATGTTATAATAAGCTATAAACAAAGGAGGGAGGCAGGTGGAAGGAACATGCATATATCTCTAATTATGGGCTGCTTATGGAGAACTTTCCCTTTCTTCCTCTTGCAAATATTTGGAAGGCAGTTGTCTGGCTGGTCACCTGAAGGCCAGCGGAAGGTTGTACATGTGGTTTGGCAGTTCTGTTGACTCCTAAATGGTGAATTGCCCAGAATGCACTGCCAGACTAGAATGGTTGATGCTTTAGGATCAAATTGGATCCTTCTTTTCCTGTTAGGTTTGAAGCTGTAGCATCCCCTTCTGCCCACTGGCAGTGGTATTGCTATGATGCAGCTGAGATCATGCAGCAATTCAGTTGCTTGCAAATTTTTATTTGTTTTCTTGTTTGCTTGTTTAAATTTGTATTCCGCCCTCCCCACACCAGCAGGCTCAGGGCAGATCATGTTTATAGACATTAAAATTACAAGCACAATTTAAAACATAATAAATACAGTATAAATATTTAAAAACAAACACAAGCAGCACAAACAATTCATTAATCCATTTCCAACTGTCATGGAAAAATAAAGGAGACTTCTTTTTTGGAGGTGGATGTTTTAATAGGGGGCCCTCGTTCTACCCTATTTTGGCTGGTGGGGGCCCTACCTAGCATCAACCAAACTCCTTGCAGAACAGCTCTGTCATGCAGGCCTGGAGGAATGATAACAAATCCCACCAGGCCCTGGTCTCATTAGACAGAGCGTTCCACCAGGTTGGAGCCAGGACTGAAAAGGCCCTGGCTCTGGTCGACGTTAGGCGGGCCTCCCTGGGGCCAGGGATTAGTAGCTGTTTATCACTAGATCGAAGCATCCTCGGGGCACATATGGGGAGAGGCGGTCCCGAAGATACGTAGGTCCGAGTCTGCATAGGGCTTTATAGGTTAATACCAAAACTTTGAATTTAATTTGGTATTAGTGGTAACCAATGCAGCTGGCACAATACCGGTGTAGTATGTGCATTTCTCGGCACTCCGGTGATGACACGCGCCGCTGCATTTTTGATCAGCTGCAACTGCCAGATCAGATTCAAAGGAAGCCCTGCATAGAGTGCGTTACAGTAGTCTAGCCTAGAGGTGACCGTTGCCTGAATCACTGTAGTTAAGTTGTGGGTTGAGAGATAAGGGGCAAGTTGCCTGGTCTGCCAAAGATGGAAGAAAGAAGACCAGGCAACTGCAGCTACCTGAGCCTCCATATTCAAGGAGGCATCCAGGATCACTCCCAGGCTCCTGACCCTTGGGGCCGGTACAAGTACCGCCTCGTCAAGAACAGGAAGCTGTGGTCCCAAGTCCATGCACTTGTGACTCAAATACAGGATCTCCATCTTCGTGGGATTTAATTTCAGCCGACTCTGTTTCAGCCTTCCAGCCATGGCCTCAAAGGCATGCTCCAGGACATCTGGGGCTGAGCCAGGCCAGCTGCCCATCAACAGATATAACTGGGTGTCATCAGCATACTGGTGACACCCGAGACCGAAGCTTCGCACCAGCTGGGCAAGGGGGCGCATATAGATGTTAAACAATAATGTGGAGAGCATTGCCCCCTGTGGCACACCACATACCAGCAGTTGGCAAGAGAACAATTTCTCCACCAGCACCACCCTCTGTCCCAGACCATGGAGAAAAGAGACCAGCCACTGTAGTGCTGTCCCCTGTATCCCCACATTGGCGAGGCGGTGGGTCAAAAGCTCATAATCGACCATATTGAACGCTGCTGAAAGGTCTAATAATATCAGCCATGGTCAAACCACTGTGTCCTGAAGGCTCGTCATGCCACTCCCCCCCCCCACAAACCACACCTAACCCTGCCCTGAAGATCAGATCTTGCCTTGGAAGTGATAGTACTCTTGGGCCCTGGTATCGGAGTCCCAGGTTTGAGATTTATTTATTATTTAAAATATTTATTAGCGAAAACTGTTGTTGGAGAAATCCCCTTAAGTCTCAAGCTGGATTTCTGAGCTAAAATCAGAGTTGAGTAGGTAGAACTTCCAAATGAGAACATAATTATTTGGAACTGATCGGGGGAGTTTAAGACTTCCACCTGATTGAAATCCGAAGATTGCCTTGGGCCTTTGAGCATGTCCCTTAGGTGTCTGCTAGCCAACCGTCTGGAACTCCCAAGATGGTAAGAGGGACATGTTAAAAGACACACCTTGCACGGTTGTAAAATTAGGCGGTGAGAACTCCGAATTTTCACCAATACAGAGACTACTCTTTTTCCTAAATTTTGTCAGCCTATAGCATGTGAATCAGCAGGTAAGGGGCAGAAGAGGCACAACAGGACTTGATTGACTTGGAAGAGATGCCTAAATTGATGGGTGTGGATGATGTTTTTGATCATTTATTGCCTGAAGTACAGGCTTCCCAACTTGGAAATTTAATAGAGACAGACCTCATAAGTTTCTCTGAAAGTCTTCCTCAAGGGGCCCGACTGAGGATTACAAATAGGCTGGAAGCCTTAAGAACGGAATTGCTGGAAACAAAAGCCTCCCCACAGACACAAGGGGCCCCAACACTCTTCAGTGCATTGCAGAGATGTTGAGAATCACTAAACAAGCCATGGAAGCAGGCATACTCATTGTTCTACCTCGTTGTTGAAATTCTGGATCCACACAGGAATCCCATACAGCGGCATGAGATGACTGTAGCCTGAAAAATCCGAAGCACAGCCGGGACAAATTGGTTACCTCTTGGATGAAAGAAGCATGTTATGGCCACAATTTTATTCCTGGCCAAGATGAGAGAGTGGTCCCAATGAGAACACCAGTTTAAGTTATGCTGGAATAGAATGCCAAGGTATCTGAATGATGTAACCTGCTCGATTTCTCTTCCCTCTGTTCTTCAACTGTACTTCCAAGATTTAGAAAAAAGCCAATATGTTTGTCTGATCAAAGTTTACAAAAAGAGAGTTCTGTTTACAATAGGCCATGAACCCTAATAGAAAACGCATTAAGCCTACCCTAGAAAAGGAGAGAATCACAGCATCATCCGCATATAATAGGATAGGTGCCGAGAAGGAGTTCCGTTTAGGGAGATGGCCATCAATTTTTGCTAGAAAAGAAGAGAGATCAGAAAGAAAAAGGTTAAAAAGAAAGGGGGCCAAACCACACCCCTGTTTGACGCCATTAGTCACATGAATTTTATGAGTAAGGGACCCTCTCCTGTCAAATCTAATCAGGCAAGTGGTTGCAGAATGGAATTTACGGAGCAGAAACAAAAGACGTTGGTCCATACCTAATCTGTGAAGTTTCTCCCACAATAGGGGCCTATTAATAGTATAGAAAGCTTTACAGAGGTCAATAAAAGCGGCATAGTGCTTTCCACCTGAGTAATGGGAATATTTTTCAGCTAAGGCTAGAGTTATACAATGATCCAAGGTGGAATGGTTTGTCATGAATCTGATTTGCTCTCTACCTGGTAGATTATGCTCAACCATCCATTCAGATAGTTTTTAAAGATGTTTAGCATAGAGCTTCCCTAAAACAGATACAAGGCTTATGGGTCTATAATTATCAATATTGTTAGGGTCACCTTTTTTGAAGAAGGGGACAATTATGGAATTCAGGAATCAGGTAAGATACCATACTTATCAATCAGTGTAAAAAGATGGGCAAGAGAATGTGACCACCAATCGATATTGCCCTTCAAAAGCTCTGCTGGAATGCCATCCAGGCCTGGTGCTTTGTTAGATTTGAGAGTATTGATAAGTTCAGTTACTTCATCAAGGGAGACAGGAGGCCAAATGGGCTCATCCACTGGCATTAGAATGGCATTGATCCATAAGTCTCCGTGGGCAAGCATAGCTCACCGGCCTTACGAGGGTGGGGTGGTATCCCCAGCCGAGCCTTCAGAACCAAGTGATGTGACCGTGGCACTGGTTCTATTGCCTCCAGATCCACATTCAACCCCATCCCAAAGATCAAATCTAGCGTTTGGCCTATTTGATGTGTAGGGGTTGATACAAATTGAGAGAGTCCTAGTGCTGCTATGGAAGCTACCAGGTCTGCAGCCTGCACAGAGGAGGCATCGTCGGCATGAACGTTGAAGTTCCCCAGTACCATCACTCTGTAGTACTCCAAGGCCCACCCCGCTACCACCTTCAGCAGGTGCAACAGGGTATCTGCTGGTGTGCTAGGTGGTCGGTACACCAGACAGATAGCCAAACTCTCCTCAGCACCCCACACCAGGCCTACACATTCAATGGCAGAGATCTCAAGGGCAGGGAGTGGCTTGAAGGAGAGAGACTCTCGGGCAAGGTTGCCACCCCTCCCCCGGGCCTCCTATTCGAGACTGATGTAGGACCGAATATCCAGGGGGGGGGGTCAGTTCTCCCAGGGTGACTGTTTCACCCTCCCTCACCCAGGTTTCAGTCACGCATACCAGGTCCACATCACTCATTGCAAAGAAATCTTGCAGTGTCGCGGTCTTATTATTTATGGACCTGGCATTGCACAACATCAGTGTCGAAGGGAGGTTCCTTCTCCCAGCTCCATCAGCAGTATATCTCAGGATGGGACGCAGGTTAGAAGGGCACTGAGCCAAACCATATCTCTGTGCTCTTCTCAACCAAGACCTGCTCCCACCATCATACCTCCCACGTCTCCAGAGGACTGGAATCCCTGATCCCATGCCGGCCCCCCTCCTTATGTCTACCACCTTCCAGCTCACTTTCAGTTTCTCACCACAACAGTAGTCAGGCTCAGCACTCAGGGGGCGGGGCTGAGCTGGTGGAAAAGCTCAGCCCTTGATGGAA
Organism: Eublepharis macularius; assembly: GCF_028583425.1. NCBI lineage: Eukaryota > Metazoa > Chordata > Lepidosauria > Squamata > Eublepharidae > Eublepharis > Eublepharis macularius. Next base: position 41,740,354 of record NC_072802.1, read on the forward strand.
TAGCCTCCCTGGTCAGCAGAGCACAGGCAGCTTCAGCAGCAGCAGTCCCCGGCAGCAGCTCCTTTGAGGCCAGAGTGCTCTGGGGTGGGGCTGAGCAGGTGGAAAAGCTCAGCCGTTGATGGAGTAGCCTTCCTGGTCAGCAGAGCACAGGCAGCTTCAGCAGCATTCACCATACCTCCCATGCCCCTGAAGGACTGGGATCCCTGGCTCCATGCCGGCCATTCTGCTCATATCCACCATCCTCAAACTGCTCCTCCTCTCCTTTATTAATTCCTTTATTAGCTGAGGCCAGTGTTGTCTAAGGATTAGTGTTAGACTGGGACGTGGGGATACAAGTGGCGAAATTGCTGCTCAGCTCTGAAGCTCACTGTATGACTTTGGGCTGAGAGTGCAAGTAGCCCATCCTACGTCCACAGGGTTTTTGTGAGGATAAAATGGTAGAGAGAAGTACCATGATAGCTACCCTGAGGCCCTAGGAGGAAGGGGAGGATAAAAATATGGTGGACAATAAGTAGGCCAGAAAATTTGGGGCCGGGTTTCACTGCAGAAAGTTTCTACTGCCAAGTACCCTGATCTGCATGCTGCAACCTTGTCTGCCTGTTGTTATTTTAAGCCCCTCTTGATTATATTCCCCCTGGCTTTAATAGTACATATTCCACTGTGTGTCCCATAGTAATTGAAAGGGATATTGGGCAAATCTGATCTGTCTAGATTTGACATATACTGTCCTTATCTCAGCCGTTGTGTCATTAAGAAAAAAATTGATATTGATCTTGGCCTATCCTACTAGATTGGGTTGCAATTTTTCTTCGCAGCGAGTGGAATATAAATCAATAAGAGGCCTCTGCTTCTAAACCTGAGCCCGAGATCATCTTGTCATTCATATATTGTAAATCCAATGATTGCTGATCAAATCAGGACCTCTACTGTTCCAAACAGACCTGATTGAATTGTCAATAAAAAAAAGATTCTTCAGTAAGTGAAGGCAAGCTAACAGCATAATACAAAAGGAACCATAAGCTGAAATATTAAGATAGTTGTATCTTTTCTTTTTTCCTGGTGTCAAAGAAAGGGAATGATAACTTGAAAATACTAATTTTAATTTAATTTATTATATTTATATTCTGCCCTCCCCGCTTTCACAGGCTCAGGGCGGATAACAATACACAAATGGATAACAATACACAAATATCACATACCATTAAAAACATTTAAAAACATTATGTCATAATCATATATGATGTCGTCTGTTTACATATAAATAATTAAAAAGCAGCATATAACATAAATTTGGTGTTTCGCACAGCGGTTCTACCAGAGCAAATAAATGCAGTAATAATGAGTGTGGCAACAGCATCTGTGTTCACACAGGGGCGATGGTTTAACCCGTCCCTCCCGGCGTCAGCCATATGCCTGGCGGAATAGCTCCGTCTTAGAGGCCCGGCGAAATGCAAGCAAATCTTGCCGGACCCTAGTCTTGCAAGACAGAGCATTCCACCAGGCCGGGGCCAGGACTGAAAAGGCCCTGGCCCTGGTCGACGTCAGGCGGGCCTCCCTAGGGCCGGGGACACTTAAAAGATGCTTTCCACCAGATCGAAGAGTCCTCCAGGGCTCATACAGTGAGAGACGGTCCCGCTGATACGTCAGTCCCAGTCCGCTTAGGGCTTTATAGGTTAACACCAAAACCTTGAACTTGATTCGGTACTCCACTGGCAACCAATGCAGCTGGCGTAGCACCGGTGCAATATGCTCCCACACCGGTGCTCCAGCAATGACCCGCCCCACTGCATTCTGTACCAGCTGTAACCGCCGGATCAGGCCCATGGGAAGCCCAGCGTAGAGCATGTTACAGTAATCCAACCTAGAGGTGACCATTGCTTGGACAACTGTAGTCAGGTCGCGGGGAGATAAATAAGGGGCAAGCTGCCTGACCTGCCGAAGATAATAAAAGGAAGACCTGGGAACTGCAGTGATCTGGTCCTCCATCTTCAGGGAGGAATCCAGAATCACCCCCAGGCTCCTAACTCTCGGGGCCAGTGTAAGTGCTGCCCCATCAAGTGTAGGAAGCCGGGGTCCCAAGGCCATCTCCCCACGACTCACATACAGGATCTCCGTCTTCGTGGGATTCAATTTCAGCCGACTTTGTCTCAACCAACCAGCCACAGCCTCAAAAACACGCTCCAGGACATCAGGGGTCGATCCAGGCCGCCCGTCCAACAACAGATAAAGATGGGTGTCATCCACGTATTGGTGACACCCAAGCCCGAAGATTGTAACTTGCCTTACAATCTATGTGCTATTGAACTGGCAACTGAGTTTTAGTATTTACAGGTTGGTTTTCAATTGGTATGAACACCAGCAATATACTCTGAAAACATGATGTATAGTTTCTGTGGTAGGTACAAATTGCTTCTAAGTAACTGAGAGGGGAAGGAAGTTTTACAAAAACTGGTGAAAGCCATTGGTCTCTAAATCCCTAAGGGCTGATAAAAACATAAGATAGGCGAGTACATTTTTGAGAGCTTGTAATATTTTTAGCCCTGACCTGGATAGCCCAGGTGAGCCTGATCTTGTCAGATCTCAGAAGCTAAGTAGGGTCAGCCTTGGTCAGTAACTGGATGGGAGACCTCCAATGAAAACCAGGATTGCAGAGGCAGGCAATGGCAAACCACCTCTGTTAGTGTCTTGCCATGAAAACCCCACCAGGGGTCACCATAAATCAGCGATGACTTGAGGGCACTCCCCACCACCAATATTTATAGACCTTAACTGTCAAGCTGCTTTGAAAGGACATTCTGAAAGGTGAGAGCCACTGTGTTGGTGGTGTGGTTTGTTTTTGTCTAGGAACTTGGAGACCAGAATTAAATCCCCACCATGACTAAAAAAAGGCACCCCTTGTACAAAATTTGCACATAGCAATTTACATCTCTACACAGTTACTGTAATAGAGCTAGCACTATGCTGAATTGTATTTTTGTCTGCTATCCAGGTGCTAACTGTGGATGGGGATCGCTTCAATATCAGCTTCCCCTTCTGATGGCTCATCCTCTTTAATTCATTCCCCAAACAACCTGGATAGGTTTAGCAGCTCTTCTTCCAACTTTCAGTACTTCTGGGTACCATGTAGCTGCTCAGGAATCTAGCTTCCATAGCCATGTTAACTATCTTTACTGTGCAGAAGTAGAATACATTTTAGAGGGTAGACCTCAAGACTTTTCTCTGAATGAGGACTGTAAGGAAGACGTTACTCCAGTTTGCATGCATATGCTCACTCGTCCTAACCTACCTCATAGATCTTAAGATGAAATGGGAACCATGTAATTTTCCCATCCCCTCCACAGAGGTGGAGTGAGAAATAAATATATCAGAGAAGTAACACAGGTCAATGTTTCTCAATGAATTTGAGCACAGGGGCCAGTAACTTGAAGATAGTTCACACCACTGCTGTGCAAACTTTCTTTCTTTATATACTCACCCACATGCCAAAGGATGATCAGCCTTTCTTAGAACAAGCCACTGAAGGAATTTCCTTTTTGCTTGGAGTGGCTCAGAATTGCAGAATTATCCCAAAGGAGAAGAATCTGCAAGCCATTTTTTGAAAGTCTTTCTATACTGAAGCCCTGCCAGCAAAAGTTGGAATAAGCTTTCTCCTATTGCTTTTCAAGAAGTTATGTTACTGTGTATGCATCTAAATGCAGCTTGTATATTGTCATTCATGGCTTTAAACTTTTCAGCCCCCTTGAGTGTGTTTTTGCAGAAAGGAAGGATATCAACTTCCTGAATTGCATAATGCCCTTTGGCTTGGCTAGTATGTTGGTGTTTCCCAAATATGCAGTCTCCTAATTAGTTGGGGGAAATTAGTTTAAAGGAGACAAAGCAATAGTGGGTAACTGGGATTCTCCACCAATGTTTATGAGGATTAAGAGAACTCTTGAAATAAAGCAGCCAGATGTTCCGCCAGAAAGGTTTTTATTAAAAGAAATGAAAAGGGCAAACATACAATCACATAGAGAACACATATGAGGCTAACTAAGAGGAAATCAGGGAGGAGAGGAGAGAAAGCGATTTTGAGGAAGGCTATAATTACTAGTCTTGAAGATGGAGGTCCATGGAGGCAGCTGCAAAATGACCAGCGTTTCATGAAGAGAAGGCCCAAATATATTTGGGGGCTGTATGTATGGGTCCCAGAACATACACCCACACCCATCACCCACCACCCACACAACTGAGGATTCTAGATATAGGGCAAAATGCTCTGTGGAGCTGATGTTTTTGCCCCCCAAACAATAACATGATGGGTTTTCTTGAGGTGGATAATGAGTTGGGAGAGGCTTTCTGCCACTCCTGGGCATGGAGGGGGTCTTTAGTCAGTCAGCCACTCTAACTCCCCTCCTAAAATATTTTCTCAGGCTCTTACCTGGCTGGTCTCCATTTTGTTTCATTTCAGGCCAGGCAGTGTCTTGCGGTTGTTTATGGTTTATATCTATAAACTGCCCCTCAGTGGGAGGAGAGGTCTGACTGCCACATTGGCAGCACATGTAGCAAACAGGTGATTGACTGGAGGCTTTCAGCTGTAAGAGCCTCACAGGACTGGCACCGGAGCAGAGAAATCTTGCTCCCTTGTGGCTCTGCTGCTGGGCAAGAAAGATTAGAGGCCTGGCATGTTTGTGTACTTATCATTTCTTGCTGTCAATCTCAAGTTGATTTTTCCCCCTTCTGCACAAGTTAAAGTACTGGATTATGTCTACACGGACCTTTCAGTTGAAAGCGCTGTTTGTTCAGCTAAAGGGCAGGTCTAATTGTCTCGGAGGAAGCAGCAAGACAGGGAGGGAGGTTCTGTCACTTTTTCAGTCTGCTGTGCTGTCTGAATCCTGTGGGCTTCTCTAGTCCCTGTGGTGGTATGAAGATGATTTCTTTTGCTCCTTTTAACATCTAGATTTGCATTGTTCTATTACTTCAGGGAGGGATCTGGAGTATCCGTGGGCTCAGAATCCTTCAGCAAATGCGAAAAATACCTCACACTCACTGCTTGGGCTAGAGAAACTGCTGTTACCTTGGGAAGGTGGAGGCCCCTAGCCTCAGGGAAGTTTAATCCCAGGCCGCTTTTCTTAAAGGAAGCCTGTGTATGCTGGTACGGTTGTCTCTAGAGACCCCATAAAACCAGCCTTACTATAAGGATGCCAAGCAACTCTCAAGATACTTCACAACAGGAGTAAAAGTTCTTTATTGATAAGTTGCCAATCTCATATACATATGCCATCTTTGCCAGGAATAATGGTTACATATAAACATCAAATAGATATAGGTTCAAAAGCTTGGGTAACTCTCAAGCCCCCTCCCCCCAGTCTAATTTCATCCAGTAGTCAGTGAGAAAGCATCTAAGCGAGAGAGCAGCAGGAAAGATGGATGGGGGTTTTCAAGGTTGTGCCAGTGTCTCTCCCAGACTAAGGAGAGAGGTTCAGAGGAGTATGCAGATAAAAGCAAGAGCAAACACTTCCCTCTCATACTTTCCCCCTATTGATTTCTCTGGATATTTTTAATGGAACACTAGCACCAGTTTGTTAACTCTGACATCAGAGGATTTCACCCATTCTGCTTGACTTTATGAAAAATTAGATAGTACAACACCCCCTGCTTCAATTTAGAGTCCAGGATCTTTTCGACTTCCTGGTGAGGTCCCCTCCACCATGATAGTAGGTGGGGACACCGGTTCTGGATGCTAGTCATTGGGTCCAGGGTCTTTCTTGAGAAGGCTAAGATGAAAAACAGGGTGTACATGTTTCAGATTTTTAGGCAAATCCAGTTCAATAGTTAAATTATTAATTAGATGGTTCACCTTGAAAGGTCCCAAGTATTTCCAACCCAGTTTTTTACTTGGCTGCTCCCCTCTTAGGTTTTTTGTTGAAACATTCACTGTATCCCCTGGTTTAAGTCCTCAAGGGGGGAGCGTCTCTTATTGGCTTGAGCTTTGTAATCCTGTTTGGCTTTCTCCAGAGTCTATTTGACCAGTTCCCACTGGCCAGTTATTTTGGTCCACCAGGTTTTTAAGTCTCCTTCCTTCACTTCAATACCTGTTTCTAATATTGGCGAGGCTCCAATAGAGCTGTGTACAGTGTTATTGTAGCAATATTCTGCATAGGCCAGGAACTCTACACCATCATCTTGCTGGTAATTGATATAACATCTTAGGAATTGTTCTAAGATCTGATTAGTTTGTTCTGTTTGTCCATCAGTCTCGGGATGATGAGAAGAACTGATCCCCTGCTCAATTCCAGTCACTTTCATGAGCTCCTGCCAGAAGTTGGCAACAAACTGTCAGAAATTACCTTAGTTGGAAAAGAATATAAAAAGAGGGCAGCCGGTTTCTTCACTGTGCGGAACCTAGAGCAGGGTATGAAGTGAGCTTGCTTTGAAAATAGGTCTACCACCACTAAAATTACAGTTTTTCCTTTATTAGGTGGGAGATCAGTGATAAAGTCCATAGAAATTGTGTCCCAGTGCCAAAGAGGAGTTTCCAAGGGCTGCAACAGCCCTGGGATCCCCCCTTTTCTTCTCCATTAATCAGAGTTGACAAATAGTCACATAATGCAGAATGTCCTTTCTCATCCCTGGCCACCAGAATTGTCTTTGGGTTAAATGCAGAGTCTTGACAAATTTAAAGTGCCCAGCCAATTTGTCATCATGGCATTTCTTTAACACCGCCCCTTGAAGGGTTTCTGGCACGTATAATTTGCCATTTCAATACCACCATCCATCCTTCCCTCTCACCAGGTGTTCCTGTAAAGCCCCATCCCTCTCCTGTTTTAGTTCAGCTTTTAATTTATCTAGCCAGGAGGGGCTGAGGGGGCTTTGCGTGCTTGCGACCGCGTCATCACTGCTCCTCCTAGCTGGGCGGGTGTGCAAATGGTGTCAATTATCTCCTCCCTCTGACTCTTATGTGGCGAGAGGTGGGATAGGGCATCTGCCAGGAAATTTGACTTCCCAGGCGGTACTTAAGAGTGAACTGGAACTTTAAAAAGAACCCCATCCATCGGAGCTGCTTCGCGCCCAACTTTCGGGATGAGTGCAGGGCTTCCAGATTTTTATGATCAGTCCATATTTTAAAAGGAACCTTAGGCCCTTCGAGCCAGTGACGCCAGGTGGATAGTGCTAATTTGATGGCTGCCTCCTTATCCCATACTGACCAGTGCCTCCCTGCCTCTGAGAATTTCCTAGAGACGTAAGCACATGGGTGCAGCTTGCTTTGGTTCAGTTGCCTGTAGTCTAGCAGCTGTGTGGGGGTGTTAGTTCTGTTAGTCACAGGAGTTCTTTGGCCCAGGATTGCAGCATTTTGCTTCTTGTTCTCGCAGCAGTACAGGTTTTCTTTGGAGGCATGGGAAAGCACTGGGGACCACACATGGTCCAGTTCAAGAATCCAGTATGGAAACCAAGCTGTAAAGACAAACTAGTTATCACCAGTTCTCACTTCAGAGACCATGCTAAGCAAAAATACTGAGTAACTTAATTTGGATGGGATGGGATGATAGAGTGGATATGATCCCTGACAGCAATGCTTGATGCATTTTGGACCAGCAGAAGTTTCTGGACAGTCTTCAGAGGCATCCCACATAAAGATCTTTTGCTCATTTTGCATATTTTTATTTATATCCTGCTTCTCTCCTTCATGAGGATTCAAAATGGCTTGTCCCCTTGTTCTCCACTCTCCCATCTTATCCTCACAACAATTCTGATGTAGGTTAGGCTGAGACTATAACAAGCTCAAGGCCACTGTGCAGGCTTCCAAGGCAGAGCTTTATAGTAACCTAAACTGGGTGTGGTCAGGGTGTACAAACTCCCCTGGTGTAAATACCAGGATTTTATGCAGCAGTCCTCAGTCCCTTCTGAAAATGGCTAGCCAGTTAATAGAACCACCAAAGCATGATCCCCCCACCTCACTCCCAACTCAGTGAGCTTTTCCAGAAGAATTCACTGGTCCTGAAAGATGGCAAGAGTTCCAAGTGAAACAGATGAAACAGAGATGCTCTCCTGTCCGTCAAGGCAACCAGGCAGTTGCTGCCCCAAATTCAATCATTAAGCTGAACTCACAGAATCACAGAGTTGGAAGGGGCCATTCAGACCTTCTAGTCCAATCCCCTGCGAAATGCAGGATGAGCCTAAAGCATCCCTGACAAATATTCATCCTGCCTGTTCTTGAAAACTGCCAGTGAAGGGGAACTCGCCACCTCCCCAGGCAGCTGATTCCACCTTTGAACTACTCTGACCGTGAAAAAGTTTTTCCTGATATCCAGCCAGTACCTTTCTGCATGTAATTTAAGCCCGTTGCTTTGGGTCCTGTCCTCTGCTGCCAACTGGAACACCACCTTGTTCTCCTCTAAATGACAGCCTTCCAAAAATTTAAAAACTGAAGTGGTATTAGATAATCATTCTGGTCTGACCACTTGAAGTTGTGTAGCTGTTACTAAAATTGAAACTTTACCGCAAATGGAATGCTTGTCTTTGTGCAAAAACTTTTAGTCTAGGTACACCTTCAGGAGGAGTCTGAAGACTTCTTCCTTCAAAGCAGCTGGGATGTCCCCTTTTTGTCAATAGACCACTGAGCAACAGGGTGGTTGGTACATCAATAGAACCCTTGTTATGGGTAAGTAACCCCTGACATACATGCTGACAGCAGCATACCAGACCATTTTGCTTGACACCTGGGGCTGCATCTTTGCCCAGACAACTGAGGCACTGGCAATATTGCTTGGGTCAGTAGTGCAGGAGAAGGCGACAGGCATGGCTTATGCTGGTCTACATCTCCAAGGCTCACATAGCTGAGTCCAAAGAACCACTCCAGCTCGGCTTGCTCTAAGCATGTCTTGGAGTAGTACAACCCTTCTGTGATGGTATTCCTGCTACTGGGCCCTCTGCTGTCCTGCCCAGCCACAAAGAGACTGCCTCATCAGGGGAAGCACATGAATGAACCAATCAATGCCTGTAAGTATAGAATATATTGCAGTATATTGTGCAAACCAAGTGCAAAGATCATAAAGTGCTTAAGTGCTAATTATGGAACAAGAATATTATGTCAAAGTATTCCTCTACTACAATCCTGACTGGCTAGCTATATCCTAAATGCAGTATAAATACAAAATCACAGTTAAGTACAACATTCATTCCTTTTTTTAATATCTTTTTTATTCGAGTTTTTAGTATCTGTTGCATATGCAACATACATTATTCGTATATCGTTCGCTTCGCATTGCCATTTTTGCCCCTTTCTCCCCCACCTACCCCCTCCCCTGCCCCTTATAGTTTATTTATTTATATTTATATTTCAATTTATATACCGCCCATCCCCAGGGGCTCTGGGCGGTGAACAGTTAAAATCAATAAAAACAAGAACTAAAATCAATATACAAACAATAAAACAAATTAACAAAGTGCAGTGGTGGGGAGAACCCTCCCCCACCCCAATGGTGGGAGGCCGACATGGCACCGCCCCCTTCAATCACCGAATGCCTGGCGGAACAGCTCTGTCTTACAGGCCCGGCGGAACGATAATATGTCCCGCTGGGCCCGGGTTTCCATTGACAGAGCATTCCACCAGGCCGGGGCCAGGACTGAAAAGGCCCTGGCCCTGGTTGAAGCGAGGCGGGCTTCCTTAGGGCCGGGGACCACAAGTAAATATTTATTCGCTGATCGAAGCGATCTCCGGGGAATGTACAGGGAGAGGCGGTCCCGAAGATATGCCGGCCCTAACCCGCTCAGGGCTCTAAAGGTAAGAACCAACACTTTGAACCTGATTCGGAATTCAACCGGAAGCCAGTGCAGCTGGCGCAGGACAGGTGTGATGTGTGACTGGTAAGGTATACCAGTCAGGACCCGTGCCGCCGCATTCTGGACCAGTTGTAGTTTCTGGATCAGGCCCAAGGGTAGCCCAGCGTAGAGTGAGTTACAGTAATCTAGCCTGGAGGTGACCGTTGCATGGATCACTGTAGCCAGGTCCTGGGGCGTCAGGTAGGGGGCAAGTTGCCTGATCTGACGAAGATGGAAAAATGCAGACTTGGCAACCACCGTGACCTGGGCCTCCATCGATAGGGAGGCATCCAGGAGCACACCCAGACTCTTTACCACTGGCAAAGTTGCCAGTGGTGTCCCATCCAGGGCAGGGAGCTGGATCACAACATCTGGCAGCCCCCGTCCCAGCTGCACTAGTTTCTAGTCTTTTATCCCCAGCCACAGGCACAAAGTCTGAATCTTCAACCGAATGTCTTTTCTTCCTTCCGTTGACATCCACTCTAGGTAGGTCTTCCATCTACTCCTTATTTCTTTGTTCTTTTCTTGCCATGTAGTCTTCTGGCGCATCCTCTCGACGATATCCGACTGTATGAATTCAAACAGATAGTTGTGCCAGATTTCTACAGTCCATTTACTTTTATCCTTCCAACCCAGCGCAATAACTGCTTTACTTGCTAATAGCATAGCCTTAAAAGTGGCTTGGTCCCCCTTATTTACTGTCAGGTTCCCTGTTATACTCATTACCATTAGGTTAAAGTCTATAGTTAAGGATACTTTGCATATCCTTCCTATAATTTTTAAATTTTTTGTACAAAAAACCTTGACCTCTTGGCATTCCGACCACATGTGGAAATACCACCCTTTAGACTGTCTACAGTGCCAATACATAGGGCTTAGTCCCAAAATCATATTCGCTAATTGCGCTGGTGTCTTATACCATTTTGTAAAAATGTATGTTCCAACTCGTTAAATTTCATCACTTTAATTTCCTCTAGACCTTTCATGATTTTGCCTGCTGTCTTTTCTGATATCTGACCCTCCTTCCTCCAAATTTTTTGTAAATATGCTATTGTCTTATCTTTATTTGATATCATTCTCCTATAAATTCTTCCTGCTAAACCTTGCTTTGACTCTTGCATTTGTTTATATATTTCTTCAATTGGTTCATCTGTCCATATTTCCTCTTTTCCATTGATCGTTTTAACCCTATTATAGAGACCTATTATTTTTAACCAGTATTTCTTGCCTCTCTCTTCTACTATATCCTGTAGAGATTTTAGGGTTCCTCCTCTATACATATCTCCCAGTCTATAATATCCGTTTCCTCTTAAAATTTCCCACCACTTAGTTTCTCTCGTCTTGTTGTACATAGTCTCTAGCGGTGCCCATCTTGAAAGTCTCCTTAGCCATAAAGGTTGCCATTTCCTCCATACTTCTAATGTTGAGCACCTGGGCCCTATAGTTGATTTTAAATCTTTATTTATAACTTTTGAGAAAATACCAAAACTTCCTATGTCGTTGTTAATCTCGTTTTCAAATCTCACCCATTTCTGATCTCTTCCTTCCCCTATCTCTAGTAAAAACTTTAATTGGAAGGCTTCATAATAACTGTTCAAATCTGGGGCAGTACAACATTCATTCCTATGCTGCGTAATCAATAAAAAGATTACAATAAAAATGCTATAAAGGTGGATGACGTTTGCATATGTTGAGGCTGTAATGCTGTATGATCTATGGAAATCCAGTCCGTATTCAGATAAACCGTGAGTCCCAATAGATCTTCCTAGGAAAGTAAGCGCAGTTTTGCTGTTCCGATAAAATATCTTGCAGGTAAGTGCGGCCCCAATGCCAATGTTAGCTAATTACTATTTCTTCACTGGTATAAACTGTCCAGGAGCATTGAACAAAGTCCGACTGCCCCACCAGCCCAATGAGTTGCTAGCTGAAAATTGGCTTGTTTTGGTCTGCTTTCTCAAAGGCAAAAAAGCCTTATGGAAATCTACCTGTAAAAAGATATATGAAAATACATATGCCACCAACAAAATCTTTTTCCTGTATAGAATAAACACCAATAGAATGACTGTTATTCACTGCATCTCCAAGATTCTTTAAACACAAAGTGTAATGCCTACTGATGGCCATCCACAATACTCATTAAAGATGTTAATTATCATTTAAAGATCTCAGCAACCAGCTGCTGTTACAAACCTTAAAGGCATAGTACATCCTTGTCCCCACTTCAAAGGCAACTCGATAAATCCAACTCATTGTTTAAACCTCTTGGAATTGAAGTACCCAGTCTGAAAATCCAAAAGGTTTCTTGTTGTAATAATTCTCTCTCAATGTTCTTCTTGGGCCCCATCCCTGCCATATACAGCACTGAAAAGCTAAATTTTCTAATTTCTGTGTTTTTCCGAGAAGCGAAGAACCAAAGGTGCTTCAAAGTCCCATGCTCTTGTATGCGAGTCCTAATAGGGCATGTAGTACTACTGACATACAGGAGGGGACATGTGCATTCTGTGACGTAAACCACTCCAGATGTATTACAAGTGGAAAAGCCCTTAAGGTTAATCTGGATGTTATTAATACTTGTGCTGAATATTTCTCCTGCTGTCACCAGAGAGCACACATTGCAATGCCCACATGGGTGATGGCCACCCGGTCTTTCATCCACTCCCTCTATTTCCTTAAAATCTGTGTGCACTAATATATCCCTAAGGCTATGTGTGTGCTTATACCCTATGAATGGTATGACATTGCACCTGGCAATACCATCTAAAAGTGCCAATGCCTACGTATGATCTTGCTGATGTTGTGGGCAACTGATGTATAGTCTATTGCCCATCCAACATGGACATTCTGTGTTCTTTCCTTTGGGCGAAATAAAGATGTCCTCTCTACATACACTGTCCTAGTCCTAGCTGATGTCAAAACTCACTCAGGGTACCCTCTTCTACGAAACTCACAGGTCAAAACTCTGCTTTCCTTCCTATAATCTGCCTCCAAGGATGAATGTTTTTTAGATGTAGGAATTGCCCATAAGGTAAATTGCTTTAAGTTCATGAATGTAATCGACCCTGAGCCTGTTGGTGCAGGGAGGGTGGAATAGAAATTGAAAATAAATAAAATAAATAAGTGGCTGGGATGATAGGAGGTATAATTTAAATAAGAATTTCTATCTGTGGGCTTCCTGTAAAGCCTCACCCTGAACTTTCCATCTCTGTCCTTAAAAACTGAAACATCCAAAAAGAATTAATGCAGATCTGATCCACCTGCCATGCATTCTGGATGCTGGGATGGGCATTGTGTCACGGTGGTTTATGATGCACTGGCCTAAGTGGCAGGTTCAAGAGAAAGACACGACACACCAAGCTATAGTTCCAATGGTGTATTGTACAATATTTACAGGTGGATAAATATACAAGAAATATTATGCTGACTGACAAACTGCTCCGCCAGACAACCTGCAGAGCTAGAGCCCCAAAAGCAAAAGACTCTATTCTCTTATATAGTGTATGCTAGCCTATCACAGCCATAGTGCTGACTCACTGCGCCAGCCCAAATGTCCTTGGCATACAGAGATAAAATAATCACCTGGCTAAAGTCATGTGATAGCTAACTGTCATCTTGCTACAACTCTAGATGACTTTAATCTGTCACTGCTAGCTGCCTCACTATGCATGTATACCTCAACACTCCTCCTAGGCAGCTTGAGTGATATTAAGCTTATCTCTTAATTGTATAAATTGTTCAGTGCACGAACATTTGGTAAACAGATCCGCAGTGTTACAATCAGTGGAACACCTTTGCAGCTTAACAACTCCTCTGCTGACACTGTTCTTCACATTCTGATAAAGAATCAGGATGTGTTTACTCCGTGACTTTGCTCCAAAGTCTTCGGCTAACTGTTGAGCAGCTGTGTTGTCGCAAAAAATGGAAATGGGGACATCACAGCTGATCTTCATATCCTGTAAGAGTTGAAAAAAATCCATTCCAATTGTATAAAACGTTCGCTTATAGCAGCATATTCGGATTCGCAGGTACTGGTCGCTACAAGAGACTGTTTAACGGACTTATGCATTACCAGTGCATCGTTTAAGAAGACCACCAGACCTGTAGTTGATTTCCCATCCGGGCGGTCTGCCCAGCTTGCATCGCAATATGCTTGTGTAATGATTTCAAGAAATGGGTGCATGTATCTTTAAATGCTTGGTTTGAGCTAGGTGAAGAGTGGGGGTGAAAGAGAGGAATGAGTGAGCGATATGATTGGTTGACTGGGATTGTGGGCGGAGTGAATGCAGTTTAGACAGAGAGAGAAATAAGGGGCAGTCAGTTAGAAGAAAGCAGGCTAGCTGTGTGCTGCCTGAGTATGTTGAAATGTTTATGAGAGAAATATAACCTGTGTGGAACCTGAACTGAGCATGTTTGTGAAAGGACACTCAGTCAGGGAAAGAGAGGCCAGCTGTGTGCTGCCTGAGCAGGTTTAATATTTCTGTGAATGAGAGTCAGAGAAAGAGAGGCTGGCTGTGTGCTGCCTGAGTATATTGAAGTATTTGTGAGAGAACTATTGAGTCTAGTGAAAGAGGCTAACTGTGTGTGAAGCCTTAGAAGAGATCTGTGTGAATGAGAGTAAACGAAGTAACTTTAAGAATCGAGGACTACTTTTATGAAACCGATACGCTTGACTAAATAAAAGTTTATTTTGTTTTGTTATTTCCCAGAGTAGCTGTCATTGTTATATCCCATTCCTATCCTCAGGGCCACATAGAACCACGAAGGAGCCTGACACTTAAGAACGTTACCAAAGGGAAAATTCAAATAAAATATCTTCGAATAAAATATTCCTGGTGGCAGCAGACTACCCAGAGGGTTAAGGGAAAGATTAAAAGAAACATCTACCCCAAGGAAAGTAAAGGTCATAACAGCTTGCACCTGTAACTCTCCAGACACTTTGAGTACAAGCTTGAAGTTTATTGTTCCCTTGAGATAGCAAAGGATACATTTAGCAGCTGTCCAATCTGTTTTATAGGGACAGGACCCTCTTTGACATAGTAAATGAACCGCATAACTAATGTCAGGTCTCGCCCAACAGGACAGGTACAACAGAGAACCTATTAGAGATTGATACTTTTGCACATCTTCCCATTTTTTCATCATTTGGTTCCTTTATGTAACCTGTGACCATGGGTGTAGCCACGCTTTTGGCCTCTGTCAACCCATATTCATGTAACAGTTTAGAGATCTTACTTCGTTGGCTTAGTTCAAAATACCCCTCAGGATTCTGTGTAACCTCTACCCCAAGGTAATTACTTACTGGCCCTAGGTGTTTAATCCTGAACAACCTCTCAGCCATTTGTTGAAACCATTGCAGTTGTGAGTTATGATCATAAACATATATAGCATGTCATCCA
This sequence comes from Eublepharis macularius, assembly GCF_028583425.1. NCBI lineage: Eukaryota > Metazoa > Chordata > Lepidosauria > Squamata > Eublepharidae > Eublepharis > Eublepharis macularius. The sequence goes on from NC_072802.1 coordinate 41,755,545, forward strand.
CAAATACCAGAGTTTCAGTTTCACCCACTACCTTGGAGAAAACGCAAGGATTGGCTATGCCTTGGGTGAATCCTGCCTCTCTCAAGGCTTGTGAAAGATGTAAGAACCACATGCGTGCACTTTGACGTAATCCGTAAAGTGCCTTATTTACCTTAAGGACCAGACTCTTGTTTGAGTGTACAAAACCTGGAACTTGGTGCATATAAAGCTCCTCCTCAGGAGGTGCATGTAAATATGCAGCTGTGAAATCATAATGGTTAACTCTTTTACCTTGGACCCCTGCCTTGCACAAAGCGATCTTCAGAGATTCAGATTTTACCGTAGGTGAAAATACTTTATCATAGTCACTGCCATAGACTTGTGAGAAACCCCTCACAACCAGTCTAGCCTTCCTATGCACCTCATCAGTTGGCAGAGTCATAAACTTAAAAAGCCATCTGCATCCGATTACGTTGGTGTTTGCAGGCACCTCTGACAGTGTAAAGACCTTGCTTTGTGTGAATCATATTCAGTTTGCATAGCTTGCAGCCAAGATTGCTTCTCTTCACCCTCAAGAGCAAGTACTTCCTGATAACTGTTTGGCTCTTTTAGAAAAAAAAAATAATTAACAGTTGGTTCAAAACCATATCGTATCGGTGGAATTGCTTTCGTACTTCTACTGGATACACGTATCTCTTGACCAGAACTTTGTGCATCCCCTGAGGCTTGCCTACTTGGCGTAGAAGCCTCCTGCTTGATTACCTCAGACCCTCGGTCTGCACCTTCAACAACATCAGATAAAGGAAACAGAACATGTTTTTTGTTTTCATACCCATGCAGCCTTTGCCAGTTAGCATTCTCACAGATACTGGCTGACCGACTGAAACTTAGCTTCTTGTTTTCATTTGAGAAGCGATAAGATTTCATATTGTTTTGGTACCCCAAGAATGTTAGTTTGGTTGTCTTGGCACCGCCTTTCCTCCTGTGCTTCAGAGGAATATGAACCCAGGCTTGCATGCCAAAAACTCTTAGGAAGCTCAAACTTGGATCCCGTTTGTAGAGCATTCTGTACGGGATATGATCTATAGCTCTAAACCACAACCGGTTAGAAACAAAGCATGCTGCTGACAGAGCTTCAGCTCAATAAAACATTGGCAAGTCAGCGTCTGCCAGCATAGCATAAAGCCTTGTTTGCAGAACTCCTCCCTTTCTCTCTGCTAGACCATGCTCTTATGGAACGCGGGTATTTGTCAACCTCTGGATAACACCATTACTCTGCAGCCACTGGCTGAACCTGTTTTTTTTTTTTTAATAAACTTTTTATTAACTTTAAAAAACAACATACAGTGCGTAAACAGGAAAACAAATTACACAATATTAAAGTCAACTATAATACAAGAAAAAACAGATAGCTTATAATATACTACCAGTTTTCAAATATAATATTAACAAAGGAAAAAGAAAATTTGCTTAGAGAATTGCAATATACCTAAGCAGAGAAGGAGGTTCTTTACAGTTTGTATGAAACCTAACATATTGCTCAGAAACACCATGAGACAAACAATAAATGCTTTGGAGGGTGTATATCATTGGTTAATAAGTAGTCAAAGAAAGGGAGCCATTTTGTCATAAAATCAGTTTCTTTTGGAAAATGCTGAGATATATAAATAGAATCATAAACTTTCTCCTGGATATAATAATCACAGACTCTGGAAAACCAACTGTCGATAGATGGGATCTTGGGGGACTTCCAGTTAGCTGCCAAAAGGGATTTTCTGGCCATTAGGAGGTCATTAATTAATTCTTTCCTAATGCTTGGGATATCTATGTTGTCCCATTGATTTAGAAAAATTAGCTTAATATCAAAGGGTATTTCATAACCTGTTATTTCTTTTATATTCTTTAAAATCTCTATCCAATAGTTTTTAACTAGGGGACAATTCCACCAGCAATGATCGAAAGAACCTATCAAATTACATCTTTTCCAACAATAAGGTGACTGAGTTTGTGAAAATAATGAGAGTCTCTTTGGTGTTAAATAACATCTGTGGATAATTTTATAAGCTTGAATTCTGTTGTTTATTATGCGAGAATCTCTTATATTAGAAGACCAAATTTTTTCCCATTGGTCTGGGGGAATTACAGATCCGCAATCGGTTTGCCAGTCTAGCTGATATTTCTGAGGTTTTAATTCAAAGGTATTAAGAAGCAAATTATAAAGTTTGGATATCAAACCTTTTTGCGTCCAATCTGTTTGATTTAAGAGCTGTTCAAATTCTGTCATAGGGTTACTAAGGATTTGTTTAATTCCAATTTGATACATCATGTGAGAAAGTTGAAGATAAGGACTTCCGGTTTGGGATTCATGGAGGTCTGACGCAGCTCCATTTGCGGAGCTGACCGGACTGCAGTTTTAAGCGGCCGGCGGGGGAAAAACAGCCCGCGGCCGACTGCTCTCAGGCGGAGAGCAGGCAAAGAACGCTCAAGACCCTAGGGTGTGCTAGATCTCGGACGAGGGGGGGCTCTGCACAACGGGTCCCCTCCCGATCCTTGAGGTCCCACCCTGCGACAGGTCGGCTACAATCTCTGCGGCAGTTCTGGGGCCAATTCGGCTGGCATAAGACCTACATACCCAAGCTTCGATTGGGGAAAGAGGTGGAGAGGAGAAGTTAAAATCGAAACAGCGATTACAACCCGAGAAAAGTGAATGAGAAGGTAAAGATCACTATCTTCTGATACGGGACAGATTGATAAAAGCAGAGAGGAATAAAAGTAGATTTTCAAACTGCAACAGGCTAACGATAAAGAGGGGAAGACTCGGCAAGAGTTGTATTTGAAAAGAGACTCAGTTTAAAGAAGTTATTAAAGGAATTGGACTATTGTTTTGAATACTTGCGGTTATGGAGCTGTGAGAAAAAGACACCATCGCGAGACCTGCTGTGGGAAGTTGGGAGACAGGAAGTGCGTAATAACAATAGAGTTGCTGGGGAGAAGCGGCCCTTGCTGGAGGGCAGGAAGAAGGGAATTGCCATCTTTGAAAGGGGAAGGGTCGCGGCCTCAGCGGAAAAGGAAGTAGGCCATCTTGGATTACAAAATCATAGAGAAACCATAGAGAAAAGACGCCCGACATTTTGGACTCTTTAAAATTTAATTTTTGCAAGAAGACCGGGACATTTGAAATAAAAAGACGCTAAATTTTACGCCACGGAGTTAAGGAAGAGAGCGGACTCGTGGGAGCGAGCTAAAGCAAGCCCCACGATGTCAAAAAAAGAGTGGCAATCGGCAATAGAAAACCTGGACAAAAAACTTTTAGATGTGATTAAAGAACTTAAGGACACGAAATTGGAGCTGATTAAAGAGGTAAAAGAGGTTACACAGACAGTAAAATCGGAGCTGTCAGAAGTGAAAAAAGGTATGGAAACAATACAAAGTGAATTACAAGGAACGCAGCAGAGAGTTAAAACAGTAGAAGACGCGATGGAGAATCTAGCAGACACGCAACAAACAGAGATGAGACTGATGAAGGGGAGAATGTCAATCGCAGAAACTAAACATATGGAGAAGCAGTTACGTTTTCGTGGCTTGCCAGAAGTGGAAGGAAAGTCAGCGCAAGAACAGATGACTGAGGTGTTAGCTGAATACCTGGGGAAGGAGGAGGAGGAAGTTGTGGCTATCCTAGACGTGGCATATCGTGTGAATTCGAGAATTGCAACCCAGAGGAAATTACCAAGAGATGTGATTGTGCAGTTTACGACACGAAATATGAAAGAGAAGATTGTGACAAAACAGTTTCAAGATCCATTGGAGATTGATGGCAAGACGATTATCATAATGAAGGAACTTCCCAGGTCAGTGCTACTAGACCGGAAAAAATACAAAGTGCTAATTCAGATCTTGAAGGACATGAAAATCAGGTACAGATGGGAGTTACCAGAAGGTGTGTCCTTTGAGTTTGGAGGGGCCAAAAAACGTATCAGATCTGAGCGAGAGATGGAGCGATTTATAAGGGACAATGAAAAAGACTTACCAACAAGATTATGAGTATGGAGTGTAAAGTTTTATCTTGGAATGTAAATGGACTAAACTCACCGAATAAGAGGAAAAATATTCTTCACTGGCTATTAAAACAAAAATGTGACATTGTTTGTTTGCAAGAGACCCATATTAGAAAGCAGGATGTAAAATATTTAAAATCTGGAAAATTGGGCAAAGAATTTGTAGCGGCCTCCAACAAGAAAAAAAGAGGAGTGGTGTTGTACATAAAAGAGGAGCTACAGCCAAAATTTGTAATGAGAGATGGGGAAGCCAGATTTATAGCAGTGGAATGTACTTGGGACTTAAAGAGAGTGTTGGTAGTCGGAGTCTATGCACCTAACGGTGCAAAGGAAAGCTTCTTTGAGGATTTGAGGAAGCAACTAGATGATCTTTCATACGACCAGATAATTCTTGCCGGAGACTTCAATGGAGTGACGAACTTGGAACTAGATAAAAAGACAAAAACTGCACAAAAGAAAAGAGGACTATTACCAAAGCTTTTTTTTGACTTGATACAACAGGAGACTCTAGAAGATGTATGGAGAAGAGAATATCCTAAAAGTAGACAATTTACTTTTTATTCTGCAAGACACTGTACACTATCAAGAATTGATATGATCTGGGCCTCAAAAGACTTAGCGTTATGGACTAAGGAGGTAGAAATAATGCCGATGGTAGGCTCAGATCACAATCCAATTATGTGGAAACTAGGGAAAAGGAGAAAAAGGAAAGCATGGAGAATAAATGAGGACTTGCTACAGGAAGGAGAGAATATGGAGATGTTGAAAAGAGAGACAAAGTTCTTCATACAATATAACGTAAATAAAGAAGTACCAACTGACAAAGTTTGGGACGCTTATAAGGCGGTTATAAGGGGCATACTAATGGACTTAAATGGTAGAGCAAGAAAAAAGAAAGAGGAGAAAAGACAAGAGATTGAGGAGAAAATAAAAGCCAAAGAAATACAGTTAAAAAAGAGACCAGGGAAAAAGAAATTGTATCAGGAAATTAAAATACTTCAAGAACAGTTAACAGCAATGAATAATAAGGAATTGGAGTGGAATCTTAAAAGACTGAATCAGAAAGCGTTTGAAGGTGCAAATAAACCTGGGAAGTATTTGGCATGGCAACTGAAGAAGAGAAGGGAAAAGAAAATAATAAATAGAATTTGCGAAGATAATAAAATGTATTTGGAACAGACTACCATTAGTAGAGCCTTTTACAAATTCTACGCTAAGTTGTATAATAAGAAAGAGGTAAACAAAGAGTCAATAGCGTTATATCTGGAGAAAATGAAACTTCCAGTAATTTCGGAAGCTTGGAGAAATAAACTGAACAGTGAAGTAACGGATGAGGAATTAAACAAGGCAATACAATCTGCAAATCTAGGAAAGGCGCCAGGGCCAGATGGACTTACAGCGAAGTTCTATAAGGTAATGGCCAACGAACTGGCACCATTCCTAAAAGAGGTGATCAATGGAGTTTTAAAGGATCAACGGATTCCAGATACCTGGAATGAAGCGAATATATCATTGATCCCCAAAGAGGATCAAGACTTGACTAATGTGAAAAACTACAGACCTATATCGTTACTTAACAACGATTATAAAATCTTTGCGAAGATACTGGCGGAAAGACTGAAGGGGTGGCTTTCGGAAGTTATTGAGGAGGAACAAGCAGGCTTTTTGCCAGACAGACAAATCAGAGACAATTTAAGGACAGTGATTAATGCTATTGAATATTATGATAAGCGTTGTGACAAAGAGGTTGGTTTCTTCTTTGTTGATGCTGAAAAGGCGTTTGATAATTTAAACTGGGACTTTATGTTTGCCACTATGGAAAAGCTACAATTGGGAGAAAGATTCATCAGAGCAATTAAGGAAATTTATAGAGACCAGACTGCAGCAATTGTGGTGAATGATGAAGTGACTAAGAAACTGACTATAAGTAAAGGAACAAGACAAGGTTGCCCGTTGTCTCCACTGTTGTTCATCTTGGTATTGGAGATCCTGATGATACAAATACGTCAAGATGAAGAAATTCAAGGAATTAAAATAAAGGACTATTCATATAAGATCAGAGCATTTGCAGATGACATAATGTTAATTGTAGAAGACCCATTGGAGAACATGCCAAAAGTGATAGAGAAGATTAAGGAGTTTGGAGACCTGGCAGGTTTTTATATTAATAAAAAGAAGTCAAAGATACTATGCAAAAATATGACTAAGCAGAAACAACAATCGTTAACGGAAATAACGGATTGTGAAGTAACAAGCAAGGTGAAATATTTGGGAATCGAACTGACTGCCAAGAATATAGACTTATTTAAAAACAATTATGAAAAACTATGGACTCAGATAGAAAGAGACTTGATTAAATGGAATAGACTAAATTTGTCATGGTTGGGAAGGATTGCAGCAGTTAAGATGAATGTGTTACCAAGAGTAATGTTTTTGCTACAGACAATACCAATCATCAGTGACTCTAAGCATTTTGAAAAATGGCAGAGGAAAATATCAGACTTTGTATGGGCAGGCAAGAAGCCTCGAGTGAAAATGAAAGTTTTACAAGATGCAAAGGAAAGAGGCGGAATGCAACTGCCCAATCTAAGACTTTACCATGACGCAATCTGCTTGGTGTGGTTGAAGGAGTGGATGACGTTAAAGAATAAGAAATTATTAGCCCTAGAGGGATATAAAAAAATATTTGGATGGCACGCATACTTATGGCATGACAAAGTAAAGGCGAACTCGATGTTCCTACATCACTATATACGGAGAAGTTTATATATAATCTGGAAGAAGTACAGAATTTATTTGCAAGAAGGAACCCCTTTGTGGGTAGTTCCATATGAGGTGATAGATCCGAGAGCTGTTGATAATGAGCAACAATGTTTAACTTATAAAGAAATAACTAGAACTGAAGAATCTAAACTCAGAATAAAGACTCAGGAGGAACTATCACCTTATTATGACTGGTTCCAGTATAGACAGATAAGAGATTTATATAACTCGGACTCTGTAAAGGGAGGTATACGAACAGAAAATTCGGAACTAGAGCGGACCCTTCTTAAAGAGGACAAGAAAAGAATATCTAAGGTATACCAAGCACTGCTGAAATGGTATACTGAGGATGAAATAGTCAAAGTACAAATGGTGAAATGGGCCATAAATTTCAACAAAGAGATAACAATGGAGGCATGGGAATACTTGTGGAAGACTACAATGAAGATAACGACATGCGCTAATATTAAAGAGAACATTTACAAAATGATTTACCGTTGGTACATGACACCAAAGAAGATTGCGCTAGGGAATTTGAACACTTCTAATAAATGCTGGAAATGTAGGAAGCATGAGGGCTCCCTCTACCACATGTGGTGGACGTGTGAGGTAGCTAGGCAGTACTGGGGGGAAATAATAAGAGAAATGAGTGAGATTTTACAATTTCAAATCAATAAGAACCCAGAACTCCTGCTACTAAACTTGGGAATGGAGGGAATTCCAGCCCATCATAGGACGTTGATATTTTATATGACGGCAGCAGCTAGACTTCTGTATGCGCAAAAATGGAAAGTACAAGAAGTGCCAACTGTTGAAGATTGGATCCACAAATTGCTGTATATGGCAGAAATGGACAAAATGACAAGAAAATTGAGAAACCTGGACTCAGGACAGTTTAACACAGACTGGGAGAAGCTGAAACAATATTTGGAGAAGAAATGGGAGGTGGGAGGAGAACTGTGGCAGTTTGAGAACTATTGAAGTTCAATAAAATGTAGAGGGGGGTGACTTTACCGGGGGGGAAGAAAGAGGTAAAAAAGAATTTCTAAGCAGTTATGATATTAGATTGATATATATAGAATAATGAATAGAATATTGATAGAAAATAATTAATAATAAGGGTTAACTATAAGGATTGACTAACTAACAATATTTTCTTTTTGATACTGTACAATGTACCAAACTGAATATGTTTATCTGAAGTTGCAGATGAGTCAAATTGATTGATATCATATATAGACTTGTGATTGAAGGGGAATAGAAATATTAATGTAAACAAATATAATCAAAAGAGGAAGACAGAATGAAGAATATATAGAGTATAAGTTAAACTTGTTTTTATTGACTTATTGTTGATTTATATGAATGTATGGTTTACATAGTTTATGATATATAGAAATATTTGAAAGTGGAATAATGAAAAATGGGATAAATTGTTTATCCATTATCGAAAAAGGGATTTATAGTTAGGGTACAGGGTATTATAAATAGTTAAAGAAGTATTGCTTAGAATAAAGGGAGAATATACATTTGTTAGATAAAGGAATATATAAAGAGTAAGGGAAAAGGGACAGGGGGTTGGAAAACTGTTGGAAGTCAACAAAAAGGGGGGGAAAGGGAGGGGGTTAGAAATTAGGAAATGGGGAAACTGACTGTATTGTGTAAACATTTGATCCTAACCCAATAAAAAAATTTTCAAAAAAAAAAAGAAAGTTGAAGATAAGTAAACCATTGCATTTTTTGTTGTAATTTATGTTCTAAGTCTTGTTTACTTAAAAAACCGGTACTTGTGGATATATCAATTAAACGAGTTAAATTCTGTTGTTGCCAGAAAGACATAAAAGAATTAGATTGGCCTGGGGGAAACCATGTTTGTCCTAAAAAGGATGAAAACCGGGATAATTTTGGCAAAATCTTTTTTTTGTATTGAGACCATATGCTCAGTATATCCACTAAAAAAGGATTATTTATCAATTTGCATAAATGATCATTTTTAACATTCCATATTAAATTCTGTATTACAAGAGGTGCATAATTAGGATGTATCGTTGTAACCCAATTCAAAGAAGTTGGGGTTCGTAAAATCTGGACTACATTCAATAACCTGGTAGCTACTTGGTATGTGTTAAGGTCTGGGTAATTAAAACCCCCTTTCCCATATTTCAGTCGGAGTGTGGTAAAAGCAATTCTCTGTTTTTTATAGTTCCATAAAAATTTATTTAACAAACTTTGCCAATTTTTCATCGTTTTCTGCGGGATCTTGAGTGGAATTGCTCTCATAAGAAATAAAAGTTTTGGCAGAATAAATGTTTTAATTATATGATACCTTTCAAACCAAGAGAGGTTTAATTTGGGCTGAACCTGGTTGATACAAATTCCCCACCTTGGTCAGTTTGGATAGTCTTAAGATCTACCCCCAGTTGTTTCTTCACACGTCTTACCCAATATCTGAAAGTGTCAAACACCTCAGATTTATGCTTAAGTGGATAAACCCAGGAGAAACACGAAAAATCATCCGTTATGATTAAGGCAAAACGGTTATTTGAATGGCTCTTAGGGTAAGGGCCTATGACATCTAAATGTACTAGTGCCAAGGGCCTCTGAGATACCCGACTACTCTCTTTGGCAACTGAGAAGGCATTCGTTTTCACCTGTTTACACACAGTCCAATCAAGGAACTCATTACAGTGAGAAACTTTCTCATTCGTCAATAATGCTAACGTTTTGTTGATTGTTTTAAAGCTAGCATGACCCAAGCGACAATGCAACAATTGTATACAATTCAAATGACGATTCTTATTAGTGACTACTACTGCCTTAGCTGGAGCATTGTTTACCACATACACATTATTTTGGAGCAACCCTTGAACCAGCACTTTGCCACCTTTAGATATAGAACACACTTCCTCAGCAAAAGCGACTGTAAACCCAGCCTTTGTTAAGGCATTCACGCTTAGCAAGTTGTTTTCCAGCGCAGGAACACAAAGAACACCTGTGAAAACAAACTCTAGGGATGGAAAGTGTAACTTCCCTTCACACTTTACATTAGCAGCGCTACCATCTGCCAAGGATACATGCTGCAAGCTGGACTGCTTCGCCTCGACCAGCAAAGCCTCTGACTTGCAGAAATGTTGGGAGGCACCCGAGTCGAGCAACCAGTGTTGACTCTCTCCAGCAACCTCCATGGTGACGAGCTTCGCCTGCTCGCCTTTCCTTGGACCCTGTGGTGCTTGTTGCCTCTTCCTCAGCTCTGGACATCTGCATCGCAGGTGTGCCTCAGACCCACATTGGTAGCACCTCTGGACTCTGGAAATAGTTGGCTGGCTTGCTTCAGGCAATCAGCTGTCGTCTCTCGCAGAACCCCTCAGGCTGGCCCCACTGCTCGGCTCAGTCTTGGCTCGGCTTCCAGCAACGGCTCTGCTGGACGCTGTAACCTGACACTGCTCCTCCAATAAATGGCCACACACGTAAGATAAAGTAAGTTGGGCTGTGTCCAAAGACTCAAGGGTGGTGATTAATGCATTGTAATCCTCCGATAAGTAACTGAGCAAAACGTAAACTTTGTCAAGCTCTTCCAAGGTTTTTCCTCTTCCTTCTAACTGTTGAAAGCATTTGGTTAAAGTATTAATGTGTCCCTGCATAGAGTCTCCCGACTTCATAACTAGGTGGTATATTTGTCTTGTCAGAGCTATGAGTGAGCCAGCAGAAACTCTAGCATAAACAGCTTTCAAGGCATCCCAAGCTTGCTTGGCTGTTGTTTTTCCCCGCACATAAAGCAATTGGTCATCTGCCAGGCTTAAAACAATGTGCGCTAGGGCTTTCTCATCAGCAGCTGTCTCGGCAGCTGTGGGAGCGCCCAGAGGGTTGTACACATACCTCCACAGCATCTCCTTTTAAAGAAAATGTTCCATTTTCAGGGACCACATCGAGTAGTTGCTTGCTGTGAGCTTATCAACCAGAACCGCCGTGGACTGTGCCATCTCACCCACCTCAGCAGACACTGGAAGCTCAGCTACGTTGTTCTCCTTGTCCTCTGTGAAGCTCTCACTGTCAGACTTGGGCATCCACCTCTGGTCCCAGACTCTCTCGGTTCTTCCCTCACATTAGAACCTCCACAGCCTAGTGCAGCCACGCGGAACTGGGCCCATAACCCTGTCGCAGTGGTTTATGATGCACTGGCCTCAGTGGCAGGTTCAAGAGAAAGACGTGACACACCAAGCTATAGTTCCAATGGTGTATTGTACAATATTTACAGGTGGATAAATATACAAGAAATATTATGCTGACTGACAAACTGCTCCGCCAGACAACCTGCAGAGCTAGAGCCCCAAAAGCAAAAGACTCTATTCTCTTATATAGTGTATGCTAGCCTATCACAGCCATAGTGCTGACTCACTGCGCCAGCCCAAATGTCCTTGGCATACAGAGATAAAATCATCACCTGGCTAAAGTCATGTGATAGCTAACTGTCATCTTGCTACAACTCTGGATGACTTTAATCTGTCACTGCTAGCTGCCTCACTATGGATTTATACCTCAACACATTGTTCATTCATGTTGCAAAGTAACGCAACCTTTAAAAATTAAAGTCATCAATATACCGTCTCAGCAAAATGAGAAGGCATTATGTTCCTTGTTGAGGATATACTGCTGCTCCAATTGTGCCATGAATAAATTTGGTGTGCTGGGGGCAGCAATAAAAGGAGAACAAGCTATCCAAAAAGACTACGTCGTGAAACCTTACTAAGCAACAATACACCAATACTATATTAAAGTCATTTTTTGGTGTAATGATTTATACAAAAGTATTATTTTTCAAAAGTATTATTTTTTCACTGTATCCTACCACAAGGTAATTTGTAGCTAGCCTTATACAGGTATTTACCCTCAAATGGTTTAGCATATATCCACATCAGAACAATACTTTAAAGTGCTAGCGCATTATCAATGTTTCATGAAGCCCGTTTCTAATTCCTATATCCTATATACAACATATATCTTAAAGTGCTGTTGTATGATACTGCACTAGCCCAAAATTGAGGTAACATACAAAAAATTAATAAATAGCAACAACACACAGTCCTGAATACATTATATCACATCCACAGTTTTCATTCATGAACTTTCATTCATAAAAAAAATTGTGCCATTATTCAATGGAATTGGAGTAAGTCGTTGTGTGACAAGTAAGATAACCAGCTCCTGATGAGAAACCCAGTAGTTTGTGACCCTCTTACGGTCAATTGGTTCCATTTTTGATCCCGTTTCACAATGCTTTTTCAAAGACGTCACTCTGTGTCAATGCCTGATAATTTTCCAACATGTTCCTTTAACGAACCATATAAAATATACATAATCTCTCATTTAACATCAAGGCATAGACAGATTTCATGGATATCTATGGGCATACTCACATATACAATATCTGTGCAGTATTTACAAAAGCATCATTGTCTTACTCATGCAGAAGGCTGAGAACATGGTAGGCATTTAGTAGCCATTTAAGCTAACTACCTATAGCCAGCTGTGTCTGATTTTTTAAAAGAGATACTTCATATCAAGTGCCATACCCACTGGTTACAAAAAGCAAGAACAATAATTGCTAATGTTTAAGCCTCCCAGAGTCAGACTATTTAATTTATAAATCCAATAGGTTTCTTTTCCATGTATATCCACATTAATTGCCTCAAAGTGCGTTTCCTTACAGGACCATGTACTTCATGTCATTTTCATTATAGTGTGCTTCCACAAAGTGGGAGACCATCGGGGCTTCTAGACCTGAGGGCTAATCCTAGACTGGTGGTCAAACAAATGTTATTTTACTGGGTGGGTTGTACTCCCAACATAAATCAAATTGCAGGTGTATCTGACCAGATATACTACATTGGCTGTGTTACAGTTTGAAAACTCCTTTTGCTTTCCTATCTTAAGCGTGGCAAGGTCCTGCACATTCATTTCTAACGGACAAACTTTACAATTGCCGCAACTGTAATGTCCAGTCAGAAAACCCTTAACTTCTCTTTTCTTAATGTTGCCAAGCTCAGAACAGATCAAAATGTCCTTTACATTGTGGGTCCTGTGGAATGCTATTGTGGGTGGAACATGGCAGCCTGGGTTGTCCTCTACTAAGTTCCAGTGCTTTAGTATGGCTCTCCTGATTTGCAGACTATACCTCTGCAAATGAGGTATAGTCTAGCATGCATTTCATTCTAAATTCTGTACTGGTTTTGCGTGCACTAATGAGATCCTTCCTATTTTAAGCTCGTTGTTGTGCTTTTTCTATTATACTATCAGGATAACCCCTACATTTAAATTCCATTGCCATATGCCTAGTATTTTTAACAAAATCGGACTGTAGGGTTGAATTCCTTTTGAGGCACAGGAACTGCCCAAACGGTATGTTGTTCCTAGTATGATATGGAGTGATAGTGTAAATATGTGTTATGGTCAGATTTCTTCTTAAAGGGCCATATTGCCAATCTATCATCACCATCCCTATAAATTGTAATATCTAAAATAGTTAATTTCAGAGCCACTGTGCTGCCAACTGAAATGTATATACGGATTTACATTGTCCATCCAATTGCAAAAATTCTCAACTTGATTAGCATCCCCAAAAACAATAATCAAATCATCAATATAGCATTTGAAGGCTATTATTTGTGCAAAAAGGGGTTGCTAGCCAGATTGCAATAATGTTCCTTTTTCAATTTATTCATGTAAAGGTTTGCAACACTGGGTGCAGTCATGCACCCAATCACCACACCCGTTATTTGGGAAAAAATTCAGATTATCAAATTTGGAATAGTTCTCAAATATCAGCTCTAACAAAGATAACCAAAAAATGTGTAGGTGGAAAGTGTCTAGTGCATGTGTTCAAGGTCTCCTCTACGACCATATGCTCATCTTCATGAGGTATGTTTGTGTATAGTGAAACTATGTTCATAGTAAGTAGGACAGCCTCTTTTGGAAAAGTCATGCCTTCAAATTGGGCTATGACATCCCTTGTGTCTTATAAGAAGGTAGGCATTTTCTTAGCAAAAGTTTACAAAAAGCTGTGTTACAGTTACCCAGCCCCGCTGTCTCCACCCAGCTGAGGGGAAGAGCCTGTGCAGTGCCTGGCAGTCGGGTTACGGAACTTACAAAACTGACAATGAGAGAAAAGCCTCACAATTGCCCTGGGATGCTGTCACCGTTCCCTTTGTCTATCCCAAGGCACTGGAGTAAAGGGACAAATCTCCAAGCCTATCAGGGAATTAAAACAGAAGTTTGCCTTGCATGGGTGACTTGCAACCTGTGTTCACAAAACAAAGTTTAATTCAGTAGGTGGTTCAAGAGGTACACAAAGTGGGTTTACCAGAGGGATTGTGACTTTGAAGTTTCAGAGTTAAGAACCACAGCGGACCAGAAGGACCAGAAGTCCTCCTTATTCAAAATAACCACACCGCCTGCCTTACCCACTATAGAGGAATCCTTATCCAATGTGTCCTATCGCCCTCCATTCCTATTTAGATAAGTTATGCCAGGTCCTACTATCAACCTTCTCCATTTTCTCAATATCCCTTAAAACAATATGCTTATTTATTCTTGCATTTGTTACATTTTTCATAAAGCTGGAATTGCTCCTAAAGGGTATCTCTTTGTACTCATTCATTGCCCATTCTCCAAAGAATCTACGAAGTTTGATCACTCTAATTAACTTTAAAAAGTCAACCTTGGTGTGGAACACCTTGTAAGATGGAGTAGGAACAAAGCTAAGTCTTTTATTGAGTTCCTTCATTTCTATTTTAGTAATATTGTGGGAAGACAAGTTAAACAGTAAATTCTGCATTTCCCCATCCTGTATGGATGAGAAGGAGCCTTGCCTAAAAAATTACCCCTTTGGTTAAATGGTATCACTCAGCTCTGAAGATTTCTAGCAGCCACACTCTCCTCCAGAAGTTTCAGTATCTGAATGTTCTGTGGTGTCTAATTCCGATAGATGCTCTATGGATCTGGCGCAGGACAGCTGTTTGTGGGAAGTGGTGTCCTGGTTATCCCACCATTGGTACATCTTACCACTAGAGTAATCTCCACTGTCCCTCTGAAATTTCTTAACTTTTAGTTCCTTTAACTTCCCTTCAAAGTCCTTAATGCTCTTTTCCATATCTTTAAGATGGTTATCAAACTCATTTGCAGGTATATTCCCTTTAAGTTGTTCATTCACTCTAGTAACCTCCTCTGTCAATTTGTCTGTTTCCTGCTTAGAAGTTTAAATGAGCAGCAACATCCAAGGAGCATTTACTGTATAGCTACCCATCAAGACTTAAAACGATCATTTTATTTTATTTATTTATTGCCATTTCTAGACCGCCCTCCCTGTCAGACCCCCGTCATCATCTCAGAACATTCCTGGGGGTTTGTTAATTCTAAGACCTTGTGGAATTTGCTTGCTTCTGTGATACTCGGTCAGAGAGGCAGCATGTAATTGCATTTTAATGCGTTTGGACTTGAGATACTGTAAATGATTCCAATCCTCTAATCGGGAAGTATCTTGATCACCCAGAACTGAGGGAATGTTTGAGAAAATCTTATCCTGCTCCTCATCGGAATAAGCAATGACTCCCTCAAAATCAGCTATTACTTTGTGATAAGGGCAAAGAACAAAAAGAGGTGCTTCCCCCTGGTAAAGTGGTCTCTTTGTAGCTTGTATCTGTTTTTGACTGGAGTTATCTCTCTTTTTGTTCTTTGTCCTCCCTAGCCAGTCGAGAAGGGCCTCAGATACATGAGAGGTCTTGATTGCATCACTTTTTGACCCCCTTACTGCCCTTGTGCAGCATGGCCAACTCCTCCCAGTGTACCCTCCTTGGTCCTGGTCGTGGAGCCACCTTTTATTCTTCCTGTTCCTCTCACCTGTTTTCTAACCCTACTCCAAGACCCTGCTCCCATTGTCTGCCCCAGTGCTGTTCCTTTCTCCATCTTCAGTAATGCCAAAAGATAAGTCTGTTCCCGATTACAGTCACTAAATAAAGGTGGTCAAAAGACCATCGGGAAGGAAAATTCTACAATACTATAGTGCAACAGTTTATAAACCTTTTCAAGTGATTTTAACAATAATACATAATTACATCATATTACATATCATATCATTTTTCAACGTTTTTCAGCAATCTTATTCATAATACATAGAAACAAGAGTCCTCTGCAAGAGGACCTGAGGGTGTGACAGCAATGCAGCAGGAAAAGTCTTTAAAGACTCAAAATAACGTGTCTTCTTTAGCTTTTTTCTTTTTTCTTTTTTCAAATTTTTCAAATGCCAAGATGGAAAAGTACGTGGCTGGTCCAAAGATGAAAGTTGGAAAGCCCAGCGGTGCCCGGAACTAAGACCGGCAGATTTTCCTATAGTTCTTCGTCCATAAGGACTTCCTCAGGGGCATCCAGCTATTTCTATATTTCAAAAAATAAATGCCATACAATATAAGCCGCTCCTGGCTTTACGTGTATTTCTTTACAATGATAATAGGTAACATAATACATGAACATCCAGCTTACCCGTACACAGTTGCATCATATACGCGCCGAGAGAACACCCATGGACGTGGAGATAATCCTACGTACTATGAGTTTGGGCATTCTAGCTTTTGTACATTAGAACCATCCTGATCCTGAGAAAACTTACAGCATATTATCCCCAAATGGTAAATATCCGTCTATACCAAAAAACATTTCAAAGACAGTTCATTGTTCAAGCCCCGTGGGTGCATGGTATTTAAAGAATGAATCCATCTTGCCTCTTTCTGGAGGAGATGTAATTGCAAGTCAGATCCTCTAATGGTAGCATAGAGACCTGCCACTCTAATGTCTTCTGTGTTATGCTTCTTGTCCAAAAAATGTTGTGTGAGTGGCACTTCTAATACTCCATTTTTAATTCTTGATATGTGTTCCAGGATCCGTACCCGTAATGGACGCGTAGTGCTACCCACATATAATTTAGGGCACGGGCATATAATCAAATAGACCACCCCCATGGTTTGACAAGTGATAAGTTGTTTCAGGCGAACCTTAACATTGATACTTCCTAGTTCCACAGAATCCCCCTGTAGCATATATTTACATGCTGTACAATGTGCGCATCTAAAAGTACCCTTAGGGGGAGGTAATCTACCCACTAGGCTCTCCTCCCGGTCAATCCTCCATGTGGCTGAATGAACCAGGATGTCCTTGATATTAGTGGTTCTTCTATAACCAATATCTGGTTCCCTTTCACACCCTGGAATCTCAGTAAGTAATGGCCAGTATTTATGGACTATTTTCTTAATCTGTCCTGACAGTGGAGTATAGTCCATGGCCCATGTTAGTCGTTCTTTTGCAGCCTGTCTTTTTTATTTATTAAGGTGTTCCTATGGACTCCCTGTGACCTTATTGCCTCATCAATAATTCTAGTTGGATAACCCCTCTGAGTAAAATGTTTCGCCAGTGTCTGACAGCCCTTATTGTACTCCTCCATGGTAGAAGAATTTCTTTTTATTCTTAACAACTGTCCATAGGGGATGTTTCTTATCAAATGGGGTGGGTGGAAAGAATTGTATTCTAAATAGGGGTGGCAGTCTGTTGGTTTACTATAAGGACGTATACAGAGCCTATTATTACTGTTTCTATATACTGTGACGTCCAAGAAGTTAATGGAATTCTGGTCACAGTTCCATGTAAGAACATAAGCAAAGCCATGTTGGATCAGGCCAGTGGCCCATCCAGTCCAACATTCTGTCACACAGTGGCTAGAAATCCAGTGCCATCTAAAGGACTGTCAGTGAGGCCAGGACACCAGAAGCCCTCCCACTGCCTTCCTTCCAGCACCAAGACAACAGAGCACCACCTCCCCACAAAGAGAATACCATCTATCTCCTGTGGCTAATAGCCACTGATGGACCTCTGCTCCATATATTTGTCCAGTCCCCTCTTGAAGCTGGCAATGCTTGTAGCTGCCACCACCTCCTGTGGCAACGAATTCCATGTGTTTATCACCCTTTGTGTAAAGTAGTATTTTCTTCTATCTGTTCTAACCCGACTGCTCAATAATTTCATAGAGTGCCCACGAGTTCTTGTATTGTGAGAAAGGGAGAAAAACACATCTTTCTCTACCTTCTCTAACCCGTGCATTATCTTGTAAACCTCTATCATGTCTCCCCTCAGTCGTCTTTTCTCCAGGCTAAAGAGCCCCAAGCGCCTCAATCTTTCCTCATAGGGAAAGTGTTCCAACCCTTTAATCATTTTAGTTGCCCTTCTCTGTACTTTTTCCAGTGCTATGATATCTTTTTTAAGGTGTGGCGACCAGAACTGTACACAGTACTCCAAATGAGGCCTCACCATCGATTTATACAGAGGCATTATGATACCGGCTGATTTGTTTTCAATCCCTTTCCTAATAACCCCTAGCATAGCATTAGCTTTTTTTATGGCAGTCGCACACTGTGCTGACATTTTTAGTGAGTTATCTATCATGACTCCAAGATCTCTCTCTTGGTCAGTCTCCGCCAGTTCAGACCCCATCAACTTGTATTTATATTTTGGATTTTTGGTTCCAATGTGCATTACTTTGCACTTGGCTACATTGAACCTCATTTGCCACATGGATGCCCACTCTTCTAGGCTCGACAGATCCCTTTGGAGTGCCTCACAATCCTCTCTGGCTTTCACCACCCTGAACAATTTCGTGTCATCTGCAAATTTAGCCACTTCACTGTTTAATCCCAATTCCAAATCATTAATAAACAAGTTAAAAAGCATTGGACCCAATACCGACCCCTGTGGCACCCCACTGCTCACCACCCTCCACTGTGAGAAGTGCCCGTTTATACTCACTCTCTGTTTCCTATTAATTAGCCAGTTTTCGATCCACAAGAGGACTTGGCCCTTTATCCCATAGCTACTGAGCTTACTTAGGAGCCTTTGATGAGGAACTTTGTCAAAAGCTTTCTGGAAGTCAAGATAAACAATATCTATCGGGTCTCCCTTGTCCACTTGTTTGTTCACTCCCTCAAAGAACTCTAACAGATTGGTGAGACAAGATCTTCCCTTACAGAACCCATGCTGAGTTTTCCTCATCAGCTTTTGGTCATCAATGTGCCCACTAATTTTATTTTTGATAATAGTTTCCACCAACTTACCCGGTATTGACGTCAGGCTGACTGGCCTGTAATTTCCCGGATCTCCCCTGGAACCTTTTTTAAAGATGGGGACAACATTAGCTACCTTCCAGTCCTCAGGAACAGATGCAGAGTTTAATGACAGATTACATATTTTTGTGAGGAGATCTACAAGTTCACACTTGAGTTCTTTCAGAACTCTTGGATGTATGCCATCTGGGCCCGGTGATTTATCAGTTTTTAAATTATCTAGCAGTCGCATAACCTCCTCTCTTGTCACCTCAATGTGACTCAGGTCTTTCAAAACCCCTCCCAAAGTCAGTGCTTCCGGAGTGGGCATGCACTTCTTATCTTCCACAGTGAAGACAGAAGCAAAGAACGCATTCAGCTTCTCGGCCATTTCCCTATCACCCTTTAGTAATCCTTTTACGCCTTGGTCATCCAAGGGCCCCACTGCCTCCCTAGCTGGTTTCCTACTTCTAATATATTTAAAGAATTGTTTATTGTTTTTCTTTATGTTCTTTGCAATATGCTCCTCATATTCCCTTTTTGCCTGTCTGATCACAGACTTGCACTTTTTTTGCCACAGCTTATGCTCCTTTTTATCAACCTCACTCCGACTAGTTTTCCACTGCCTAAAAGAATCCTTTTTACCTTTTACAGCTTCTATTACATTGCTTGTTAACCATGCTGGCCTTTTCCTAAACCTATTTGTGCCTTTCCTAACCAGCGGTATATATTTAATTTGAGCTTCCAGGATTGTAGTTTTAAATAGTCTCCAAGATTCCCCAAGTGTTTTGACCTTTTTTACTTTCCCTTTCAATTTCTTCTTCACGTACCCCCTCATCTCAGAAAAGTTACCCCTTTTGAAGTTAAACATGGCTGTGTTGGTCTTATTTGGCAATTTCCTATTTATACATATGTTGTACTCAATAACATTATGGTCACTGTTCCCAAGTGGTGCAATCACATTTACATCTCTCACCAGGTCTTCAGCATTACTGAGGACCAAATCCAGGATCACCTCTCCCCTAGTAGGTTCTGTAACCATCTGTTCCATAGCACAGTCATTGAGACAGTCTAGAAACTCACTTTCTCTCCCCCGATTCGAACACCCATTGGCCCAGTCAATGTGTGGGTAGTTAAAATCACCCATTACAACACAGTTTTTTTGTTTAGCAGCCATCTTTAATCCTGTCATCATTTTATAATCCTCCTCTATTTTCTGATCTGGAGGGCGATAACAAACTCCCACAGTTAAGTTTCCATTTGGGCCCGTAATTTCAACCCATAGCATTTCCAGAAGCGAATCTAATTCAGTTACCTTCTCAATCTTACTGGAATGTACACCTTCTCTGACATATAGAGCCACCCCACCACCAACCCTTCCCTCCCTATCCTTCCGATATAATTTATATCCAGGAATCACCGTGTCCCACTGATTTTCCTCATCCCACCAAGTTTCTGATATGCCCACAATGTCTATGGATTCGCCCAACACTAAACATTCCAGCTCCCCAATTTTACCTCGGACACTTCTAGCATTTGTATATAAACACCTGTAACTTCCCCGGCACACTTTGCCTCGAGACGTAGTTAGGTGATCTGCACTGTTTGTCTCCATCTCAGTTGACAACTCTATCTCCCTGTAGAAGTGTTATACCTAGCCCTTCATCTCTCTGAGATGAACCATCCTGAACCAGAGACACTTTATCTCTTGTCGGCTTTCCCCTAGCATTTAGTTTAAAAACTGCTCTGCCACCTTTTTGATTTTAAGTGCCAGCAGCCGGATTCCTTCTCGGGACAAGTGGAGACCGTCTCTCTTATACAGCTCCCGCTTGTCCCAAAAAGAATCCCAGTGCCTAACAAACTTGAACCCTTCCTCCCTACACCATCGTCTCATCCACGCATTGAGACTCCTGATCTGCGTTTGTCTCTCTGGCCCTGCGCGTGGAACAGGTAGCACTTCTGAGAAGGCTACCTTGGAGGTCCTGGCCTTGAGTCTCCTGCCTAACAGCCTAAATTTTTGTTCCAAGACCTCACGACTGCATTTCCCAACATCGTTGGTTCCAACATGGACCACGACCGCTGACTCCTCCCCAGCACTATCTACCAGCCTATCTATAACACACGTAATGTCCGCTACCTTCGCACCAGGCAGGCAAGTCACCATACGGTCAGAACGCGGTTGTGCCACCCAGCTATCTACTTGTCTAAGGATCGAATCACCAACTACCAAGAGCCTCCCTCCCGCCCCACCCAGGGATGGTTCCTTGATGCGAAAGGAAACCTGCTCACCAACTGAAGAAGAGGTCCCTTCTGAGGGCATGTTCCCCTTATCCTCAGTACGGTGCCCTGATTCCACAAGATCCTCATTCTCCTTGACAACAAGAACGCTGCCATTTTTAGAGTGGGACACATCTATCCTGTCCCTGAGAATCTTGTCCTCGTGCCTATCTAACTGTCTCCGCTTCTCCAGGTCAGCCACCTTGGCCTCAAGGGTACGTACTCGTTCCCTGAGAACCAGGAGCTCCTTGCAGCGAGCACACATCCAGGACTTCTGACCAGAAGGCAGATAGTCATACATGTGACACTCAGTGCAATACACTGGAAAGCCCCCAACCCCCTGCTGGCATTCTGACTTCATTATTCTGTTTTAGGAATAACACACTAAGAGGAAAGAAAACGGCTATGATCCCCCGGCTAAGAGCCACAGGCCAAGAGCCCTTTAGCTCTCGCCCTTCGGCTCGCGCCAAGGGCTTGCGCCCCTGCCCAGCAGTTGCCTTTTCAATGCAAAAGGTCACTTCCTGCTAAGCACAGGAGGTGAGCACAAAGGGGGTGTGTGGCTTGTACTCCAGCAACCCCCAGCAGCCTTACAAACACACTCACCCTCAAACACAATCAAGCCCAAACACACTCAGCCTCAAAACTACACTCAAATCAACACAAAACTACACACAAAAAGCCCCAAAGCTAGAGAGGACCACCCTTAGCTTCTCAGCTTAACCCACCACAGCCAAGAAAGGCAAAAAGCCCATTACCTCCTCTAGCAGCTGCAGACCATGTGCTCCTGAGCCCAGGTGACTCTGCTCTGCAACGTGTAAGCAACGTGTAAAACGGAAGGAAGGTTAGAAATGAGATGAGCCGAGAGAATGGGAAGCTGCAGAGGGAGCAAAGCTGAAGTAATTCGCACTTCAAAGCTAGCACCTCCAGGACGTCCTGCTGAGCCTGGACCGCGGGGACGGGGCGGGGCGGGCGTTGTCGTGGATCTGTTATGGAAGGCCCACCGGGCACCGTCATTCTCTGCCCTTCTTCCGCTTCACAAGCTCCAGGGGCCGACCAGACTCGCCACACTGATGAAGGCGGAACAGGCCTCGAAGGAGCCTCCTGGACGCATGCTCACATGTAAACTGGATGTTAGTATCTTGGTTGTTTAACCAATTGCAAAAGTCACCTACCACCCCTTTATCTTTAAATAAAAAGAACAAGTCATCCA
Source organism: Eublepharis macularius (assembly GCF_028583425.1). NCBI lineage: Eukaryota > Metazoa > Chordata > Lepidosauria > Squamata > Eublepharidae > Eublepharis > Eublepharis macularius. The sequence continues at coordinate 41,777,963 of NC_072802.1, forward strand.
GATATCGACGGAAGAAGGTAATATTTTGTAGATATGGATTATGTGGGTTAATTATGAATTGTCCCTCCCATTTGGCCATAAATAGGTTGGCTATGCTGGGTGCTGCAGCACACCCCATAGCCACACCTTTGATTTGATACTAAAAGTCCCCTTTAAAGCAGAAGTAATTCTTTTCCAATATTAGTTCTGCCAGTTGTAGGAGGAATTCTGTTGGTGGCTGTGGGTCTGTCCTCTTAGTCAATGTAATCTCTATTGTACTTCTGGCCTGCTCGTGGGGAATAGAAGTATACAGAGAATTCACGTCCATCGTAAGAAGGACGTGATCCTCTTCAATACTTAAACCTTCCACTAACCTAATAAAGTCAACAGTGTCTTTAATGTATGATTCAATGTATATCACCTCAGGTTGCAAAAAAGTGTCCAAATAAATGGACAAGGGCTCAAGGACTGATCCACAACCTGAGATTATTGGACGTCCAGGCGGGGGTTGTATACCTTTATGTATTTTAGGCAAAATATAAAAGACTGGAATTCTTGGCATATCTTTATATAATGCCTCCTTAGTGGTATCAGAAATAATGGACATGGCAACTGCCTCATTGAGGACTACTCTCACTAGATTTTGTATATGTTTCGTGGGGTCTCCTGAGATTTTTTTATAACTGGTTCCATCATTTAATTGCCTCAGGACCTCCTCTGTATAGGTAGCCTCGTCCATAACCACTATACCTCCCCCCTTATCCGCTGGTTTAATAACAATCCTTGTGTCGTCCTGGAGGACCCTTAAAGCTTGTTTCTCTGAATTAGACATATTGTTCCATTTCCGGATCGGTTTGGATTCTAATAGTTCTATATCCCTGGTCACTAAATACTCAAATGTGTCTATTCTATGGTTGCAAGTTAAAAACACTGCCTTGGTTATCTTGGTACCAGGCCAGAAACCTGGCTCTCTTGCTTGTCATCATATTGTCAATACCATAATCCTCCACCCTAGGCATTGGGCCAACATATCCCCAATTTGCAGCAGTGTTAAAGAAATGGGGGAAGAAGCTCTTGCAGCCCTCAAAGCCCATGGCCTGTGGCAATTTGGCAAGCTTCATAGGTAAGAAGTTTAAACTGTCTATAAACCTGATGCCAAACTTTTTAGCAGTCACATACATCAGTTTCCCCCCTTGTCTAATGAGATCTACATCCACATTTTCTACCAACAACTCTCTAACGATAAATTAGCTGTCATATCTTTTTGCGTCATGGGCTAGAAAATTGTAATCCTTGTAATTTTTGTTGATGAATTTTTTTAACAAAGTCTGAAACACATTTGGTTCCTTTAAATTCCCAAGAATCACATTCCTCTAGCCCCGTAGCAAAAATATAATTTGGAATATGTATACTGGTTTCTTGTGTGCACTCAAAGTTGTAGAAGATATATTTATTTAGATTGCTTAATGGGGGCATGAAGCAGCTTGTTAGGGCTTGCAGCGGCAGCCACTGGGCGGGGTGCCAGGCGGTCTGCTCCTGATGTCAAAGGGGTGCCAGGGATGCTGCAGGACCCTGCTCTGTGGAAGGAGGGGCAGTATAAATCACCCAGACTCCCTCTCAATCCACTCGCTGGTCTGCTCAACCTGTGCCACTCACCCCCTTTGATGTCTGCCATCTCCTCCTCCATCCACTCTCCTCCTTGCCTTTGCTCTCACTCTGCTCCACTCCATTACTCCTACTCAAACCCACCACCCCAGTGCTCTTCCGAGCCATCCTTTATAGGGCTTTCTCTCTCTGCCCCACCCGCCTTGCTGGCTCCACCCACCAGGCCACACCCCTCCTTGACCTCCCAGCATTGTTCTGGGCTGCCTCAAGCCATTGCAGCTGGGGTAGCTGGTTTGGCTACCTAGACCAGCACCAGCTGTGTCTCATTGGCTGGCTGCCAGGCCTCTCTGGCTGAGCTGGTTGCTGAAGGCAGGCCCTGCTGTGGTTCCTTGGCTGGCTGCCCAGCCTTTCCAACAGAGTGCCTCCAGCAGCTCCACCTGGAGGGGCTTTGCTCTTGGCATCTCCTTAGCCAGGTTACTGTCTTCTAGCTGAGGTGTAGGCTGGGGCGTGGCTCTGAGCTGTTGTGGCTGCTTCTCCTCCTTGGCTGGTAAGGGCTCTGTTTGGGCCGCTGCTGGGTCCCTATTCTCCCTGCCTTTGCCCTCTCCCTCTGCTCTGCTTAGCCCCCTATCCTCCCCCTGGAGGGTGGGACTAGCTGGCCTCTCCCTGCACCTTCTAGCCCTCTGAGGCTTTGGACCTTTGCCCCTTTCCTGTAGTATAGGCAGGTTATGGCCCTGGTTGCTGGCTAGGGTGGCAGGACAGCTGTCTCCTGGCTGCCTCCCATTGCTTCCTCCTGGCGAGGCCGGGGGCTGTGCCTCAGACCCCAGACACAGCTGTGGCTGTTTATATCCCCAATAGGCTCTTTGCACTGCTTACACCATCGCACCCTACATATGTGCTTCTTTGGAGCATAGGCACGGCATGAATTACAAAAGATTTTAGTTGTGCATATTTCCAAAATCATGTGCCTTTCTAAACAGGCCCTTGATATGCAGTATATTTTACAAGTAGGGCATCTTTCCTCCTGCTGTACAACACACTGGGGCTCTAAACATAAGCAGCATCTGTACTTGCAACTATGTGAGTGGCTATAAACGTTAACACAAACAGAGCAATAATTTCTCTGGCCAAAGAAAGCCTTTATGTTCCTACTGCCATAATAGTGATTTTCATAGAGGAGTAGAAAGTATGTTTTGGGTACAGGATCCATACTTCTAAAAATTTCCCAACCATTCGTTGATCCATTGGCAAGAGCTGCAATTGCCAATGCCCCTCCTTTCTAAGTAAACAGTGGGTGGATCATTGGCTGGGGGAGATTCTTCTGATTGTAATTCTAGGAGGCATTCATCAATGGGGGCAGCTGCAGTGTCATTTGCCAAATGGGCAGTAGATGGGAGGTGTTCTTGTGGAGGTAATTCTTGGGGGTTTTCTTCAGGGGGGCACATATACAGGCAGCTACAGTGTCATTTCCTGAATGGGAAGTGGTTGCAGCCTTCTCCTCCTCCTCTGAGCAAAGACGACAGCCACCCACCATGCAATGATTTTGACTGTTCAGACTTTTGTCTTTTACTTAGCAGCTTTAATATAGAGGGGCTGCATTTTGGTCTGGAATTAACACGCTTAGCATTATTTAGGCACTTCAGTACAACTCTTTCCCATAACTTTTTGAGTTTCAAATGTTTGCCTTTCCTTTGGTATGTGGGCCGGTAGCCCTTGTCCTGTCCTGCACCTCTTTGCTTGAACCTGTGCTACCCCCTCTCTACACTCAAACATGAGGGATCTCTTTTAAAATTTTTTACAGCATTGCCAATTGAGGTAGTCACTGCCTTGGTAGCTTTTAAATTACCAAGAGAGAATGAACTTGATCCTAGCCTACCCAGACTTTCTATCTGCTCCTTTGTTTGACAATTAAAATTACAAATCCAAAGAGAGCAAATGCTCAAGGAGATCAGATAAGGGGAGATTATTATCAAACACCCTTTACTACGTATATAAATTACGATTCTCTATTTTACATATTCATAAACAATTCCAATTTTATACCCACATTGAATCACACCATCCCATTTCCAATAAAGTGCATAAATCCACAGTGAGTCTTATTCTTTAATCTTGGTTTTTTCTTATTCCTTAAGTCACTTTGCAGAAACGTTCTACAAGGTTAGCATGAATTGTGCACAACCCGCAAATGAGCTAGCTACATTGTATTCCAGGAACGCTCTGCAAGATGGACGTTGAGTTAACGCCAGCTGCTAGTGTTCCCTGGAAGACGGACGGCACCCCAGCTCCATGGGTTGCTGTCTCAGCTGGTGTAAATTGCTGGCTCGGCTGGCTACGAGCTCTGCCGGCTTTTTTCTTATCAGCTCGTTTCGAGTTCATCTTCTTCTGGCCAATCGGTCTATATTTCCAACAATAATATTTTCCCAATCCCAAACATTTATATGCTTCAAATATCAATAGACAATAAATATTCATTTACATATAAAAATACTCATTTACATATAGAAATATATATGCATGAACAAAAATATGCCTTGCTCGTAAAAGTTCGCTATAAATAATTTATAAACCTTAATTTAATGGAAGAGGTAAAAAGTCAATTTCGTTATTTCCGTTTCATAGAAAGGGTAAAAAGTCGATTTCATTGTTCAGGCCATTTGGAACAAGGGTGTTCAATCTAAAGATCCATCTGGCCTCTGCTTGTAGTAAGACCTGGTCACATCCTGATTTTTTATTGGTTGGACAATATCCAACACAGAAAATTTTAATTCTCTCTCGTGGCGGTGAGATGACTCAAAATGCTGTGATAAGGGAGCCTTCTTGTTCTTAGTTCTTATTTTGGGTAAGTGTTCCTGTATCTGAACCCGGATAGAGCGCGTTGTACTCCCGACATACATGAGATTACATGTGCATATAATAACATAAACTACACAAGATGTAGCACAAGTAGAGAAGTCTTTTGAGAACATCGGTTTGCCTGTGCGTGGATGTTTCAAATGTTTAAGATCTACACTTAATGGACAGACATTACAATGTCCACAGGGAAAATGTCCCTGTGGATAGTTATATTGTGTGTCTCTTATTCCCAAGTCAGAAGAGACAAGATGTTCTTTTAGGCTCTTGGTCCTTCTAAACCCAATTTTAGGTGGAACCTGGCATCCCGGAATACTCTGAACCATATGCCAGGTTTTTTTTATCACATGGGCTATCTTTCCTGAGAATGCTGAAAAATCAAGAGCCCACGAGATTCCACTTCCTGTAGAAGAACTACGATCTCTATATTTTAACAAATCTTGAGCTGTATTAGCCCTAATTTCGGCCCGTTTGATAACTTCTACGGGATACCCTCATGCTAAGAATGTCTGACTCAATTTTTCGGCTTCTCTAGTGGAGTCTCCCTGTATTGTTGCGTTTCTCTTTAATCGGAGAAATTGACTATAGGGTATATTACATTTAAGGTTTGTTCTATGAAAGGAAGAGTACTCCAAATATGCTGCCCTATCAGTTTCCTTATGATATGGTCTTACCCCTAACGTCCCGGAAGTTTTCTTAAATACTACTACATCCAGAAAAGGAATGCAGTACAAGCTCCCTTGATAAGTAAATCCGATGTTGGCATTAATCAAGTTAAGCCAATCCACCAACCTTTGTGCAATTTCTTCTGATGTCAGGACTATGAAGATGTCATCAATGAAGCACTTTAGACAAATAATTTGATCAAAGAATGGATTCACAATGTTGTTTAAAACAAACCGTTTTTCAAGTTCCGCCATATATAAAATCGCTATGCTGGGGGCTGCCAAGCACCCCATAGCGACTCCTTTTTTTTGGTAGAAGAACTGGTTTTGGAATCTAAAATAATTCCTTTCCAAAACCAAATCCAGAAGGTCCAAAAGAAAATGTGTCGGGTTTTTTTTTATTAACCTGAGCATCCAAGGTAGTTTCCACCACTTGTCTTGCCTCTGTATGGGGAATTGATGTGTAGAGAGATTTTACATCCAAAGTCATGAGGTATGCCCCATTCGGAATTCGTAGATTTTTCACTATATTTATAAAGTGTGTAGTGTCTTTAATGAAAGACTCAACCTTTTTAACAAAGGGTTGTAGATGGTGATCTATATAGATAGCCAGGGGTTCCAAAATGGAGTTTGTGGCTGAGACTATAGGTCTTCCCGGCGGGGGAACAATCCCTTTATGAATCTTGGGTAAACAATAAAACACCGGGGTTTGTGGGTGTTTATTTATTAAATCACGATGGGTTGCCTGATTAATTTCATTGTTACCTAACGCCCTGTCTAGGACTATTTTTATAATTCTAGCTATCTCATTCTGGGGATCATAGTCAATGGGTTGATAGTATTCCCTATCGGATAGTTGTTTCTGTATTTCTTGGGTGTAGTCATTGGTGTTCTGTACTACTATCCTCCCTCCTTTATCAGCTGGTTTTATTATTATTTGCTTATCACTCTTCAGGTTATTCAAGGCTATTCTCTTCTCCTTTGTTAAGTTCTGCCACACTTTCCAATCTGTACCCTCTATCTGTGTTATCTCTTTAAGAACAAGTTTCTCAAAAGTATCGATTAGGCCATCCGTTATATTTGGAATGAAAGTGGAGCGATGTTTAAGACCACTACTTGGAAAAACATTTGGGTTATCTCCAAAAAAAAATTTCAATTTCAAAAGTCGGAAAAGTTTAAATAAATCAACTCGGGTGTCAAAGGTATTATAACGTGCTGATGGGACAAATCCCAAACCTTTATTTAACAATTTCAACTCCGTGTTGGTCAGTTCCCTGGAAGATAAATTGAACACTAGGTTTTGTGCCTCTCTCTTCTGGATAATCGATCTCTGCCTAAAAAATCTCTCTTTGGAAAGTGGGTAGGTATGGTACAGCTCCTCAAGGTTATGCCTCCCTCATCTCCTGATTGTTCGGTATCTGATGGGTCGGTAGTCTCAAAGTCAGAACCAGTAATTGTTGGTTTTGCCCAAGACACCCTCTTTCTGGGCTGACTATCTTTCCAATTATATATGTTCCCGAAACTATAATTTTTCTGTCTCTATTAAGTTTTTTCATCTTGAGATCCTTCAACCAGTGAGAAGGATTTGGCCATACTTCCTCCCAGTTCACCCCCATTGCTCGGTAGTAGGCATCAGTCTCCAACGTCTGCTGGAAGTGGTCTGCTATGGAGCTGTATTTTTTTTTAAAGAGTTGTTGCACATGCATGGTTGTGATGAACCCTCATCATCACTTCTGCTTTCATGGCTGCTGTGCTGAACTAAATAGGTGACAGCATACCGTTGAAAAATTCTGCTTTTTGGCTAAGTTGTAAATTTTAAAAAACCTTCTAAAAAAAAGAACACAAATATTTACCATCATTTTGTCTGGTCATAGCTGATCTCTTTTTTTCCAGTGGGGCTGCGCAACTCAAGATGCAGAGGAAGGCCTTCACTGTCTGTGCTGGGGCAATTCATTTTACAAATAAAATCTCTCCTTGCCAGAAACTTTCAATCCTACACCATAATTTAAAGAAGAAACATAACACCCCGAAAGAAAAAAAATGTAAAAACATGGTTTTAATTCTTCCACTAACATTGCAATCTAAAGGGGGGAAAAGCTGGGCCACATGTTTCAGTGGTCTAAAGGAAGTGTAACCAATAAAACCCCAAATCCCCAAATTAAAAAATTTACTGAGCACATGGTAACTTCCCCACTCAAGCTACAGCTTTCAGAAAAAATTAAAGTGGTTTGGGAAGCTACCAGCAGATACTTTCTTTTTGTTTTCTCCCACAAAATGGCAATTATTTAAAAAAACATGCGGAAAGAAAACAAATCTGAGCCACAGGTTTCAAGAGGCCTAAAGGAGGTGTAACCAATAAAATCCAAAATACCCCCCAAATTGTGCTGAGCATGTGGTAACTCCCCCACTTAGACTACAGAAAAAATTAAGGTGGTTTGGGAAGCTACCAGCAGATACTTGGTTTTTGTTTTCTCCCACAAAATGACAATTAAAAAAAAAACATGTGTCATCTGTCCCTATTTAAATTAACCCCCACCCAAAATGTAGCAAGTAATAGAGAAAAACTAGCCACTACCCCCATTTTTTTTTACCATTGCTCCAAAGAAGAATGGTTGTATGGGGGGGGGTGATAAAGATCAGCTTACCTAAATAAGGTCAGGCTCTGTCTTGGGCTCCTGGAAAAAGAGAGTGAGCCTTGCCCACTCCAGTCTTTATGAACCCTTGGCTCCATTGTGGTCTGTGTAAAGCAGCTTTGTGATTGGCTGTGTCATTCAGGTGGCCCAAAGTGCAATGGTGAAATCATGTGACTGAAGGTAAATGGTTCCTGTTATTTTACATTTTACCTTAGTCTAAAAGTTACAGAAATTTCTTGACTTGGATATTAGGCAATGAATATGTTTTAACATTGTCTATTTTATTTGTTGATGGGCAAAAAAAGTTCTGAAATACCTGTCCTTAACTAAGCATTCAATATTGTATAACATTCTCTTATCAGATTCTTTCAAAAAAAATTTAAGAGCGTTTTGTGAGTGTACTGCTCCTCCAGCTTGGGCTTTTAAAGTGTAAACCTCATCCATATTTTCTTGAGTGAAAACCAGGCCTATTGTAGACAATAGGCAAGTGAAGTTATAATTAGCAGAGCAGAACTTATGCAGATTTCATCACAAACAAATTTAACTTTCCTGTCTACCACATTTTCACATGTTAAGCATTCATGTTCGCCTTGAGCAGGGGCGTCATTGGTGCAGCCCTCAATGATTCATATAAATATCCATTAATTCAGTGTTTCAGAATGCCATAAACTGCGGCTTTTAAAATACTCTTGATGGCTGATTTGCATTGCTGTGGTGGAATAAAGTCTATATCTTGGTCAATTTTCAGCTGCAGAAGGCTTCTCATAGACCTGAGCCTTTCATGGGAGGTTATCATTGCTCTTGCTGCCACTGATGGTTCCTATAAAGAAGGTTTAAAATGCATTTTAGGGTTGGTTTTTTCCCCAAATTATGGCAACAGCTTGATTATCCATATACCCCTCCCACACACACACCTCCCTACCCCAAACAACTAAGGATTCCAGGCCTTACCTGGATATTCAATTATTATATAATTGCACAACTCATTGAAACAGAACCTGTGGGGTTGAGAGGCTAGGTACAGATGGACAACAATGGCAGGAGGCCAGTTAGGTGGCCTGTCCACCTCAACCATCATATCCTTAGTGGAAAAACTATGTCTTACAGGCCCAGTGGAAAGATAACAAATCCTGCTGATCCCGAATCTCCACAGACAGAGTTCCACCAGATTGGAGCCAGGACCAAGAAGGCCCTGGCTCTGTTTGAGGCAAAGTAGATATAGCAGCAATGACCATGTACTAACTAGTCTTGCTAACAGTCACAATGTATTTACTAATACAATACATAAACTCAATACACAGTAAAATGCATGTACAATGAACAATTATCAATACAATAAACAATACAATTAATTCTACACTTCACATGTGGAAAACCATTCATACAATTGCTAAAATGCAGGTACCTCAAGATAATAAAGTGCTGGTGCTACCAATTGCTACATGAATTCATTGCACATATAACTACTAAAGTGCACGTGCATCGTAACAACCCAGCATATTTCTATTCCACAGGTCCTGGATAGCAAAAGTCCAATTAGTGAGTGAGAATGTCCAATAAAACAACGTCAATCCTTGTTGTATATACTTGCTGTGTGGAATCCAGAAACAAAGGTCTGGTCCTCCGATGGGTTATCTAGATCCTCATGTGACCCGTTTCATATAATCTTTGTCAAAGAGCACACAGAGGTTAAAAGTTCATTAATCTTATTCATAGATACTTCTTCACAAAAACCCTTCAACCATTTGTATTGATAATTGTTCATTGTACATGCATTTTACTGTATATTAAGTTTATGTATTGTATTAGTAAATACATTGTGACTGTTAGCAAGGCTAGTATGTGGTCATTGCTGCTATACTTACTTTGTAAATACCACTCTTTACTCTCTTTTTTTTGCTGCTTCTGTTTGAGGCAAAGCAGTCCTCTTTGGTGCTGAGACCACCAGTAGATGTTTGTCTGCTGAGCAGAGCATCCTCCAAGGAACATATAGTGATAGGCAGTCTCACTGATATGTCGGTCTTAGTCCATTAAGGGTTTTAAAGGTTGGAACCAAAACCTTGAACCTGACCCAGAATTCCACTGGAAACCAGCACAGCTGGCACAAGACTGGTGTTTAGATGTGACCAGAATGGAGTCCTGATAAAAAAAAATGCTGCTGCATTCTAGACCAATTGCAGCTTCCAGAGTAGGCCTAAGGGCAGCCCGGTATAGAACAGGCAGCAGTAGTCCAACCTGGAGGTGTCTATTGCATGAATCACTGCTGCTAGGTCATGGGTTGAAAGGTATGGAGCAAGTTGCCTGATCTGGCAAAGATGAAAAAATGCAGACCTGGCAATTGCTATGACCTGGGCCTCCATTGTTAAGGAGACATCTAGGACCATGCCCAAACTTCTCACTACTGGCAGAGGTGCAAGTGGTGACCCATCAGGAACTTGGATCTGGATACCACGTCCATGTAACAAGCAAAGGCAATCCCAGATAAAGACTGGAAGACAGAATGGAAAGACCACCCGGGGTTAACAGAACAATAAGAAAGTGTATTCACTGAAGATACTAAATGGTGTTTAAAGTGACAGTGCTCTATGTAAACATATTCAGTAATGCTCACAATTAATACAGTAAATACAATTTACAAAAATGTAATTCATACAATGATGTCTCTCAAAACTGTGCCAGAGGACTAAAAGCCAAAATAGCTCCAAGTTCAAATGAGGTAAGTCTATAATGTCAAAGTTCCAAATATATTTCTCTTCCTTGTTGTAGGAATCTTCCTATTTTTCAAATTGGAAATCCTTCAAGGTGGTAGCCCTAGCTGAGGCCGGCTGAACAGCAGATTTCATCACTTGAACTTCATCCGGGGCTGTAAAGGACCACTACATAACATATACAAAGGACATTAAGACGTTGCAGAGCATACAAAAATGTTAAGTTGCATGAATACAGAAGACATTTTTACAAAAAGCTTACCCATGTCTAGTCTCATTATTTCACTGAATTTGGAGGGGTGACGCAGATCGAATAAACCTTGCATACCTACTCCAACTTCCTTAAGCTTATATACTAAAGCTCATCCTGTTCCAATTAAAGGTGCAGTAACCCCCAAACTAATGTATGTAAAATTTATACTGCAAACCCTAGGGATATGGGTCATAAGATGTAGGGCTTTTCCTCCCAGAAGATTCTTTAATAGTGCATTAGGCAAAATCCAAATTCATGACAATATATCACAGCCACCGAAATGACTATGATGCCACAACATAATCTTCCTTTAACCCAAAAAGCACTGTAATGTAAGCTCATTGTTCAATCCATGAGGTTGCAGAGCATTCAATGTATAAATCCATTTAGCTTCCCTTCTTAACAATTCTCTAGTAATATGTTGAGATGAGCCCTTCTGTGCTACAAACAAGGTTAAGTGCAGAGGCATCATGTTTTAATTCAGAAAAATGCTGAGTCAAGGGAGCGTCTACCACGTTGTTCCTGATTCTTGACATACGCTCTAGGACTCTAACCCTCGGTGGTCTTATAGTGCTGCCTACATATATTTTTTGGACACGGACATTTGAGAAGGTATACTACTCCACTTGTCTGACATGTTGAGAAGTGTTTCAGATAAATTTTTCACCTCTGTAGAGGTACTTCAATACTGTTACCCTCTAAAATTAAAGGACATATAGAACAATGTCCACATTTATAATTCCCCTTAGGGTTGTCCTGTCTATTTGTAGGCTCTATCATATCGGAATGGATCAAAATATCTCTAAGGTTTCTGGTCCTCCTGTCGCCTATATTGGGTGGTAACTCACATCCCTGTATGTCAGTCACTAAGGGCCAGTGGTGATGGACAGAGCCCTGTATAGTTTTAGACATAGGAGTATAGTCAATGGACCAGTGTACTCTATCCGTCCTAGGTGTCATTTCATTTTTAAACAAGCTGTCTCTAGAAATTCTTGAGGCCCTTGACATGGCTGTCTCAAAAATCCGATCCAGGTATCCCCTTGCCTTGAATGAAGTCTGCATTTCCCTGCACCCCTGATCATAGTCCTTGCTCAGGGTTGAATTGCATTTCAAACGTAAAAGTTGTCCGTATGGAATGTTGTGTCTCAGATGCGCTGGGTGAAAGGACTCATAATTAAGATAAGTGTTCCTGTCAGTGCTCTTCCTATAAGGGCGTATCTTAAGCCTCTGATCACTGCTTCTAAAGACTGTAACGTCCAAAAAGTTAATTTCGTCCTGGCTGCTCTGCCAAGTAAACTGGATATTAGTGTCCAACGAGTTAAGCCAAATACAAAAGTCATTGACGATGGAATGTTCATTAATCAGGAAAAATAAATCATCAATGTACCTCTTAAATACGCATATATTTGCATAAAAAGGATTGGACTGATTGCAAATATATTTGGCCTCCCACTGAGCCATAAACAAATTGGCTGTGCTGGGGGCAGCCGTGCACCCCATTGCCACTCCTTTAACTTGAAAAAAGAAAGTGTCTACAAACCTGAAATAATTCTTTTCTAGGATAAGATCCAGTAGTTGAAGCAAAAATTCAGAACTGGGTTTCGGATTCTGCCTGGAACGCAATACATCGGTCACCACCATCCTGGCCAAATCATGTGGTATAGAGGTATAGAGCGAATTTACATCCATGGTGACTAGAGAATAATTGTCCTCCATGGGAACATTTTTGACCATTTTATTGTGAGCATTACTGAATATGTTTACATAGAGCACTGCCACTTTAAACATCATTTAGTATCTTCAGTGAATACACTTTCTTATTGTTTTGTTAACCCTGGGTGGTCTTTCCATTCTAGATACCAAGTCCAGGCAGTCCACAGCCCAGGTGCAGGATCTCCAACTTTGTAGGATTCAGTTTCAGTCGGCGCTGCTTCAGCCATCCAGTCATGGCCTCCAGTGCCCTGCCTGATTGTCTGGGGCAGAATCCATCTGTCTGTTCATCAACAGATAAAGTTGGGTGTTATCAGGGTATACACCTGGTGAGACTAGCTTATGGAAAACTATGTAGCATCGAAGCAGTCTAGCATGTAGGGATTAGGGAAGAGCTTAAGGGAAATATCCCAGATAGATTGTTCTAAATGAAGCCATTTTTTAAAAAAATAAAGTTTATTTTAAAATAGGAAAAAAAGAAAGGGATGGCTGGTTTCCAAGGGGTTGAAAAAGAGGATCAGACACAAGAACAGACATTATTGCAGCACAAATAAAAGTTGGTCTAACTTGGCTAGTTACATTTTATCTAGACTGTAGTAGATACCTCAAGGTATGTATAAAGTTCCTTGCAGTAACAAGATATCAACAGAGTCTTTAACCCCTACTCAACATCTTGTGATCACCAGATTCATATGGTTCTTATAAAGACAAAACCCTCAGATATGTATTGTCAATGGAATCTAGTCTAAATTAGCCTCCTTTATAAGGATGATTAAATGGTTTAGCAGATCCAGTGTAAAGCCCCATCTCTGATGTCAGAGGCTAATATTACCAATCAGAAAATTACCAAAATGATCATCTCTCCCATGAAGTAGCTGTTAATAACTCTGACTACTATGACAGTCTCATTCAAACTGGTTTGTCCTTTGAAAAGGATTAAGTTTGGTGAGGTGGTCCAATGTGGAATGGAAATGAATGGATTATTATAATGTAAACCCTATGGATCTAAGAGCCCAGATGCTGTAGGGGGCAATTTTTAGGGATTTTTATCATAAGCAACCTTTCCTGTGTTTGATTCTTGATCTACAAACTCCAGATCTGGTCTAGCTCCTTTCTCTTATTGCTCCACATAATCAGAGGTGCTGTCATTGCTAAATGTAAACCTGAAATTGTTTCTGTCATTTGCAAACCATTTCCCCCTTCTGCCCAATTGGCATTACTTTAATGGTGCTTAGGCCAGCAAAATCAGTTCTTTAGCAAAGCAGTTGCAGATCTAATTCACGTGGGAGTAAAATAAATTAGCTTTTGGAGTTTTATTTATATCTGTATGTGGGTGTTGAAATGTTTGTTTCAGCAAGTGAGGAATGCCTCCAGCCATGGAACTCTTTACGGTTCTGTCCTTTTCCAGTTCATATAGTGCTGCATTTGCTGAATATCTTTAAAGTTGTGATGCATTTTAGGTCTGCAGATGGGACTAGGAGTGGCTACTTGGAAACACAATTTCATTAGAAATTATGAGTGAAGATACCTTCGACTGGTAGGAAAAGATGTTTACTTATCTCAACAGAACCCCACCCGCCCATCAGTTACTTGAGCACCTCTATGCTGAAAGGCATGTTACCGTATGCTTTCCAGCATGGTGGGGGGCTCCTGAAATGAACTTGCCACTGCAATAGCAGTCACAGTGTTCTTTCCCCCTTAAAAGGAGGCGATTTCTCTTTAGATTCCTCTGTGAACACATCACATGAAGGGCTTCCTCCCAGAGATCAGCAAATACTGGCCATGAGTACAGGATGTCTCATTTGTACCTTTTCCTTTAGAAGGAAAAAAGAAGCTCACTTCAGAGGGAAAGCAATCAAGCATCATATTAAGGTTTCTGCAACAAGTAGCCTATGTCTGGCATTAGAGTGCCCATCCCTAAGATATAAAGAACTGTCCCAGAAATGTATAATGATGCTGGGACAAATAATCCTCACCTGCTGTTTTGGGGCAGGTCTTAGATAGTCTGTGTGGTAAGGAGATTGGCTCATGTTGGAGAACCTGGAAGAAATAGGTTTGTAGCAGCTCAGTAGTTGGAGGTAGTTCCTGTGTCTCTGCTGAGAAGGTACAAACATGGTAAAGAACTTTGGAACTGCAGGAAAGCTGACTTAGTCTTAAGGTAATTTAATTTAACTTATTACATTTATATTCCGCCCTCCCCGCTTTCACAGGCTCAGGTAAATGAAAAGATACGAGAAACTCATTGCTAAACACTGCTCCTTTTTTGTTTTTTAGCCCATCTGTGTCTTTTTTGTTCAGCTGGTTTGGACATTTCTTGAAATGAAGCCACTTTGACTTACATGATTTTGCATGTTAACTACAGTGGCATCATCTTTGATCATGAGCAGTATATTTTGCTGAGATACCACCAAATCTACCAGGATTCATTCCTGGTTGACATTTAGCTTCAGATGCAATCAAAGAATTCTAATTAAATATATGAAAAAGGACACAATTGTTTTTTGTTTCTTGATGCAGAAAGCCTTTCATGGGATAGGGGATGTTTTTTTCTGGTAGAACATTTAGTCTTTCAGCTTTGGAAATTTTGTGCGGTAGACAACGCTGATAGACACTGGAGTTAGTTCCAAAATATAAGACGATGGTATATGCTCAGATAATATAGAAATTAAGCCTGAAGTAAGAGCTACTTCAAGGTATAAGCTTGGGAAAATACCTTTATAAAGAACCTATATGCAGATTCCATCATTATCTTAACAGTTTTGAGTAATTCTTACATTGGACTATAACAAATTACAGAGGACTTTGAGCAAGTAGCAGGATATGAATTAAATGCAGAAAAAATGGTAGCCTTGAATTTCAATATTAATATAAACGCCTTAACATTTTAATTCATGTAGTTAGGTCAAATGCAGTTAAAAGTTTAAATATCTGGGAGTATACATTACAAGGAACTTTATAAGAAATTTAAACCCAGTTTCTTTAGAGAGATTAAAGATAGTTTAACAAGGTCAAAACTGATTTTTTTAAAAACTCAGTAGAGTAAACTAACTTAAGATGTTTATTCAACTGAAATTCAATTACAGTTACTAAGTACTGATTTGCAGGAAATTTTTTGAAAGAATTACAAAACTTACTAAGCGCATTTATACGGGAAAAGAAGAAACCAAGGATCAGCTTAAAAACAATACAAGAGAAATGACCTAAAAGAGGCCTTAGGGGGCCCGTGAGATTTACTGTCACACTGGCCTCCTCTCATGGTTATCTAACAGGATAAATGTTGTTACCAGAACTGCTATTTTAATGGGGAAATTAGCTTGCAGTCTGGATTTGAATTAATGTGGATCTTAACCAGCTATACCAGAGTCCCTCTTTCAGATCACTCGTGCAATAAAGAGGCAAGACTAATAAAGATAAGTGTTTTACTTATAGTGTTGCATATGCTTAAAATAACACACACAAACGAGGTACATACAAGGAACTAGGAAATAAAGAGTTGGAAAAATAGAGCCGGTTGCATTAGCAGGAGAGCCCACTTGAGATCGATGGAACTAGGTATACTCACCTGGTCACGGCATGGAAGAAAGATGTAGCAGCGAAGCGTGGTGGTATCTAATGCCTGCACTAGACCCATAGAGAGAGACAGTGGAGGTTCAGGATAGGAATGGCACGTGCAGCTCATGGCCGGGGAGGCCAGCTTAAATACCCCAAAACGTACCCTGGGGCAGGTGCCTTTCCCTGTGGTTCTCAAAAGGGGAACAAAGTCTTGATGACTCTACAACTACCCTTAATGGGCCACTTTAGTGTCTGGTTGTAAGATTGTGACACCTCGGGAAGAGGGGACAAAGGAGGGGAGGGGAGTGCCGGGCAGGTTGATTGGATCGGCCAGGAAGCTGGTGTTGTCTTGACGGCATCAGCTCTGGAATGCGGTGGCTGCATTGAGATGCGTCCATTAGCTGTTCTGGACAGTCGGCACTTAGCTTCCATTCCGGGGCGGCTTCAAAGATATGCAGAGCGGGGCGAGGCTGGCCGCTGTGGACATGACCGGCTCGCTTTCACAAAATGGCAGCCTTGAGGTAAACTGTCCAGGCTGGCTCTTTACTGCTTTGGAACATGGCTTCTTCCTTGGCACGGCTTGGGCTTGCTAGCAGGCGGCCCAGTGGCGAGGGCAGACTCAGTGACTGGCCTGCAAGGGGCTCTCCACTGGAACTGACCAGGGGGTGCCTGGCCAGGCTCGTGGAGGCTCTCTCCGGCTGGCACTGTGCTGCTGGCAGCGTGGCTCTGGGCCCAGGTGCAATAGGTGCCCAAGGAGGCAGGAGACAGACATAGATTGTACAGTCCATTACAGCAGTGAGAACAGGAAATAGGCATGGGCAATGCTGCCCTGAAACAGAGTCTTTAGTAGATCTTTAAAATAGCAACACAGGAAACTGACACAGTTCATGGCAGGCCTCATAACAGGAGGAGGAGGGGGGTCCCTGGCAACAATGTTGAAGAGGATCCCTCCCTGATTTCACTACAGTAAAACTTTGCCAAAATGCTATTGGTTGTATGGATTTGGCTAAAGTGTGCAAACAACTCCTCTTTCAAGGAGAATAATTACATGATCAATGCTCTGATAAAATACCTGGTCACTGTATAGCTTTAAGCGACCTCTGGGAATATCTCCATTTTCCTCAGCAGGTAAAATTAAAAACTTTAAAGCTAACTTTGCTTTTAGCTGCTGGGAAAGAGCTGGCTATGCTCAAGTATCTACACTTGTGATGAATGGTAGTCTCTTCTCTGTGATTGCTTCATAAAGCCGAAATCATGATTTCAATCTTTCGCTCTCTCCAAATGAAAATTTTTATAACAGTGCAAATGAGAAAAGGAGCCGTATTGCAGATTTTGAGAAGCTAATCATACCAAAGGAGGAGAACCGCATTCTCAGATATCATTGGTTGATAGACTCATCAGGGGGGAAAGCTATATAAGATAGCAGAGTAATATGGAATGTGAAATAAATCCAACTGTATGAAAGTTTCTGTTTACCTCAAAATCAACCTTTGGTATGAATGTGATAGCAACAGAAAGCATTATACAAATAGACGCTCAATGGCACCTGTCACCGAAGTGTGGCAAAAATGTATAACTGAATGGAGGGCAAATGTTGATATTGAAGTGAAGGCAATGCTATATAAATACTCGATTTAATAGCACTGTAATTGCTGTTCCTGGTTGGTAATGGGTGCAATAGCCCTTATGTAGAATGTCACTTGGGTCCGAGTTCAGAGTTACCTCTTCTCTGGTCAGTTTTCTGGCCGACTGCTCCATGACATGATAATTTATCTTTATGCTGTGTCTCATGACTGGAATACATGTTGATCTGGTCAGTGTGATGGTAGCTGAAGTCATCTCCCATTATTATGTAAGGATTTGAGTCCAGTAGCACCTTAGAGACCAACAAGATCTTCAGGGTATCTTTCTTTTCATCCCCCTGATCTTATACCAGGGTCTTGAACAATAAAACTGAAAAAACTTAAATAAAGCCCATATTGAAATATACTTCATCTTCAGGATATAAGCTTTTGAGAGTCAAAGCTCCCTTCTTCTGATACACATTATTATGTAACTTTCCCCCACAGCCATCTGGGGACTTGTCCCTTTTGAAAAAGCACTCCACTGGGTAGTGATGTGAACACTTTCCCTCTTGAACTGATGCCCAATCAATAATGGGGTGCCTGCTTTATTCCCAGATGAAGAGACAGGAAGGTTAGAGGATAGTACTGCCGTATCTTTTTGGAAGATGAACGAACAGTCAACCAAAATAAAAAACCAGTATAGCATTTGTCAGACAGAATAAAAGCTATACTTTGTAGGACCCAAAGTATATATATATATTTACTTTTGGTTATTACTTAGATCTAGTGGAAGTATAAGGGGGCAGTTGTTAAATTACTGTTAACAGGACAAAAATGGAGCGTATTAATAGAATGCATGGATCCTTAATGGGTTAATTCATCCAATTTTTAGAAAGTATTTTTTTTTAAACAAACACATGTAAGGAAGCAAAAACTGTGTTTGCTAAATAAGTTTTTGAAAGTTGGGTATCTTTTTTTCCTCTTGTGCACAAACAAGAGCAGCAATGATTTGGTTTGGTCCAGAGTTTTCCTTTATGGTAAAGGGAGGAATGATTGATCCAGAAAGCAGATTTGTCCTAAAACAGGTCAGTGATTGGAAGGAAACAGTTACTGTTGTCTTCATTGCTGGACATGAAAGGTTTTCCACGAGTCCCTGCTGCAACTTAACCTCAGAAGGAGGGTGTAGAGAAGTAAGTTCAGAGATAAAGTGATAAAACTCAGTCCCTAAACTTTCTGGGAGCAACTTCTGTTGTATCCACTACCTGATATTGAAATGCATCTTGTTGATTAAGATATACTTGAGATATTTATGAAAATACATAATGGAGCTGGGATGAATTATCCTCACTTGCTTTCAGGTCAAAGTTCGATAGTCGGTGTCAATAGGATGCTGATCTGTTTTCTTCTTTTGCTCTTCATTCTCAAAGGAGAATGTCAAGAACATAATTTTTTAGTACTTTGCTTTCAGCGCGAGTTATGTTGAGCTCCACTAGCATCCCCTTGTGCTGGCCCATGTTATTCTAGAGCCTTCCTGGAATTGAAGGTTCACATCTGGCCCCAGGTACCCAAACTGCTTTGTTTTTTATGTCTGTATTCTTTGACTACTACTTTGCCTTACTCTGAGCACAGGTGAAATTGGTACTCCTATTTGCCTGAAATGACAGTGGACCATGCAGAGTGGTCTGTTGGCTCTAGTTCTCCTTAGAAAAGGGGCTGAGAGATGCTCTTATTAATCTCTGTAGCTATCCTAAGATGCTGCATGTCCTAGCTATTTTAGGTGCTCTTACATCAGTTGTATGTATTGGTAGCCATTTGGACTTCTTTAAATTCATGTTTGTAAAAATAATTTTTTTAAAATGGAGATGTTTTTGTAAGAAGAGATGGCAATTTCTGTTGATGATACCCCCTGATACTTCAGTCCACTGCATGCACGCACCCCTCCATAAACTTCGTTCCTGGGGTCAGTGGAACCTCAGAAAGGGCAAAAGAGGTAAACTGAAGGTCTGCAATGGAAGGGGGGAATGGTGGGAATTAGGCACAGTTGGCCCAAATACCCCTTCCTCCTCATTATTATTCAAATTTCACACAACACAATCAATAATAAAGATCACATGTTATTATTGATTGGCCTTGCTGAGCTGATACAAGTTTCCACCAGAGACCTAAGTATTAGCCAGATACCGGTATTAAATGTATGCTGTTCCAAGTAATGCTGTCTTTTGCAGTTCTGTAGGTGTTATATCAGAAAGCTGCAGTTTTTCCATATAAATTGTGAAGTTTTTTGAAATAGTTCCCAGCACCTCAGAGACAATGGGGACTACTATTGTATTCTTCATCCATAGTTGGGTGGTTTGTATTGCCGGATCTCTAATAATTTTTTCTTGTTATTTTTCTTTGACTCTAAAATCCCCCAGAATTGCAATGTCAATTATCCAAACTTTTCAATTTTTTTCCACAACTGTTTTTTTCCACAACTGTGTCGCATATTTTCCTTAAGGAACAGCCTGATGTTTTTGCTAATTCCAAAAAATTCCAGGCAGGAATTAATCCAACTCTGTGGCAATGAATCAAATGCTTTTTTGTAGTCAATCCATGCCACATTCAAATTCATTTTTCTTCTTGAATTTTTCAGTACCATTTTGTCTATTAGCAGTTGATCTTTAGTGTTTCTTGACTTTTTAAGTTTGCCTTTCTGTTCAACAGCATACATACTGTTCTCCATTAAATAATCATATACTGATGTCGCTAATATCCTTGTGAAAAGTTTGAATGTTGTCAGAAGGCATGTGATTGGGCAGTAGTTGCCAGGTTCATTGCCTTTTCCTTCATCCTTCAGAATCAGAAATGTGTAGCCTTTTGTGAGCCATTCTTCACTGGTGGAATTTTGAAGCATTTTATTGAATTGCACTGCCATGCATTGGTGAAACTTGTTAGATGCTTTAACCAAAACCCATGCAATTCATCTGGCCTAGGTGCACTCCAGTTGTTCACATTCTTCACTTGTCTAGCAACCATTTTGGTTGTTATTACCACATCATTCATCTGTTTCCCTTTAAATTCTTTACTAATGCCTTTAATCCATGGGGTACTTCTGTTATAGTCTACTGGGCTTCCCCAAATTTCTTGTCAAAATTTCAGGGCATCTTCTTTACACGGGGTGATATTTTTCTGCACTGCATTTTCTCCCAGTGACTTAAAGAATAGTCATTGATTGCTTCAAAATTACAAATTTTCTTTATACTGCTTTATTTGCCCATCATATCTTTCTATTTTCTTTGCAGTTGCTGTTACCCGTTGTTTTAGTTCTTCTATAATTTCAGCAATTGTTTTCCTTTCCAAATCATACCTTCAGCATAGCCTATCTTTTGTCTTCTCATTTTTCAGTTTTCCATCTTTCAGGTATTTCAGATTACTGATATCTCCACGTTACTGATTACTGATTACTGATATCTTCTATTCCAGTCAGATTTTCCATTTTTGTGTGCCAGGCTTTCCCTCCTGGGGAAATAGGTCCTCCAGCCATAGCACGACCCGCCGTTACTGAATTTAGAAAAACTGGGACTGACTCCCCCAATGTAAAGGACCTTTCTGGCTTTACTACCTGAGCCCCAGTTCCGAAGCAGCTCGCCACCGTGTGCCAGGCTTTCTCTTTTTTGTCAATTTGTAGCCGAGTTCTGCTGTTATTATAGCAGCTGTACTGTACATAAGTTCATTTGTTTCTTTTAATGTGTTGGTTAGAATTTTGTTGATGACATCATTGGCTACATTCAGTAAACTTTCCACTTGTTTTCTTCATACTTGGTAAATTATAGGCAGTCTTTGTCATTCACTGCTTTGGTTGACATGAGTCAAAAAAAATTCTTTCAGAACACTTTGCTGTTCATTCAGATCATAATTATCATGCTGATCCATAGCTTGTGCTTCAGGTAAAGCATGTTCTTCCGCTGCGGCTTTAGACTGTTCAGCCATGATGCTTTCCCTTCTTTGGTCATTATTTTTTATTGTTTTTTTCCCCCAGTTTCTCCAATTCTTTCAATTCTAGTTCTGTGAAGACTTTATTCCAAATAATGAACCGTCTTTGATCCATTATTCTTTGCTCTGTTATGCCACAGTTTGCATGATTTTCTTTCCAAACTTGCATCATTCTTTTCTGGAAACCACGGGCAGATGGATTTGCCTTATTTCATTATTTCTCAATTTTCGGTGTGTGTCCAAGTTTTGCTCTTATTTTGTTCCAGTAGCACTGCAGCAGTCTGTCCTGGTTCCTCAACAGAGTCTGCTGAGCCCCGTAGCCCACTTATCAACAGGTGTCCAGGATAGCACCTGCCGCGGTCCGTTTTTACCTGGGCGACAACCAATCTGGTATGGATTTCTGTTTATTTCGTCTCATCATAATTGATGGTTGTTGGGTGCACTTAGTCTGGCTCCTCAGTCAAGACCTGTCTGGTTTGGGTGACCCTGCTGGTAGCTATGGTACCACCAACATAGTCTCATCGGAGCTCACAAGCCCCACCACCATTACAAGGTGACACCCTTGGTGAGGATGATAATTAATTTGATTTATAGCTCACCCTCTGTGAGCAGGCTCAGGGCGACTTTCACCAAAAATAAGAAATACAGGCATAACAATAAAATCACAATCTTACAATACAGCACTTCAGCAGTTCACCAGCTCATCATGTATAAAAAGGGTAATGGTGTGGATTGGTATCCTGCGGCTGCTCATATGTGGGAGGCAGGTGACCATATGGTCCCTGCAAAGGTGGAAGGCTGGCAGGGAGACTCATTTGATGGATTTAATGTTGGCCTCAACCAAATGCCTGGTGAAACATCTCTGTCTTGTAGGCCCGCTGAAAGGATGGAAGATCTTGGTGGGCCCGAGTGTCTTCCGACAGAAAGTTCCACCAGGTCAGGGCCAGGATTGAAAATGCCCTGGCCCTGGTCGAGGCCAGTTGAGCCTCCCTGGGGCCAGGGACCACTAGGAGGTGTTTACGTGCAGATCTTAGCATCCTCCAGGGTATATATGGGGAGAGGTGGTCCCTCTTGCTTTTAGCTTGTCTGTTTTGGAACCAGACCTGAATTCTTGGTTCATTAGCTTGTCTGGTTGGAACCAAACATGGCCATTGGGCCATGTTTTCCTACATGGAGATGTCTGGATACT
The DNA here is from genome assembly GCF_028583425.1 of Eublepharis macularius. Lineage (NCBI taxonomy): Eukaryota > Metazoa > Chordata > Lepidosauria > Squamata > Eublepharidae > Eublepharis > Eublepharis macularius. Next base: position 41,800,644 of record NC_072802.1, read on the forward strand.
CATGGTCTTTAAAGGGTCCCCGTTGGCATCACCAGCAGGGCAGAGGTGAGGCTGGTTCTTTTCTTCTACTGGGGCAGAGTCAGTGTGGGTGTGAGCTGGGGCATTGCTCTGGGGCTGTAATTGAAATGATGGGATAATTTGTAGTAGATCATTAATTGATGTTGGTTCATGTACTAATGCTGGAGGCATGAACTTTAGTTTTGGGAAGGCTGGCTTGCTGCTTGATACTACAAGAGATCCCTTGATAACTAAGTTTAGCCTGTCTGTTCTGGAACCAGACCTGAATTCATTATTCCAGAATTTGGGCCATATCTATCATCTTTCTCTACAAGCAGGTGTCTGGGTACTTATGGTCTTCTCTGTTAGAGAAAAATGCACCTGAGAAGCCAAGCCCAGTGAGAGTGCCTCAGTTTTCTTTATAGGGGAGGCCATAGCAGCTTGTTTAAAAGGGGCCAGATTGTGAGTGTGTCATTAGCATAACTAATTTGCATATGTCAAAGCCCCTGACATCACCGGAAGTGTGTCAGAAGGCAACACCCACCCCTCTGGCTCCACCCCAAAAATCTCTAGGTGTTTCCCAACTCAGAGCTGGCAAGCCTACCTGCAGAGAAATTGCTTCAAAAGCACAAAGAAAATAGTCAAGATGTTAAATGGTTTTATTATAAAATCAACAACTCTACAATTAACGATTAAATTGAATAGTATACCTGAGGAGACAGGTCTTCAGTGCCCCTCAGAATGGGCACTCACCAACTTCCTGTATTCTCTTTGGGCCCTTGGGCATCCAGTGATGAACAATTGACTTGAAGCAGCAACATCTCTGCATGCTTTTCACCTCTTTGCAGTTCTGTTAAAGAAACTTCCACAATCTGTTAAAGGAAATCTAACAAATCATTACAAAAAGGGAAAGACAGCATACTTTGCTCTAGACCAGAGTGCACATACAGAACAACTTACCTCAGCATAGGAGTTTCCAAAGTTTGGTCCTGTCTCCAATCTCCTCTGTTCTTTTTTGGGTTCTTGCTTTGGGTGTCTAAAGCTGAACGATGACCTTGAAGCAACCATGTCTTTACAAACTTTGTTGGATCGAAGACTGTTAGAGGAGGTCCAACAGTTCTTATGAATAATAAAGATGTTATTGTTTTGACTTTCATGGAGAACCTTTCTGGAGTGACAATCAAGTTCATCTGGGAAAATCGCCTTTCACACTCACTGGAGGAGATAGCAACTGTATTGAGGATGCGGCAGATCCGAGACAGTTCCTTGGGCATTTCTTCTCTATATTTTAGATGCTCTCTGAAGGCCCGGATGGCTTCTCTCTCACTGAGCTTAAACGTTCTTGCCAATGTGCTTATTTCTGCTTCCCCATAGAGAATACAGTCCACTGCAGTTTGCTGGCCAGTTCTTAGAATTCAGAACTCTTCCACACCTTGACAATTCTGTGTCTTCTTTCGAAAGCAGTCTTTTTTTAAGAGATTTTTTAAGTTGCTCATAGAATGCAACTGGAGAAATCGTTGGGTCATCAATTCTATTTCTTCTACGCAACTGGACATCCTTAAATTGCAGCTTTTCTGTTGCCTCAAGTGCTTGTGTATAGTAAGGACCTGGAGTAGTGCCTCTCTTCCCACAAATTTCAACAAGAGTCTCAATCTTGCCATGGGTTCTGTACAGATCGATATTTCTCTCCTGCACATCTACACTTAATTCTGAGAGCTCTTGCAAAGCATCGCAAAGTAATCCGAGATCCAAAATGAATTCTCCTGATGTAATCTTCTTATGAAGACCTTCTCCTTTCTATCTCAACCATTCTCAGTTTTACCTTTTTCAAAATGAAGCACTAGGGCTTCTTAATCCTTCCAGATATCCATAACAGTTCTCTAACTAGATGCAACCCATCTTGAAGACAGGATCCTTCCAATTTTCAAAATCTGTCTCTAATATGGCCGTACATGCCTTGAGCTCCCTTGCATTTTTTGGAGATGAATGGTACATGACATATAACTTGTCTGTAAAATTCTTAAATCTATTGATGCCACACACCTCTTTCACGTATGGGACAAGAGTAGGCAACTCCCGGAATCAATATGTAGCAAGTAGAACAATACTCGGGAGGAACAAAAATAATAACTGTTATAGTAAAGTCTATTATCACAAATATTTACAATGGCAACACGCTCCAAAACTTTTATAGATTACAATGGATCATACAAAATACAGTTACAGCAGGCAGATCGTATCTGCAAACATAATATACACAGCAAAGTAGTTTTCTTATGTATTTTGAATGTCCAGAAAATGGATATGCACAAAAAGATTCGTAAAGGTGCAGGATATCTCAGAAATGAGGACATGCAAGGTGGATGTTCCACAGGTAAATTCTTCGATAGTTCAGCAGAGATAGTCAGATCACACCCGATTCGGGGCCGGCTAATTACCGCAGATTTCGTGCCCTTGCTTCCTCAGGGGCGTGATTCTTAAGAATGACGTTAATTCTAAAAATAAAATATCTCTAATAACAACTCCCCAATAGAAAGCTTCATGTGTAACACAATGTAACAATATGCACTCATATGCACTGACCTGAAATTTAGTGCAAACAATTCCAAACATCTGTTGCAAGTAAGGCGTTATTCTTTAGCGTGCAAAACATTTCTAAGATGAAAAAATACAAATTAGAGAAACCCAAACCAGGTTTCTGTAAACTAAAAGTCTTTTTCTTTCTTATAATACTAACCTCTGCAACATATGTAAGCTGCTTCTTCAATTTATAAACATGCACTTCTGAGACCTTGGAACTGGCGGCAGTGAATTCTCATGTCCGCAACCTCTCAAAAGAAAACTCATCTTAAGGCGTCTTGCTAATTAACCAATTAGTTGTTCTTATTAAAGGGACCTTTGTCTAAGGCAATCCATGTTTACATGTAACAACTTAAAACTAACTCATTGTTTACAAAAAACAACTTAAAACGAGCTCATTATTTAAACCAGAGGGCTTAACAGTTTGCAAATACTGTATCTAAAAAGCCTCCCATCGTAGCAGAGCAGTAATATCAGATCTGTCCTGCTTCATAGTTTCCAAAACTGCCACGCGGAAGGAAGTGTCACTATGATCTTTTTCCAAAAAATGTTGAACCAATGGAGCTTCAATATTTCTGCTCCTGATACGTGATGAATGTTCAGATATGCGAGTCTTAAGTGGTCTGCTCGTACAGCCAACGTATTCAAGGGGGCAAGTGCATTGTATCAAATATACAAGACCTGCTGTCTGGCATGTGGCAAAATGGCTAAAAGACAAGGTTTTAGATCTAACTTGGATATCTTTTCCCTCCCACATCAATTTACACATATTACAGTGACCACATTTAAAGTTTCCCCTAGGTAAAGTCACTAGTTCCTGTTGGGGTCTAATCCTGGAATGAACTAAATAATCCTGGAGACTTCTTCCTCTACGGAAACCACACAGTGGACGTTCTTCACACCCTTCCAACTCTGTAATAATGTGCCAATGACGATTCACAATGCGTTTAATGTTATTAGCTAGTGGTGTGAAGTCCAACGCCCACTTAATTCTCTGATTAGATTTCAGAGCGAAATAATGATGCCCCCTCTCTCCTTTTTGCTTTCTGCAAAGCACAAGACACCACCCCTGGTGGGTAGTTCCTATTGATAAATGCAGAACCTAACCACTTGCTATCCCTAGAGAAGTCACTCTCCATAGTGGAGTTACGTTTAATCCTTAAAAATTGTCCAAATGGAATGTTCTTTTTAAGGGAACTTGGATGGTATGAACCATATTCCAAATAGGAATTACGGTCAGTGTCCTTAATGTAAGTTCTTACTTTCACACTATGGGAAGCGTCTGTATAGGTGACTACATCTAAGAAGTTAATCGAACTTTTATCAAAGTGCCAGGTGAACTTGACATTATCATCTCTAGTATTTAGCCATCTACAGAAATTTTCTACTTCATTTGATGCTGAAAATAAAAAATAAAGGTCATCAATATAGCGTCGGAAAGAAAGAATATATGGTCTATAAGGATTGCTATTATTCATTATAAATTGTTTCTCCCATCGAGCCATAAAAAGATTGGCGATGCTCAGAGCTGCCGAGCATCCCATGGCCACCCCTTTCTTCTGGAAATAGAACTGGTCTTCAAAACAAAAATAATTCTTTTCTAACACTAAGTCCAACAATTGCAACAAAAAATGAATGGGAAGGGAGACCCCAGGACTATGTCTCAAGGCTTCTTCAACAACTTCCCTAGCAGCATCATGAGGGATTATAGTGTAAAGTGAATTAACATCCATAGTAAGGAACACTGTGTTCTCAATTAGTTCAAAACCTTCCACTTGTTGAATGAATTCTCTGGTGTCATGTAACAAATATTTAATTGCTTTAACAGACAGTTGAAGTATGGAATCTAATAGAATTGCCAAAGGTTCTAAAACAGAACCACATCCAGAGATGATTGGTCTACCTGGAGGGGGGAATACTTTTTTGTGGATCTTAGGCAATATATAAAATGAGGGTATCCTAGGAGATTTTGCCTGAAGCACATTATATAGGTTATTGCCTATCTCACCCATCTCTTTGGCCTCGTCTAGGACCACCTTTATAAGTCTTTTAATGTGGTCTGTTGGATTGGAGGGGATACATGCATAACTTACAGGATCCTGCAACTGCCTATAAACTTCGCTACAATACATCTCTTTGTTCATCACAGCAATGCCACCCCCTTTATCCGCTGGTTTAATAACTATCTGAGAGTCATCCCGGAGATATTTTAATGCTCTTTTTTCTTCACGGGATAGATTCTGCCAAGCATGAAATGATTTGTTCTCTAAAGTTATTAACTCTTTCATAACTAAAAACTTGAAAGTTTCTAGCCTATGGTCAGTGCTTGGCGGCATGAATGTTGATGGTTCCCTAAGACGCGCTGGTAAAGTAAACAGTTCCTCTCGGGTGGAGGTTTGTGTGGACTTAAAAAACAATCTTAATTTGATCTGACGTATAAGTTTAAAAAGGTCAATCCGAGTTTGAAGGGGTCTGTACACTGGTGTTGGGACAAATCCTAACCCTTTATTCAATACTTTAATTTCAGAAAGACTCAAGGGGCGAGTGGATAAGTTAAACACTAAGTTTTCATTTTCTGTCTCTGAACAGGCTTTTTTTTTCCTTTGTCTAAAAAAAAAATTGTTTCTGGGTTGGATGAATGGTCCTAGTCCTCAAACTTCTACTACTTGGACCCTCATCCCCTGAACTATCAGATACCCCTGAGGTCTCTAGAACTGAGAAAGTACTCACTGGGGAGGCCCAGGAGACTTTCCGTGGGCCATATCTAATGTTTCTGGATTGGTCCCACCAAAAATAAACTTTGTTATTCGCATAATCTAAAGTATCTCATTTAAATTTTTTAATTTTAACTTCCTTTGTTCTAATTTCAAACTGTTTGACCTGTTGTTCAATTTGCTCAATGCGGCTGTCAAAGTCAGAAGTTGATAGGGGCTTTTTGAGATTCTCCTGTAAACCCTGAATTTCTGTAGATAAATTGCTACTCTCTAGCTTGCACCGCTTGATAAGGAGCAACATAAGATCAAAACTGCACTTGTTTAAGATGGATGCCCAATCTGATTTAAAGGTATCATCATCCCCAAACATCCAAGGGGGCTTCTGGATGCGCAGACCCCGGGGGATGCGTTGGGACGTGTGATAGTCAAAAAGAGTAGAAGCATGCAAATCAAATTTAGGACTAGGACCATTCATCCAACCCAGATACCCCCTAGAAGCAAAAGCTGCACTTAACCCTATGCTGTTCGAGTAAAAATCCCTGGTGTCCGTGGAGTTCCTTTTCAACCTAAGGAACTGGCCAAGGGGAATGTTTCTTTTAGAATGCCCGGGGTGAAATGATGTAAAGTGAAGATACGAGTTGCGGCCAGTTATTTTCCTGAAGGGACGCACCCCCAAGGTGGTGGAACTACGTTTATAGATGGTCACATCTAAAAAGTTGATACAGGTCTCACTCCCCTGCCATGTGAAGACAATATTAGAATTAAGGGTATTCATCCATGCCCCGAAATCCTCTGCAGCCTGAACTGAACGCAGGATGACGATGACGTCATCAATATAGCGACAGAATAGCACTAGTTCTTCAATAAACGGATTATTATCGTGATGAAAAATCCATTCATCCTCTATTTCTGACATGTAGAGGTTGGCGATACTGGGGGCAGCCTTCAAAAATGCTGGAGTTTGGATCACAAAAGGTTGTAAGATTCTGTCCAGGAAAATTGCCAGGGGATCAAGGATCGAGTCACACCCTGAAACAATAGGTCAACCCGGGGGCAGGGGGAGGAAATGCCTTTATGGATTTTGGGTAGAACATAAAACAATGGGATCCTAGGTGTTTTATTCAATAGATATTTATATGCGCTCTCAGAGATTTCACCCATTGCCAGACCCTCATCCAACACTATTTTAATTAACTTAGAAACATGAGTGGTTGGATCTTGAGGGATGGGATGGTAATTCTCCCTATCCTGAAGTTGTTTCTGGACCTCTTCCACATAAGTGGCTGTATCCAGTATAACAATCCCCCCTCCCTTGTCAGCTGGTTTGATGACTATTGACTGATCATTGTTTAGATCTCTTAAAGCGGACCACTCTACTCTAGACAGATTGTGCCAAGTTTTATTCGGTTTATTTTCAAGATGTACAATGTCCCTGAGGACTGTATATTCAAAAGCATTTATCCTGGAATCCACAACATTGGGTACAAAAGTAGATTTGAACTTGAGTGTTCTATCCTCACAGGGTTGTTGTGGTTGATCTTCAAAAAGTCTTTTTAACTTTATTTGATGGACTAATTTACATATATATCAATATGAGTTTGGAATGGTCTATACATCGGGGTCGGTACAAAGCCCAGACCTTTTTCCAACACCTACAGTTCATTGGGTCTCAATTGTCTAGCCAATAAATTAAATACTAGACTTCCTTCCTGGTTCTCTGATACTGTCTGTTGAAACCTTTCCCTAAAAAAGGTTTCTGTTTATTTGGGTTGACAGTTCGATTCCTCAGATTTTTAGTGCTAGGACCTTCATCCCCTGAAGTGTCGGTTTCCGAAGGTCCCGAGGTCTCTAAATCTGATACCCATGTCAAAGGTTTAGCCCAAGATATCCGTTTGTGCATAGGTGTTTGGGAGGGATCCCACCATGAGTAGACCCTTCCTGTGGCATAATCTGTACTGTCCCTTTTAAGCTTTTTTATTTTAATTTCCTTAGTCCGCTCTTCAAAGTCATGGACTAATTTCTCCAAGTCCTGTAGTGTGTTATCATACTCTGTGGTGGTAAAAACACCCTTTAATTTCTCACTAACTCTCTCCATCTCCTTCTCTACTTCTTCACATTCCTGTTGACATGTCTCAATTATCAAGGCCATAAGGTCAAAAGAACATTTGTTAAGAATAGCTGCCCATTTGCTTCAAAAATCATCATTTTATGCAAACATGCCTGGCGGTTTGTTAAGCCGCAAGCCCCGGGGAATTTGTTCAGCCTTGTGATATTCAAAAAGTGTAGCCGCATGGAGCTGTGATTTAACCAACTTACATTTAAGAAACTCCAATGTGGCCCAATCCTCTCTGTTGGGGGGTGGGGTCCTATAGTCGCCTAACGCTGTAGGTACATTAGATGCAGTGCAGAATATATGCAGTGCAGAATATTTTCTTGGTGATTTCCATCTTCCTTTCTTGGGACCTCAAACATATTGTTTTCAGCGTTTCTTTCTTTGCTTCAGCTGTGATTTTAACTGCAGCTTTATGACCTATACTTTCTTTATGATAAAAAAAAATTCCTGAGAGATGTTAGCTGCTGTTTCCTCAATTCACGTAAAATGACACATCACCACGTATCCACTCTTTAGAAGGATGCACGCTCACAGTCTTCTCTGTCCCTAAGGTTCCAGCATTTTTACACACTGAGCAAACCTAACTTGCCACCATTGAAAAATAAGCAGTCATTTTTTTTGGAGATGCTCATTTTTCTGCTCTAAAGTCCAACAAGTGGGCCAGAAGCTCTCATTAACTGGAGAGGCAGAAATGGACTCACCGGTTGTTGGATTTTCAAGTTCCAAACCTGGATTATTGTCAGGAGTTGTAATTTCATCTGAATTGCTTGATGATTCCCTTGATGTTGAGGGACGATCTTCAGTAACGCCACTTTTCACTGGGGCCCCAACAAAGTAGTCTGAAATACTCTTCCTTTTCATGGTTCACAGACTGTGTGTAAAGATGAAAATGAAAGACTTGATTCTCAGAACAAACAAACCCCTTGGTGTCCCAGTACCAGCCAAGCAGCCTGGGTAAGAGGCCTGGTGGCTTCCTTCCTCTGGTACCTTGCACCTTTTACAGGCATGCACCCACAAGACTGCATGGAAATGGGAACACTAACAATTTGAACAATCAGCTCTAAAAAGTAAAGAAACCTTCAAAGTATTTGCTTCCACATGTAATTGCCTAGTTAAGGCACACTGCTGCACAGGAAGCTAAGCTAAGGTGGTCAGTAAGGATCTAGGATCCCTTTAAAAAGGTGTTCTTGCTCTGTGAATTTAACGTGCAGGCCTCTACACTCTCTGGAGGCCCCCCCTCCTTTGAAAGGCTGAAACCCCCCCCCCCAACCGATACCCGCTCCCTCAGCAAGGCAGATACTCCTTAGCCTACGTTCTAAGAAAATTTAATGGAAATGCATTTTTGCATACATGTATCAACATAGGCTAATTGTCTATATACCAATCACATTCCCCATTCATGATCCTTGAGACCACTCTTTACTTTACAAAACAGCTTCCAGCACTGTATTCTTAGGGATATTCTTTTTTGTATTCCTTGCTGCTAAACAATAGTTTAAAAAGTGGTCTGCACATTCACCTCAAAACCTTCATGTTTAATGGTTCAGAAGTTCAACTGGGACAAATTCCTGGGGCTCACCAGTGAACAGATCTTTGCAGGAGTCCCATTTGTTTGACTTTCATAGAAAATGGGGATAGGCAAACATCTATCTTTGTAGCAATAATATTAAGAAACTGGGAACTGTATCTTCCCATGCTCAGGCAGATATCAGCTTTGTAGCCTTTTTTAAGAGAAACAGCTATAATGAGGTCACTGATGCACCCAAGTAAGACCTAGAAAAAGTCTATGCTCCTAAATTTCATGTAAGCAAGGTAGCCAACTACCTGGAGAAAAAAGCCCTGTTCCTTTAATAGGGGTTTAATGAGATGTTTACTGAGTTATATCATCTATCCCCATGCCATGAAAAGCTTCAGCTGTCCATTAACATACGTTAAGTTAGTTGTAGATTTTCTGGGCTGTATGGTCGTGGTCTTGGCATTGTAGTTCCTGACATTTTGCCAGCAGCTGTGACTGGCATCTTCAGAGATGTAGCACCAAAAGACATTCTCTCAGTGTCAATGTGTGGAGAAAATGTTAGCAGGTAATTTATATCTACTCAGGAAGGTGGGTTTGGGCTGAGTCATCCTGTAAGAGTTTCCCAGATTTTGACATGCTAATGGGGGGAAGCTTCACCTCCTGCAGAGGTTCTTTTGCATATGGATTGGTGGTTGATGTGCTAATCTTATCTGTAGGGCTTTTGTAAGATGTCAGGTATTTTGTTAGTCTCGTGTTTTTCAGGACTGGAAACCATGCCCTATTCATTCTTAAACTCTCTTCTTTCCTGTTGAAATTGTGCTTATGCTTATGAATTTCAATGGCTTCCCTATGCAATCTGACAAAGTAGTTGGATGTGTTGTCCCGTATTTTAGTGTCCTGGAATAAAATACTGTGTCCTGTTTGAGTTAGGCTACGTTCAGCCACTGCTGATTTTTCAGGTTGGCCAAGTCTGCAATGTTTTTCATGTTCTTTTATTCTTGTCTGGATGCTATGCTGTGTGATCCCGATGTAAACTTGTCTACAGCTGCAGGGTATACGGTATACTCATGCAGAGGTGAGGGGGGGTGGTCTACTGTCTTTTGCTGATTGTAGCATCTGTTGTATTTTTCTAGTATTTTTCTGAATACTGTTTGTAGGTTGTGCTTTTTCATAAGTCTTCCCATCTGATCAGTGATTCCTTTGATATATGGCAAAAACACTTTCCCTGTTAGGAGACTGTTTTTCCTCAGTTTTTTTATTTATCCTTGGTTTACTCGCTCTTCTGATTTCATTTCTGGAGTAGCTATTTGCTTGAAGTGCGTGGTTTAGATGGTTAATTTCCTCGTTGAGAAAGTGCGGTTCACATAGCCTCTTGCACAGTCTACTAATGTTTTTATTATGCCTCTTTTCTGTCGAGGGTGGTGATTGGAGTTTGTGTAAGTACCGATCTGTGTGAGTTGGCTTCCTGTAGACTTTGTGACAATTGAAAGTTTGCTTTGCGGATGACCAAGGTATCTAGAAATGGGAGTTTACCCTTGATTTCTTTTTCCATGGTGAATTGTATGTTCGGGTAGATATTGTTAAGGTGGTTTAATAACTCCATCAATTCTTTCTTACCATGGCTTCAAATGATAAAGGTATCATCCACGAACCGGAACCAGACTGTGGGTTTGTGGGGTGGTGATTCTTTTTTTTTTTTAGTATATTTTTTATTCGTTTTCATTACAACTTAAACTAATAACAGGTTACTCAAGCTTTACACATTTAGTACATGTAAATACCATACATTTCAGTCTATCTCTTCTGTACAATCATATATATAGATCTTCCTATTATTGCTGTAGGTCTACTTTGTTTAGTTCCAATACTCATTTTCTTTTTTCATTCTAACAGTTTATGTCCTGCTAAATCATATTTAAGTTCATTATTTTATATTTTTGTTCCATCTATCTATGGAGCAGAGTCCATCCTCCTTTCCAGTTACATCTATTTTATTTTTCCCTTTTCTTACATAGTTAATATATATTTATGCCATATATTTCAGTCCATCTTTACCATTCAATCCCCTTTCGTTACTATCAACCCATTGTTACTATCTGATCCAATCCAAGCCACACAGTCGTGTCCGACCCTCGGCTACTCCGTAGATCGTCCCCCTCCAGGCCTTTCTGTCCTATAGCGCGTCGAGAGAGATCCGCAGAGTCTCGCAGTGAAGTTTTTACAGGGTGGTTCACCATTGCTTTCCCCAACCCAACACACTTAGCCGTACGACAGCCACGAATGGTAAGTCATACGTTGCCACCCCCTTGGCACTTTGAGCCGGTGTGGGATAAGGGGGCATTGTTGCTATAAGCCTACATTTATTTAGTTCTAGTACTTCTTTCCTTTTCTTGTTATTCAGTTCCTATCTTACGTAACTATATTTGAATTCTTGTTTTATATTTCCATTCAATTCATCTGTCAGGTGGGGTGAAGTCCACCTTCCTTTTCAGTTGTATCTATTTTTCCTTTTTAAGTAATTGCATCATCATTCAATAGTGAGGAGAGGAAGTAATATTCTCTTCTTTTCTGCCTTATACTCCAGGATGTCTCCTCAAATATCTTCCCCTCATTTCCTTTTATATTTGCAATTTTATCTCTCATCTGCCTCGATGTTATTTCTCTTATCCATCTCTTTATAAGTCTCACATATACCCCTCTTGACAGTTTACTTTTCCTTTTAAATTTTGAGTTTGCTCTATAGAGAGTGTCTGTTTCTTTTAGAAGTTCTCCATTTCCCCTTTTCAATATTGGTGCAGTCTCCTCGAATGGTATATCCTTCAGTACATCCCCTTTATTTTCCATTGTATTTTGTTTCATTATGACTTCTTCTAAAGTTCTCTATTCGATCTCCACCTCCCCCCCCTTTTGATTTATTATGTCCATTCTTTCATCTACTTTGGGGGTTATCATGCTTACTTTCTTTCAGTTGTTCCTGGAATTCATCTTCTTTTCCCTTTAACTCTTTAATTTGTTCTGATATTTGTGCAATACTACTCTGCACTTGTGCTATGTTTACTGCAAACATTTGTTGTAAGTTTTGTTGAAAAGCTTTTAAGGCTTCTTGTATCAGCATCGTCCCTGTAGCTTTTACTTGCCTTGGAAAAAGTTTTAGTTTTGTAGCTTTACTCATTTTAAAACTTCTAATGATATATATTATTGTTATTAACCCTTTAAGTTTTGTCTGTAGAGGTAATGTATCCTCCTTCTTTTTATATGTTCTTATTGCATTACCTTATCAAACCATCTATCACACCTAAGGGATAATTTATACCCTATTAACATTCATAACACCATAGTATCACACAATTTGAAGTAAACTCATGAAAACAGGTACAGACAGACTAAACACTTATACAGCATACAAGTTAGAAGCCAAACTCTTTTCTTTTCTTTTTTTTAAACACAATTTAACACAGGTAAACAGATTTAATTACTTAAATCCCCCAGACCCCCCCTTTCTTTCGGCCTTTTTTCTTTCAAAGGTGAAAGGAACATCCATCCACTTTTTCCCTTTTTACTCTAGTTGGCAAATTCTGTCTTTACTCCGGGGGGGGGGGGGAGAAACCCCTGCCAAACTTTCTTTCCAGTCTGTCTCATATGCTCAGTCCATTCTCAGCCACTTTCATTTTCAGTTCTCAGCCAAGTCTCCCTTGTCACTTCACGCCGTAAGTACTGCCCTCCACTCCCTTTCTCTTCCTTTGTATCTTTGATGAACTTTGTATCCTAGTAAAGTTTATTTTCTTTACTCACTCAGCAGAAATTTTCTTTCGCCTCTGTAGCTTTGTAATTCCAAGCAGGTCATTACTCTTCCTCTTTGCAATCCTCTCCCATGCTTGAGAGTCCCTTTGAAAACTGTTTCTTCAATGAGGGGTGGGGAGAAACCACCACACTGTCCCTCTTTTCAATCCTTTCCGCAGGGGCGAGTCTTTGTTTCCTTTCTGTTATCACACACAACTCTCCTTTGTTTCATAAACTTACAGCCTGTTTCTCACTGACCTGTCTTGTTATAATAATGTTGCTCTTTGTAATCTGTCCATCCCGATGCTCGCAGCTTGTTGCCTATAAATGGTATCCACAGCGGTCTGTGCTATGAGGCAAACTCACAGAATTCACCGCCTGGAGTGAATCCCCGGTTGAGCCTCTCGCTTTCAGAGACCCCTCTCCGTGGGGTCTCCCCAGAACTCAGGAATCCCAAGTCCCCAGACCACTGGGTTTCAGCTCTCCTTCGGAGACAAGCTCCTCGGAGCTGCCGACCTTGCTGTACTGTAGCTGCACTCTCCTGTGGGGTGCTGATTCTAAAGCTGTTTTTTTCAAAATGTTCCATGTAGAAGTTTGCTATAACCGGGCAGAGAGGGCTTCCCATGGCCACCACATCCATCTGCTCATAGAATTCGTTATCCCATTGGAAGTAACTGGTTGTCAGACAATAGTAGAATAAGGCTGTTACATCCTCTGGAAAAATCTGATTAATAACTGTGTTTGTGTCTTTTACTGGAAACTTAGTAAAAAAGGATACAACATCAAATGTATTGTCGAAGGCTTTCACGGCCGGAGAACGATGGTTGTTGTGGGTTTTCCGGGCTGTATTGCCGTGGTCTTGACCACGGCAATGTGGTTAGCCTGTCAAGACCACGGCAATACAGCCCGGAAAACCCACAACAAACATCAAAACTGTTGAGTATGTCCTGTGGACTGAGTTTCAGAGGACTGATTTTGTTGATGAAATGTGCTGAATCTTCGATGTAAGACGTAGTTTTTCCGATGTGGTCCTGTAGAAGATTGGCCAGATATTTAGCTAATTCATATGTCAGTGAACCAATGGCACTCACAATGGGTCGGAGTAGGACTGAATCCTTATGAATTTTAGGGAGTCCATATAGTCGTGGTGGCTGTGCTTCTGTCTTGCATAGTTTTCTGTGTGTGTCGGGATGAAGTGAGGAATTCTTGATCAGCGCATTTGTTAGCCTGGTGATTTTGCGGGTTGGATCTCGTTTTCATCTTTTGTATGTGGAAGGGACCAGAAGTTCCTTAATCTTCCTTTTGTATTCTTCTGTTTTCATGATCACTGTGGCATTGCCTTTGTCAGGTGGTAGAATAATGAAGTCTGGATCTGCATTGATGGTCTTGATGGCGTTCCTCTCCATGCGTGTTATATTGCTGGTGGGAAGCTTTGCCTTTCATAGAATCCTGGCCGTCTCTCCTCTTATTTCTTCAGCTTCTTCTTCAGGTAGATGACAAATGGCAGCTTCTGCATTTGCACTGATGTCTTTCACAGGAATTTCGGTGGGGGTAACTGCAAAGTTTCCTCCCTTAGCTAAGAAGGAGGGTTCTTCCGGTGACAGTTGACGGTCCATCAGATTGATGACAATGCGTGCGTTGACAAGCATTGGGTTTGTCTGTCTTTTATCTTGTAATTTATTAAACTTCTGTTTCTGTCTGGAAGTATGGCCAGTTAGCCCATGTTCCATTTTTTGTAGGTGAGATTGTTGACCTTGTCCCAATCCTGACTTCTCATTTTATGGCTGGTGTTGATATGCAAGGAAAATAGCTTCTTGTCTGTGGCAGCAAGTTCTCTGGGGGTAGTGTGGATTCTCTCCCGTAAGAAAGCCGGTTCTAGATGGTCATAAATGTGGTTAGCCTGTAGAGTTTTGAAGATTCTCTTTGTTGTGAGAAAAGATGTAATGGTTCTCGTGTCCCTGCAGCATAGGAGAAAAGTTAAAGAACAGAGTAGATGTGCTTTCTTGTTTTGAAGTGTTTCCAATCTCCGGGTCTGTAGGAAAGCCTTCGACAATATACATTAAATTTCTATTAAAGGGATAGGAGATTATTCTCCAGGCCTACTGACAACTGCACATGTAAATTGTACTCTGTTGTTTGTTCTACCCTACTGTAGGTCTCTGGATTAGATACTATCACATGGACCATATTCAGACATCATGATAAATGTACAGTGGATTCTTAAAAACAGTTTCCTGGGAGTAAGCTCCATTAAGTAGAGCTATGTTCCTGCTTTGGATTGGGTCTGCACTACAGCTTGTTTTTGTGCTGGTTTAGATTATAACATGGCTTCAGAGGCTGCTGTGGGCCACCTCGACTGGCTTGCAGGCCAGGATGATGGGCTGCGCAAGCCTGAGTGGCCCCGTTGGCTGTGGGGCTGGCTATGGAGGTCGCCACGGGCTGCCTCGACTGGCTTGCAGGCCAGGATGATGGGCTGCACAGGCCCGAGCGGTGCTTGCCTGCAGCAGTCTCTGGCATCACCTCCAGCTTCCTGTGGCCAAACAGCGGGGATCACCTCCAGCTTCCTGTGGCCAAGCAGTGGGCAGAGGAGAGGCCACACAGGCCCGACTCACCACCGCCTATCAATGTTGTGGCTGCTTCCCACCTTCCTAACTCACCAGGGAATCCAGGAGGTGATGGGGTACTGAAGGGTCTTTCTTTTTAAAAATAAAAAAAACAGAAGTCTCTTGCTGCTGCCACCGCCGCCTGCTGCTAAAGACACAGGTAGCTCAAGGAGGAAAAGGAATCACATGGGCGGGGCCACCATCCACATGATCCCTTTTCAGAGCTTCTGGAATGGCGTTCCAGCGCATTCTCCCTCAAAATGAACCCTGCATGGGATGATATTTATTTGTTTTTTTATTGATTTATTTCAGTTTATATCCCACTCTCCCCATAAGTAGGCTCAGGGAGGGTCACAACAATAAGTCAATGTACAATACAAGAATCTTCAGCAAATAAAGTTCAAATGCTTACTTATCCAGTACAATACATAAATAAATACAATCATCCTATGTCCTCAGTAGGAATAATTCAAAGTGCCAATGCCTCTCAGTGCATTATACGTTATGAAGTAAATAAACAGAAAATGGTCCAGGTTGAACCAGTACTTCCATAGAAATCAATACAATCAGTTTATCGCTGTAATTTCCAGATTAACTGTCACGTCTACAGGGCCCCTGTGTCTCAACCCAGCTGAGGGGAAGAGGCATAGGTTGCCTAGTAAGCCAGTATCACACAGAATTACAAACTGGCAAAGGGAGAAAGACTCACAATTGCCTAGGTAGATCGCCACCAGCAAAGGAGAAAAGGAACAAAGCTCCAAAGCCTGTAAAGGAATGAATAAACAGAAGTCTGTCGTGGTTTGCTTATGTTGCACGGGCCTCAGTGGCAGGTTCAAGAGAAGACACGACACACCAAGCTTTAGCACAAATAGTGTATTAAACAATATTTACAGGAGGATACATTTACAGACTTATGCTGGCTGACAAAGTGCTTTGCCAGACAACCCGCAGAGCTGGAGCCCCCAAAAGTAAAGGACTGTGTTCTCTTATGTATATATTACTAACCTATCACAGCACAGTGCTGACTCACTGTGCCAGCCCAAATGTCCTTGACATTTACAGAGAAATACATCACCTGGCTGTTATCATGTGATAGCTACGTGTCATCATTCTGTAACTCCTGATGACTTTGATCAGTCACTGCTAGCTGCCTCTTTCTGTATATGTTTACCTCAGCACTCCTCCTAGGCAGCTGTGAGTGACTCCAAGCTTATTTCTTAACTGTACAAATTGCTCAGTGTACAAACATTTAGTGAACATATCAGCAATGTTACATTCAGTAGAACATCTTTGCAGCTTTACAAATCGTCTACTCACACTGTCCTTTACATTCTGATAACAGATAAGGATGTGTTTACTCCGTGACTTCGCTCCAAAGTCCTCGGCTAAGTGTTGAGCAGCTATGTTGTCACATAAAATGGAAATGGGAACTTGATTTTTTTTTTATTGTATATTTTTTGTGCATTCCTTCAAAACATCCTTATTCCCGCACATATATACCCATTGCCCAACCCCTCCCCATAAGTTCATATACAGTTTCTATATCTTCGGCAGAAGTCCCTTGTAAGAATCATTCTTCTATTTATCTTGTTTCTTCACATCCGGATAAGAGGAGTTAGTCTCTGAGTCCTCTCCTTCTTCTATTCCTCCTTGATTCTCCTTCCTCTTCCTCCTCACTTAATTCATCGCCGAAGATATTGTATCCTATAGCCGGGGAGGGTTGAGAGTTTTAGTGTATTTTGGATGACTATTTCCCATTCAAGTTATTCATCTGTATTTCCATACCCTTATCCCTCCCGCCCTCCCTTTAGCTACTCATCCTTTCTAGCCAGGGGCACAAGCTTAGGAGCTTCCACCGAACGTCCCGTTGTTGACCCTCCATGACCCATTTTAAATATAAATGCCATTTTTCCTTAATCTTTCCTATTCTTAATTCCCATGACTCAGGAAATGGGAACTTGATATCCAATCTTCATATCCTATAAAAGCTGAAAAACCCACTCCAAATGTATGACACATTCACTTATTGCAGCATATTCAGACTCACAGCTACTTGTAGCAACAAGAGATTGTTTGACTGACTTGTGCATTATTAGTGCATTGTTTAAGAAAATTACCAGACCTGTAATTGATTTCGCATCTGGGCGGTCTGCCCAGCTTGCATCACATTATGCCTGCACTTGTAACTCCCCAGACACTCTGAGTACAAGTTTGAAGTTTATCGTTCCTTTAAGACAAAGGATACGCTTGGCCGCTGTCCAATCTCTTTTGTAAGGACAGGCTCCTCTCTGACATAACAAATGAACCACATAGCTTATGTCAGGCCTTGACCAACAGGGCAAATATAACAAAGAACCCATTAGGGATTGATACTTCTGCACATCTTCCCATATTTCATCGTTTGGCTCTTTTATGTACCCTGTAACCATGGGTGTAGCCACACTTTTGGCTTCTGACAACCCATACTCATGCAGTAGTTTAGAAATTTTATTTTGTTGGCTTAATTCAAAATACCCTTCAGAGGTTTGTGTAATCTCTACCCCTAGGTAATTACTTACAGGCCTTAGGTGTTTGATCCTGAACAACCTCTCAGCCATTTGTATAAACCATTGCACTTGTGTGTCACAATCATACAGAAATAACATATCATCTACAAATACTAACACTTGCGTTTCAGTTACACCCACCACCTTGGAGAAAACACAAGGATCAGCTATGCCTTAGGTGAACCCTGCCTTTTTCAAGGCTAGTGTAAGATGTAGGAACCACACACGTGCACTTTGACGTAAGCCATAAAGTGCCTTGTTTACCTTTAAGACCAGACACTTGTTTAAGTGTTCAAAACCTGGAACTTGATGCATATAAAGCTCCTCTTCAAGAGGTGCATATAAATATGCAGTTGTGAAGTCAAAATGGTCAACTCTTTTACCTTGAACCCCTGCCTTGCAGAAAGCAACCTTTAGAGATTCAGACTTTACAGTGGGTGGAAACACTTGGTCATAATCACTGCCATGGACTTGTGAGAAACCTCTCGCAACCAGTCTTGCCTTTCTGTGCACCTCACCAGTTTGCAGAGTTTTTAGCTTGAAAAGCCATCTGCATCCTATTATGTTGGTGTTGGCAGGCACCTTTGACAGTGTGAAAACCTCGTTATGAATCATACTCCGTTTGCATGGCTTGCAGCCACAATTGTTTCTCTTCACCCTCTAGAGCAAGCACGTCCTGATAAGTACTTGGTTCTTTTGCATACACATGGTTAACTGTTTGCTCAAAACCATATCTTACTGGTGGAATTCCTTTTGTACTCCTGCTGGATACACGTATCTCTTGCCCAGAACCTTGTGCATCTCCTGAGGCTTGCCTACTTGGTGTAGAAGCCTCCTGTTTGAGTACCTCAGACCCTTGGTCTGTACTTTTACCACCATCTGATAAAGGTAACAATACTTGTTGCTTATTTTCATAACCATGCAATCTTTGCCAGTTCGCATTCTCACAAATACTGGCTGACCGACTGAAACTTAGCTTTTTGTTTTCATTTGCGAAGCAATAAGATTTCATGTTGTTTTGGTACCCCAAGAACGTTAGTTTAGTTGTTTTGGCACCTCCCTTCCTCCAGTGTTTCAGAGGAATATGTACCCAAGCTTGCATGCCAAAAACTATTAAGGAGCTTAGACTAGGATTCCGTTTGTAGAGCATCCTGTATGGGATATCATTTATAGCACTAGACCACAATCGGTTAGTAACAAAACATGCTGCTGACAGGACTTCAGCCCAATAGGACATTGGCAAACCTGCATCTGCCAGCATAGCATACAACCTTGTCTGCAGAACTCCCCCTTTTCTTTCTGCAAGACCATGCTCTTGTGGTACACAGGTATTTGTTAACCTTTGGACAACATCATTACTTTTCAGCCACTGGCTGAACCTGGTTGACACAAATTCCCCACCTTGGTCAGTTTGGATAGCCTTCAGGTCTACCCCCAGTTGCTTCTGTACACATTTTGCCCAGTATCTGAATGTGTCAAGCACCTCAGACTTTTGTTTAAGTGGATAGACCCAAGAGAAAAGTGAATAATCAGTTATTATCAAGGCAAAACAATTATTAGAATGACTCTTAGGGTAAGGACCTATAAGATCCAAATGTACCAGTGCCAAGGGCTTCGGAGACAACCAGTTACTCTCCTTGGCAACTGGAAAGGCATTAGTTTTCACTTGCTTACATACAGTACAATCTAAGTATTCATTACAATGGGAAACCTTTTCATTAGTCAACAGTGCTAACGTTTTGCTTATTGTTTTAAAACTTGCATGCCCCAAATGACAATGTAACAAATGTATACAGTTCATATGACTTTTCTTATTTGTGACTACTACAGCCTTGGCTGCAGCACTGTTCACCATATACACATGATTTTGGAGCGACCCTTTTATCAGCACTTTGCCACCTTTTGATATGGAACACACTTCCCCAGCAAAAGTGACTGTAAACCCAGCCTTTTTTAAGGCACTCACACTTAGTAAGTTGTTTTCCAATGCAGGAACACAAAGAACACCTGTGAAAACAAACTCTAGGGCTGGGATATGTAGTTTTCCTTCACATAATACATCTGCAGCACTCCCATCTGCCAAGGATACATGCTGCAAGCTGGACTGCTTCGCCTCGACCAGCAAAGCCTCCGATTTGCAAAAATTCTGGCTGGCTCCGGAGTCGAGAACCCAATTCTGGCCCTCTCCAGCAACCTCTGTGGTGACGAACGTCACTTGCTCGCCTTTCCTTGGACCCTTTTGAGCTTGTCGCCTCCTCCTCAGCTCCGGACTTCTGCGTTGCAGGTGTGCCTCAGACCCACAGTGGAAGCACCTCCTGACACTGGAAACAGATGGCTGGCTTGCTTCAGGCAGTCGGCTGTTGTCCCTCGCAGAACTCCTCAGACTGGCCCCACTGCTCGACTCAGTCTTGGCTCGGCTCCCGGCAGCGGTTCCGCTGGACGCTGCAACCCGACTCTGCTCCTCCAATAAGCAGCCACACACATACGATAATGTGAGTTGAACTGTGTCCAAGGACTCAAGAGTAGTAATTAAGGCATTGTAATCCTCTGATAAGGAACTGAGCAAAACATAAACTTTGTCACGCTCTTCCGGGACTTTTCCTCTTGCTTCTAGCTGCTGAAAGCATTCAGTTAAAGCATGTATATGTCCTTGCATAGAGTCTCCTGGCTTCATAACCAGGCGGTACATACGCCTCGTCAAGGCTATGAGTGTGCCAGCAGAAACTCTTGCATACACTGCTTTTAGGGCGTCCCATGACGCAAAGTTTTAATGCGCAACATACCCGTAGCAGGTCAGAGGCAGCAGAGACCACTCCAGTTGCGGTGAACTATTTACAGTTTATTTACAGTTATATACATACAGTCCATCAGCCTTTGCCATTCTGAGTGACAAAGTGCTTCGCATAGCACTGAAACCTTGACAGGCTCACATCATACTGTACAGTGCACACCTTTATACAAATACAGATATCACTCAACCAATCAGCATCTAGCTTTGCACACCGCACATCTGGCTGATGCAACCTAGCCAGCCTTGAATAATCATGTGACATAACTGTCAACCTAGATGTGAAAGATCTAACAGGCTTGAATCTTGCCTGAGTTTATTTACATACTCTGACACGCCTCCCAAGATTTCAGCTTGTTAGGCATAGTCCTTCTCTGAGTTTTGCAAATCTTTCAGTTGACAAACACTTTGTGAACAAATCAGCTATGTTCTGTTCTGAGTTACAGTGCTCTAATTCTACATTTCCTCTCAACACTGCTTCACGTACATTTTGGTATCTTATGTTGATATGTTTACTGAGTGTACGTACACCTTGATCTCCAGCCAATTGTTGTGCTGCTGAGTTATCACACACAACAATTACAGGTTGTGTACACTTTACAGACAAATCCATCAACAATTGATAAAACCATTCAATTTGTATAATGCAATCACTCAATGCAGAATATTCAGCCTCACATGAACTAGTAGACACATGAGTTTGCTTAATGGTTTCCCAATGCACTAGTACACCAAACACATAAATTGCAAATCCAGAGGTTGATTTAGAATCTGCACGATCACCCCAGCTTGCATCACTATATGCAAATAGTGCTTTGTGTTTGCACTCAGAACCAATTTATAATCAATAGTACCTTTCAAATATCTTCGTGCTCTTTTTGCTGCTTCCCAATCTTTCCTATAAGGATTAGCATTTTTCTGGCAGAGCCAGTTCACTGCTACATTTATATCAGGACGTGTCCATCCTGCAATATACAATAATGATCCCACAAGAGATTGATATAACGCCTTATGTGGAAACACCTCATCATCTGGCTCTTTGCAGTAACTGGTTGTCATAGGAGTTTCAACACTGTGTGCCTCAGACATGTTGTATTTCACCAACATCTGTTCAATCTTGTCCTTTTGACATAGTTCATATCATCCATCTTTATTTTTAAACAATTGTACACCTAGATACTGCTGAATAGGTCCTAGATGTTTTATTTTGAACAGACCCTGGATAGTGTCAATGAACCAATTTAATTCAGATTCCGAATAATAAAAAAACAGACATCATCTACATAAACCAACAACTTACATATCTTCCCATGTATGTTGACTTCATAAAGACATGGATCAGCTATACATTGTTTAAATCCATGTTGTCTTAATGCATCTGTTAAACACACACTCAATGCATGAGCACTCTACTTCAATCCATACAAGGCTTTCCTCAGTTTTAATACTTGTTGTGGCTTGCCACACAAAAACCCAGGTATTTGTACCATGTACAATTCCTGATTAATGCTTGCATGTAGGTAGGCAGTTTGAAAATCAAAGTGGTCAATTTTCATACCCTTCTTAGCTGCCACAGTTAGCGCTGCCTTGATAGTTTCTGTCCTAACAGTAGGTGCAAAAGAGTCATGGTAATCTTGCCCTTCAATTTGTGCAAAACCTCTTGCCACAAGACGTGCCTTATATTGTTTTCCACCATCAGGTTTATTTTTCAGAGTGAACAGCCATCTGCAACCAAGTGGGGAGAGATTAAGGCAAGCAAATCATGCAGGGGGAATAGGACTCCCTTGCAACCAAGTGCTTTTTTCCCTTCAGGCAGGTCAGTTACAGTAAATACCTCATTGTTCATTAGAGACTCATACTCCGCCTCCATAGCTTTCAACCAGCTATGTTTCTCATCTGCATCTAGAGTTAACACTTCCTCATAACTCTCAGGTATTCTAACCATGTTAGCAGAAGGAGAATATCTTTGAGGTGGTACACCCTTGTTAATCCTTGTAGATACTCTGGGTGCAGGTACTGGACTTTGCCCACTATCAGAGGTTGGTTGTACAGGTGTCTGAACCTCTTGTTTGACCTCTTGTTTAACCTCTACCTTACTTTCTGCATCAGCAGATAGTGGCACCATTACAGTTTGAGGTAGATCATTTGCATGTATCCTTTGCCAAATCACATCTTCACAAAACTGTGCAGAGCGACTATAGCTCAATACGTTCTCACCATTGGCAAACCTATATGCTTTCATACCTGGCTGATACCCCAAGAATGTCAGTTTACGCGATCTAGCGCCTCCTTTCCTCCTTTTCCCTAGAGGAATATTTACCCAAGCCTTTGTTCCAAACACCCTTAGATGGTTCAGACTTGGATCTCTACCATACAACACTCTGTAAGGAACATCATCAATTGCCTGAGTCCAGATTCTATTTCTTATGTAACATGCTGCTCTTGCAGCTTCTGCCCAGAATGTCATGGATGACCAGCATCAGTTAACATTGAATGCATCATTACTTGTATCATCCCCGCCCTCCTCTCTGCAATTCCATTCTCAGTGGGCGAGGAAACATTGGCAATCCTATGCTCAATGCCATTTTTGGTAAACCATTGTGCCAACTGATTGGACATATATTCACCACCCATATCTGTTTGGAACGCTTGTATCTGGCTTTGAAATTGTTTCTCTACCCTTTTAGCCCATGTCTTAATTGTTTTACACACTTCAGACTTGTGTACCAAAGGATAGCACCACATAAATCTACTAGCATCATCCACCAGAAGTAACAGGTACCTTCGTTTTGAATGGCTGTTGGGAAAAGGCCCAATTACATCAGAATGGATTAAACTCAGTGGTTTGTCAGTAACCCTTTGACTCTTTTTGGCAATAGGGACTGCTTGAGACTTGCATTGCTTACAGATATCACAATCTAAAAATACCTTACAGTCAGATACTTTTTCATTCTTTCACAATGCAAGCGTTTTTTGTATTGCCCCCAAATTTGCATGCCCTAAACACCTATGCAGCAAATGAATGCATTTATCATGTAATCCCTTATTTACCACTGACTGTGCCTTCCCTGTGTCTGCTTTTAACACATATAGGACATTCTTCAATTCCCCTCTAGCAAGTTGCTTACCATCTTTCAGGATATTGCAACCCTTATTCTGGAACTGTATGTTAAAGCCAGCTTCATCCAACACACATATACTTAGCAAATTCTTTTCTAGTGAGGGAATACACAGCACATTGTCAAACACATAGTTCAGTGCAGGAAAAACCACATGCCGTTGGTAGGTCACCTCAGCACAGTGTCCATCTGCCATACTCACGGACTTCAGAGCTGAAGACCTTGGCTCTTGTAACAAACTTTTGTCGTTTACAAATATCTGGGACGCTCCTGAATCAACAACCCAAGAAGATTGCTTTGCAGGTTCAGTGGCAACAACCAAGGTAGCCAACTGTTTCTGTGCAGAGACGGGTTTCTTCTTCCCTCGACTCTTCCTACCAGCTGTGCAGAACTTGACAAGGTGATTAGAGGATCCACACTCAAAACAATGTTTGACTTGTAACGCCGAAGAACTCTGTGAAGACGAACAGCTATCTCCAGCTGCAAAACCTCCACCGGACTTGGCACTACTCCCAGACTTGGCTCCATGCCCGGACTTGGCTCCATTCCTGGACTTGGCTTCATTCCCAAACTGGACAGCCTCCAACTCACGCTGCACATGCCTTGCTTCATAATCCAATATTCGGCCAGTTATGTAACTTAGATTCAATTTCGAAGATTCCACCGATTCAAGAGCAGAAATCAAAGGATCAAACCATGACGTGAGCTCAGAATCAGATAAACTTTATCTTCCTCCGAAATATCTTTCCCACACTGAGCCAACAACTGGAAATAGTTAGTCAGTGTGTTCAAATGGTCTGTCACTGACTGTTCAGGCCACATCACAGTTCTGTACAGCTGCCTCATCAGCAAGATAAGCGACCTGGCAGAACTTGGCACAAAAACAGCTTTCAATTCATCCCATGCCGCTTTTGCAGTCTGCTTCTCAGCTACATGGAGGAGTTGCGAATCCCCAACACTCAATATTATCATAGCTAAAGCCTTCTGGTCCTTCACCGTGTCCTCAGCCGTTGGGGCTTGAGGGGGTTCATCAATACAAGACCACAATGACTCACGTGTAAGCAGATGCTGCATCCTGCACAACCAAACAGGATAGTTGGTATCTGTGAGCTTCTCCACCAGCAAGGACATCATTGCTTGAGCCATGACGCCGTCGTTATCTGCCACCGGCTGCACACTTGCCTCCTGCTCTACCGCCTCCTCCGTCTCCTCAAGGTCAGAGAGAGCTGGACTGCTGCCAGCACCGGACTGTATCTCCTGTGTATCTCCTTTACTCTCAATGGTCTCTCTGGCTGACATTCACAGATGCTGGCACCAAACTCCACCAAACTCCACTGGACCTCCAGAGTTCAGCACACACAGCTGTAATCCACCAGTCTGCACTCTGCTATGCTGCTAACCGCCAGGCTGGGCCCATAACCCTGACACAAAGTTTTAATGCGCAACATACCCGTAGCAGGTCAGAGGCAGCAGAGACCACTCCAGTTGCGGTGAACTATTTACAGTTTATTTACAGTTATATACATACAGTCCATCAGCCTTTGCCATTCTGAGTGACAAAGTGCTTCGCATAGCACTGAAACCTTGACAGGCTCACATCATACTGTACAGTGCACACCTTTATACAAATACAGATATCACTCAACCAATCAGCATCTAGCTTTGCACACCACACATCTGGCTGATGCAACCTTGCCAGCCTTGCATAATCATGTGACTTAACTGTCAACCTAGATGTGAAAGATCTAACAGGCTTGAATCTTGCCTGAGTTTATTTACATACTCTGACATCCCACGCTTGTTTGGCCGAAGCCTTTCCCCACACATAAAGCAGTTGGTCGTCTGCCAGGCTTAATACAATATGCGCAAGGGCTTTTTCATTGGCAGCTATCTTGGCAGCTGTGGGAGCAACTGAAGGGTCATTTACATACCTCCACAGCGACTCCTTCTTAAGATAGTGTTCCATTTTCAGGGACCACATTGAGTAACTGCTTGCTGTGAGCTTATCAACCAGCACTGCCGTGGACTGCACCATTTCACCCACTTCAGCAGGCACTGGAAGCTCAGTGACACCATCCAACACGTCCTCTGTGATGCTCTCACCATCAGACGTGGACATCCACCTCCTGCTCCAGACTCTCGTTCTTTCTCTCGCTTCAGAACCTCCACAACCTAGTGCAGCCACGCGGGAACTAGGCCCATAACCCTGTTGCGGTTTGCTTATGTTGCACTGGCCTCAGGGGCAGGTTCAAGAGAAGACACGACACACCAAGCTTTAGTACAAATGGTGTATTAAACAATATTTACAGGAGGATACATTTACAGACTTATGCTGGCTGACAAAGTGCTTTGCCAGACAACCCGCAGAGCTGGAGCCCCCAAAAGTAAAGGACTCTGTTCTCTTATGTATATATTACTAACCTATCACAGCACAGTGCTGACTCACTGTGCCAGCCCAAATGTCCTTGACATTTACAGAGAAATACATCACCTGGCTGTTATCATGTGATAGCTACGTGTCATCATTCTGTAACTCCTGATGACTTTGATCAGTCACTGCTAGCTGCCTCTTTCTGTATATGTTTACCTCAACGAAGTCTACCTTGCAAAGAGGTTTGCAAGTAGAGTTCTCAAAACAGAATGTTATTTTAGGTAGGTGAGCATTCATGAGCATTCACAAGGTGAGTTCAACAAAGTGATTTGTAGCTTTGAGACTTCAAGTTACTAACCCGCACAAAGATAAAATATAATTATTTTATTTAAAGTGCAAGTTTATAAAATATCAGAAGACAGAATGTGAGGAAATAAAACAGTAAATCCTAGACCATGTAAGCACTGTCTAATACATATCACAGTAATTCCTGAAAGGCAAGTCAAGTTGGTATCAAAAGTATAACTGCCACAAACTTTGGTCAAGAATCAAAACAGGCAACACAGCAAGTCAGATAGGAGCCTCAGTATCCATCCAGTTCGAGCCAGAAGTGAAATGGGGGTGAGTTACAGGTTCCTGTTCCTGAAACCCACCACAAGCTCCATTTTTCAGTAGCCAAATTTATGCTAGTTGAAACTAGAGTGACTCAGGCCTGGGCAGCCAATCACGTTACAACTGCTGATATCACCTGAAAGTAGGTGTCTGCATGCGGAGGGAGGGATGTGTCAAGTCTGCAGTCCTTGGCACACACCCCAGTCCTGCAGGTGCAAATTGTTTTCCAATTAACTCAGGAAGTTCTTAACCATGGAGGCTCAACTAGGTACCAGCTAGACTGTCTTATCTTATCTTCAAGGACAGAGGCTGTGAAAATGAAAGCAATTTCATTTCCAGAGAGAGAGACAAAGAGGCTTTGCAAAGGGAAAGCGGGGGGAGTGTGGAGGAAGGAATTTTCCTAGCAAAACCCTCTGAACCAAAGTTTCAAAAAAGATGGCTTCTATCTCAGTTAGAACACAGCATTTCCCCTTTACATCTGGGAAATTCTGCAAAGTTTTATTACAAATGTTCATAAATCCATTCAAGACTGCCAAGGGTCCAAGTTAATTTGTCCTTCTTTAGAATTCTTCAAGTTGGAACTACATGATGGGTAAACTGGTATGTTCTTTCCGTTTTAAGCCAATTTCCTCAGAGTATAAAGTAACGTTTTATCAACAATGCAGGAGTGTATCAAGTTTTTCATGCAGATTGTATAACAATAAATACAAAAGAATTCATGTCTCAATACTCTACAGCATATACAAATTCATTCAAGTGGTGGAAAAATCATTTAAGTTCATTCATAACAGTGCAACAACACTCCTAACAATGAATAACAAAGAAGCTGCTGAAAATTGTGAAACAGCAAAGCTGTGGAACTGCGGTAGCCACTGTGAAGCTGTGAACATTCACTTCGCTGCCTACGGGTTTCGCTAGCATGTTGGTCTGGTCCCGTTTCACATTATTGCTTCATCACGGGCATATTGTTCTGTTGGATAATATAAAATATAACAGTCCACAATAACCTAAACAATAATAACCATGAATGCAACTATCTTAGAAAATTACTTACAGCACAAGCTTCAGAGAATCTCACACCACCATATCAGTATTTCGAAGACGGTCTGACACCATGGGAGGAACCATCACTCAAAAGTCTTTTAAACCCAAAGTTTCTTAAAGGGGAATTGCACGTCATGATGACAAGACACATTTAGAAGTAACAGGTAAAATCCAATTCGTTATTTAAACCATGTGGTGTGAGGGTATTCAAGCGGAAAATCCAATGGGATTCTAATTGTAAAAGTTTTTGTTTAGCATTTTCAGATCTCATGTTATGTTTCGTTATGTCCAGGACCTCCAAAACTGACACTTTAAAGTCCTTCCTTGTGTCATGGGCCTGAATGAAATGCTCTACGAGAGGTGCTTCTAGGATTTTATGTCTTATTCTAGATAAGTGCTCCTGCATCCAGATTTTCAAAGGGCGAGTTGTGCTCCCAATATATAATAATTGACAGCTGCACTGTATTACATACACAACATAAGGTGTTTTACAGTTTGAAAAGGCTGAAGAGTACAATGGTTTATGAGTGCTTGGATTGGTGATTTCTGACAATTTGAAAGCAAGTGGACAGACATTGCAGCCTCCACATGAGTAATGTCCCTTAGGCAATTTGTTAGTGTCAGAAGGTTCGTCCATAGCTGAGTGGACCAATAAGTCTCTCAAATTCTTAGTTCTTCTGAATCCCACAGATGGTGGTGTGCTGCAGCCATCTATATCAGCAATAAGATGCCAATGTTTACAGACGATCCTTGCAATCCCTGGGACAGCTTTAGTAAATCCTGTTGCCCATCTGATTCTCTCGCTGTCCCTTTTGATCTTGGGAGTCAACAAATCCCTCCGTGGTGTCTTGCAGGCTCAATGGTAAGCTGTTCTGAGAACCGTTTCTGGGTAGCCCCTACTGGCAAAGGTTCCATCCAAAATCTTACTTCCAACGCGAAAGTCTCCCTCATGAGATGAATTTCGTTTTATTCTCAAGTATTGTGAGACAGGTACATTTCCTTTTGAGATGAAGTGGATGACAAGAGGAGAAATGTAAATACGATGGTCTATCAGTAGGCTTCCTGAAGGGTCAAATGCCCAATTTGTAAATAGTAACATCTAGGAAAAATCTATGCTAACAGTACTGCCTTTCCATGTAAATTGAATGTCAGAGTTAATTTGATTCATCCACTGTGCTGGAGGTTGTGCCTTCTCTTCATTATCAAGGAGCACTATGACGTCATCAATGAATCTCCGGTACCAAACAATATTACTGAAGAACGGATTTATGTTGTCATTCAAGATAGAAGTCTCCTCCAGATGGGACATAAACAGATTAGCAATGCTGGGGGCAGCGGAGCACCCCATCACCACCCCCTTTATTTGGTAATAATATTGGTTTCGAGATTTAAAATAATTTCGCTCAAGAATGATATCCAACAAATTTAGTAAAAAAGGAGTGGAAGGATGTTGTGTAGTCCTCCTATATAATGCCCATTCCACCACCCCCCTTGCTCCTTCATGGGGTATGGAACTGAATAGAGCACTAATATCTAAGGTCATTAAATAAGTATTGGGTGGTATGACTAAAGCTTCAATCATGTTAATAAGCGTCATAGTGTCCTTTAGGTAAGCGGGTGTTTTCTCCACCAAAGGTTGAAGGAACGAGTCTAGGTACTTTGCTAATGGTTCAAGGACAGTCTGTGTCAGATATGATTGGTCTCCCCAGAGTGGGGGCGATGACCCGCTTTGTGGATCTTAGGGAGCGTATAGAAAACCAGAGTACGAGGGGTGCTATTAATGAAAGCTTGAGAGGTACGATCATCAATCTCATAATGTAATGCTCCCTCGTCTACCACTATTTTAATCACTTGTTGTATCTGTGGGAGGGGGTTAATAGAAATCGGTGTGTAGTCCCTCCTGTTCATTAGCTGTCTCTCTGCCTCCTGCAAATAATCCTTTGTATTTTGAATTACTATGCTGCCTCCCTTGTCCGCTGGTTTAATAGTGATAGTTTTGTCACTATTCAGAGTTTTAACAGCATCGGATTCCATTCTAGACAGGTTATGCCACACCTCTTTGGTATTACTTTCCAAGCATTTAATGTCCTTAAGCACCACACTTCCAAATGCATCAATTAAAGGATCGCGGATATCAGGAAAAAAAGTGGATCTTGGCTTCACAGTAGACTGTCCTGCTCTCTCTGTTTGTTTGCCAAAGAATTTTTTCAATTTAATCAGCCTAATAAGTTTAAAGAGATCCACCCTAGTTTTGAAAGAATCATACCTAGGCATAGGTACAAAGCCTAATCCTTTGTTTAACACAGATTTCTCCAGAGGTGTAATAACTCTTTCCGAAAGATTTATCACTATGTCTTCAATCTCCCTCGTCCCTGGGGGCATGAAAAAACTTGATACACTCTTGCATTGTTGATAAAATGTTACTTTGTTTCCTGGGATTACCATTTTGTCAGTTTCTAGTCCCAGGCTAAACCCTCTGGTTAGTATAATTTCCTCAGAGTAGTCACAACCCCTGTATTATACAAAAGAACAATCACTCACTAAGATCCACTAAGATTTAAAACTAGAGAATCATAGTACATTATTGCATACTTACAGTCTAGTCTCTCATCAATTTCCTACAGAAACCCAAGACCTTTCTTCAGCGTCCCATAGGGCGGGTTCAGACTATTACATAGATCAATAAGTTACTCAAATACTAAGCCTTGACAGCGGTAGGCAATCATTGTTTTTAAAATTTTATTTATTTGATTTTTAGCCTGCCCTCCTCACAAGCAGACTCAGGGCAGGTTACAACAGTAATGAAAATACAAGGAATAAAACAATAAAATCAGAAATCTCAAAAGAGCATAACTTTTGGTAATTTAAAATCCCAACAGATATAAATTCTGACATCCCAAGATGGGGCCCCTTCATTCTTTTCTGCCCACTGGACATAAAAAAGGGGAGGTGTGAGTTGATAACACTCTGTAGCATCGTGGGGGGGGGGAGGCAGATGACTAAGTAGTCCCCACACTGGCAGGAGACCAGTAGGGAGGCTCATTTGATGGACCTAATACCGGCCTCAACCATACCCCTGGCAGAACATCTCTGTTTTGCAGCATGCCAAAAGGATACAAGATCTTGACGGGCCCAAGTATCTTCCAACAGAGAGTTCCACCAGGTTAGGGCCAGGACCGAAAATGCCCTGGCCCTGGTCGAGGCCAGCTGAGCCTCCCTGGGGCCAGGGACCACCAGTAGATGTTTACCTGCTGATCTAAACACTGTCTGTGGTACATACAGGGAGAGGCAGTCCTTCAGGTATGCTGGTCCCACTCTGTTTAGGGCTTTATAGGTTAAAACCAAAACCTTGAACTTGATCCAGAACTCTACTGGGAGCCAGTGTAGCTGCTGCAAAATTATAATGATATGTGCCTTGTATGGGATACCCATCAGGGCACATGCAGCAGCGTTCTGGACCCACTGTAATTTCCAGGTCAGACCCAAGGGAAGCCCTGTGTAGAGTGAGTTACAGTAGTCCAATCTGGAGGTGACCATTGCATGGATCACTGTCATTAGATCATGGGTTGAAAGATAGGGGACAAGCTGCCTGGCCTGCTGAAGGTAGAAAAAAGTAGACCGAGCAACTGCTGCAACCTGGGCCTCCATTGAGAGAGAGGAGACCAGTGTCACACCAAAACTCCTGACTGATGGAACGGGCACAAATAGTGCCCCATCAAAGGCCAGGAACTGGATCCCCACATCCAACACCCTATGGCACAAGTACAGGACCGCCATCTTTGCAGTATTCAACTTCAGACTGCTCTGCTTCACCCATCCAGTCACGGCTTCTAAAGCTCTAATTAGGAAATTGGGCAGAGTCAGGCCAGCTACCCATCAGCACATATAACTGTGTCATTTATATACTGGTGACAGACCAGTCTGAAACACCATACCAGCTGGGTGAGGGGGCACATATAAAGATTGAACAGCAGGGGCACCCCTGCGGGAAACTGCACACCAATGGTTGGCATGCTGATAGCTTCTTTCCAAAAGCCACCCTTTGTCCCTGACCGTGGAGAAAAGAGACAAGCCACTGTAAGGCAGTCCCTCCGATCCCCATGTTGGTGAAGCGGCGGGTAAACAGTTCATAGTCGACCTTGTCAAATGCTGCTGAGAGATCTAGCAACACCAGCAGCGCCCACTCATCTCAATCCAGATATCTACAAATATCGTCTGTGGGGATGACCAGCACTGTCTCCATCCCGTGGTCCAGACGGAAGCCAGACTGGAATGAGTCCAAGACCGAATTGTCTTCCAGGAAACCCTGCAGCTGTTCCACCACTACCCACTCAATCACCTTACCCAGAAATGGGAGGTTTGAAACTTGGTGGTAACTGGACGGGTCCATGGGGTCCAAAAATGTTTTTTTCAAGAGAAGCTTCACTACGGCTTTCTTTAATTTACTTGAAACAGTTTTGCTGGGCGTGAGCCTGCAGACGCTATGGAAGTGGCATAGTAATCCTTCTTTGCCACCTTCACAGCCCTCTCATAGGCTTTCATAAATGTTCTATAAGATGATCTCACCTCTTCGTCCCAACTCTGCTGCCACTCTTGCTCAGTCTGCTTCATCTGTCGTAACTCCTCCATATACCAGGGGGCTAGTCTGGCACAGGGATGGAAAGGGCAACTTCATCAATGGCTTGTGAGAGATGGTCATACCAGTCCCCTACAGCTCATCCAATGAACCACCAGGGGGCATTGGATCCCACAGAGCATTCTGGAAGCCAGATGGATCCATTAGTCTCTGCAGGCGAGCATAAATTAGCTCATCGCCTATGCTGGAGAGGGCTGTTATTTCCAGGCGAGCCTTCAGGACAAAGTGATCCGACCATGGCACCTCTTCAATGGCATCAAGGTCCACCTGAATCCCCATCCCAAAGATCAAATTCAGCGTGTGGCCCATTTGATGTGTAGGGGCTGAAACAAATTGAGAGAGTCCCAGTGCTGCCATGGATGACACTAGATCTGCAGCCTGTGAGGAAGCGGCATCATCGACATGGACGTTGAAGTCACCCAAGACTAACAGCCTAGGGTGCTCCAAAGCCCACCCCACCAATAGGCTTGACAAGGTAACTTCTGGTGTGCTAGGCAGTTGGTACACCAGACAGATAGCCATACTCTCCTCTGTATCCCATGTCAGGCTAACACAGTCAATGCCAGTGATCTTTGGTGTGAGGAGTATCCTGAAGGAAAAAGACTCTCAAATGAGTATAGCCACCCCCCGACCATCTGTCCAGGACTGATGAAAGACTGAAAACCTGGGGGGGGGGGAGGCTGTTCTTTCAAGGTGACCATTTCTCTGTCCCCCACCCAGGTCTTAGTCATGCACACCAGGTCCACATTTTCCACCACAAAAAGGTCCTGCAGTGTTTTGGTCTTATGGTTAATGGACCTGGCTTTACACAGCAACAGTGCCGGAGGGAGGCAATTTGTCCTCCTAGCCCCACAACCAGCATGCCTCAGGATAGGACGTAGGTTAGAGGGACACCGAGCCTTACCACATCTCTGTGGCCTTCCATTCCAAAACCATGTCCCACCACCATACCTTCCTCGACCCTGGAGTACTGGGATCCCTAGCTCCACCCCGGTCTTCTCCCTCATAGCCACCACCCTCTTCAGCCTCTACCCCATAACATAACCCACAGCAGTAACAACACAGTAGAGGATTCAGTTAACATCAAATATGAGTTTTAAGTATACTCATAGCATTACCCTGTTCCCACCCAATCACAATTATCAGGTATAAAAATATAAATACAATCCCAATTTAATTACAGCACCATTACAGTCAATTTCATATCTGCATACAATTAATTAATACACACTGGTTGAATGGGCGATGTCTTAGCCCACTCTTAAAACCTCACAGAGACTGATTCATACTCCAATACAAGAGTTCTAAATAACCACAAGAAGTTCTCAAGCAGCAGCAAGTAATGGGTCCCCGACCACTCAGCCAGTCTGAAAAGTAACCCACAGTTTCAGCTCTAGGCCATCTGATACAACAAGATGGCCTAATTTCCAAGTTCGGCTGATCAACCCAGGAAACCCTGATGACCTCTATGGACCTCCAGCAGTCTCTCAGGCCACCCCAATGCCTCCTGATCCATATAGAGATATTCAGCTTCCCAGAAGGCAGGCAGGCAAGGCACAAAAATGCATGATGCCCACCGCACAAACCCCATACTGATCCCAACCTGCTCGCCCCAGACCTTTTTCTGTCTTCCTTGCTTCCAGTCTGGTGGAACTGTAGCCCACTTTCAGTGGCCCCAGCAGCATATTGTCTCCCTTCCGCTTCAACCTGCTGGTCGGCCAGGCACCTCCCCTAAAACACCATCCCCCAGCAATTCTGCACACCAGCTCCCATCCCTCCAGATCTTCCTGGGAGGGCCTCAGCCTTCTGGCGTCAGGGTAGTCGGGAAGCTGGCAGCAACAATGGCCACTTGGCTCAACAATGTGTTGGGGCTCTGTTCAGCCCCTTGCTTTTGCTCAGCGTCAGGGCATCACCATTGGGGCATCAACTGATCGGCCTGGCTCAGCATTGGGGTGTCAGATTTTTATTTATTTATTTAATTCAATTTGTATTCCGCCCTTTCCACACAGCCTGCAGGCTCAGGGCAGATCACATACATCTAAAACGCACAACAATAATAATTTACATTAGATACATTTTAAATCACTTAAAACAATAATACAACATTTAAGTATTTAAAAAATCTATATAAGGCAGCACCAAAACAATCGCTGTTACCTATCAATCAATAGTTCACATTCAGCAGAACAGCTGTTAGGTGGTTGATGGTTCTATACAGGGAGGGTCTCAGTGTCCTCTATTCAGCCGATGGGGACCTGACTCAGCCCCGATCATACGTCTGGCAGAACAGCTCCTTCTTACAGGCCCAGAGGAAGGATAGCAGATCCTGCCGGGCCCTGGTCTCATTTAACAGAGCGTTGCACCAGGTTGGAGCCAGGACCGAAAAGGCCCTGGCTCTGGTCAAGGCCAGGCGTGTCTCCCTGGGACCAGGGACCACTAGTAGTTGGTTATCTCCTGATTGGAGAATCCTCTGGGGCACATATGGGGAGAGGCATTCCCGCAGATACACAGGTCCCAGTCCACATAGGGCTTTATAGGTAAGTACCAAGACCTTGAATCTGATTCGGTACTCCACTGGTAACCAATGCAGCTGGTGTAATACTGGTGTTATATGTGCACCACCAGACACTCCGGTGATGACACACGCCACTGCATTTTGGATCAGTTGTAACTGCTGGATCAGACTCGGGAAGCCCTGCGTAGAGCGTGTTACAGTAGTCTAACCTAGAGGTGACCATTGCTTGGACCACGGTAGTTAAATCGCGACTTGAAACATAAGGGGTAAGCTGTCTGGTCTGCCAAAGATTAAAAAACGAGGACCTGGCAACCACTGCGATCTGGGCCTCCGTTATTCAAGGAGGCATCCAGGACCACCCCCAGGCTCCTGACTCTCTCTGGCATAAGCGGCGCCCCATTGAGGGTCTGGAGCCGGAGCCCCGAACCCACACACCCACGACTCAAGTACAGGACCTCTGTCTTGGTAGGATTTAATTTCAGCTGACTCTGCCTCAACCATCATGCCACAGTATTAAAAGCATGCTCCAGGACATCTGGGGCCGAGCCAGGCCATCCGTCCATCATCAGGTATAACTGGGTGTCATCCGCACACTGATGACACCCAAGTCCGAAACTTTGCACCAGCTAGGCGAGGGGGTGCATGTAGATATTAAACAGCAGTGGGGAGAGTATTGCTCCCTGTGGTACTCCACACACCAGTGGATGGCGGGACGACCAGTTCTCCCCCTGTGGCACCCTCTGTCCCCGACCATGGAGAAAGGAGACAAGCCACTGTAATGCTGCCCTTTGTATCCCCACATCAGCGAAGTGGTGGGTTAGAAGATCATAATTGACTGTATCAAACACTGCTGAGAGATCTAAAAATATCAGCAGTGCCAATCTGCCTTGATCTAGCTGTCTGTGAAGATCATCCATGAGGGCGACCAGCCATGTCTCCGTCCCATGTCCTGGGCGAAAACCAGACTGGAAGGGGTCCAGGGCTGAGGTATCCTTTAGGAAACTCTGCAGCTGTTTCTCCACCACCCACTCAATCACCTTACCCAGAAACGGGAGGTTCAAAACCGGGCAGTAACTGACTGGGTTGGTGGGATCCAGTGATGGTTTCTTCAGCAGGGGCTGTACCACAGCCTCCTTCATAAGCAATTTCATCACACCCTGTAACAGCAGGTTATAGTTCTGTGAAGCGCCCCGCCCTTCTGGCCAGCGTCTTGTGGGTCCGCCGTGGTCCAGGCGGGGGTCTGTCAGCAGTTCCGCCGGCCTTCTGCGAGGGAGGCGGAGGGCCCTTCCCTTGGCTTCCCTTTTGCTAGGCCTCAGAAGGGGCGAGCTAGGCCTGGGTTGCAGCACCCTTGACTAGCTATTTCCCGACCCAGATGGCTGCCCTTACAGCAGGGTCAGCCAACCTACCTTCTTCCTCCTCAGCCGGGAGCCTGGGGCCCTCTTATCCCCCTCCCTGGGAAGTCCCGCCCTGCTCCCCCATCACCCAGCCCCCAGCGCAAGGCCTAGGGCAGGTGCCAGCACTTGGCCCCACCTACGTCCAAGTGTGAGCCCTCCCTGCCCCTGGATTGCCGTGGTGGCCCGAGAGGGGAGGGGTGTAACAGACAGGCACCGCAGCCAGTCGGAGGCCCGCCCCCATAGCGTCGGGCCCAGCATCGGCCAATGGGGCTCCGCCCTTCCAGCTGACTCTGGCAGGCGGCGCCACGCTGTGCCCTGTAGTGCTGGCCTCGGAGCTTCTTGGCTGGCCTGCGGCCCGCTTCACCGCCTGCTGCGCGTCCCAGCCGCAGCCCTGGCATGGGCGATCAGCTGCAGGCAGTCGGACTGGGTCTCGCTGCCCGGCTGCCGCTGGCTGCCACTCTCGATGCCATGGTGGGCGGCCTGTCTTCCACGGCCTGGTGCACCTCGCCTCCCTCGCTGTCCGCGCCGAGTGGCCTCCCGCCGTGCCTCCGGTGAGTTGGGCCACTGCTGCAGGCTCCTGGGGGTTGGGTGAGGGCAGCCGGGGGGTGGGCCCTCCCACTGGAAGGGATCTCATCCCCGGACACACACACCCTTGAGACCCAAGTGCCGGGGTCGTCCGTCTCGTGTATGCGGGACATAAAGTCGGCATTGATGTAACGGTCGGGCTGGTGCCGTATCGTAAAACATAAAAGGCAAGAGACAGGTACCATCTCAACACCCGGGCATTGTGGTCCTTCATACGTGACAGCCAGAGGAGGGGGGCGTGGTCAGTCACCAACGTAAAGTGGTTGTTGGTGAGAAAATATTGCAGGGCCCCGACGGCCCACTTGACCACCAGGGCCTCATTTTCCATGGTGGCGTAGTTTAATTTGAATTCTGAGGCTTGTCCAAATACTTTCCAAAAGGTAAATAATTTTCTAGTATACTCTTCTTTTCTATGGGAGTTACTATCATAGAAAGTGGGGTTTGTCTTGTTTTTCCTGCTTATTTCAAAGCCACTGAAAATATCCCGAAAATTGTGATCTAGTGTGGTTTGCATACAATTTTTTTTTTTTGGTGCTACACCTCTGAAGATGCCAGCCACAGCTGCTGGCGAAACGTCAGGAACTACAATGCCAAGACCACGGCAATACAGCCCGGAAAACCCACAACAACCATCGTTCTCCGGCCGTGAAAGCCTTCGACAATACATCGACAATACAATTTTTTTTTAATTGCAGATTAAGTGCCATGATTCCATGGAACAATTTCTCCATATAGTTTCAGCAATAAGAATGCTCCATCTGACTATGAAGAACTGTGGGACTGAATTGTGGCTACTGGATTATGAGTAACAGGGTTTCCCTTTCTGACCTTTGCTTAAAGACTAGACTACCCTAGGCTTAAAAATCTTCTTATCTGAGCACATTTAGATAAATTCAAAGTGCACCGCTGAATACCAGTGCTAGGAGGCAGTATTCAGGAACCGCGAATTTGTTTACTGTTTGCTGACTTTCCGTTAATCCTGTGTGCAACAGGACACTGGGCTAGATGAACCACTGGTCCAATCCAGCAGGGTTCTTCTTATGCCTTACACATTGCTCACCTTTTTTCATTTTAGGAAACATCATTGTCCTGCATTGTATTAAGACCAACACAAAGATAAACAGTTGTGGATATCTATCACTGCCGCCGCCACCCCTATGCCATGAATAGCCACATTCATGGCATGTGGTGCCAGGAGCTGGCGGGTCTCGATCCCCCTGGTGCCGACCAGGCGGTACCACACTCTGGATTCCTTCACCACCCGGAGGTACTGTTTGTGGCAAGTTTTCCCACTCGTTGGGAATAGGGTGTTTTCATATTATCACTGTCTTTTATAAATATTAAATAGTGCTGACTATACATGTTTCTGCCTTAGGCAAGCATGTTCAAATTGACCTTTTGCCATGTAAGGAATGTCTAGACTTCCCAACTTCAGAAAAGGTAGAGACTTTTTGGCTTTGATTAGCCATCGAAAAGAGAACTGTGACATACTCAGCTTTACTCTTCAGTGTCCCTTTCAAGAAAATGAAGCTGTACCAGCAGAAGTTCACCTTTATTAGTAAGTTTCATGTAAGGCAACCTTTAACTGAAAGGTGTGCTTAATCCCAACCCCTGTGCTTAGTTTAGGGAGATAGTTTCTCTCCTATAAACCAGATCTTGAATTCATGCTCATTGTAGCTGTGAGCAACTTTGATTTATTGCAAAGACCAGAACAATTGGCAAGCCATGCATTTTTCAGGGAAGTGCTAATAAATTTATTGCCTGGAGTAAATGAAAGGGGCCTTACCCAGAGATGGATTCTGATCTTAAAATATAGTTTGCCTGTAGTGGGAGATTTAAATCATACCATACTGTCCATTTTGTGTACATAAGAAATGCTTTGGTTGGTGTTGATGGGAAATTAATTTGACCTATCGGAATAATTTTAAATTCTCTGAGATAAGCAATGGATTGTACAGTGCTCCATAGCTGAAATATTGCATCAATGTTTGTTAAATATATTGTTAATGATTATCTGCCAATTGTTCTGTTACCAATTTTATCACTTTCCTGTGACTTAAAACTCAAGGCAAGGAATAATGCTTTTGTATGTGGACAGATACACTTATGCCCATGTCATGGATACACAGGCTGTTGAATTAAAAAACAAACAAACATGAGCAGGTCCTCTATGAAACCTATATAAAAATATTGAAAAGAAAAAGACCCCAACCAATTAATATGAAAATACTAACCTATCAGTCTGCAATAGTACAGAAAAGATGACCATATGAAACAATTGTATATCAATATAAAGTATATCAATACCTAAAAGCAAAACGTTGCAGAAAAACAAAACAAAAACAATTAAACACCCTAATAGATATAGAAATATATACTTACCAAAAGTTAACAGCATCAACCAAAAAGAGCCCTCATAATATTTATCTTTCACCACCCTCAGGACCCTCGGAGTCATTTAAAAAAAAAACACCACTCTGGGGAATAACCCTTGCACCCCAGGGTAGTATACTGCCACCAATTTCCTCTATCTGTAAGCTCAGAGTCAGAGGAAAGTGTCAGGGCTAGCAGTGGCCGCCGCTGGGCGGGGCGCTGGGCAGTCTGCTCCTGACATCAAAGGGGGGCCAGGGACTCTGCAGGACCCTGCTCTGTGGAAGGAGGGGCGGTATACCTCACCCAGACTCCCTCTCAGTCCACTCACTGGCCTGCTCAACCTGTGCCACTCACCCACTTTGGTCTCTGTCATCTCCTCCTCCTTCATCCACTCTCCTCCTAGCCTTTGCTCTCGCACTGCTCTGCTTCCACACCATCACTCCTTACTCACACCCAACCACCCCAGAGCTCTTCCCAGCCAGCTTTTATAGGGCCTTCTGTCCGCACCCCACCCTCCTTGCCGGTCCTGCCTGCCAGGCCACACCCCTCCTTGGCCTCCCAGCATTGACCTGGGCTCTCTCAAGCTGCTGCAGCTGGGGTAGCTGGCTGGGCTGCCTGGATCAGCAACAGCTGCGTTAGGTTGGCTGGCTGCCAGGCCTCTCTGGCTGAGCCGATTACTGAAGGTAGGCCCAGCTGTGGCCCCTTGGCTGGCTGCCCAGCTCTTCCCACAGAATGACTTCAGCAGCTCCACCTGGAGGAACTTGGTTGTGAGCATCTCCTGAGCCAGGCTGCTGACTTCAAGCTGAGGTGGAGGTTGGGGCGTGGCTCTGAGCTGCTGTGGCTGCTTCTCTTCCCTGCCAGGTAAGAGCTCCGTTTGGGCTGATGCTGGGTCCCTACTCTCCCTGCCTTGGCCCTTTTCTTCTGGCCTGCTTAGCCCCCTCTCCTCCCCCTGGAGGGTGGGACTAGCTGGTCTCTCCCTGCTCCCTCCAGCCCTCTGAGGCTCTGGCCTTTTGCCCCTTCCCCCTGGAGTAGGCAGGTTCTGGACCTGGTTGCTGGCTGGGGCGGCAGGGTTGTTGCCTCCTGGTTGCCTCCCACTGTTCCCTCCTGGCAAGTCTGGGGGCTGGGGCTCAGACCCCAGACACAAAGTAAGTCTCCAGCCATACCAAGTGTTAGCCAGCAAGTGGTGTACTCTGCAGCGTTGACTTGCAGGTTGAGTTCCAACAAAACAGTTAACTGGTAGCGAGGCCAATGGGCCAAGGTGCTGGTTTCAGATTGAAACCCAAAACCCATTAACCCCAAAACCTACAAACCAAAAACCACATGACGTTAAAGAGTAATATATTTATGAAGAATTTTGTGTAAAGGTTACATAGATAGAAAGTATGAAAGAACAGGATAAATAAAATAATGAAAACTACTTAAACTAAAACCCCAGAATACTTGGTATCCTCTGTCCAACCACAAAATCTCCCATCCAATGTCTGTGTATATCAAAGCTGTTTATATTCTATCCGTGCTCACAATATTTAGTGTTCAGTGCATATAATAAATAAGGTTCAATACATTCAATACATAGGAATAAATACAATCAATAAATAGCTGAATACAAAAGTGCACCCATGAACAACCATCCAATGATTAAATATCATATACAGCCTACTGGCTTAAAGTAGGTTCTCAGTACATTCCATATCAAATTCAATATCAGTCCTTCATAGAATTCAATCCATTTTATGAGTTTCTTGTCCTTATCAAGTGACTGTCTGAGATCCTTGCAAGACTCCCCCGTGCTCGAGTGTTACATAGTGAGTTTCAACATTCTAATGTATAATAACAGTTTCTTAACTCTTAAGGTGTCACTCCTGCATGGGAAGCTGCCGGTGGAGGCTCTGCCCAACAAACTGCTAGCTGCATTTGTTTCGCTTGTGGAGCTTTTTAAAGAGCAATAATCTACAAGCCAAATAAAGACGAATCTAATAATAACTGTTCTCTTGTGCCTTATTTCCATTAATTTCCAAAAAAACCCAATTTCTACTTACATTATTGTGGAGTTCTTACATACACCGGATGTACCTGTCATTCTGTTGATGGATACAATTTCCGTGAAGTCATGGGGCACTCTCTACCTTATATACCTTATTTAGCTTAAAGGGGCTATCTGCGCTGTAAACTTAAAGAAGCCAAACACCTTATAAAAAGCAAGACAAGTCCCAATCTTGATTCAGTCCAGTTGGTGACATAGAACACAAATTGAAAATCTAATATGCCTCTCGCTGGAGCAATATTCTTTGGGAAATTCTACCTTCTCTGTCCCGTACCACTTCAAGAACCACAAACTTCCATTCCTTCTCATTGATGTGATGCTGTACAAAATGTGCAGTTAAAGGTGTCTCCATCACTTGCCTCCTGATTTTCAATTGGTGTTCTTGTATTCTAATTTTTATTGCCCTGCTGGTGCTTCCTATATATATCATCTTGCACGGGTGCTCTATGAGGTACACTACTACCTGGGTATTGCACGTAGAAAATGCCTTAAGTTGTATTTCTCTCCTAGGCCGTTGGAGGGTTACGATGTTGTCAGTGATGGATAGGGTACAGACACTGCAGTATCCACAGCTAAAGTATCCTATTGGGATATCTTTCTGCTTGTCTATGGACTTCATATCTGCATGTACCAATATATCCCTCAAGCTGCTCATTCTCTTAAAGTCTACCCTTGGTGTAAATTCACATCTGGGTAGATGTTGCACCAGATGCCAGTGTTGTTTAATTATATGGCTAATACTGGACGCCCATGATGTAAAATCCAATGCCCGATGGATTCTACGTTCTATTCTTTTCTGTCTCATCCTTAATTGCCCTGCTCTTCCTACCTCCGCAGCTCTCAGTTTGGCTCTATTAATGACCATTCTCAGGTAACTCCTCTGTAAAAAGTTATTTACAAGATAGGCACTTTCTTTGATATAATCTAAGCCAGAGATCGAGTTCCTCTGCTCACGGTTCCTCTGCTAACAGAGGAACTGGCCATACAGAATGTTATTTTTAATCTAGAAGGATGATAGTAGGTATAATGCAAATATGAATTGTGATCTGTGGACTTCTCGAATGGACATACAGCCAATCTATTTTCCATTAATTTATACACTACCACATCCAAAAAAATTATTTCTTTGGTACTACTCTCTCCAGTGAATTTAATATTTGAATCTGTCATTCATCCAACTGGTTAGGCTATCAGCTGCTGTCAGGTTGGAAAAAATTAGAAAAACATCATCAATGAAATGCTGATAATACAAAATTTGACTGAAAAAAGGATTGCTGTCACCATTTAATATGCTTTGTGTTTCCAGCTTAGCCATATATAGGTTGGCAATGGATGGTGCTGCCTGGCACCCTATTGCCACTGCTTCGACTTGGAAAAAAATATTCTGATTTATAGCGGAATTTTTTTTTCTCCGTGACCAAATCTGCAAGGGACAGTAAGAAAGAAGTGGGAGGTGATTGATTTTCTTGTGCCTCTAGAGCTTCCTCTAAAACAAGCCTCGCTTCTTCATATGGAATTGAGGTATACAATGACAAAATATCTAGAGTCATCAACAAGGCTCCCTCCGGGATACTGAGAGCTTTTATCCCATTTATAAACTGCCTCGAATCTTGCAAAATGGCTGAAGATTTAATAACTGCAGATTGTAACTGACCATCCAAAAGCTGTGCCAATGGCTCCAGCAAGGAATTATTACCAGACATGATTGGTCTTCCTTTGGGGGGAAAGGCCCCCTTATGGATTTTCAGCAACATGCAGAAGGTTGGCATTTTGGGATCTTTATTTAACAGAGCTTTGTGTAGCACTAGCAAAATTTCTCCCGCCAATGTAGCATCATCGAGAACGATCTTGATTAAATGTGCTCCATGGTAACTTGGATCTTCCCTCACCTTTCTGTAACTCTCTGAGTTCTCTAGTTGTCTATGTACTTCTGATTCATAATCTCTTATATTAGGTAGTACTATCCCACCCCCTTTATCTGCTGGTTTAATGATTATATCCTTGTCGTTAGTGAAATTCCACAGAGCCCGCCTTTTCTCAGCTGTTAACTTCTGCCATTTTTTTCACATTTCTACATTCAGTTGCTTCAATGTCTCTCAGTACTATTCTTTCAAAAGTGTGTCAATGCTTGGATCATTAATTAAAGGTATAAAAGTGGACTTAGTCTTGATAAGTGATTGACTATATACTGCTTGAGCTCTCACCATACCATTTCCTTAATTTCAACAATCTGATAAGTTTAAAGAAGTCAACTCTGGTGTCAAAAGGAAAATATTTAGGGGTTGGGACAAAGCCTAATCCTTTATTAAGTACTGCTAGTTCAGTGGGATTCAATATTCTATTTGAGAGATTAAATACTAGAACTTCTGCCTGTTGCATTTCAGTGACAGACGGCGGGAACCTTGTGCTCCGCCTAAAAAAGATTTTTTGGCAAAGGGCACCATTCTGCTTCTCAAATTTCTACTGAGCCCACTCGCCTCCCCTGAAGATTCGGAGGGTTCTGAGGTCTCTGTCTCAGATTGTGATTCAACAGGCTTAGCCCAGGATACTTTTTTATGTGTTGGGCTTTTCCACCATTGGTAAACCTGTCCTGTGGTATAATCCTTTGTATCACAATGGAACTTATATAATTTAAGCTTCTATAGTTTGTGTGAAACATTTCCATTATACATACATTAATAACCATATTAATCATAAACAATTGCATATCAGTATACCAAAGTCATAATGTCAGGTACACACAAGAACCTACAGAAATCTCATAAGCAGGTGACTGTTTCATTGATTCACAAGAGCAAATATTGATTATTTGTGACAGTATTAATTCCAGTACTATTTATTTATTTATTTATTTACATATTTAGACTGCCCTCCCCATCAGACGGGCTCAGGGCGGTTTGACAACAAATTAAAAACAGTAAAACATTATAAAAACATTAAAACATCATATAAAAAACCATTAAAATTGGCAGGTGTAGAAT
This sequence comes from Eublepharis macularius, assembly GCF_028583425.1. NCBI lineage: Eukaryota > Metazoa > Chordata > Lepidosauria > Squamata > Eublepharidae > Eublepharis > Eublepharis macularius. The sequence goes on from NC_072802.1 coordinate 41,844,955, forward strand.
ATTAAATATTAAAATGCAGCATTGTCCTGCATGCATGGTGGAAGGTCTTCAGTGGTATGGCCAGCGAGAGGACAGCCTAGCCCCCACCAAATGCCCGGTGGAACATCTCCGTCTTGCAGGCCCGGTGGAAAGATAACAAATCCTGCTGGGCCTTAGTTTCCTCAGACAGAGAGTTCCACCAGGTCGGAGCCAGAACTGAGAAGGCCCTGGCTCTGGTAGAAAATAGAAAGCAGCTGCATGAATGCTCATGTTTTGGAGGACCATGACGATGACCCTAATAGCACCATGCATTTTATCTTACTTCTCCAGCCTCTTTGGAATTTTCAGTGGAATGGTACCCTGTCAGTAAGTTAAGTCTGAAGGATTTGAAACAGGACTTGATCCTGAGGTACTTTTAATACTTTCTGTATGGTGTTATGACATTTGTATAGTAACAGGCAATTGATAATCAGTATGCATGTTGAACATTAAAGACATAACCAATAATATGTTCTCATGTGGCTTAAAACTTTGCCTGTTCAAGCTGGGACCCCATAAGGGAAACTTGCTCAATGTTAGGGGATAATACTGGCACGAATGCTTTCACTTGTACTATAGGTAAGCTTTAGAGATCAGAAAAGTACTTGCAAATAAAACAGTGCTAGGATGGCAGAGAAGGCTTCAGGACCATGGACAGATCACATTAGCATGTTTTTAAAAATTCCTGTCTTATGGTCTACCAGCTAATATTAAAACAGCTTGCTAGAGAGAAAATTAATTAGTAACATCCAAAATGCAGTGGGTCTCAAGGACTAGCAAAGAGGAAAGCAAGGACATCCAGTGAAGTAAGGAAATTGGTGTCCAGTGCCAGCTGGAAAGCATACAGTATCACAGAACACACTTTCAAATAAAAGCAATAAAGTCAGTCTAACTTTGCTAGTTTCATGTTACTTACACTATAGTAGATTGCTCAGAGCATGTGCAGAGTACCTTGTAGTAACAAGATATCAGAGGGGTCTTTGACCTCTACTCTTCAACCTATGGTCACCAGATTCTTATAGTTTTGATGGAGACAAAGAGCAGTTCCAACACCCCTGGATATTTATGGATAATGGAATCTGACCTAAGCCAGCCTCCTCTCTAAGAATGGTGAGCTGATTTAGCCATTCCAATGTAAAGCCCCATCTTTGCTGTCAGAGGTTAATGTTACCAATCAGAAAATTATCAAAATATTAGTCTCCCCACCCCTCCCTCACCAACTAACTGTTATTTACTCTGAACTACTATGACAAACATACTAGTATTCATTTTTCTAAAAAAGAATAGGTTTGGCAAAGTGGTACAATGTGGAATGGAAATGAATGGTTGGTGTTCATAGGAGTTGAAGTTAGTCTGGTGCCAGTGTTGCCTGCTAGGTTCTGTGTGCCTCTAGGTGTGAATTTTAGAGCGGTCCTACATTCTAGTTCCTTTAATCCAGAATCCCTTTGCCTGCATAATTTATGAATAACTGTGGTGTTACGGATGAGTACTTCTTTCTCCCCTATTGTTGAACACTTTTATATGTAAACAAGAATCTTGTAGCCAAAGTTAGTTTAACTGTATATGTGACATTCCATTCTCCTTCCCTCCACCCTTGCTGCTGTGTGACTCCCCTTAGTCTTCCCAGGTCACAGTGGTGCACTGTTGATTTGAAGCCTGAAATGACAGAATTATCCTTTCTGTAGACAGATTGTTCGGACTCGACTTTGTTCTTATTTAATATATACTTAATGGATTTGGTACCTTAACACGTTTACTGAAACACTGTTTCTCCTGCAGATTCAGGCTCTAGTAGTTCCCTGCCTCTGATTAATCCACAATCTGAGCAACTGACCCTAACCCAGGTTTCCTTATGCTAATGAGATGGAATGTGAGTGCAAAACTCCCTCCTGGTCTCTGGCCTTGAAGCTCTCCGATCCCATGATCTTATCCACACCTGTGCTTCAGTTCCGTTTGATCCCTTACCTTCTCTTGAGACTGCAAAGCCATAGTGACTGTAATTTTCCAGAGATGAGCCTTATGTAGCTGAGCTAGGACGAAAGCCTGAACCAAGATTTGAAAAACCACGAAATAGATGATGAGGCCAGTTTCTTGACATCTTCCCCATTCTAAGAAATAAAATTTATCTTAACTCTACTAAAAAAAGATGACATAAAAGAGCATAAAAGCAAAAAGAGTCCAGTAGCACCTTTAAGACTAACCAATTTTATTTTAGCATAAGCTTTCGAGAATCAAGTTCTCTTCGTCAGATGCCTGATACAGAGACTGGTCAAACTGGTGTTTGACCAGTCTCTGTATCAGGCATCTGACGAAGAGAACTTGATTCTCGAAAGCTTATGCTAAAATAAAATTGGTTAGTCTTAAAGGTGCTACTGAACTCTTTTTGATTTTGCTACCACAGACTAACACGGCTAACCACTGTATTGAATTTCTGAGGTAGCATAATACAAGATTCAGGTGAATTTTTATGGATTTTTACCATGTAGCAAATTTTTGGTGGAAGATTATGGAATTACCAATGATGATGTCCCCTTTAAATACCCATTCCCATAGATCCAAATTAATCCCCAATAGCTGGAGTAGATCTTCAAGGATAGTGTAATTATTCTCCCATGGGGTTAGCAACTCTGGCCTTGAGCTTGTAAGGTGAGAGCACCTGATTAATAACCATAGGAAGCAACCATGTGCATTATTTTATAAATTAACCCCTTAAAGGGAAGGCAAATACTGATTTTCCTCTCAGCCACACAGGCTGCACAGCAATCCATGGGCATGGCTTTGTCAACTTACCAGGCCCTAACTTGCCAGGCCCTATTGAATTTGAAACCCAGGAAACAAAAGTCGTCCAGGTGGACAGGTAGCAGGCAGAAGACCAACTGCACATCGCTTTTGGCCATGAGTGCCCCCACCCCACACGAACTGACAAGGCCCACGGCCTAATCGAAAGACACATGCCTGAAGGAAAAGTACTTGGCTGGGATTGCATCATTGACCAAGGCACCCCCAGGGGCTAGGAAAAGGTGGCAAATTAAGCAGTATTCCCCGGAGGCCTTCTTGGGAACTGCCTCCAGCTGGGACACGTTGAGATTAGTAAAGGGATGGAGTTTTGAAGGGGCCCAAATAAGTAACAAAAACAGACTTTAAAGAAGCTTCCTCATCCCAGAGGTATTTGCCAATAATGCTTTTTTTAGGTCCAAAGTGATGATGTACTTAGCATGCATCAGTTTCTTAATTGGGTCATCAATATGAGGCAAAGGAAATTGACCTGGAACAGTGACAGCATTCAGATGTCAATAATCAATGCAAAATTGAGTGCCGCCATACTCCTTAGGAACTAATACAACAAGACTTGCCTGTGCATTGATGGAATACTTGATGACACCCATACCCAGCATAGCTTGAATCTCTGTGGCGTGCTGCCCACTAACAAGATACAAATGAGAAACAATAGGTGGAGAGTGTCCAGGATAGATGCTGTTTGTAGCAAGGTTAGTCTTTCCAAGGGTGCTAGAGAATACATCTTTTAAATTCAAAACTGCCCATTTTGTCAACAGATTATATTTGTGTCAAAAACTCTGTGATGTCTCACCCACAACTCGGGGTACTGATTGGCATAGGGACTGAGAATGGAGTCCATGGTACATGGTGCCTATGCGTGAGATGGTAGGACATCCTGGGTAGTCATGCTTGTGAATTTGGGCAGAAGGTAAAGTGCCTGCTTTAGTATAATTGTTTGTAGAAAGTAGTTTCGGAAAGCATTCTGAATGCAGGCTGATTTGTCCATGACGACGACTGCTACTTCTTTGTCAGCTTCTTCAGTCGTGATGTTTGAATTGTTTCTGAGGCTTTTTATTGTGTTTCTTCCAACATAGGTGAGGTTGTGTTGTGCAAGATGAGAAGGGATGCTTCTTCTTTCATTGTCTGTGGTAGAATGAGAAGTGACAAGAGATGCAGCTGCCTTTGGTTGTGGCTCCTGTTGCCCTCCCCTCATCCATCTGCCTGACACTGAGGCTTCTTCTGTGCTTTCAGAGCCAGCTGGGTATCTCTGAAGCTATGTAACACTGGGGACATTCCCAGAGAAGGGAGGAAGACTCCTGGTAGACACAAAAACGCAGCTGTGGCATTTTTGTCCCTGCGAAATTGAATGTTTTGAGACATTGCTCCAGTGTAAGCCAGTTACTTTAGAAGGTCAATTGCACAGAAATACTCATAGGAACAAATCGCTCCCTTAGCCCTTCTGTGAGTCCTGGTAGATTTTTCTAACTCAGGCCTGTCAGAGCTTAGGGCAGATGATGATGATCTTCTGTTGAACCAGAAGGACTTTATTCTAGAATAAAGTAGCCTAAAACCTAGAATTACTAGAAAAGTAGCCTAAAACCTAGAATTACTAGGTTTTAGGCTACTTTTCAGGCAACATTTCTCAAACAGTCTGCAAGAAAAAAAAATCAAAGGATATTTTTTTGTTCCTCAGGGAAGGGATTCTTAACTGAGCCAGAACCAAAATGAGGGGCTGGGGGAGGGGTGACGGCAGCCTGCCCAATTCTTGGTAGTCTTGGCATTGGCAGTTGGAAGCTGGAGGGGGAGTAAGGAATGATAGAGTGGGGTACCTGTTTGCCTCCTTCATTCCTTCTGGTACTGTGTTGGCATTTGGAAATTTGTTTATTCAGGACTACTGTTATACACCCTGTTGTCTCTGTTTTGCTGTTTGCAGATGTAACTGGATTTTAATTCAGTTTCATTTTTGTCCAATTACTTACGCAGGTCATTAAAAGAATTACCTCATAGTCGTTCTGCTGATTTGGACTGTGCCATTGTATCGTTGCATGAAAGCAAACTCTTCCCCCCCCCCAGGAAATCGTGAAAACAATTCAGGACTCTTTTGTCCTTCTGTTCTTTGTAGCCATGTGTGTTAATTAGACATCAGAAAAGCTACATAAAATTTTATATGGCCATCATGTACAATACTAAATTACCTCGTGCTGCCTTCATTAATTAAATGCAAGTTGTGCAAAGAGCTGGTTTTATTAAAGATATTAGTACTGTTTCAAGATGTTTTTTCTGTAGGTAGACATTACCTTGAAAATGATCCAAGAACATCCTTTTGAAATGGCAATTAGCCCCCTCCCCTAGTTAGGACACCTAGGGCACATAGAGAAGTGTTCTTAACTGTGCCCCATTGGTGGTGGTCCTGTACTATGGACATATACAGCAAAGTCTGAGTATCATTGGGAAGTGAAGCAAGGTTGGCTGCCACAGTCAAAATGTGCAATCATATATTTATTTGGGAAATGTCTATGCTGCCCCTCCAGACCTGCTCAAGGTGGCTCATAACTCAAACAATAAAATTAAAAACAAATCAATAAAACAAGCCTAGCCAATAGAAATACAAACAACCCCCAAAAAAGCATAAAAAGCACACAAAACAGAGCAGTCTAAAATGATAATAAAAGCAGTCCTCGGGCTAGGAGCATAAAACATCTAAAGAGAAAGCTTTTAGTTAAAAGCCTAGGTGAAAAAGAAATGTTTGGCCTGGCACCTAAAGGAAAGAAAGGTAGACATCAGTTGAGGCCCAAGAGGGAGGGCATTCCAAAAATGAGGTGCCACCACAGAAAAAGCCCTTCTTTAATTTAAAAATAACTTCCCCATTTTCTATGAATGCTAGTACTGACTTGCTTAAGGAAGCATGTTTAATTAGGGAAGGCTATAAGGATGTATGGCATAGATCATACTTCTAGGAAAGAAGGGGTTCTTTGTGCTTGAAGGTAAAACATGTTTTGATCAACTGCTTCTGAAAGAAGGGTTTTTGGGGGGCTAATTCATCACAAATCAAAGATTCTTCCCCCTTCCTTGCTTAGTCTCCATCTGCACTTCCTTGATCCCAACACTCCTATGTTTTCCCTCCTGACTCATTTGTTGCATCAGCACCTTTTATTCCTCCACTGCTAGTGCTGAAGCCCAGCGGGTCACTTCCAGGTCTCTGCTGCATTTGCAGGTATTCATTTGTATCTTGGGCATTTGTAAGTCAGAGGTTTAATATAAAGTGCCCAGTTTTCCCAATACAGATCCCTTCAAAAATGTACTGCAGTTTGTTTTGACTTTATTTTCCAATATGCACCAAAACGATACTGAAATGTCCAGCTATTACTATAATATTAGGAATAAAATTATTCTACATTAACTTGACTTTTCAGTGTGAGTACACTGTATTGAGCATAGAATACCCACTCTACCAATTACTAGGCAAATGAAGTTAGTAAGGTAGACATACTTTTACCTACTAAATGCAGAAGTGTAATGCAAGCCAAATGTTTCTGCCTGGCTTTAGCTTCAGCAAATGAAATTTATATATACATATCCAAAGGTCAGCAAACTTAATGTTCAGTGGAAATCTTTACCAGTCTTGTCAACTGCTCCTGTGACACTGTTGATCTCAGAAGATTTTTGATGAACTTATAAGCAGGAAGAGCTTCTTTCACCTTTAAGCAGGAAAAACATCTCTCTTACCTTCAAGTGTCACAGCCCAAGCCATTTAGGTAAGAACCAGCACTTTGAATTGTGCCTAGAAACAGAAGGATGCCCATTAAATTATTCCATTTATTAGCTATAGTTGGGAACTTTTGGTGTACTGATCAAATCACTTACTACTGCCTAAGGGCATTTTTGAGCTGGGTGAGCAAAACCAGTGTGTTACGTGGATAGAACTTGTGAAAGAGGGCTTATCATGCCCTTGTTGGTTGATGTTGCGTTGAAGTTCCATAAAGACTTCTTAGATTATTTCCTTCCTTCCTTCTGCCAACAGCTCTCTAAATGAAGCATGAATGCATCTGAAAACAGAAATTGATTCTTTTGGCCAAAGCAGTTAAACTACATTCATGAAGTTTGAATCTCTCCCTATAGACGTGGAGCTGCAACAGCTGTGACTCAGTGGAAGAGCATGTGTTTTGCATTCAGAAGGTCTCCAGATTCAGTCTGAGGCATCTCCTCTTATAGGGCCTGGAGTAGCATATATTGGGGAAAGCCCTGAACTGCAGCTAGTCAGAATAGAAAGGAGTGGGCTTGATGGGCTGATGATATTGCTTAATATAATGCAACTTATTGCTGCTGCTGATTCAGCTTCCCTGCTGGAATTCACTTTCCTCTCTTATGCCTTTTGCTCTGACTACCTGCCCACATGGTGGTAGTCAGGATGCAGAAGGTGGTGTGAGGCTTAAAGCACCTGACATGCAATAATCTCTTACAGTGAAATCCTAATCAGAGTTACTCCAGTCTAAGCCCGTTGAAATCAATAGGACTTAGACTGGAGTAACTTTGATTAGGATTTCACTGTTAGTCTGTGCAGTTTTGTTCCAGTTTAATAGGCCAAGTACATCATAGGCAGGGAGCAGGAGCTGTGAGGTATGAGCAGAGCCTTTCATCTTAAGTGACTTAATTTGCGATGTCGGCAGTCTGGGGTTACAGAGCCTGTACTGCTGGGTTTCTAATCTCCCTTTAGATATAATGCAAGCAGGGGGTGGGAGGAATGTAACATTATGGCTTAAAACTTAATTTTAAAAAATATTTCACGTGCATACTTTCTCTGCATGCTGCATCCAAATCTCATGCCCCACACAGATAAAGCTGAAAACAGTTCTGCCAGACATGGTTACTGATATGTGAGCTGTGGCCCTGCATGCTGCTTCTTTGTCACTCTGTTATGGTACCCAGGAGGACTACTCTATTGTTTTGTTTGGGCCTATCTTGCAGCAAGTTGTCCCTTGATATCATTCTGGCTTTATCAGTTGGTTTCCTTATTGCTTCAGGTAAGCAGTCTGTGAGTCCCTGCAGGTGAGAATCTCTGTCGGAGGGATTGGAACAGATACTGCTGTAATGTAGAGCTTGGTTGTAGACAATAGATTTTTGGGGTGTGTTTAGGATGGTGACTGGAGGCACGTTTGCTGAATGATAGGTTTCTGGTAAAAAGGTGGTTCTTACCTTCCATCATGTTTTTGTACAGTATGCAAATGTACTTCCTGTGTGGATGGCTTTATGATCAGGTTGATGGTAGGGTGGAAGTTGCTGAAGGCCTGGTGAAATTCCTCTAGTGCTTCTTTCCCATGTGTCCATATAATCAAAATGTTATCCATAAATCTCAAATACATAAAGGGTGTTACCGTTTATTAGTTGATGTGATGTTTGGAAAATGTGTGATAGCTTATGGCTATAGACAATAAACTCTCTGTTAACTGTTAAAATGTGTTACATGGTGGGAGCTGAGAAAGCGTTGCTCCAAGTGAGCCATGAAAATGTTGGCATATTGTGGTGCCATGCAAGTGCCCATGGCTGTGCTGTTGATCTGAAGGAATAAATCTTCACCAACTCTGGAGTAGTTGCTGGTGAGGACAAACAGGCAGAGCTTGGTAGCGAGGTCAGCTGTAGTGTTGTCAGAGATGGTGTTCCTAATGGCTTGTTGTGCATCTTTTTGGAAGATGTTGGTATAGAGAGACTCAGAATTCATGGTGACCAAAATAGTGCTACATAAAATATTGTCAACCTATTGTATTTTTCTCAGGTGTCTGGTGTCTCGCACATAACTGGGGGCTTCAGTGGCACAGGGTCTGAAAATGGAGTGAATGCGTGAGGCAACAGGATATCCTGAGTTGTCAAGCTTGTGTATTTGGGGCGAAAGATAAAACATGCCTTCTTGAGGTTCCTGTAGTCTATCTAGAATTGCTTGAAAATACTGTTTAGTTCTCTTTGGTGTTCCTGAATGGAAAAAGCACACACACTGTGGGGAAAACAATCCAAATCCTTAGCAAATAGTTCTAACTAAACAATTTCAGTTACCAATTATCCAGGCAGTTGGTCATTCAATCAGACAAAAATTCAAGTTGCACCAGGCTCTCCTTCTCAAAAGAAATCAAACCCCTGTCCAGGCCGCCTTCTGCCAAAGAAAGTCATAGCATCATGCCCCTCTCTCTTACAGCTAGCAAACTAATGTTACATATAAGAGTCTTAATTGGCTCAGGCTTGTACAGCCAATCAGACTTCCCCATAATGTTGTAACTATTGCTAACAGGGAGCACATGAGGAGGGAAGAAACAAAATCTTACTACACTTAAGGACCACCTCCCTCACAGGTGCAAAAAATATGCTCTGCTCTCAAGAATGTTAATTAGTGCTAAGCCTTAAAAAATATGCCCCCTGTTACTTAGTCTCCTTGCAAATAAGAGAATTGTGGGGGGAATTAGCAACAAGGAGAAGACGGCTATGCAAGAGGCGGTAACTACGGAATCTTTTCCACCAATTTTTACGGGGTCCCTTCCAAGATAGCAGACGAGACTGGTGCTTTAAATTCAAAGAGCAAACTTTTATTGAAGAGGAAAAACACACGCATATACAGGAGTAATTAATAAAACGGTTACACACACACAGTCCATGTCAGATGTTGGAATAGAGTGGGGGAGGGTCAAATATATCTACCTATCCTGAAGAGTAGTCCAGTCTGTGGGAGAAGAGAGTAGCTTCAAATGCCAGCATTCTTGGCCAGGAGAGCAAGAGGTTTAGGATAACCTCCAAGGAGCAGCACTTCGGATCCAGTAAGTGTGCATGATTTGAATGGGGCAAGGGCACTACTCTTATAGGGTAAAATGTGCCCTGAGGTGGGAGAGCCCACCTAGCTGTTGAAACAAAGACTCCAACAGTCAGTTCCTGGGAGTAACAAAAGGTTTAATTACCTTGATTGCTAGCTGCCAGGGTGTGTGAAAGAGAATGTAAAGTCTCTTCTGGGACTGCACAAAAGGGACAGTTTGTTAATGGAGTCCACCGGAGCTAAGTTAATGAATTTAATTGTATAATGTACCTTCCTAGGAATGAATTATAAATACTTATGAATGCTAATTGATTTTCTCCTTAATCATGGGCAGGAGATCTCATCACCGAAGGAGGGAAAGGAATGTGTTAAGTGGGGTGACTCTGCAAGACCTTTGTTGCTCTGGATTCCTTTTGAGGCTGGGGAGCCTGTAAACTAATCACCACTGGTCTCTCTGCATTTACATGCGGCGTTCCATTCATGCCTAGGTTTCCGGGGCGGGATTCAGCAACTGTTAGCTGGAATTTCCCTGGCTGCAATCCAAACTGCCATTTTAATCCAGGGGTCTTGTGATTTTATATCACAGGTAGTTATATTAAATAGCTATTAAACATGGTGGAGGCCAGGCCAACCGCTTACAATCTGCAAGCAATCTTTTTAGCTGCAAAGTAACTACATATTAATAACTAAGTCTTTCTCATCCCAACCAAGAATGAGTCCAAAAAAAAAAAAGTAATTTTCTTCATAGTTGTCTTTCAACCTCTTGAATTTAGTCAGATTTGTCCATGATAACAGTTGCTCCTTTTTGGTCATCATGATGGCTGCATAGTTTCTGAGCCTCTTTATTGCATTTCTTTCAACATGGGTGAGGTTGTCTTGGAGGAGATGATGTTTCTTGATCAGTTTGGGCTTGGCAGTGAAAGCATTCTATGTAGTAATCTAATGCGATATTACAAGTATTGGGGGGGGCGGGTCCATGCAGAGTCTTCCATCCTATTGGGTGGGTGGCAGTTGGTCAGTGTTGCCCACTGGAAGGTTGGAGAGATGACAGTCAGCAGTGTATTGTGAATTGTTGTGCTGTTAAGATGCTGCATGTCCATCCGTGTTCTGTTCTAAGGTTTGATGAAAGTACTCCTTCAGATGTAGATGGTGAAAAAAGGCCTCCAAGTCACCACGGCACTGTTCATCTTATAGATTTCATGGAGCAGAGGAATAGCTCTCAAGAAAGAACAGATTCCTCTGTGGGGCTGAGAGTGTGCAGCGAAAGGTTGACAGTATTGCTGGAAAATAGTAAAGAGTCCAGCTGCGCCTTTAAGACTAACTGACTTTATTGTAGCATAAGCTTTCGAAACCCACAGCTCTCTTCGTCAGATGCATGGAGGGTGTGAAGAAACTGGCCCAAGATATATACGCGGTGAAGGGAGTGGGGAGAGGGTGCAGGAAGTGAGGGCCAAGTGAGGGTGCAGGAAATGTAAATCAGTTCCAAAAGTCATGAAAGAGGTGGAGTGCGCAATCCAGGCTGGGTGTGACTCCTTCCTTCCATTGCTGAATCTGAATGGAATGGCTGAATGCAGTTACTTCTGGTAATGCCCTTTTTTATGTCAGACTTGTGTCCATTTATTCTTTTGTGCAGAGGTTTGCTGGTTTCTCCTATGTACAGAGCAGATGGGCATTGTTGGCACATGAGGGCATATATCACGTTGGAGGATGAGCAGCTGTAAGAGCCAGAGACAGTGTAGTTGACACCATTGGGTCCTGTAATCATATTTTCTGGGTAGATATGAAGGCAGAGTTGGCATCTGGGTCTGTTGTAGGGTCTGGGTCCTGTGTTGGTGACTCTGTCAGCCGGTTCTTGGTTGCTAGTGAGAAGTTGTTTAAGGTTAGGGGGCTGTCTGTAGACAAGGAGGGGTCTTCCACCCAGGGCTTGTGAGAGAGAGGCATCGTTTTCCAGGATGGGTTGTAGATCACTGATGATACATTGGATAAGTTTGAGCTGGGAACTATAGGTGACAACCAGTGGTGTTCTGTTGTTGATTCTTTTTGGTTTGTCCTGGAGCAGGCTGTTTCTGGGTACTAGTCTGGCACTGTCAATTTGTTTCCTTACCTCATTTGGTGAGTACTGTCACCCCCAAAATGCTTGTTGTAAATCGTAACTGACAGTCCTGATCAAGAGCATTGGAGCAGATAGAATTGTAACATAAGGCTTGGCTGTAGACGATCAACCGAATGGTATGTTTTGGGTGGTAGCTGGAGGCATGTAGATATGAGTATAGATTGGTTGGTTTCCGGTATAAGGTGGTCTTTATCTGTCCGTTATGTAGTTGTATAGTGGTGTTGAGTAAGTGTACTTGTTGTGTAGAGTGGTCCAGGCTCAGGTTGATGGTGGGGTGAAAGTTGTTGAAGTCCTGGTGAAATATCTCAAGGGCTTCCTTCCCATGGGTCCAAATGATGAAGATGTCATCATTTACTAACCTTAGATACAGGAATGGTTTTAGTAGATGGGAGCTGAGGAAGCATTGCTCCAAATCTGCCATGAATCTGTTAACATATTGTGGTGTCATGCATGTGCCCAGGGCTGTGCTGTTGACCTGTAGATATAGACTGTCACCAAATTTGAAGTAATTGTGAGTAAGCACAAAATGGCAAAGTTCAGTGGCAAGGTGTACTGTGGTTTTGTCCAGGATAATATTCCTGATGGCTTGCAGTCCATCTGTTGGTGTACAGAGCCTCAGCATCCATTGTTGCTAGGATGGTGTCATCCAGTAGGTTGTATTTTCCTGAGAAAGTCTGTAGTGTCTCATAAATAGCTGCAGTGATTGAGTCAATTCCTGAAACAATGGGCATCCTGAGTTAAGTGTTTGTGGATTTTGGATAGTAGGTAGTATGTTCCTGGCCATTGTTCCTGGGGTGTGTCCATATGGATACGTTCTTGAATGTCCATGAGGAGTGTCTTCAATATTTTATTGAGTCCTCTTTTTTATTCCTCGGTAGGGTGAGAAGGTAGTGTTTTATAGAATGTTGTGCTGGAGAGTTGTCTCTCTGCTTCCTGTATGTAGTTATGTTTGCCCATGACTATGACTGCGCCTCCTTTGTCAGCTTCCTTGATTATGATGCCAGAATTATTTTTGAGGCTGTTTATGGCATCTCTTTCTGCACAGCTAAGATTCTGCTTCGAGTGATGTTGTTTGTCAGTTATCTCAGCCTAGGTACGTTGACAGAAGCATTCAGTGTAAAAGTCTAGTGAGGAGTTGTGGCTCTCAGGGGGTGTCCATGTGGAATTCTTGTTTCTGGAACTTTGCAATGAAGATTGTGCATTGCTTGGTTGGGAGGGTGGTTGCTGCTGTGATGGGGTCTGTTTAGCGTTTTGTTCAGCAGAGTGGTTGAAGAATTCTTTCAGTCTTAGGATCTGAAACAGGCCTCCAGGTCTTTGCAGATGCTGGAGGAGCTGTTGTTATGGCCTGCAGCATGCATGAGGCTAGACAGTGTCTTGTATTTCTTTTTGTTCCAGGAGATAAGTTGTGAACTGTGAATGGCTTGCTTTCTTTTGTAAAAATGCTCATAACCATGTTGGTTCCCTATGGAAATGTCCAGTTCAAAAAGGTTCTTGTTGATCTGTTTCTGCTTGCAGTACAAAATGTTTAAGCAGTATCTTGGAGAAAGCTTGGCACACACATTTTCCCTATCCTTTGGAGGGTAAGTGCTTTGTAGTGGATTTGTTGTTGTTGTTGTTGTTGTTAGCCCCTTAGGTATAATACCCAGTCTTCTGCATTTGTTAAGAAAGATATTATAAGTTTGTACCTGTGCAAGTTTTTTTGTGATACTGATAGATTTTCACTCCATGCAGCTGAATGTGATGCCTTCCATAAAGATAGTTTTAGGTGGGTAGCCTTGTTGGTCTGCACTGCTATAGAACAAAAAGATTTGAGTCCAGTGGCATCTTGTTGATCTCTCAGGTGCTATTGGATTAAAATCCTACTGCTCTACTGCAGACCAACATGGCTACTGATCTAAATCCATTTCAAACAAGTAAGACCAACATAGTTTGAAACATAAGCAATCGACAGTTTCCTGCTGTATACTAGATACTGTTGTCCTAATAATCTTAAGTATGTAAAAGTGTGCGTAAAATAAACATGCAAGGCTGTCCTGTAGATGATGCATAAAATAAACATGCAAGGCTGTCCTGTAAATGGTGCGAAGAAGTGTTGCACATCGCAGGAGCAAGCTGCTTTGATTAGGTGGCACTTGGGGGGGTGTCTTGGGTTTCTGAACCTTCAGTTTCTCTTGAATTAATCTGATAGAGTTCTGGAGGCTATATATATACTTCAGATGTGGAAAGAGGTATGAAAAATGGGGCAAGTACAGACCTCCACTAGGGTCAGATATGAGCCAGAAAGTTTAAAAGATATTGGTGGATCCTAGCCTGTAATGGCTTGGCGGGGAAAATACGTACGAGGAGGGGGATTTTGATAGGTGTTAGTAAATGTCAGTGACAACTGGTGACAGAGCCGTGTCAGTTTAGAAGTAGATTGATGCGGATAGGTCCCTTTGATCAGGATGCTCTTCTGTCGAGGAAGCTACCTAAATTATAATAATATTTTTGGTATGCTTATGCATTATAATGGGAACACAGGATCTGGGGAAAAGGGAATAAAATTTCTTTATCGAGAAGTAGATTTGTTTCTCTGTCACTGGGAAAGGTAAGATTTCTGGGGGAAGATCAAACAGCTTGAAACACAGCTAACACTTTAATAAAATCGGAGGGGGTTGCAGAACGGAGCCAGGGAGCTGAAACCTTTCCCAAGGTTTGAAGTCCTTGATGCTCTTTGATATGCAAGACCAGCTGTGTGAAGAGGACTGATTTCTCCTGCCTCTCTGGGTCACATAACTGACTACTGCCTGCTTGATTCCTATTCTTGGCAGAGAATGAACTAAGAAATAAAACAATGCAGTGTATTCTCTGTTTGGGGGCTATACCAGGGGTCTCAGCTTCTTTATGAATGTACTAATATTATAACATAGCTACTAATTCTAGAATTTCCTCTGTTCGGTCTTCTCATTAGCTCCTTGCCTCTGCCCTGTAGTTAATTTGGTTTCTGTAGAATATGCAACTTGATATTTTGAAGAGCTTATCACTTGATTCATTTGACTTTTTTGGAACAAATCTAGTTGACCCCTACTTTTTTTTTTTTTTTTACAGAAGCCTTTGAGATTGTCGTACGACATGCGAGAAACTACACTAATGCCATGTTCAGACACTCTTACCGCAACATGGCAGCTAAAGCTTTTAATTTTGTGGGAGAATTTTTTACTGACATCTCTCTGTACATCTTGGGCTCAGACATTAATGTCAATGACATGATAAACGAGTTCTTTGATAGCCTGTTCCCTTTAGTCTACCCACACCTAGTTAACCCAGGCTTCCCTGATCCTTCACTGGAAATGACTGAGTGCCTCCGGCTAGCAAGGCGAGACCTGAAGGTGTTTGGAAATTTTCCCAAGGTCATGATGACTCAAGTGTCGAAGTCCCTGCAAGTGACCCGAGTCTTCCTTCAGGCACTCAACCTTGGCATCGAGGTGGTCAACACCACTGATCATTTGAAATTCAGCAAGGACTGTGGGCGGGCGCTTTTGAAAATGTGGTACTGCCCCCACTGCCAGGACCTCATGATGGCCAAACCATGTGCTGGACTCTGCAATGTTGTCTTACAAGGGTGCCTTGCCAGTGTGGTAGAGATAGACAGCTACTGGCGGGAATACCTCCGATCTTTGGAAGGACTGGTGAAAGGTATGCGGGGCATCTACGACATGGAGCATGTGCTTCTCAGCCTCTTCACCTTGATACGGGACTCACTGACATACATGCAGAAGAACGCGGAAAAGCTGGCTGTAACGGTGAGTCCTGCTATGATTTCTGTAGATCCCCTTGAACATTTTTTCTTGAGGGTTGGGGGTGTGTAAGATTCCAGGGAAGAAGGGGAAATGTTGCATCAAAAGGGAAGGAAGTATATGTCATGACATTCTGTGAGGAGTTTTACCAGATTCAGATTACATAATCTTATCTGAATTGCCCCTCAATTCAGAAAACCCTAAGCTTGCTGTTAATAGTTTGGATAACTTTGAATGGAAGAAGTGGAAATGGTGGTGCATGAGGGAGGGGGGGGCCTTTGCTGACATCAAATTTCCCCAGAAGTGAACAGTTAGGAAAAGGGAGCACAAGACCAACCACCAAATGCTACTAGAAGGCTGTTCCTTAGATGAGAGTGTTGTGTTCTGCATTTGAGAGGGGCTTGGGCAGAACTAGTTGCCGACCAAGGCTCCAGTAAAAATGTATACAATGTTCTTCTTCCTCTTATCTTTTCCTGTCGTATTGCCTTGATCCAAGAGGAAAGGCAGGGTATAAATATTTTAATCAATAGATAACAATTTATTTTGAATCCACTACCCTTCAGAGTATTCTTGTCTTCATAGGAGTTCTTTGGAACCATCCCACAATATGGTTAAATAACACTGCATCAAATTACCTGTACAGATTCTTTTCCCCCTAAGGGCTGACTCTCCCAGGAGTATAAATCTGACTTCTTCCAGCAAGAATATGACTTGCCGTCTTAAACTGGTAGTGGTGACCAGTTCCTGATACATATTTTCGTTCTCGGAGGCAGTATCGCACAGAAATTTTAGTACAAATAGAATTAAGAGGCTTGGCTGAAAGCTCAACAGGACACTCAGGATTGTAGTGCCCCACAAAAGTTGCATGCTTGAATGACATAGCTAGCCACATTGTGGGATGATTCTTGATTCTGTACCTTCAAAAACTGATGCCAGTCACCCCAACACAGGGTTAGATATGGTCATTGGAGCTCAGTGGTAGAACATTCAGAAGTCTCTTGTCTCCACCCCTGGCATTTCCAGTTTGAAAAAGAGTAGCAAAACTACAAAATCAGCTACCTAAGACTTTGGAGAGTTATGGCAAGTTGGAGTTCACACTACTGAGTCAGGTGGAACAAAGGTCCAACTTAGAGTCACCTTGAAATGTCCGTGAGTATATTAGAAGGGATAGTAGCTTGGTTGTAGAACACATCCTTTCCATCCACCAAGTCCCAGAAACCATCCATAGGTTCTACCCAACACTGGCACTGGGTGTCCTTTTCTAGAGACTTGGAGGCCTGACACCCCTAATAGGAAATACTGAGCTAAATGGATGTTAGAGGGCATTGGTAGAAGACAGCTTGACAAGTAACTGCAGGGTCCTTCAGATGCTTTTTTGCACAGGGAAGTAGAGAAAATTTCACTCTTCGTTGAAATGAAGCCATAAAGGGTGATGAAGTATTTCTGCCTTACAACAGCTCTCTAATTGCAAGGTATTAGCTGCTGAAGAGGGAGAAAAAGGAGAGGTGATTTTAAGCAAATGACTTTTCTGTTCTGGGATTAATAACTCGTGAACAATTTACTGGTACATTAAAGGTAAACAAAGATCCAAATGGGTAACCAGAGGAGACTCTTGATTAAGACTTTTGCAAAGGGGTCTCATGTTGCATTTCAGATATTTCTCGTAGTACACTTATTGCCAAAGGGTGTGAATCATCATAACTGTGCTTATATACCACTCTTCTAGACTGATTAGCACTCCACTGAGAGCAGTGAACAAAACCAGTGTTGTTATTATCCCCACAATACAACTGGGGAGCTGAGGCTGAGGGGAGTGGCTTACCCAAGGTCACCTGAAGAGTTCATGGCAGTAGTGGGATTTGAACCAGCAGAGTGCTGGCTTGCACCCCAACCACTTAACCGCTATGATACAGCAGCTACTAACTGTTAGAGTAGGAAATGGAAGGTTTAGCAGGTTTAGGCTTGTGGGGCTTACATTACAATTAAAGGCTTCTTAGTTGATCAATTTGAGCTCCTATCCTCAGTCCCAAATCTACATATAATGAAAAACGTCTTCCTTGGACATTAGCTGATTATGATAACTGAGCCATATACATTAATCTTAGAAAGTATGTTCCCTTCGGTGTCTGAGGAACCATTTTCCAATTCTAAAATGGCAGTTGCCACCTGCTTTTTAAAAAGTACTTATATTAAGAGTAGTTTTCCAAAAGGAGGGTTAACTGAGTTATCAGAAACATCTCTTTTTAATCACTTTATCTTGCAAATTAATCACCTGTATGTTGCAGCCTTCTAAAAAGAATATTTGAATTACAGCCTATCTAAAGTCCAAAAGTTTTAGGACAGGGGTGTCCCGAATTTCAGTCACACTTTGCCATGAACTTCAACCTTTGGTCACTTGTTCTTTCTGAGCCTAACCTTGCATAACCGGGTAGTTGAGAGAATAACATGGCAACAAGGAAAAGTGTCTATGCTGACTTGGGTTCTTTGGAGAAGAAAACCATGATGTACAAATAGGATAGAGACAAAGGCTGCTTTCACACAGACTTTGCTATGCTTTTCCCCCCAGTCCCCCCCCCCCCCCGAAAAGAATCAGTAGTTTTTTGGCTTCTGCCAATTGTCCACCTTCTGTGTACTGCGTACTTTGCTGCATGTTCTCCCAGACCTGCTGTACTACTGTTTTTTCTGAAAGAGATCCCTGGAGCAGATCTGACAAGAAGGTGTAGAGTTCCACACCTCCCGGTCCACATCTGCTGCCCCATCCCCTGCCATTTCCCCTTCATGCCTGCTATTCTCTATCCCACTGGCCCTTCTATGCTAGTTATTTTTTAATCAATAATAGATCTATCCCTGTAGAATCATCATGACACCCTAACACCGTACCTTCCAATTTTTTTTAAAAAGCCAGCAAAAAATCCTGGCAGCCAGGAGAGGGGTGGCATGTGTAAGAGGGTAGCAGAGAGTGTCCCCCAGTGCACGAACCGTGTTGCCCCTGTGAACTCTCATGCAATGAGAGTCCAGCAAGGAATGGTCCCCTTGTGGAAGCAACAAAGAATACCTCTGATTACTCAGTGGCTTAGATAGTATTTTCCATCGTGCTGTTTTTGTGATTATCCAGAGCCATTTGGCTGCTAAGCAGGACGCTGTTCCAGGAGGGCTTTAGCTCTTCAGAACTCTGCTTTAAGAGGTCTGGGGATACATAGCTGTGTGTTGCCTCTGCGTATGATGTCATCAATCCGACTTTGTTCTTCCAAGTGCAGAAAGCACTTCAGAATACAAAGAAGGCAGCTTGTTGTAGCTTTTTTTTTTTTTTTAGTAAGTTCCTTTGTTTGGGGCCTGGGATGCCAAATTGCTTCTGCTGGGTGACACTGCTCTAAAGTGATTAGACTTCGAAACCAATAAGAGTAACAACAGTGGGATTTTTAAGGGCTTGCTTCTTCCTTTGGTCCTTTCCCTCCTCAGTAGACACCCTTTTAAAAAGAAAGTTTCTATTTTTGTGGAGCTTGTCCCCCACCCCGTTCAAAATGTAGCTTGAAGATGCAGTCACTTAAAAGCAAGGAGAGACCAAATTTTAAAAGTAGCCAATGTACAGTCTCTCTTTTGCCTGTATGAGCTCACTGTATGACCAAGAGAATTGTGTTACTTTAGTCTATGAAGGAAAAAAAGTAAATGCTTATTCTGCCATCTACTTCAGGAGCCTAGGCAAAGATATAGGATTCCTACACAACAGATGTGGGAAGCCTCTTGCTGGGTTGTGTCACTTCAGAGGAAGATTAGTTATCTGGATGAGGGGGAAGGGGGATTATAGCCCCTTTGACTTTTCCCAGTCAGCCAAAGGTCTGTCACCACCCTTAGGCCAGTACAGTTCAGTACTGAGAATGGTGGTACTGGGCCAAGGGAGAGTAGGGCTTGCTGGGCAGTCAAGGAGGAGCTATGGGACTTCCTTTCTTTTAGCAGTCTCTTTCTCCCTTCTTCTGAGGGGTGAGGCTGACCAAAGAGGCAGGGCCTTTTCCCAGGATTGTCTTTTCCTCCCCATCTGCTCAGGGTGGGTGGGGGAGTGAACATATAGCATATCTAGGTGAAGTCAAAGTGTTCCCATACATGTTAGCTTTCTCTGTGCAGGGAACTGTTTTGTCTAGAGGACTTTTCCCATAATGTGAGCTCTATTTGAATGGTGCCATCCAGGCATCGGCTAACCCTCTCCTCTGCTGGAGGTGTACTAGGACTAAAACATGTCCAGCATTGGAGGTAGGCTTGAGTCTAGAGGAAAAGCAGCTTCCATAAAGGACATGTGAAGTACTATAGCATTAGTAGGGTTCCCAAGTGCCCGCTGGTGGTGAGCAATCTCCCATCAATTTGCACCCCTGCCCCATGATCGCTGTCGATTGGCAGGAGGTGACAAGCCACCTGGTGATTGCAGGCCATGAGCAGGTAACCTTGGCAAATGTGTGGTGTTCACACGCCCAGTTGGGTGTGGTAACTTCACATCTGGTAGTGATTTCATTGTGCTGCCCTTGGGAACACTCTCATGCTTTGCACAGGGTCAATTCCAGCCCCAAACAGGCTGATTCTTAAAGAAATGGTTGCATGCAAAATGCAGGAGCACTTCTGCGGCCAGCACAATGATGTCACTTCGAGAAGTGACATTATCATGTGCAGGCCAGAAGCACACAAATGACAGAGAAGATCAGTAAGTATCACCACCACCCTGCACCGGTTGCCAGGGAGACCTGGCATCCCTAAACATTGGGAAGGAATGAGGCCTAGTATATCTCCTGGTACCCGGTGTTTGGACTACACCATTCTGAATTGTGGTTTAGAGCTAAGCTACAGGAGACAGAATTACACGAGGAGGAGCACGTGAAGGGAGTTGCAATGTTAGCCAGGAAGCTGCGTTTTAAAAGAGATCGGAAGGCTTTGTCAATTTCCCCTCTCTACAGAGCCTGGGAGATTGCTGCTCAGAGGGTTTGTTTATTTCCACTTTACCACTTAGAAGGGGAGGTGAAACTGACAGAGCCTGTGGGAAGCAAAGAGGACATTAACAAACCCTGTGAGCAGGGATCTCCCTGGCTCTGTAGTGAGGGGAAATTGACAAAGCCTTCCGATCGCTTTTAAAACTCAGCTTCCCAGCTAACATTGTGACTCCCTTCACGTGCTCCTGCTCGTGTAAATTAATCTCTTGTAGCTTGGCTCTTAGGGGCTCACATGACTGAATACACTTCCTGATAAAGCTGTTCCCTGCTAGTACATTGAGAAGTTTGTGTGGACCCACTTTAACTTCAGGATGTGCTGCTCTGGGAAGCCCTGTGGCTTGTCTTTCTGCATATTTATACAATTGATTCCTTTTATTTCTTGCTGTTCCTACGGACAGTACAGAACAACATCTGAGGTAATCCATTTTATGTTCATAAGGCTAACCCAGGGCAAGAGCCCGCCCCATTTCTCAGCCTATCTTGCAAACTTTATGGCTGACTAGGGATTTGTGCCCCAGTCCAAGTCTACTTCTATCCTTTATATTATGACAGACCAAGAGCCCATCGCCCTTGTGCTTTCTTCCCTGTTTGTAAAACCCCCAAGCTGTCAACTTTGATCATGCGTTTTGCCGTTAATATATTCCATCAATTTTAAAGTCTTCATTTGTGGAGATAGGGAGGATGCCTGCCTATTCAGCCTGGTTATATTTCTGCTTTGAGCAATTTCACACACTGATATGAAAAGGAAGACAATGTCTTGACAGCCCTCCTTCCTATGGATGCATGTGGCAAAAGGACTGTGGCAAAGTTTCCATGAGGCCTTACATTTATTTCCAGACTGCCCCATTTCAGGCGGAGCTCACGTGGTTGAGTGCTCCTCCCATAGGAAAAGAAATCAGGTCACATGGAATACTCAGGATTGAATCCACCTGAAGTTTTCACAGAGGACGTTGATGGTGAGGACCTTTTCTAGCCCTTCCCCTTCCTCCAGCATCTTGGCATTTGTCCTGAAACTCTTCTCTGAGAACTGGCAGAACCAATTGAAGTACTGGAGGGGAGGGATGCAGCAACAAAATGCCTCTTTCTTGCTTCTGTGTCAATTTTATTTTGTTCCCCCTTGTCTCTGCCACCTTCTATCCTGTGGCTCATTTTGTTTATGAGGCTCTACCAATCCTCAGAGGAGAGTTGCAGGCCAAATACCAAGCTGCTTGAAGGGGAAGGAGAGGAAAGCTCTGCTGCACCAACACCTTCCCAGAGCTTTTCTGGTGAATCCAGCCCTTCCCCAACAGGGTTCAGACTAGTCAAGGACTCTTTTTTGCCAAGCTGCTAGTCTTCTTTGTGCAGGGTCTGTTTGTATGTCCCAAGCATCATGTGGCAGTTCCTCCTTCTGCGCCTGAAGTGGTACAGCCCCCACACAAAGGCTTTTACCCCTTCTGAATTACATCACAGTTAAGCATCTTATGGAGCTAGAGAGAAGCTTGTTGTCACCTTGGGGCATTCTGCATTTTCCTCAGATGGTGTATAGGCAATTTCTTTTGACCAACTTGTTAAAAAATTTAGTGTTACAACTTCTCCCCCCTCCCCATTGAAGCGGCTATGATTTAACATGTTTATGACTAGCAGACATTTAAAAGGTAGACTTTTTTTGTGATGCTGTGCTGGAGAAGCTTTGCTTGCTGAATTTCTACTTGTTAAATGGATGTGAATAGCATAGGAACCCTGATAGGAAAACAGTGGCATAGAGGTCTCTGTAGTACAAAGCAAAGCACTGTGTGCAGGACAGTTCCTTTTGTTGCCTGTAGTTTTCATTCCAAATGCTATTTGGGGGTTGCTCCTAGAACATCCTTCATGCTGGCTATAAAACCAGGGGAGGCGGCAGCAGCAGCTCCCAAGAGGGCTATGCTACCCTAAAATATAACCAGCTCTTCCATTTGGCAATTCTATCAAGAGTGAAAACCTTCCCTAGCACAGTTGCAATAATGCATCTTATATATAATTTCCCCCATGTATGAAAAAAATAAGTTCAAGGCTTAGCACTAAATATAACTTCATTGAAAACTTCATTCAGGAGTTGTGTAGCAGTCACTTTTCTGTCTCTTTTACATTGTGGTGTGCAAAAAAATAAGTTCAAGGCTTAGCACTAAATATAACTTCATTGAAAACTTCATTCAGGAGTTGTGTAGCAGTCACTTTTCTGTCTCTTTTACATTGTGGTGTGCAACAGCTGGAGAGTCCAATGAATGAATGAATGAATGAATGAATGAATAGCAGTAAAACTTGTGAATGGCTCATCCATCCTTCCCTTTTTCTAGCTGTTCCTTTGTAATTTTTTTCCTGTTGTGCTTCCAAGAAGTGTAGGGTGGCACACCTGGTCTTTTCCTATTATATCCTCACAGCAAACCTGAGAGGAAGATTAGACTGCTGAATAGAGGCTGACACAAGATCAGGTTGTTAGCTTAGTGGTGGAGTAGAGACTTCTAGTAGAGGGAGCCAGGTTCATTCATTTCTAGCCATTGCTCCACACTGGATGCATGAGGCTTTCTTACCTATCTATTCTGACTGCCAGTGGCTGTCCTGGGTGTTGGGTATAGGTTGTTGACATCACCTGCTCCCCGATCCTTTTAACTGGAGGTGCTGGAGATTGAACCAGGAGTGTTCTGTATGCAAAGTGGATACTCTGTCACTGAGCCACAGCTCCTGCACATGGAAGGAGGGAGAGAAGATGGCTGTCGTTTAATGTTGAAAAACTCACATGTGATTCTGATGCAAACTGGCCAGTGAGCTTCAAGGAATCCTGAAGATCATGACACTACAAAAACTTAAAGTTCTAGGATTGGGAATATGACAGTATGGAACCTTATAAAGCTGCTTCATCCAGAACTGGGCCATTGGTCATACTGGCCCAATACTGTCCTCACGACGAGTTCTCAGGCAGGAATCTTCCTTGGAGGTCTTCCATCCAATTACTAACCAAGGCTGACCCTGCTTAGCTTCTGAGATCTGACAAGATCAGGCTTTCCTGGGCTATCCAGGTCAGGGTCAAACCTACTGTACATATACACAATAGCATCTGGTATAATGATGCTTGGTGGGACAGGAGACTGACCATTAATTTGGGCTAGGAAGGCGGAAGAAGCAACAGAAAGTTCTACGTGGTTTCTTGGCAAGCAATTAGACAACAGCTAATGAACATTATGAGGAACATTAATGAGGAACTAATAGGGTACAAAGGTTTAGAGGACAAACATTGCCACGCCTGCCCTCACATGCAAATCATAGTCTAGTGTTCATTAGTGGTCTTCAAGCATTTTCATGGCAACAGCATGTAGATAAAGAGAATGAAAAAGGTTAAACGAATTATAGGAACAGTCCATTAGGACACTTGTCTTTTAGGAAATGAAAGACTGGAGGAAGTCGGGGGAAATAGAACAGCACTGTTCAGGGAGGATGTTGGCATCATGTGAAGTCCAATTTCCTATTCATTACAAATAAAATGACCTTGCACTCCGAAAAGAGTAGAGCCAGATGCAAGTCTGTGTGTATGAAGGATTGCTGTGTACAAGAATTCAAATCGCCACCTGTGTATATTAATATAGTGATGTTATTTCAAAAACTGGGGATGTTTCCCAAACTTCAAAATAGCTTCCCCAGCTGAAAACGGTGATCAGAGTTGCAAAAGGCACGGCAAGAGGCAACCCAAGGCATCCAGGTGTTAGAGCACCTGAATGTTAGGTAACATTTATAGCATTTTGTTTGAGGGGGGAAAGGATAGCTAATGAGGAACATGACGGAGTCCTTGCCAAGAGTGAAGGCATTTTATTCTCCATTCTCCACTTCAGTTTGGTCATCCAATGGAACTTATCAGCAGTAGGTTCAAGAAAGACAAAAGATGTTCCAGACAATGCGTAAAACTCTCTGCTACATGATGGGGCCATGAACTGGTTCAGGATGCTTTAAAAAGAGGTAAGTAAATTCATGGGGTTAGATCTGGAGAAGGGTAGGATTTTTGCCAGTTCCCCGTCACACTGCACCTGAGAGTCCCCCATCCTGCAGGAGCAGCATTTCAGGAGACATTTGGGGCTGCAGTGAGAAGGGGAGGGGAGAACGTTGTTTTGTTAATAGAAATGCCTTCTGTTTGCAGAAGTTTCTGGTAGATCCAAGCCGTGGATGTGATTTAACAGTCATGATAGCAAAAGGAGCCTTCATATTTTTAAGCAGCATACCCCTGAATGCCAGCAGTCGGAGAGGGCCATTGTTACTTATGTGCCCTGCTGACAGTGATAGGGGTCCTTGGAAGCATTGGCTGACCATTTTGGGAGACAAAACACTGGGCTAGGTAGAGTCCAAACCTTGATCCAGCAGAGTTCTTAGATGCCTTTTGAAACATTTGAGGAAGCACAAAGAGAGTGCATCATTTAAGTAAATAAAACTTATGAACAGTAAGACATTGCCCTAGTTCCTTCTCACTGTAATATCAGAACCAAAAGTGCCTTAAAAATTAAGTCCAGCAGCACCTTAAAGACTCACATTTATTTCAGTATGAGCTTTCCTGAGTCACAGCATACTTATTCAGATATGTGAAGTGGAGATCATACTGGGAATTCTTGTAATCTCCCCGATTCAGACGGTTTTCCTAATGCAGTATTTGGCAATTAGCTATTGTACCTGGCTTATGATAGTCTGTCATCTATGGAGAAGACAGCTACACTCTACTAAACGGAGCATTAACTTGTTCACCAACAACTTTAATAAGACACTTTTCAAATTGCTGCTCATAAAGTTCAGAGTGGGAGAAAGCAAGCTACTAATACCCTAGCTTCTTAATTGGACCGCTCTCCTTCCTTGCCTCTCTATTAGCAACTTAATAGCAAGTGTACATATTTATATAACAACTTGAGTGCAGCATACCAACGAAAGCCGGCCGTTTAATTACTGGACAGTAGAAGGTAATCACAATTTCAGAAGGAGTGAACTGAAACAACCTTGCCAGCTTCACAGCTTGTTTGGATTTACAGCTCAATAAAAATCTAATTCAGAAGTTGTTCCAATACCTTTCATGGTGCCAAAAAGATATTGGCATGACCTGCACTCATCTTCAAATGATGCACCTTCAACAATGAAGTTTCTCCTCCAACTTTGATCTCTTCAGGGGCCATTTAAAAAGTGAACGAAGGATAAAATTCCTGGGACATGGAGGGGCTCTGGCTCAGTGGGAAAGCTCTTGCTTTACACGCAAAGTTCCATGTCCAATCCTCAGCATCTCCAGTGAAAAGGACCAGTTAGTAGGTGATATCAAAGACCTCTACCTGAGACCCTGGAGAGATGCTGCCAGTCATACCATTGGTTTATCAAGCGCAGTATTGTCTACTATGACTCAGTAGAAGGTAGTTTCACATGATGTTTCACAAAGCTGGAACCAAAAGCCACAGTCCACTCTTTCCTTCCGATGCTGAGGAATTAAAATAGGCAAAAGGTTTTCAAGTCCCCTTATAAGACAAGAATTGCCATAAAGCAAAAAAGAAATGCCATAAAGCAGACTGTGGATAGAAAGCACCAAATATATATATATTTCTGTATGCAAAGTATATATATATAAAAAGGAATGAAGCACAAATGGCATCTCAGGTCACTTTTGCAGGAATCAAACCTCAGTTTGAGTTGATGTCCTCGTCCATGTATATGTAACCATACAGACTTGATCCTCTGCTCATGTTTTGTGGGGAAAGGTATTTTATCCCTATGAGAGAGTTATAGGAGGGGTCTGAGAGTCCTGAGGGAGAAGAGGAGAAAGGAAGATGGAAGCCGTCTGAGGGTAAGCAGTGTCCTGTGCAAATAGGTGAGGAGCCAAAAGCAGAGCTATGGCATCTAAAGATCTACAGCAGCACCAAGAACAGCACCACTACCTCACTGTATCCTTCAAATATTACTGGGGTGGCATGGGAGCATGCATCCTGTGCAGGCTTGTGCACTGCTGCTGGTAAACTACAAGTCAACAAATAGGATTTGGGAGCAGACAAAGTTGCTTTGACCATCCCAAGAAGGGGATGGAAGAACCATGATTAGTATTAGCCAACATATTCAGTAGTGCCTCCTCCTCCTCCTGATTGGTATGTGTGCATAAGTAAGTGTTAGGATGCTTGACTGGTATGCAGAAGGGCCACGGTTCAACCTTTAGCATCTCATTTAAAAAGAATCCTGGATAGCAGGTATAGGGGGAAAACTTGGAGAACCCTTGTGAGTTTCAGCAGAAGAGAATGGTTTACCTTGTTGAAAGGCTGCATCAAAGTATATTAAGCTACCTTCTTGAGTTGTTAGAAAGCTTTTAAGCCTTCCTCAGACTTCTGCCACACTCCCAGACTGGTTCATCTGCCACAATAAGGTGGGCTGAGGGAGTGAAATGCCTGAAGGAACAGTGTCGGGAGGCTTCATTCTCAGTGCCTCCTACAATGCATCTCCATGCTGTAAAAATTAGGTTTCATTTGGCATGGTACTGATGGGGTCAAAGCCAGTTTCCTCTAACTTTGCCTTTACCAAGAGTCTTTTTGTTAACAAATAGCTGTTTTGCACATATACCAGTCCAGTGAAAGAAAGTCGCAAAGAGGCTGAAGTCCCATGTTCTTTTGCACTGGCCAGTGTTGTGTTTTAAGTAAAACTTTAGACCCTCCCTTTCTATGTTGATGAAAAACATGCATGTATCATTCGCTGGTCGCCATTGCATCATCAGGTGCCTGCTGGAACATCCCACTAACTGACTTCTGACTTAGAGATCACAGTCCCACTCTAGAACCTGTTGAAGTAGGAAACTGCCTGTGAAACCTTTTGTTCTTTTGACAGCATTAAGTGAAATTATTTTAAAGATGCATCTACCTCAGGTGTGTTTTTTCCCCTCTGTAAAGGGTGTTATCCTTGTGTTGCTGTGAACCTTGTGGGGCTTTAAAATGGAGAGGTTTTTCAAAAGACTGGGATTTACTTGAAGATACATTTTTCACCATGTCTTGTTCTGAATTACCCATGGTCTGCTTAACTTACCTTGACATCTGTAACAGGCATGGCCTTGCTGGCTTGTATATGTTAGTAGCATGTTTCTGAAGGCAGAGTGAGAATCGATGTGACAAACTGTTGTTCTAAGCATTTGCGCTTTGGTGCACTTTACACATCTGGGCAATGAATTATTACAGCTGTTACATTATTGATTGTACTCCCAGGCATGAAGTGTAGCTCCCCTTCCTGTGGCTCTTGAGGCCATGTCAGAAGAACTTAAATTTAAAATACTGCTTTTCATAATACTGTCTGATTTGCTACCTGGAAAAAGGAAGGCACTATATCAGGGGCATTTCTTGCAGAACTGTTTATTGTAACTGATGCAATCCAGTCAATTTTTTTAAAGAAGAGTGATATTAGTTAACTCCAGCTTGCGAATGTCTCATGCTACAGTACGCTGCCTTCTTTTCAAAGGGATGCATTTAAGAAACGTGTAGCATGGTAACACAGACCCACTCATTTAGAAAATGTAAACCACACTTTCAAAAAGCCCTCAAGGGCAGCTTACAGCAAGGTTTTTAGCTGAAGCTGCTCCAGGCATAGGGACATCGCTTGCTCTTTTCTCTGTGGTCTCATTGGTAATCATTCCTTCTGCATCATTCTCCTTTTTCTGGACTACTTTTTGTGCCTAAGATGTCAGTCCTTCCAATTTAATTTATGGGATGATGGTGGAGAGATTATTCTAAAGGATGAAAGTGCTCTGTCCTGATTTTGACCCCATCGTGATTGGGTTGTAGTTGGAGGCAAACATCTGGATCCTTCATTCTTTGGAGAAGGTGCTTCACCTTGGGAATATTTGCCCCCACTTCAGACCACCGGAGAAGGGACTTTCCTAAAGCTCAATACTGCTGTGTCTTGAACAGTTTTTGTGAGGAGGGCTTTCCCCACTTACAGTGCCACCGCATAAATAATAACATTTGATTTATATACCGCCCTTCAGGACAACTTAATGCCCATTCAGAGCAGTTTACAAAGTATGCCATTATTATCCCCACAACAAAACACCCTGTGAGGTGGGTGGGGCTGAGAGAGCTCTGAGAGAGCTGTGACTGACCCAAGGTCACCCAGCTGGCTTCAAGTGGAGGAGTGGGGGATCAAACCCGGCTCTCCAGATTAGAGTTCCGCGCTCTTAACCACTACACCAAATGGCCATATTCCTAAACAATGAGCTTCTCAAGTAGGGAGAGCAGATACAACAATACAGCCCCTTGTCCTTCTCTGAGAGGTATAGAAGCAAAATGATAATCCATGCAGATTTTGAAAGATGTAAACAGGTTGCATAATGGAACTGCTCTCAAATCAGTATTGGGATGATACAGAAAACTTTGACACGGAGTGCACATAACTCTAACATGTTGGCACATTTATAACCAGAATCCAGCAAGATCTAGAAAATAATTTTTAAAAGACCGGGTTTACTTTGGTCTAAACATTGCATAACTTAAATAAATCTTACATGGACAGTGGCTGACCAGCCTGCAGTAGAGTGAACAGGAAAGGCACATTGGGAGGAACTCCAATGCCAAATCCACACCTTAGCTATGCTTTTTTTGTTGTTGCTCTTCTTGTCTCAGATATATGTCTTGCGTGTAGCTGGGAGACATGAGCACTTGGCTCTTAACTTGTGGCCTTGGTCAGCTGGCCCTGTTGGCTTCTGGACCAGTCTCAAGATACAGTTCGTTCTTGTTGTGTTTCTAGATCAGTGGGTTTAAATTTTTTTTTACTGTATTTGTGTTTGTCGTAAGCTGATTTGTGTCTTATTGGGGAAGCAGTGACCAATAAATATACTGACTGACTATAGCTGTGCTGAGTTGTATGATCAGCAGGAGTCTGGGATATGTAGCAATGAGACTGATTCTGCTGCCCGCAGAGGCCTAATACTCTCGCCTAGCTCAATCAATAAACTAGAGACCTGTAAGTGTACTACAGTGCACACTAACTAAAAGGGCACCCCTTCACCCCTTGGGTTTGATTTTTAGGGCACATCTGCCGAAATGGTTGGCCAGCCCTAACTTGGGGTGGTGGTGGTGTTTGCATTTGCACCTAGATCCCAATATGGGGTGTGGGGTGGGGCTCAAGCTTACAAGGCGAGGCATGTTTTCGGTGCTGCTTTGGCAGCTTGCCATAAGAAGCTGCTCTTCTATTTGCACTGCATTGCCTCTGCTGCCTGTGGCCAGATAGTGGTATTGCCTCACCAAGCCAGCAACAGCCAGGTGACGTAAGGGGACAGTAAGATTTTGCTTGACCTTAAAGTTACTGCTTTATGCTTGGCTTCTCGGTATGAACTGATTCTTTTTCCTTGGAGGACTGTTTGACTACGTTGCCTGCAGGCTGCCATCTCTCGTGCACATTTGCCTTTTACAAGCTTCCTAAAATAATGGATTGGAATTAATACATTCATTTGTTAACTCTTTTTCTTTCAAGCCAGAGGATGTTCTGCCTTTTTCCCCTTCCACCTTTATGACAAAACATATATAATTACAAGGGTGCTGCAATAAGAATGCATGGGGTGGGGGGGGCAGTGTTGGCCAGAAAAGATATTTGTTCACTTTTCTTAATCAGTATTCGCTCCAGAGCTGTGCCTTTGCAGTTAGCAGAAAGCAGTGCAATCCTTTGAGAAGCATGGCAGATTTAAATCCGCAATAAAAGCCCTGGGGAAATTAACAAGACAAAACATTAACCACAGACTAAACATTAACATATATTAGCATTTTTATGGCACCTGTAGAAATGTTAAATGGGCCTGGCTACTACTATTTAAAAAGTTTATGTTCTATACTCCCGTCATTTCAATGTATGTTTTAAACATTTCCTTTAAAGGGGGAGGGGTTAATTAAACTGACTGGTGTGGTGGCATGCCTGTAAGGGGCTGGTGGAGGTCCGCTTTTATGGTAACTTTAAATGTGAGAGGCATTTTTTATGAGTATGGATAAGGGTCAGCTATCAGGTAGCTGGGAAAACTGCGAAAAGGCTAAATTTAATGGTGCAGGTAAAGGTATGAAAAGGGCAAACCAAATCAGTAAATGTGACTTTGTATAGGGACTGCTTGCCTTCCATGCACTTGACATTATTATCCAGTTGGGCTTCAGTGTCTCTTTACCTGGTTCAAAATAATAAAGTGTCCAGGAGCACCTTTAAGATTAACCAACTTTATTGTAGCATAAGCTTTCGAGAGCCACAGCTCTCTTCATCAGAAGAGAGTACAAGATCTTGAGATTACTTATTTTGTTAGTGGGATCCCCAGTATTTTTCTCTTGTGCTCTGACATTACAAGGGACCTGTGTAGCTGGTTTAGTGCTGCTTTCCACTATTCTTGAAAGGAGAATACCCATTTTATTCTCTCCTTTTCCCTACGAACCTGAGACAACTGGGCAACCTGTTCTGTACTCAGTGCCATCCCAACGATTCCATTTTAGGTTGCAGCACATTTTTTTTCTGTTTTAAAACTACAGCTGTAGACTCTGGAAAAGAAGGACATGGACATGGAACATGGCAGTGTCTGCATTCAGGAGACGGTGCCCTTAAAGGAATCCTGCCACAACAGTGTATTGTAGAGGACTGGCTAGTGGACTACCTTTTGTGAACTCTGGGTTCAAATACCCACACTGGCATGAAAGCCAGTATGATGTAGTAGATATAGTGTTGGACTAAGATCTGGGAGACCCAGATCTAACACTATATCCTACTCTGTTATTAAAGTTTTCTGGGTGATGTTAGGCCAGTCACATACACTCAACCTAACCCACCTCACAGGGTTGTTGTTAGGATAAAGTGGAGGACAACAATATAAGCTACTTTGGGTCCCCATTTGTGGTGGTAGGGAGATGGGTATAAACGAAGTATACAAATGTAGCTGTCTGAGAGACCTTGGGCTAGTCACACACACAATTTAACTTGTGTGGTGGATGTGAGAATAAGAAGGGAAGAAAGAATCATGTACATTGTCATGAGCTCCTCGGAGGAAGGATGTGACAAAAACATACTGAATAAGGTTATCCACCATCCCTTGACACAGCCTATTTTCCTTCCATCTCACACCCTTTGTGCTTAGTACAAAAACATCCAGCCTGAAGAATATTTCTAGAGAACTCAAAAGCTTACACACTGCTTTGTGAAGTACATAATATCCTGATGCTGTACTTGGTGCTTGCCAAAACATATTGTGCAATTTCTGTGTGGAGATTTTAGGAGTGCAGCCTGGGGAGGATGAATTTTCGGGGGAAGGGGCAGCTATGAAGTCACTAGCAGGCCTTTTGGTCCATCAGAAAATATCCATTGAAAACGGGTCAAGTGAAATGTCTCCTAAGACCAACCCAATTGTTAAATTAGGTGAGCAAGCTTTTAAGGTGCCCATAGCTCTTAGGCTGTGTGTTGATGAGTAGGGAAAGAGGAAAAGGGAATGGCGGCGGCGGGGTGGAGGGTGGGGGGACAAAATGTTTCAGGGCATGATGAAAAACCTCCATGTCTGCTTGTTTACCTCCAAGACTTAGGGCTTGATTTTTAAATGTGATGCTGGATGAGGTAAAAGTATCCTGTGCATCCTGTGTGAGTGCCAAGGCCTACTGGAATATTTTTGCCTCAGCCAGCAGTTTATGTCAGTTTCTGAAAGAGCGCTGCTAAAAATTTAGCAGGTTATGCTGTGTGTAAAACAGACTTGTAGCACTGAAGCCTAGGGCCAGAGACAGAAAAAAATGCCCTCTTTTGCCATACCATTCCCTATGGCTGAAGGTATTTTATAATACGTAATTAAAACATCAAATGATCATTCATGAAACCTCAAAAGAAAAAAACCCATAACATTTTTTCATCGTTGGGGTTGCCAATCTCCAGATGAAGCCTAGAGATCTCCCAGAATTACAAGTCATCTCTAGACAATAGAGATCAGTTCCCCTGGAGAAAATGGCTGCTTTAAAGGGTGGACTCTATGACATTATACCCCTCTCTTCCCCAAAATCTGCCCTCCCCAGGCTGCACTCCCAAAATCTCCAAGAATTTACTGACCCAGACCTGGGACCTCCTACAGTACTCCATTAAAAGATCTGATAAATAAAGCAGCCTTACCGTACACCACCCCTGCCTCCTCATGGAGCCTCTTCTCTTCTGTGGAAAAAGCACAAGCCCTTGTTGATGAGGGAACAGAACAACCAGAAACACAACTCTCTACCTCACAAAATAGGAAACTCAAGACCAAAAATAACTTGACTTTACTTCATTTATACCTCGCCTTTCACTACAATGAGGACCCAAAGTAACTTAGCTTTGGCTCTCAGAAGCTCACACCCTGGAAATCTAGTTGGTCTTTAAGGTGCTACTGGACCAGAATCTTGCTCTTCTACTACAGACCAACATAGCTACCCACCTGAAACTCAGATCTCTCTTGTGCACTAATTGGAATATGTGAACAATTTTTAAGGCTGAGAACCAAAGCAAAAGAACGTGCTGGAGATGAATTCTGGGTAATTCATGAAATGGGAACTCTGTTCACCAAATGTATGTAACATCCAAAGTGTTGAGAATGTCTTCATTTATAATAATAATAATAATAATAATAATAATAATAATAATAATAATAATAATAGATTTATATTCTGCCCTTCAGGACAACTTTATTCTGCCCTTCAGGACAACTTTATGCCCACTCAGAACGGTTTACAAAGTATGCTAATATTATCGTCAGAACAAAACACCCTGTGAGGTGGGTGGGGCTGAGAGAGCTCCTAGAAGCTGTGACTGACCCAAGGTCACCCAGCTGGCTTCAAGTGGAGGAGTGGGGAATCAAACCCCGTTCTCCAGATTAGAGTTCCATGCTCTTAACCACTATATCAAACTGGTTTAAGGGTAAGCTCACCTTTCTCCCAGTTAAATGAAATCCCAAGTAGGTAACCAAAAAAAGCTCAAAATAACTTAGTTTAGGGGGGAGGGGAAGCTAAAACGAACAGGTTTATAATTATGAGTGGCAGGGAGAGGAGAAAGTATACAATACTAAAACATGGAGTTATTCAATGAAATTCCCAATCTATGCATGACTGCTCCGTTCCACGGTGTACAATCACATTCCCTGATGTTCTTCCTAGCTTTCATGAATCTTGAGCCTGCACTTTGCTGTGCTTTCCCCCCTAACCTCTTATGTGTAGATTTGCTCTGTAGTGACCACTGTGTGCGTCAGAAGTCCACAAAAGCTTATACGAGAAAACCTGTTTGTCTTCAAGGTCCCATAAGAGTCCAGTTTAGTTTTGCTGTTACAGACTGGCATGGCTGCTTCCCTGCAACCTTTTTGCTGTAGGATGTGGTAATGGCTACTGGCTTATATGGTGTTTTTAAAATCTTCCATTAATTGGTTCCGGCTGCCCTTAGCCTTGATTGCCAAATGGAACCTCCATCTACAGATGCTTCCGTGTACCAGGTAGTAAGGAGGAATAGGGGACCTGCTTGCAAGCTTTCTAGCATTCCTTGACTCACTGGTGTAGGAAACAGAAGTAGCTGCACACTTGGTTTGAACCAGTGCTGGCAGTTCTTTTATCTTTCAAACGTTCACAGAAGCATGAACAGTGTGGAATGAGGTGCTTAACTTCTGAATAATAAGTAGCATGCAGCTCTTGTTCACATCTTTTTGCTCCTTGGAGAGACCTGACCTTTTTTGGCCTTTGCAGTGCTTATTTAAACAAATCCCCTGCCTCTGGCTCAGTGAAGGTGCCTGAGAGAGAGAACACCAGCACTTGCAAGGAAAGAAGGGAACAACTTCAAGAGGAGGAGCACCAGAGACGGAAAGCAGCTGCAGAGAGAAGCTGTTCCACAGGGGAGGGTCTCGGATGCCACCATAATGCCAAGAAGATCGTCAGCAAGAGCCTGTGGGGTATAAACCAGTAATTAAGACACAATTCCTGACAAGTCTCTTGTGTCCTTTGTTGGCTGCTGCTACTGATAGCTGTGAAGAAGGCGTTATCCGAAGATGTAATAAGATTCTGATGAGTCTGTGCAAAGCAAAATATCATCTCATTGAGGGGAGGTTGTTGCTAACTTCTCTATTGTGGGCTCAAGATTGTAGGTTTGAGTAGCCCATCAGTAGCCCCTCTCCCCAAATACCATGGGAGGCAACTTCTTACTTGTAGGAGTTCTCAAGGTTGTCCGTTCAAAATGTTGACCCGATTTAAACTAGGAAACTGAAAACACAAATATCCAGTAGTAGTAAGATAGGCTTTGGTTGTTCCCATATTGCAGAGAGGAAGGAGAAGGGGGCTGGGTCTGAGTGGTTAGAGACTTGCCTAATGGCATTTAGTGGCTTCTCTGGTGCTTGTCTCTACCTAAAATTTGAGAGCCGGCTTTGTTCATTGTCAGTGTGTGTCTTCCTAAATGCTCTTTCTGATTTGCTGTCAGAATGCAAGGCTAGAACTCGAGCTTCTGTATTCACAAACCTTGTTTCAGAACATAGTGGTGGTTAATTTGGGCGGGAGGGGCTGCTGTAGTATAGCAGTTAAGTGGTTGGGTTGTGAGTCAGCACTCTGCTTGTTCGAATCCCACTACTGCCTTGAACTCTGCAGGTGGCCTTGGAGAAGCCACTCCTCTCAGCCCCAGCTCTGCAGCTGTATTGTGGGGATAATAATAGCACTGACTTCGTTCACCGCTCTGAGTGGGCATTAATCTGTCCAGAAGGGCAGTATATAAGCACACTATTATTATTATTATTATTATTATTATTATTATTATTTCCCCCCACCAACTGAAATGCTTACTTTTATATGAATTTCGAAACCACATTGATATATACAAACAAAACCAAAATGCATGTCTCACTATTAATAGAATTACAACCAAAATAACCATCAACATTGCATGACATATTCAGCCTAAACAGTTCTTTCCCCATGGGACTGCTTGTTGTTTTTAGAACTGGAACCACCCTCCAGCATCCTTGATAGCCAGTGTAGTGTAGTGGCTGGGGAGTCAGATTAGGGTCTGGAAGACCCAGGTTCGAATATCCACTCTGCCATGGAAGCTTGCTGAGTAATCTTGGGCCAGTCGCACTCAGCCTAACCAAATCTGACAGGATTGCTGTGAGGATAAAATGGAGGAGAGGAGAACAGTGTAAGCCACTTTGCTTACCCATTCTGGAGAAAGACAGGTAATAAATAAAATCATTAAAAAATAAGATTTCCTATTAAGCCACTATGTCTCTCTTTATATCTGTAGTAAGTCCTTCTGTAGATAGGCTATTGCCATTAATTTTTAATAATAAATATTAGCATTGATACCTTTCTTTCCCATGAGTGAGACAGTGTAGTGGTTAGAGTGTCAGATTAGGATCTGGGAGACCCAGGTTCGAATTCCCACTCTGCCGTGGAGGCTTGCTGGGTGACTTTGAGCCAGTCACACACTCTCAGCCTAGCCTACGTCACAGGGTTGTCGTGAGGATAAATAGAGGAGAAGGATGTAAGCTGCTTAGGATCCCCTTTGGGGAGAAACCGAGGGTATAAATGAAGTAAATAAATAGATGCAGTGAATGATGGATACAATTTTAGGAAAGCAGCCAGTTTTTTTAGGATTACTCCGAAATAAGCTGAAGACAGTTATTTCTGTGGATATGGCTGTGGGTGTGGAGTTAGTGACCTAGAAAAAGACAAGAGATTGAGGCTCCTGATGGATAGCAGTGAGTGACGCCCTCTCTATTTAATATTAGTTTGCCGCAATCTTCATTGGGAACATTTGACTCCATCAGCCTGTTCAGCCAAGAACATTTTAAAAAATCCCATAATGTCAGTCAATATCTGCCCAGAAAACCCCTTCTGCGAATGAACGAGCCTTCCGCTTTTGAGCGCAGCAACTGGCACCCTGTGATTTAAACTGCTGGAGACAGACAGGTCAGCACAATGACTGGAACATTAATATGGGAGAGGTTGTGCTCTGGCAACTCTTGCGACAAGCTCTGTCACTTGGGACTGTTTCTGTGGCTAGCTCTGATGGCCTTTCCTGTTGACTGACTCAGGTTGTCAAATGGTAGCATGTGCATGCCTAGAATTGATCATGGGGCTTCGTCCTCTTCCTAACAGCTGCAGCCCACAGACACATTAAATGCATCTTAATCTCACACCTGAGAAACAGGGTTGAGCAGCATTATGGTTCCATGTGTTGAAACGTGTAAAAGAATTTCCTGCGATATGTGATGGAGCCAGCTAAGAGCTAAGGCGTATTGGATCCATTTTAACAAGGCAGTGAGCGGAATAATAGAACTGAATTTAGTTTTTGAACCTTGCAATTTTTGTATGGATGTGTGAAAAATGTAAGTGTTAAATGCTGGGGGTTATTAGCCCACATGGTAATAGTTGCAAGGGCTTTTTTTGCTCAATATTAGAGGATAATAAATATTGGCAATAAAAGAATGAGCAGGGGAAAGCATGATTACGCTATTAAGTTAATGATGTAGGAATCAAAGCAAACAGACCCTGTTGTAATTAGCTGAAAGTTGCCCGTCATTTGGCCAACTATTGGAATAACTCTATTCACGCATCAACAAATAGCTAGGTATTTGTACCCTCCTATATTAAGCAAAGGAAGGCAGCAACTGTGCTTTCTTTTGCACTTTTGTCATGGATAATTCTCCCCCACAACATCATTACTAAGTTTTTTCCAGTTGACTCCGATTATTCATTGGTGAAGATTCTTCTCGCGCTGTTTCTATGCAGTGGTCATTTGCTATAGCTGGTCCTACACTAATTTCTGGAGCTAGGTGTATTGTTTCCTTCAAGAGGGAACCCAATCAGCTTAAATTGTTCACCTCTCCGTTTATCCTCACAAAACCCAGTGAAGTAGGTGAGACTGGGAGTGTAGGATTAGACCAAAGTCACCCAATGAGTTCCATGGCAGAGCAGGGATTCGAATCTGGGTTTTCCAGTTCCTAGTCTGATATTCTAACCACTGCACCACTTTAAAAAAAAACTGTTTTATCCTTGACTAGATCTGCTTCATCTCAAAGTGCATTCACCAGTAGAGGCAGTTGCAGGGGAACAGATGGAAGAGATGTCCTGGTACTAGGGTTGCCAGCCTCCAGGTAGTGGCTGGAGATCTCCCAGAATTACAACTGGTCTCCAGGCCACAGAGATAAGTTCACCTGGAGAAAATGGCTACTTTGGGGGGTGGACTCTATGGAATTATGCCATGCCAAGGTCCTTTTCCTCCACAAACCCCACTTTCTCCAGGTTTCTCCAGGTTTCACCTTCCAGATCTCCAGGAATTTCCCAACTTGGAGCTGGCAACCCTACCTGGTATTTTTACGATTTGTTCTTGGATGGGAGAGAGTTATTGGGGGAGTAGTCCGTAACCCCCTAATGCTTTAGATAGAGGTTGAGGCCACATTGTGCCTCTTCTCTCCATCACCCCAGTATGGTTAAAAAGGTAAAGGTAGTCCCCTGTGCAAGCACAGAGTCATTACTGACCCATGGGGGGACGTCGCATCACGACGTTTTCTTGGCAGACTTTTTGTTATGGGGTGGTTTGCCATTGCTTTCCCCAGTCACCTACACTGTACTCCCAGGAAACTGGATGCTCATTTTACCGACCTCGGAAGGATGGAAGGCTGAATCAACCTTGAGCCGGCTACCTGAACCCAGCTTCCGCCGGGATCGAACTCAGGTCGTGAGCAGAGCTTGGGCTGCAGTACTGCAGCTTACCACTCTGTGCTACGGGGCAATTTGTCCTAGTATGATTACCAACCTTCAGATGGGGCCTGGAGACCCCCCAGAATTACAGCTGATCTTCATGCTACCGAGATCAGTTCCCCTGGAGAAAATGGCTGCTTTGGGCAGTAGACTCTGCGGCATTTTACCCTACTGAGGTTCCTCCCCAAACCCTGCCCTTTTATGGTCTTAGGCTGCAGACAGTTTATCAACAACATTTAAGTGCTTTTATACTTGGGCTTGCTTTTAGTGGCTGTTTTTATTGATAATATTTTTATTGATATTGTCTTTGTTTTTTTTATTTTTCATAGTTTTTATTGTGTTTACTGTTTTAACTGTGAGCCTCCTTGAGCATGTCTGGAGAAGCAAAATCATGTCAATAAATAAATATAGATAAGACAGGACTTAGCAGCATATTTTAATATAGAGCTAAAATAACATCCAAAATATTGAACAGTAGTATATCATACACATTAGAGTATATTAATTGCAGCCAAAAGTGAATTATAAACATTATTGACGATGTTTTATATGGCTACTTTTGCAGAGAGCATTTCACTCATTCTGAAAGTGTTTCATAAGAGCTTTTTTTTTAGAGGTCCACATAATTTCCTGTTCTTTTGGAAAAAATGGGGGAGGGGGGAGAAATCCTGGGGCCAAGTGAGAAGTCTGTTTCTGTCCCCCTTCCGCCGCCTTCCTCATGAGCCTTAACATTCCCAAGGACCTGCTGTAGATTTGGGAGGTCCTGCGCTGCTGTGTACTCTCACTTTCTGAAGCTTGATATGTGGCCACCTTCTCTGTTGTGGCACATACCCTCCCTGCAGCCATTTGGCTTGCACTAAATCTGTTACATCTAAGGCCTTTTTTATCTACCCAGGTATTTGTAATTTTACCAGCTTCATGGTATTTTTTTCTGAGTGCCCTATCACAAATATTTACCTTGCTTTTGCTTTATAGAGATCCCTATACGTGTGTTATTCTTATGTTATTCTCATAATGGGTAATATTATGTTTTTAAATTCTGAGAGCCAGTTTGGTGTAGTGGTTAAGAGTGCGAGACTCTAATCTAGAGAGCCGGGTTTGATTCCCCACTCCTCCACTTGAAGCCAGCTGGGTGACCTTGGGTCAGTCACAGCTTCTAGCTCTCTCAGCCCCACCCACCTCACAGGGTGTTTTGTTGTGGGGATAATAGTAACGTACTTTGTAAACTGGGTGTTAAGTCATCCTGAAGGGCGGTATATAAATAGAATATTATTATTTTATTCAGTTTTGTTAGTTAAATGATCTGCTGTGGCTTGTTTTTATGCTGTTTTATATTGTTTTCTGTTTTAAAATGCTTCAAATGTTTTGGCAGCTGCTTATTTTAATGCTTTGACATTTACTGCCTTCATTCTATCGCAGGTTTGCTTAAGGGCCATCTGGCAGACAGTGCTGAGTAAAAGTGATACATCCTTTAAAGATCTCCTAGGACATTCAAGGGCCTGTTATGTTTAGCCTAGTGCCTCTGTCAATGGTTCTTTACTGTTTCTACCATTTTCATGTTCTTAGGTTATTTTATATTAATTTTATTTTTATTGTCTATTTATTGTATTTTTTGTATTTTATTGTTTTATACTTACTGTAAACCACCCAGAGAGCTTTGGCGATGGGTGGTATTGAAATAAAATAAATAATAACAATAACAACAGCAATAATATGTTTTATTGGGTTTGTGTTGGTTTATATTTAAGCAAAACACATCCGATTCTAAAAAGGCATGATATTTTTACCAGATACAAAGAGTTCACCATCTAATCCGTGGTCATTTGAACTGTGGTTAAAGTAGCTTGGGTTAAAATAACCTAGCCTCCTGAAATACAGCATTTAAATAAATCCTTTTATGTCATCTTTTTCAGATTGGCAAGCTGTGTGGTCATTCCCAGCAGAGACAGTACAGGTCAGCTTGGTATCCTGAAGATCTTGTTGTTGACAAGAAGGCAATGAGGGTTGCCCACATAGACCATGAAGAAACTTTGTCCAGCCGAAGGAGGTGAGCATCCTTCTGCCGTCCAGTGTGTCATCCCAGTCTAACATTCTGTTTCTGACCTTTTTCAGAATAGGAAAACTGAGGAGGAACTTCCATATCATTTATACCCCAGCATTCTCCCCAATAGGGACCCAAAGGGGCTTCCATCATTCCTTTATTTTATCCTCGCGTCTATCCTGTGATATTGGTGAGGCTAGGAGTGTATGACAGGCACAAGATCACCCAGCAAGCTTCCATGGAAAGGGGGGAGCTGTACCTGTCTCCCCCAGATACTAATCCAACATTCTAACCATTTTATGTGGCTACACATAGTCACACCTCTTCCACAGCTGAATAAAATGTATTTAGGATATATTTAGGAGCCCCATGGCACAGAGTGGTAAGCTGCAGTACTGCAGCCCAAGCTCTGCTCACAAACTGAGTTCAATCCTGGCGGAAGCTGGGTTCAGGTAGCCAACTCAAGGTTGACTCAGCCTTCCATTCTTCCGAGGTCGGTAAAATGAGTACTCAGTTTCCTGGGGGTAAAGTGTAGATGACTGGAGAAAGCAATGACAAACCACCCTGTAACAAAAAGTCTGCCAAGTAAACGTTGTTATGCAGCTTCCCCAATGGGTCGGTGCTTGCACAGGGGACTACCTTTATCTTACCTTTATATTTAGGATGTTTTATGCCTCCTTTTCAGAATCCTGCTTGAGGCAGCGTATCATTAAAACCACATCACAATATTAAAAACAACCAATTGGACATAAACAGCATAAAAACTATCCCTCAGGCCATTAAAATACTTGGTAAAGTAAAACCTCTAATTAAATTAGAGAGTTGCTGTAGCAAATGGTTAAACGGTTGAGCTGTGAATCAGCACTCTGCTGGTTTGAATCCCACTATTGCTATGAGGTCAGTAAGTGGTCTTGGGTAACCAGCTCTCCAGCTTTATTGTGAGGATAACAATAACACTGACTTTGTTCACTGTTGTGGGTGGTGCACTAATCTTCTAGAAGAGCAGCATATAAGAGTTGTTGTTGTTAATAAAAGCCTGGGTAAAAAGATGTGCTTTGTCCTGGCACCTAAAAGAAAGTAAAGTAGGCACCAGGTGAACCTTGAAGGGGAGAGCGTTCTAAAAGCATGGTTCCACTACAAAAATGTCCAGTCTCTAGGTGCCACCCACCTCACCTCTGAAGGCAGGGGCACAGAGAGCAGGGCTTGAGAGGCAGATGGACTAGATGGTATGGAGTGAGATAGCCTGTTCTTCAGGTACCCTGTCTCCAAGCCATTTGGCACCTTAAAGGTAAGAACCAGCACTTTGAAAATTCCTTCAATCTTGCTTTTTCAGTGAAATATGAGTGCAACGGATTTTACAAGATGATGTGCGGCATTTTCTAACTCTGCAGCATACAGTTTTCAAACCTGTTCAGCCAGTAATAGCTTTTCAGGTTTCATCTGTCTTATGTAGCAAAACTGAGTGTTCCCAAGGGTTGTTCTTATTTGGGAGCAGTGGCTTCCTAGATCTTCTGTTACCATTCTTTCAGTGATGGATACCCTCATTTTCCTTAAGCCCCACATCTTCTCTAACGTTATTCATTAACTAAAACTTTTTTTGTTTATAGTGGAGATGTAAAATGACTCCTGTCTTACCTGCGTTACTGCTCATCAGCCCTGCAGGGTGGGGAAAGAAATATAGAACTTGTATTATATTTTCCTTTGTGTTTTATTGCATAGTCCGTGTGTGCAATCTGCCAGAACCTGATTAAAGGAAACCCTGCATGACTTAGTTAAGGGGGGGGAGAAGGTGGATAGAGCTCCTGTTGGTAGTGTTCCAGCAGCATGTATTTGTTTTGTCTGCCCCCAGCTGGGTACTTTACAGCTCCCAACTAATCTTTATAATAGTTTACTTCAGACTGGGAGGAGATTTACTACCTGAAACCATCTGTTAAAATAAATAACAGGAAATGCAAGCAGGAATAATAACAGGAAATGCAAGCAGGAAAAAAACTTAACAATGGAGCGCAGATGCTGCAAAGTGCAATGGAGTTGAGGATTGTTCTTACGCTTTCAGTGAATGTGGAATGATTTTAGCAGGTGCATAGTCTTGTCGTGATAGGAGAAGTTGCGCTCACTGGCTTTCTTTGCATTTACATGGTGCACAAAGCAGTCAGCTTAACTAGTGGGCCAAAGAAAGAAAATGGTGATGGGACTTCGCAAGGTGATGCTTAACCTCCTGGGATGGCTTTCAGAACCAAATTTGACTGACATTGCACAGGAGATAAAAGTTTATAATAGTCTGGATGGAAACAGTGTTGGAGCCTGCCTAAAATTTCAGTCTGAAAGGGAAGGGAGCAATTTTCACTGATTCCCCTCTTCCATGGCAGATCTTCAATTCCCTCCCCTCAACTTAGTTTTGTGAAGGCCTCCCCATTTCCTAAGAGCAGCATTTCAAGGTGCATTTTAGGCTGTTGTGGGAAGGGCGCCACGTTGGACTTTCTGCAGAAATTGTAGGCTGGATCCAAGCCATAATTTCCACCCACTAGATGGGATTGGGGAATTACTCCTAAAGATCATGCAAACCCAGTTTGAATGATTTACAGCACATACTGTGGTTGAGAATTAGCACACTGTTGCATGTTGAATTCACTTGTGGGTTTGCACCACTTGTGGGCCCTGGAATAGATAAATGTGCATTGCTGGAGGTGTTGCTATTGGCAGGAAGGGAGCTGCAATGAGTCTCAGAGTCTTTAAGGTGCTGCAGTACTCTTTTGCTTGCCACAGCAGAAAAGCATTGCTACCTTTTTAAAATTGGCCATCTGGTAGCTGAATTATAAAAATTACTTTGAGATCTAATGTCTTGTCCCTAGGCACTGTTCTTTGCCAATTATGAAATGGCACTGCAGCAGCACCTAGTGGCAAAGCACGAGCATTACAAACCAGGGACTACAAACCAGGGATGCATCTGACGAGAACTGTGATTCTCGAAAGCTTATGCTAAAATAATGCTGTTTAGTCTTAAAGGTGCTACTGGACTCTTTTTGTTTTTGCTACTACAGACTAACACGGCTAACTCCTCTGCACCTAAACCAGGGATTGAATGCCGGTCATAGATTTACCAAAGCATCCAGGTATTCCAAGCCACAGAAAAGGCATATTTTAAATCAGCAGAGAGTGGAAATGGGGGACCCCTGCACCCACCGAGGGACCAGGCATTTCTGCTTTCAACAGAAGTTATAATTGTGTCTCCATCTTCTCTAGTTTCATTTGTTTTGTTTCAGGGAACTCATCACGAAACTAAGAAAGCACAGCAGTTTTTATAGCAGTCTGCCAGAGTTTATCTGTAGCCACAGTTCTGCGGTTCAAAACAATACTCTTTGCTGGAATGGTCAAGAAATTGTAGAAAGGTGAGAGAGTTTCTGTGTTTTTCTTCCCCTTCCTCCTTTTCCACTTCTAGTCACGCTCGGTCCTAGAACTTCAGTGTTTTTACTTTTAAAATTCTACATCTGGAAGCTGTTGTCACTAGTGGATTGGTTGCTTTTCTGGGGGAAGCAATCTAAGATTACTCTCACAGTAATACACAAAGTTACACCTAGCACAAAATGAGAAGTTTAAAAACATTACATAAAAAACATTTCCAGTAGCAGTAGACATCATACGCCCGGACAGTGCTTAATGATATTTGGATCCTTATAAAAGACATTACACAACTTTTGCTTGCAGACCAAAGCGTTTACTTGCAGCCTCTGCCTACTGTAGTGAAAGTAGTTAGTCACAGCATGAAAAGCTCATGGGAAGCCAGTGCCAACAAAGAAGTACTCTGTGTGCATTCAGTGTATTT
Source organism: Eublepharis macularius (assembly GCF_028583425.1). Lineage (NCBI taxonomy): Eukaryota > Metazoa > Chordata > Lepidosauria > Squamata > Eublepharidae > Eublepharis > Eublepharis macularius. The sequence goes on from NC_072802.1 coordinate 41,888,954, forward strand.
GCAGCCCATCATAGCAAACATCTGATATACAAATACACACCAGAGAATTTTAGTTGAAGGGGATTGGAACCAGTGGTTGCTTGCCTGCTTAAGGTTCCATAAATTTCTCCATTAAAATTTGTTCCATTTGTCATCTGGTGCGGCCTTGGTTTGCCACACAGGTATGCAAATCAGGGGTGTATGAATTATCCTTTGGATGGATAGAAGAGACTAAAAACAGAGAACCTGCATCTGAACTGCAGCTTTGGAGTGCATCTGAGGGGGGGTTCTATTCCCTCCAAGTCATTCCTTTGAACCCTCAGTGTTCTAGAGAACTTCCACAAGAGATGCAAACTTTCAGTGTTTGTTTTGAAGCCAGAGCCAAGTGGTGTAGAGCACTTGCTTTGCTTGAAGATAGATCTTGTGCACCTCCAGTAGATAGGAACTCAGATGGCACATGTCAGCAAAGAGTTCTGTCTACCGGAGCCTTTAGAGAGATGCTGCCAAATTAGCATTCAAATCCCATATTTAACCCAGACGAAGAGAGACTTGAAATCCTTCTTCCATGTGGAAGTCATAATTGGAGATATTTTTCCTGCTATCTCAATGTGCAAATGGGGTCTTGTATTTACCTCTGTAGGGATTAACTGCACTTTTATCTGTTTCTTTACCTAAGGCTGGAGACAGATGAGAGTTCAAAGTGCATTGAAAGGCTTTGCTTCCTGGACTAGGTATACACATTTCTTTTTGTCTCACTGTCAAACAGGTTAGTTTTAGGTTGATTTGAGTTCCATGGCAACTTAGAGACCAGAAGGATTTTCAAGGTGTATTAGACATCAGAACCCTCAAAAATCAATGGGAGAAAATTTTAATCTTTCAGGACATTCCACTGCTGACCTAAAAGTGGCTGTGCTCAAACAGAGCAACTTCAATGGGATATTACAATGTGAGATTACTGAAACACAGTTCATTCACAAATTCAGAACAATGGACCTCCCCGTCCCGGGGTGGAGCTAAATAAAGATTTAGGATTATCTCACTACAGATGCCAATTTCTGTTTTAACCAAGCTGCACTGTGTTGCTTTGCATCCTGACATCTTCTTTTGCTACACTTCTCTCATATAATCAAGCTGCATTGTACTTTTGCATCCTGATGCCCTTCCTTATAACACCCCACCCACCTTTTGACTGGGATATAAATGTTCAGGGATCTCCGTTCCTACTCATGTCTGAGGAAGGGAGCTCTGACTCTTGAAAGCTCATACCCTGAAAATCTTGTTGGTCTCTAATGTGCCACTGGACTCAAATCCTGCAGTCAAACAGGTTCGCAGGCTCTTTTTTAATCAAACAAACCCTGTTTTAAGCAGAGATGAAATAAGGATCCGAGTGTTCACCCTGTCTCTCGTTCCAACTAGCATCTAACCATCCTAATTTGGTTCCAAGCCAACCAGGCTCAAACAGTATTTTGTCATATTTGTTACACCACTGGGGCCAGAAGTGGCCTACAAGATTTTCAATTTTATGCTCACAAAAGCTGTGTGAAGTAGGCGTTTCAGGGAGTGAAAGAGGGATCCTTCCCTTATCTTACCAATCCACTGAGCAAAATTTATTTATTATAGTATTTATACCCAACCTTTCCTTTTAACTCAAGTTTGAAGCCTTCCTCCAACGTAAGTGACTCTTCTGTTGTAGGAAGAGCCGTTTTAAGTTGGAGGAAGGCTACTTAGAGGATAGTTCTACCCACCCCCAGAGAGGCCCAAGATCACCCTGCAACTTTCCGTGGCAGTGTAGGGATTTGAATCCATACCACCTGGATCTAGTCTGGCGCGCTAAACACTGTTCCACCGTGGCTAATGATTGTTATGTGTGACCTGTTTAAGGAAGTTAGTTCAAGGAACCTTAAAGAATTAAGGCAATGATGTGAAACAGCAGTCTCTTTAAGGATCCTTTTCCAGAGATGTTGAAGAATCAAGAACATATTTACATGACCCCTTGTGGGAGGGCTGGTGAAATAGATACTGATGAGGAAGCCCCAGAGAAACATGCAGAAAGGCACCTTCCCAATTTCTAAATCTGTGTGTAAAGACTGTTCGTGTTATGGAATTCTTTGCTAATTAAAGGATATCACACAAAGTTGGGATTTCCCCAGCTCTTCAATCTCAAAATCCTATTACATGTTCAGATTCACAAAGTTTTCATAAGCTGCTTAGGGTAGTATATTCCTTTTAATTCTTTTCTGAATCAGATGACGAACACAGATCCTTCTGTAAAACGTTCAAGCACATTATGAAAATGCAGCTACTGTTTCTAAATTGTAAAAAAACACACACCCAAACCTACACGAACATAAATCCTACTTTAGATGAGCATATGCCTCTTTTAGTCCCTCATTGCTGAAAAGACTTCAGTAACTTCCACAAACTCCCCCACTTTCCGTTTGGGGAGGAACAGCTTCTCATTTTCTTTTTATTGCCTGCATATTGTATGAGAGTTTTATGTGTACAAATCATATGCAAACAAGGCTGTGCAGAAGCTGAGGGAGGGCCTCCTGTTATGTGGAGCTTGGCAGGAATCTGGATCCCATGCTGTGTTTTTTCCGTCTTGCCCCAGACATGTGCTTTTATATACATTTATTAACTTGTGGCCCAACTGTGGTGGCTTTCCAGAGTTCTGTTAAACCCATCCTGTTGTGAATGCCAACTTGGGACTGTGAAAAAAGAGACTGGGCCCCTGGCAGCCCACAGTACGTGGCTGAGGGGGCATGTTCATCTTTGGTGGGTGAGGTAATAAATCCTGCCCAATGGTGCTCACACTCCTTGCAGGCAGTCTGCCAGAGTCAGAGAGGTGACAAGAAGGACCACCAAAGTTCCAGATGAGCAAGGACTTCATTTTGTGCCCACCTGTATCACCTGTTGGGCACCAAGTGAGCTTGTCACCATTTCTTTTGGATATGGCTGCTTCCTTCTTATTTTGCAAAAGCCATCTCAGTTATAGGAAACACAGTGTCAGACAATGTTAAATTGGTCATTGATTTATTTCCCTCATTCATATCATGCTTTTCTCTGCAGTGAGGACCAAAAGTGGCTGGCATCATTCTCCTCGCCTCCATTTGTCTTCACAACAACCCTGTGAAGTAGGTCAGACTAACTGTGTGTAACTGGCCCAAAGTCGATGTATTGTCGAAGGCTTTCATGGCCGGAGAACGATGGTCGTTGTGGGTTTTCCGGGCTGTATTGCTGTGGTCTTGGCATTGTAGTTCCTGATGTTTCGCCAGCAGCTGTGGCTGGCATCTTCAGAGGTGTAGCACCAAAAGACAGAGATCTCTCCGTGTCACAGTGACACACCAAAAGACAGAGATCTCTCAGTGTCACAGTGACACACCAAAAGACAGAGATCTCTCAGTGTCACAGTGACACATTGTGACACTGAGAGATCTCTGTCTTTTGGTGCTACACCTCTGAAGATGCCAGCCACAGCTGCTGGCGAAACGTCAGGAACTACAATGCCAAGACCACGGCAATACAGCCCGGAAAACCCACGACAACCATGGCCCAAAGTCACTCGGCAAGCTTCCATGGCAGAGCAGGGATTTGAACCCAGACCTTTCAGATCCTAATCTGACACTCTAGCTACTGTAACGCATAGGACCAAGTTTGTGTTGATCTAGTGTTTTGTAAATTGAGAGTGTGTGTTTGTGTATGTGTGAGAGAGAATGTAGTGTGTATCCAACCACAAAGATCCACTGACAGAATGGCATTTCCATTTTCATAAGAGGGGCTGTGATTCCCTGTGGATCTTCACTTTGCCTTCTGTGCCATTTCTGGGGTTCCACAGACCTCACCCCTCCATGGGGGAGGGATGTTAAATGAACTACAGTAGGAGGGGGAAAATTCATCTCTGCAAAGTGCATGGATGGTTGGATCTCTTGTCTGGACCTGGTTTTATTCATTTCATTTTACTTCATTTATATCCTGCTGTTTTCCCCAATGGGGATCCAAAGCAGCTTACATCATTCCCCTCCATTTTTTTCCTCACAGCAGTCCTGTGAGGTAGGCTGAGTGTGTTTGACTGGCCCAAGGTCACCATGCCAGAGCAGGAAATCGAACCTGGATCACCCAGATCCTAGTCTGTCACTCTATCCACTACACCATGCTGACTTAAACATGCCCCTTGCCTTCCTGATAAATCACTGTTTTTAGACCTTCAGGAGATAATGACTTGTACCCATTCTCTCTCCTTTACCAAGCTTGCCTTCTGCTGTTATTTATGATTGTCTTTCAAATAGACACATCTTCTTTCTGAGGTAGCTCGTTTTGGCTTACTCTTACCTTTATCAGAGCAATGGAAAAGTAGCCGCAGTGATCAGTGAAAGTATTAATCTGACTTTATGGCAGTGCACTGGAGTGATTATTCCACAAGATGGCACCAAGGGAATAGTTATCTTGCCTTGAGATAGCAGGAAAAAACTCAGCAATCGATCCTTTATTCTTAACCTCTAGCATCCTTTGTTTCTCTAGCTTTTTCAACTCTGGGTAATCACCTGGTTGGGGGAGAGCTATTAGTCACTATTTTGAAGCAGGGAAAACTAGATGCAATTGGAGAAAAACTTTGAAGGAAGTGTGTCCATTGCACGCCAGCAGTGTGGGGTGTCTTTTCACTCTCTCTCCCCTCTCCAGTTCTTTAATTTGCAGTTCATTCTCTTTACCCTATTTATGTGCAGGCGAGGGACCATGACTCACTGGTAGGATGTGAGCTTTGCATGTTAAAAGGTTCCGAGTTCAGCCTGTCACCTCCTGCTAAAGGATCTGGAGTAGCATAATTTAGGAAAGATCTTCCTCTGCTGGGGAACAGCTGCCAGTCAAAGTAGGCAATTCTGAGTTAGGCGGACAAAAGGACCAAAGCTGCTGTATAAGGCAGCAGCATCAGCCAATGTGGTGTAGTGATTAGAGAGTTGGATCAGGAGGTTGGAGACCCAGGTTCGAATCTCCACTCTGCTATGGTAGCACACTTAGTAACCTTGGGACAGTCACTGTCTCTCAGCCTAACTTGGTAGTTACTAGGATAAAACACAGGAGTAGAGAACTATGTTGTAAGCGACTTTGGATTCTCCCATTGGGGAGAAGAGTGAGTTATAAAAGATATTCACAGAACAGTGAAGAGAGGTGGCAATTTTTAAAAATCCCAGAGGATGTGGTCTTTTTGCATATAAGAAGGTCTACATGGAAGTACTCCTTGACTGGAGTTCCATCTGTGGCTCTTTGTGTTGCTTATTTGTCCTTTCCCTGTTGCAGGTTCAGCCGCCAGGCAGTGAGGAATGGAGCAAAAGTCCAGCTGAGCAACCATGAAGTCAAAGTGAAAGGACCAGAGCCTGTGATTAGTCAAATCATTGACAAATTGAAACACATCAATCAGGTAGGTGATTGTAAAGTCACTGGCCTGAAATAGACAGACAGAAGCATTTATTGTATGTAGCCAAAGGTCATTATGAAAAGACACAGTGAGATAAAAGAAAAAGAACCATAAATCATAAATATGAACACTAAAATAACCAAGTCTAAAAATCTCTTATTAAAACATGACAGCCTTCAGATGCAACTTTAGCTCATGTTTTCCTAGCAGCCAAAGCAAACAGCAACACTTCTGAAAAGGAGAAAATCAGCATCTCTGCTTCTGGAGGAAGAATTTAAGCCCTTCAAAAGTGCTGTGAACAAATTGGTTCTGGGCTCTGTGTAGAGTGGAGAGAACAGAATGTAATGGATAAATCCTCCAGAAATGTAGCACTGCATATACTGCAAATGCTTTTGGGGAATTGTGACCATCAAGCAAAGGTGTTGGCCTGGTTTGAAACCAGATAGACGTTAAGTACTGTTCTGAGATTCTGGAGAGTGATGCCGGTCAGAAAAGAGGCTCTGGCATAGTCCCTTTTAAATAGTTTATACCAGGGTGAAAATTTGGAGCTGGAGATTAATTGTCTATTTGAGGGGACATCATACTTGAACACCCAGTCATGAATATTTGTGCTGACTATGAGGACACCATGGGAATCATCTGAGATAGAACATAAATGGAAAATGTTGTTATAAGAAGCTACCCAGGCAGCGTATCTCTGCATCGATGCAGTATATTTCTGCATAGTTATGAGACATCATTGGAGAGTAGAGCAGCAGTGTCATTCCTTGATTCCCCAATCTGAGCATAGCGACATGTATGCTTGCCATATACATGCTCTGGTTGAAGGCATGCCAAGTTCTGCCCTCATCAGGGCTGCCGGGGTGCATCTGGATGAAGGGCTAAAATTCTCTTTAAAAAATATTTTGAATAGTTCCAGTTTTGTGATCGGGCGATTATTCCAGTCCCAAACCTCTGCTCCATGGAATGGCTTTAGTCTGGTATATTTTCAAAGCTGGATCAATCAAGACGCCACTGTAAAATGTCAGAATACACCCACACACATACACATCTGGGGGTCTGACTGCTTCCAAGTTGATTGTCGGCTCTTCCTGTTTCCAGCACCAGGAATCTGGGTCAGTGTCCAACTGGGAGCCCTCAAAAGTAGGCAGAGACCAGGTGTGGCTCTGTCTGCTGCTCTTAGTGGTCCTCCTCACTCCTCAGTTTCACAGTTTTTGAGAGTGCCAATCACTAGTCATTTCAGACAGCTGATGCTTTCAAGAAATAGTTAAACAGCATGAAGGCCTGATGAAAAGCTGCTGTGGGCTTGGATGCATGTCTGCCAGGACATACGTTTCCTCCCTCCAGTATAAGTCCAGGTTCCTTGTACATCCTTACTTTCTTCAGGCACAAAGGGCAGTGTTGAGAAGCTTAAGAGCATACAGTTTCTTACCAGACTAGATCACAGATGAACTGTTAATGCTTCACATCTCAGGAGTGCTTTACCTGGAGTGGTGACTAGGCCCCCCTACCCCCTGGGTGGGAGGTGGGAAGCCTGGCACTTACCATTTTGGTGTCCTCATGCATGCGCAAAGCATGCTCATGTGCTCCTGGCCTGAGTGATGATGACACTTCCAGGAAGTGGTGTCATCGTACAGGGCACGTGATGCTCCGGGAGTGCTCCCACACTCCACAGGGGGCCAATCTGGGGCTATTCAGGCCAGATTGAGCTGACCTGGGCTAGATCAGGCCACTGCGAAGTACAGGAGTGCTGTTGTGCTGTGCAGCAGCCTAATTCAGCCCCGATTTGGGCCCAATTCAGGCCAGTTCGAACCGGATTGGGCCACTGCAGTGTGTTGGAGTGCTGCTGCACTCCACAACGGCCCGATTTGGTCCCAAATTGGGGCACTGCGGCACGCAGGAGTGTGCCCTGCTGTCCGAGGGCGTGCCCCACCAACCTCTGGGAGCTTGCCACCTCCTGCCAACCACTGGTGGGTTGGCAGGTAAGGTGACAAACTCCTAGGAGTTTGCCCACCACTCGCAGGCACCTGGGAACCCTAGTGGTGACTTGATCGTGGTAAGAATGGTAGCAGATTGCATAATGAAAAATTAGTTATTTGCAGGGCTTTTTTCTGGGAAAAGAGGTGGTGGAACTCAGTGGGTTGCCCTCGGAGAAAATAGTCACATGGCGATCTAAACTCCCCTCTGTCTGGAGATCAGGGGACGGGGCCATGGCCATGTGACCATTTACAAGAGGTTTCGGAACTCGGTTCCACCGCGTTCCAGCTGAAAAAAAGCCCTGGTTATTTGGAAGGAAGGACATAGATAAAGAACATCTTAAGTTGCAGTCTGAATTTGGCTGTGTAACCTTTGAAGCCATATTAGGTTAGGAATAGGGTTGCCAGGGCTAGGTTGAGAAATTCCTGGAGATTTTGGGGGTGGGGCCTAGAAAGGGTGGGGTTTGGGGAGGGGAGGGGCCTCAGTGGGATATAATGCCATAGAATGCACCCTCCAAAGCAATCATTTTCTCCAGGGGAACTGATAGTTGTCATCTGGAGATCAGTTGTAATTCCGGGAGATCTCCAGCCACCACTCGGAGGCTGGCAAACCTAGTTAAGAGTCCTGAAGAGGGGATGGTTGGGAATTGGAGCCTGAGGGAAGACAGGCAGAAGCATTGATTGTATATACCCAAAGGGCATTACAAAGAGGGGAGAAGCCTTGACCCCGGATCAGTTAGGTAATGCTTCAGCGCCATCTACTGGTATGGTTCATTACAATGAACATGCTTTGTGACGAGAGCTGTGTTGGTAGAACCGCAGGATTGTCTTGCTTGTTGGTCTCTCAGGTACCACTGGACTCAAATCATAATGAACATGCTTTGTTACCTCTCTTTTCAGATTTTTTCTTCTTTTTATGCATGTGTGTACTAATAAGTGTAGACTGCATTCTGCAAACACAGCTATGTTTTTGGCAGCCATTAGACAGAACTTTCATACATCTGGTCCCAGTTTAGTTCATTTTCACTAAATAAATTGAACAGTTTTCAGAGATGTTCATTCTTTGTAGGATCATAAAGTTGGAAAAAATTAAATTATCTTTAAGTAATTCATTTATTTACACTGTTAATCTTTAGCAACCCAATTAGTGCAGGCATCTTAAAAGGCCATCCAATGGGTTTTGCCAGCATATGAGTAATCCCACCCCAGTTCCAGCACAGAATAATAACCAAAGTTGTGCCAAGAGATGCTGGATATCAAGGCTGTTCTCCAGCTTCAGACAACATGAAGTTTCCAGCAATAATGACCAAGGCCTGTGAGAATTCTCTCCCCAGGAACCTGGATTGGATAACCTGAAGTGTCCGGTTTGGGGGATTAATTTGGGGTGAGGCAGTTATATGTTTTGAGGTCGCTATCTTGGTTTTCCTGTGCAGAGAAGTTCTTAGTGGCAAGGCAAAAGGGGGTAGAGACTGGAAGATAGAAGATGATCTGGCAGATGACCAGGCTTGGGGGGAAAGTTGTGTATTTAGACGAGACTTGTTTCAAAATAATTATGCTTTGAATTTATTTGGCTGGGATCCTCCTTCTAAACTATAGGGTTTCTTGTGTTTCAGCACTGTATTTAATTCTAGGCAATGTACTTTACATGCAGATCCATAACCTGCCTGATCAACCTTAAAGTAATGAAAGCAACACAGGGTAATCTAAGGGGAGGTACCTCTTGATTCAGACCAGTTTCTGTGCTGGGGGCAGGGGCAGAAAGAAAGAGAGACAGAACAGAAATGCTTGGGACTGTGGGCATGTGCAGCTGCCACATGCAAACTTAGCATAATTTGCAATTCATAAACTGTCTTTGGAGTAAGACTCTGAAAAAGAGATCGAACTGGGCAAGAAAGGGCATTAGCAGGTTGCATGGGTTTTGGAAGGGAAATGCATTTTCATCCTGAAGTTACTCTGCAAGCAATGTATGGAAATATTTCAAGTTTACTGTATCTTGACAGATTTGGGGGGATGTACATGAACTAATTTATAATTTACTTCACAGCATCAGTGCGGCACTGCTGTTTTTTTTTTTAAAAAAAAGAACATATTGCGTTTTCTTCAGCCAGAAACCGAACCATCTCAGATGCTCTTGGGAAAAGGAGGGGGGAGTTGAGTGGGAATCAGAAATCTGGCAGTGTGTTTGTACAAGCCCCTGAGAAACTGATAAGACTCTCATTCGAGTCCAGCAGCACCTTCAAGACTAATTTTATTAATGAAGCATAAGCTTCCACAAGCCATCGCCTGCTTGTTCAGGAATGGTGGGGGAGGGAGGGGCCTGCTAACAGCAAGCAATTGAAGGCAGTTTGCTGAAGCTGCTCATCTCTTCTCCGCTCCCTACCTTTTTGGGACTGCAGAACTAGGGGGCTGCATGTGTTTGAGAAATGTTGGCAGTCAGGGCATCATAGTGGCAGTGTCAGCTTCAGAAAGGGGCAGAGGACGGTCAGCACAGAGAGCCTCCTAAAAGAGGCAGGGCTTGAAAAATATTCACCCACCCTCCAGATTTCCCCCTGCTAGCCTTTCTAGCCTCTTCCTTTTTCCTGGCTTGGGTGAGATTGGACATAGGCTGAAATGGGGGAGGTGGCCTTTGCCTGGGGAAGATTTGGAGGGGAATTCTGGTGAATATTGGAAGGGTTAATCTTTTCCCCTGCCCCCATCCATAATTCTAGACTTGTACGAGGCCTTATAGTAAGTGGTTGTACTAGAGAGACTAGCAGCGCAATCCTAAGCAGAGTTACTCCACTGGAAATCCAAAGCTAGAGCATCCCTGTCGAATGGCTGTGGAGACCCCACCTCAAAATTGTGCACTCTTGGTCCCTTCCCCTTAGCTTCTTGAATTTGGTGTAGTGGTTAAAAGTGGCAGGACTCTAATCTGGAGAGCCAGGTTTGATTCCCCACTCTTCTGCTTGAAGTCAGTTGGGTGACCTTGGGTCAGTCACAGCTCTCTCAGATCTCTCTCAGCCACATCGACCTCACAGGGTGATTGTTGTGAGGATAATAATGACACACTTTGTAGAGCACGCTGAGTGAATGTTAAGTTATTCTGAAGGTCAGTATATAAATCAGCTGTTGTTGTTGTTGTTGTTGTTGTTGTTATCTCCTCAAATGTTGGCCTTGATTAGTTTTGCCCTTTGAAGCACAACCCTTTTGGAAAATCTGCGTGCCTGTTTGTGCGCATATCTCCCACTTGGAAGGTCAAACTCTAGGGATGTCTCTGAGCTAGAATATGACTGATTAGTCTGCAGTTTTATCCCCTTAAACAAAACTCGGATGATCCAGAAAAAGAAACTACAGCAAAACTCTTAGAGCCCGCTTGCTGTGTGTCTAACACAACTGAAGCACTCAGGTGTCACTAGGGAAGGAGAAATGGAGTTATTGCTTACCTTCTTACCTGAGATTATCTCTCAGGTGAACGGATGCACTCAGGAATCATGAGAAAAAGAGATAGAATTATTGTTTATGCCCTCATGTGAGATTGTCTCTCAGGTGGTGCTACTGCATCCGTAGGGTCTTGGCTGGCAAGCTGCCACAGGACGCCAGCTCCCAAATCACGCTGGCACTGCCTTCACAAAAGAAAAGCTCTCTATTTTGCCAGTGTGTCTTTAAAAAGAAAAAACTACCTTTCTCTCTTGATGGAGGAAAGAAACCATGCTTGATAGGCAGCTCTCGACTTTATTTATCTATTTATCTTTCTATCTCTATATTTGTTGTATTTATACCCCACATTTCTCCTCAGTGGGGACCCGAGGTGACTTACATAATTGTCCTCGCCTCCATTTATCCTCACAACAACCCTGTGAGGTAGGCTAGGCTGAGAGTGTGTCACCTAGCAAGCTTCCATGGCAGAATGGGGATTTGAACCTAGTTCTCCCAGATTGTAGTCTGACACTTTAATTACCATACCACACTGGCTTTATTTAAGTGTTGGGATTTTAATCAACCGGCTGCAGCTGCAGTTTATCCTGGGGACAATTGCACCTTTATCTAGGTCTGCAGCCCTTAGAATGGAGGAGGGTGTGTGGACCACTTGAATGATCCTGAAGCAATGCCTTTTTTGGACATGCTAAACTACGTATCTTGAGGAGGAGAGAGTGCGTTCAAGGTGAGAGGGCCTGTCATGTGGCTATTTCAAAATAAAATCCGTTTGAGGTGGAACCAGAACCAGGGTGTTTAGTTTTTGCAGACAATGGCATTAAATTAAAGTTCATTGTTGTTGCCATAACATTTGGACAGGCTCACAAGGCAGTGACAAGCAGGGCAAGGGCGGTGGAGGAGAATGCCATCAAGACATAGCCAGCTTATGGTGATCCCTGCGGGGGAGGGGGGAGTGGTGGTGGTTAAGGCTAGAGAATAACAGAATTGCCAGCCATTGCAACCCTGGTCATCTTTGGAGGTTTCCACCCAATTACTAACTCAGCTTCTGCTGAGATTGGGCTTGCCTGGGCTATCCAGGTCAGGGCAAAGGTATGTTGTTTAAATGTTACCCCACACAATTTGCTATATGGCTACCCTACGAGAGTGTCAGAGTCACCTGAAACCAGTTAGTCTTCCTCCATCTCTGTCTCTGAGAGTGAAAACACAGTTGTCTTCACTAACCTTTGCCCAAGCTATACAGAATTGTTTGTGAGCTTGAAGTTGGAAATATTTCCCATTGATCATTTAGCCTCCTAGCTGCGTAAGGTAGAAGCTTTGCAGTGTGTGCCAATCTTCCGACTTCTGGATTTAGGATTTCAGCTGTTAAGCTCATCCTCTAGTTTAAACTTTACTTCTCCATTATAATTTTCTTGATTCATGTAATATGACTCAATTTCAAGAGCTTTCCATCCAATATGAATAAATGTTGGGTTGTGACAGTTACTCCTATAAGCAACTATCTCTACAGGGTAGATTGCACACTTCGAGCCAAATGGGGTAGTGTAGGACAATCATTCTAGTTCTGTACACATCTGAATTGCTGTTTGGATGCAGGAATGGGCAGCTCTAACTTTTAGATGAGAGTGCATGTGGGAAGTGCCCCAAACACCACTTATACCTCCCTCTACATTTTCATTTCAGGTACTTTTCTCCCCAGTTTGGCTAATCCACAGTTCTCTGAGCTGAGCTGGGAAAAGTCCCTGGAACAAAGGCAGGGAAGAGACATGTTTCAGCTCCCGCTGGAGTACTTCTTCATGTAAAAATTGGAGTCATCTCATACCCAACTTTATGTGAATAGGACATATGCATGAAGAGAAATAGAGCTACCTCAACAGCTCGAATTCAGTTCTTTAAATTGACTTGGGTTTTGATAAAATATTAAGAGGCTGAGAAGTGACAGCATACTAAGAACCTAGAACCGGGATGCTCTTTGCACCTGTGCATCAGTGAAAATATATGCCATTATCCATGGCTACTTGAGAGCTCTGAGTGTTAGAACACTGGTCTTTTATGGAAGATACTTAATACTCCACAGAGCAGGTCATATAATAAAATCTTAAGCAAAAATAGTCCACCAGCACCTGACTCCATCCCGTTAAAATCAGCAGGGAGAAGGAAATCAAGCATCAGTCATCTAACCCAAAGGCTTGAAAGAGTTTGTCCTTCTGAAAGACAAAAGAGAAGAGCCCGTTAGCAGCACCACAAAGTTCCAGAGTCTGTACTGCCTCCTAAACAGCCATTCTGCTGGGTCAAATTCAAAGTGCATGTAGTCCAGCATCCTGTTTTGCAGCAGTGGGTAACCAGTTGCTTCTGGAAAGCCTGCAGGCCCGGTCCATAGGCCTGCCTGCTGCAGATGGCCTCCACCAACTGATATTCAGAGGTATACTACCTCTCAGCATGGAGGTTCCATTTAGCCTGTGACACTGATGGACTTACCCTCCTTGAATTTCTCTAATCAGCTTTTTAAAGCCAACTTAACTAGGTGTCATTATTGTATCACATGCCAGTGAGTTTTGCAAGTTGTGTTTTTATATGAAGTCATTTCTTCTCTGTCTCTTCTGCCCTTCGACTTCATCAGGTTCCAGAAATTCTAGTATTTGAGAGAGGGAGAAAAAGGTTTCTACTCACTTTCTTCATACCATGCATAATTTTATATATGTCTCTGCAGGGCTTTTTTTCTGGGAAAAGAGGTAGTGGAACTCAGTGGGTTGTCCTCAGAGAAAATGGTCACATGGCTGGTGGCCCCACCCCCTGATCTCCAGACAGAGGGGAGTTTAGATTGCCCTCCACGCCACTGAGTTTCCGGAACTCCGTTCCACCGCATTCCAGCTAAAAAAAGCCCTGTGTCTCTGTCACATGTCTTTCCTCATCCCCCAGGTCACATTGCCATTCTCTGACACTCCAATAATGGCTCATAACACAAGGCCTTACCTGTTGATCTCCAGGTTCAGGTAGGTTCATGCTGTGGAAGGTGATCCTTCAGCTTACTACTGTTGTCAGAATTAAAAGGCACTTCATGGTCCATTTAAGAGAGCCTGAGGAATGGCGCAGAGTGGCAGGTCACATCTTCTCTCAAGAGTTGATTTGCTCAGCAATAATACTTGTCATCTAACAAGAAGGGAAAGTTGTCTGATTATGAGCAATAATTCTTTCGGTCTGCCCTTTTTGGATGGCATTATTAAACTGCCTGTGACAAATGGGTCATAAGAAGCCCCCACACTGCTTAAATCCACCCAGTGTTGTCATTATTTCTCTCCGTCTGTTTAGTAGCAAGATTTGGGGTGGGGGAGAGAATTAACATGATGAATGTATTTGGGCAAGTAATGGATATTTTACTTATTTTAATGACACACTCTAGCTTTACACGGCTTAGGCCTGGTATTTAAAGACTAGTTCCATAATCTCCCTCCCCCACCCCTTTTTTTGCCACTCAGGAGTTCTTTGTTAGCTTTGCTTAACGCACCATCGTAAATACGCTCTCGCAGATTTGCACTCCATATGGAAGCAGCAATTACTGCAGTATTGCCGGGATGGTTAAATCAGAAGAAGTGTGACAGACTGCGCCTGCTTCATATAATTAAGTCTGAACATACCGTGCTTCTTTTTTTATTATTACAAAAAGTCTTTCCCATTCCATTTGACATTTGGAAGGAGACTGAACGTTTCATATCCTCTCCTCTGCAATGCCCACAAAGACTCCTGATTGCCTTTCTTGGCCTTATGAAGGATTCGGAAAGAGAAGACGTGTCGCAGAACCAGAGCTGGTTTTATGTGCTGTGATTCTTCATCAGCTATAGAATTTGGGAAATGGGTCCAGAATTCAGTTTCCTGAGAATCTCTGCTTCATTATAAAAAGCAGAAACAAATTGTTAGCCAGTTAACTGCAAGCTATAATTGAAAATGTGTCTTGCAATGACTGGAGAGTTCTCAGAAGCCAGAGTCCTGGTGGGTGGGTGAATAAGATTTCCAGGGGAGGGGGGCGTGAGGCTTCCAAATTCCATGCTGCCTGCCCTGTTCCCTCCCCCATTCCTGTGATGAGCAGAAATGAATGATGAAAAGCAAGTGAAGTTTTTGGAAGAATGCATAATTAGTATCTTATGTAGGCTAATGAGTATTCAACCACAGTAGCCTTTCACTTGGTTGTTGAGATTTGCTTTAAAAACACACAGAGAGATGGTACAAGGGCATAATTTAGCTTAAATGAAGGAAATTTCCTTGAGCTGTTGCAATTATTGGGATGGTAGTGGTCCACCATGCAGGGTTGTTGTGTAAGGCAACTGGAAGACCAGGGGCCAAGTCGTCCCCCAGAGGCTTTATATTTGGTCCTCAGCATAACTCCTGATCCCAAAGCGCACACCTCAGTCATTTTTCTCTTAAGCTGAAACCTCAGCTCTTTGATTCCTTCTTGTCCCAGACAGAACAGCAAAAGACGCTTTGGGGGAGTCATTTCTGCACCTTGAGAGCTCACTAACATGCACAGGTGGGTTAACAAGCTTTTCGTGTTAGTGTGTGAGTTAGTGATGGAGCCAAAGCTGACTGGTCCTTTGGTCCTTCATCTATTGAAAATACAGCCCAAGTTTAAAAAGAGTTGCTAACCAGGATTATAAGAATGTGAAGCAGGATGCTGTTTGCGGTTGCTGTGTAGCTAAGGTTGCCAGCCTCTAGGTGGTAGCTGGAGATCTCCTGGAATTACAACTGATCTCCAGACAACAAAGACCAGTTCCCCTGGAGAAAATGGCTGGTCTGAAGGGTGAACTCTATGGCATCATACCCCACTGAAGCCCCTCCCCTCCTCAAATCCCGCCCTCTCCAGGCTCCACCCCCCCAAATCTCCAGGAATTTCCCAGCCCAGACCTGGCAACCCTATGTGTAGCAGTCTGATAAATGCAGCTGCTGTTGGTATGACGGCTGATTGGATGCAGTCTAGAGGATGGGAAGACTTCAGTACTCTCTTCTCCTGGGGTAGGCTTTAAACTACAGCTTCTCATTCATGAGCCGGCTTTGTTAGCAGCTTGCAAACATCCTCCTGCATATCTGGAATGGCTGTAAATCAAAAGGACTAAACTTGGCACGTGCTGTGCCAAATTTGGAATGGGATGCACAGTTGTGGGTTTGGGTACACACACTGCTGAGGTGGGGGGGCGGGATTTGAGGCATTGTAGACCATGCAAAAATAACACAAGGAGCTGGGGGATAATTTATGAAGGTAAAAGTATCCTGACAACTGGAGCAGGAACTTGGGGGAAAGGTAGTAAAGTAGAGGAGTCTCTGGGGAGTAGGCGAGGGAAAAAGCATTTGGTGGCTAGAGTCCAATAAACTTCTTGAATGAGCCCTTTTTTCACAGAGCAATTTAACCCCAAAGTCTTTAGATGCAGGGAGGGCTCTGTGACTTTGGACATCAGCTGCATTTCAAAAAGTTAGCAAAACACTCAGTGGGGAATCTCGCTATACATTGGTAATGACAGGGTTTAGCAATGGAAGAATGTCTGAAATTTTTTCTCAGCTAAAAGGAGCTGTAAATTCTGTGGCTGGGAAGTGATGCAGGCTGTTCCCAGATTTACTCATAGGTTGTGGTAGCAATTTTGTTTTTTTCTCAATGTCTTTCCCCCAAAGCACATGTCTCTCCCTGTTCAAATGGGGTTGGCTTTCTCAAGCAATCATAGTGACTTTGCGGGTGGCCGGCATGCTGACAGGATGGGTGTCTGCAATGCAGATGTCAACAACTGTGCCGTTCCCGGTGGTGGTGGTGGTGGCGGTGGTGGTGGTAGTCCTGCTGGGATCAGAGTCTTATGAACAGCCACACACTTGCCAAGTTGGTGCCAGCAGCTTCTTTTCCCTGTGATAAAATGAGTATCTTGTTTTCATTTCTGGGTTTATAGCAGCTGTTGGAAGCAGGCATTTGGAAGACGTCTTGGAGAAACTATCTCTTTGGCTTGCATCCTGATTGCCTCTGATGCTTCCATCCTTTCCCCAGAAATGAAGGTTGTCTTGCTGGGATCAGATCAAAGGTGTTTGTAGCCCAGCATTCCACCCCCCCCCCCACAACAGTAGCAAGTCAGATGCCTCTGGGACACTTACAAACAGGACAGGAAGGTGAATGGCATATAGCTATCCTCCCCCACCCCACCCCCCACCCTGCCGCTAGATAATGTCTCTCTACATGGAGCTGTTGATGGGGGTATCTTGTGGCAATGAGTTTCATTATGTGTTAAGAAGCTCTCGCTTCTCTGACTGTTCTTCAGCATCTGCAAGATGGGCATTTTTTGCTCTCTGCATTTTGGCTGCAATATTCAGCCAGGCTGTAGAATTTGAACTCTCAGTCTCAGCAGAATTATATTTGACGGCTCCCTTAATGGACCCCTTATCTCCCCGCTCCAAGTATGGACCTTAAAGGCTCTGTTGTAGGTATCCCCATAAATTTAAATTGCTGTGTAGTGAGTGGAATCACCGGCCCTCCAAGTTCACGGTTGTTGGCTCTGATGGGTAAAATCTCTCTGGAGTCTCAGGCAATGGGAGGGTCTTTCTCAGCCCCTGCTATCAGAGGACCTTTGACTGTAGAATCCAGGAACTTCTTCACACAAAAGAAACGTGCTGTCACTGAGCCAGAGCGCATAGGCAAGTTTATTTACTAGAAACCATGATGGATTCCATTTTTGTAGCATTTGCTTCTGAAAGGAAATGCACCAAATTTGTGACAGCTTTAGAAGAGCATTTAAGACACAGGAATTCATAAACTTTTTTAACTCTCTCAAAACTTTGAATCACCAAATTCAGGTGACTTTCAGTGCAATCCTAGGCAGAGTTACTCCAGTCTAAGCCCATTGAAGGCCATGATCTTAGACTGAAGTAACTCTTCTTAGGATTTCACTGTTTGTTGGAAGATTCAGGGCTGTGGAAAAGGAAGTAGTTCATCCCACAATGGACCTGGAACATAGACCACCCTCCAAGATAACACAGTTAGGTGTGTAATTACAGTGTTGATGAATGTGCTTGCAAGATGAAGGACTGTTCTTAACATGGTTTGGAATAGACTTGTGGCCCAGTTACTGACTGCAGAAAAGATTTGTTTCTGGCACTTGTAATAGTCTTTCCCTCCATGCTTTGTATTCTGTTCTATTGTCATCCTATCAGAGCACAGAAATAATCCATAAATAGCATTAATACAGAAGGTGGGGGGGGGAAGGGGAGAATCAACTCAGAACAGCTGAAAGAACACCATTGCCAGGAAACTGGTTGGTGCCTGTCTTCTCACACAGTCACCCTCTGAATCGTTGCTTGTGTGCTTTTTGACAGGTGAAAGGGAGGCTTTAGCCTCTGAATGAAAAAGTAATGGAGATCAAATAATCTCTTTTGAAGTGATAATTTTAAAAGGTTAGCTAATCTGCTGATGCACTAGTGCATCACTCATTCTTTTACAGATTCAGACAAATCAGCAGGGGGAAGTGAGAGTTTGGAGTCCTGACCCATTTTGTTATTGGTCATTACTTCTAGAAATTGGAAGGTTTAAGAGAGGCTGTTGTGTAATACAGGAAACATGCTCTCTCTCTCTCCCCCTCCCTCCTCCTACCCTTCCCCCACATTAGTTTCCGATACGGCCATTCCTCAAAGTATGACCTGACCATGATAATCTAGGCTGTGATTGACATCCAGGTTAGATTATTGCAATATGTTTGATGTGGGGCTGCCTTTGAAACTGGTCCAGAAAATTCAGTTCATCCAAAGACAGCGGCTAGGCTGTTGTCAGGGGTTGGATTCAGGGATCCCATCACCTCTGTGCTGAAGAAGAAGCTACCCTGGATGCCCTTCTGTTTCTTGGCACAATTCTTAGTGCTGATTCTTACCTTTTAAGGCATTAACAGTGCAATCCTAAGCAGAGTTACTCCAGTCTCAGCCCAATGGGCTTAAAGCCGTGTCTTAGAGCCATGGTGCTTGAAAGACTGCCTTCTCCCATACTGTCCAACCCACAAGTTGATGCTCCTCACAAGCCCTGCTCTCTTTGCCTTCAGAGGTATGTTGCTTGGCAACCAGAGATGGTGCTGTTTCAGTGGTAGCACCTTGCATATGGAATGCCTTCCCCTTTATACTTGTTTGGCATCTCTCCTTTCAGGAACCAAGCCAAAGCATTACTTTTTTAATGCTGTTTTTAAATAGTGTCTTAAATTCTAATGATTTTTATTATCATGTGAGTTTGTAAGCCACTATGAGCAACCTCTCTGGAGAGGCAGCTTATAATTTTTTCTGAATAACTGCCTTCAGTTTAGTGTCACCCGTAATTACTGAACTCTACCCTGGACTGGCCTTGAGACACCATTTAGACTTGTTACAAATTTCAGAGGGCTAGCCCGTTGCAGCAAAACCAATAAGGAGTATTGTGGCACTTTAAAGACTCTCAGAAAGACAGAAATTGAAGCCATAGCCACAAACAAACATGGGCATGGAGGGTGGGGTGAACAGCAAGGATAGAAGACCATGAAATGCAAGAGGTACTACCTGTGACAATTCTGTGCAATTCTCAAAAGAATGCAAGAAGTATTTTGTGCATATGATATAAGGGGGCTGTAGCTCCACTAGACTCCTCTTTGTTTGACTGGTGTTTTTCCAAGGACACCCAGATTCTTTTGAAAGCATATTGAGGTCTCTTCGATGAGATAATGGGTGCTGAGCATCTTCCAAAGGCAGCTTTTTGCCATTTCCAGTCTAACCCTCCCATGCTTAGGTGTAGGTTGTGATAAATGTGGAGCAAGGGAGAGGCCAGTCAGTCCTCTACAGGGAGCTGCTGCTGTGATCCTTGTCCACACCACAATGTGTTGGGGCTAGGCTGCAGGGTAAGAAACGGCATCCCAGACTAGACTTGAGCAGCATGTTCTCCATCCGAATTCAGGCTTGAAGGGTAACGCTGGGGCTTGAAGGGTAACGGAGAGAATGAACGACCATTTTGACTAGGCAGAAGCAGAATGCCACAGTCCCAGTGTGTGGTGCCATGCCTGGCCAATCCCCAGAGGCTTTGTTTTGCTTGCCAATGGTGCACCTCTGTTCTAGCGCATGTGCTGCAAATCACATTCTCACTGCATGCATCACTTAACACTGAGGGAAAGAACAGAGCAAAAATGATCCTGCGTCCCGCAGGGCTGCCCTTGTGAGGCCCACTGGCCCAGTACAGCTGCCTTATCTAACTAGCTCTAATTGAATAATGTTTTCCCTTAATTAACATGTAAATTAGCTGTAAACCTTCACAAGGCCCACTGAGCTGTTGATAATTGGATGTCATCTATCCAAAAGGAAAGATCTTCCAGGATCTTTATGTGGGTCAAGGGGACCAGGGAAGCGGGGCTAGAATGTGGGCCAGCATAGGGTCTCTTCCTGTTGCCCCCCCATTGCTATTTCCTTAAAATTAGCATATCTGGCTCCTAATCTGCAGATATAAAACTTGTATTATCAGTAAACTTCATTTAATTACTGTGAAATGATCAGCTGGATGCATAAATTTCCAGACCCTGCCTTCAAATCCTCTTCTTTTTGTTTACTGTGGTTTGGCAAGTTGTCTTATCACTTCAGAGGTCCTTTTGTTGCTGGAAAACTGTGAATTTGTGTTTAATTAACACCTCCTCACCTTCCTTGAGTTTCAAAGGGGACAAATTCCCGTTTGAGGAAATGCTACACTTCAGGGTATGCTTTGCTCAGCGTTCTAGAAATGGATCAAGCTGAAGACAAGTGGATTACTTTCTGGCTGTCTTGCAGTTGCTTCTTGCACCTTCGTTGTATGCTGCACTGTGATGCAAGGACTTTTCACACATTATGGAGTGCATGGGCTGGGTCTGGAGTCCCCACTCTGCACCACTTGTTATGGGCAGACATGAATTGCAGGTTCTCCTCAATTCCTGGGTGTCTGTGGAGGATTATTGCATTTACTTATTTATATACCCTGCTGTTCAGTGGTTAACTGTAACAGATCCAGGCCTGCTGTCCTTCAGAAAACATTTAAAAAACAGCACTTGTTTGGATTGGTCTCACTTCAGAGTTGGTGTGGTATAGTGCTTGGTATACTGGACTAGTGTTGGGGAGACCTTGGATCAGCCATGAAGAACACTATTTTACAATGTGGTTGTCAGGATAAAATGGAGGAGGAGGAGACTGTGCAAGCCATACCCTCTTTGGAGGAAAGGTAGGAGAAAAATACTGAGAGCTCTCAGTGGAACACAGAGGTTCTTTGTAAGACAAAGAACAGAAGTAAAGACCAACTTGGCACTTACATTAGTGAATGAATTTTAGGTGGTCACTGTATAGTCAATACAGGTTAAGTTGGGCAGCCTTGCTTTGTGGTGGGAGGGCACATTATCCCTTCCCTCCAATAAACAAAGCCCAGTTTTTACCAGGAAGAAGGTAATCTTCATGTTCTCTGGATGGCTGGACTCCGTAGCATTGTTTCCAACCACACTGTCCCTCCGACAAAATGGCATATCCATTTGTGGAAGAGGAGGTGGCCATTTCTCCCAATTTTCATCTTCCTTTGCATGACTCCACTATACCCCCTATGTAGTTTCTGGAGGTCCTCAAACACCACAAAGCCTAAATAGGAAATTTCATTCATGTTTAAATCTTAAAATTGGCCTCCAGCCAATCAATCAGCTGCACTTTTGATCACAATAGCTCTCTTCACAACTTACAGTCCTCTGTACAGTGTACACTCAATTTTCCTTTATACGTGTGTTGATTAATTCTCATGTTACATTCAATGCATGCACAGCTGAACATGTGATTGAAACCTCACATTCATCGTGGAACTAGGCCCTGGTTTCATTTGTAAAGTGAATGCATGTTGGCTCTTCCTTACAAATAGATGTACACATGTGCCTGCAGAATGTAACATGTGACCAGGATTAGACTCTAATAGCTAAATAGACCAGCAAAGTAAGGATGCCAGGTCCCCCTACTCTCCCAGCGGAAAATGGGAGGCCCTGGTGCTTACCTTGTCAGCGTTTCCTGCTGTTCCTTGTGGGCGCACATGCTCCCAGAGCAGTGCGACAACTTCACCTCTGGGAAGTGACATCATTGCACAGGCATGGGAGCATATGCACACTTCTCAGTGGGCCAGTTTAGACCCCAAATGTGCCAACATTGGCCTACTGAGGAGTGCCCTCAAGGGTGGTGTGATGATGTCGCTCCTGGAGGTGACGTCACGCTGCCCTGGGAGCGTTTTTGGGAGGCCCGTTCCCCCAAATTTTCCTCCCCTGCTGGCCAGGTGAGCAGAGGCGAAGGGTGGAGGGTGGGAGCAGGGGATCCCCTGCCCCCCAGCGGGGGAATGGCATCCCTACGGCAGCACCATCCTAAGCACCTTTCTAAGTCCATTGAAATAAATGGGCTTAGAATGGTGTAACTCTGTTTAGGATTGTGCCACAAAGCTTTTGGCCCTGAACTCAGGTTTTGTCCAAGGAGTTGATTCTCTGATAAGCAGCAGAGGGATGGTGCAGACTTCCATCCCTTCTTCCTTTCCTCCCGTGTGCTGTTGAATTCCCTTGCAATTCTGGCTATTGTTTTAGCTGCAGACTCATTATCAACCCTTTCCCATCTCGATGCTTGATCCTAGGCCAAAGGCTTATGGAAAAATATGTAAAGAATTTCGGCACAGCCCTTGGAACACTTTTTTATTAAATTCTTTCGGTCATGCAGACTAAATTAAAGGGGAACTATGCACACCAGAACAGTATAAATATTAATTCAGACTTTGCCTGGCCAGACTCCTGAGGGAACCTTTTCATGTGCAAGAAATCCTTTGTACTTATCTTAACAATTGAAGTCACAATTTGCTGTTTGTTATGCTGTATTATTTTATTGTATTGTTTGGCTTTTTAAAGAAAATGCCCTTAAAAGGGCAGAGCAGTCAGTTTTCAAATATTAAAATCCTGGGCTTTGCCTATGGCAGATGGAGACCCCTGATCAGGAGCTGAATTCCTCATAGGAATTTGGGAGAGGAGTGGCAGCCCAAGAACATATGCCACTGTTGCCAGTACTAGCCACAAACACGGCCTTCTGTCCTTCCTCTGGCCATGGATATTGCTCACCCACCTCTCTAGCTTTACTTCTGGGGTTGCTGACTGCAGAGGGGTCGCGTAGCGCCCCAAGGCCGTGCTTGACTCAGAAACGGCTAATTGTGGACCCCTGAACTCTGGCTTTGAATGCAAGAAAATTAGCTTTTTGGATTTTGAGCAGATAAGAAAACTTAGCAGCACCTTTAAAAAAGTCTGGTGCAGCTCCCTTCCTGGGGTGGCGTCACACACACAGAGGACTGTACATTTGAATGCTCCTGTCCACGCAAACATACCCCTTGCTTTCGAGGGAAAACTTGTGTGATAGAGTTCGAATTTAGGATGAAGTTTAACATGCTAGTTTCCTGTTGCTATTTTTACAAGTCAGTAGTGCCGCCCCCCCCCCCCCCCCGCATCATGTTACTGTGCTGGCAGGGTTGGAGCAAGGAAGCGTTGTGGTTAGAGTGTGGAAGATCCAGGTTGAACCCTCCACCCTGCCAAGAAGCTCCCTGGGTGGCCCTGGGCCAGTCATTCTGTCTCAGCCTATCTTATCTCCCAGGGTTGTTGTGAGGGCAGAATGAAGGAGGGAAGAACCACGTACCTCCCTGAATGCCTTGTGGGAAGGGTGGGATAAAAATGTGACTGATAGATATATGTGTGTCCTGAAGATACTCGCATTCATATGCAAATGTATCCTGTGCAGTGCCTGCATTTGATTCCTGTTATGATTTCCCTCCTTCTGGTATGGTGAAGAGGAAAGCTCTTCCAACTGGGTAAATTATCATTACGTTTAAAACCTGCTTGTTGTTACATACTGCTTACTGATTATTGGGCTGTATACTCTTCCTGCCTCTTCCCACAAGATGGGAGTGAGCAGCAATGTCAGGGGTAGTACTTAGCGACAGCGGCTATTTAAAGGCAGGGAAACCACCAGATGTAATTTGGGAGGGAAGAGAAAACAGTCATAATTGTTAGTTAATAGGAAGTTAGTGTGGCTTGTGGGTCGAACTCTTGCAGAAGTGAAAACATCAGAACATGGTTGTCAAACTGCAGAGTGGAAATAGAACACTTCAATAGAAAAACACAGCCCCCAAACAGCCATAGGTGATATGCAGATGCTGGACTTCCATGGGACTTGGTGTCAGTTTAACTAGACTGCCATGATCTGTGGTACATACACCCCACCTCTTTTTCCTTTCCCTCCTCTTGCCGTGTTCTCTGTGCAACCATGTTTTACAATGTTTCTTTAGTAGCGCTTCAGAAAATTGGCTCTTGACTGGACACTATAAATGGGCAAAAAAAAAACTTAGCTATTGCTTGTGTTCTGTTTCAACATTTCTTCAACTCTGTATTGGATTCTTACTAATGCTGTCTCTTTGTAAAATTATGTTTATTTACCCTATGGCATTGTTTATGGAAATGTCCTTGAAACTGATTGTACTAATCTCACACTGTGTAATCTGCTTTGAGTCTTAGTGAGAAAGGTGGACTAGAAATAAATAAATAAATATATTATAAATTTTTATCCTGCCCTTCTTCCTAAGGAGCTCATTCTTTTCTTACAACAACCTTGTGGGAGAGGTTGAAAAGTAAGGGAGAGATCAGCTCAAAATCACCCACGAGCTTTGCGTCTCAGTAAAGATTTGAACTTGAGTGTCTTTGGTCCTGATCCAGCACTCTAACCACTGGAGAAGGGATGCCTCAGTCTTGAATGCTGGGTTGGCAGCCATTCAATATCATTTCTAATTCCAGCCAACCCAACTGCAAGCTCTGCAAGGCTCGTTTGTGCCCAGGATAACTTCAGCATTGTGTTAGGTGAGTGGGAAAACACTACAGATGCGTCTGCAGGAAGCTGCCTTATACCGAATCATTGGTTTATCATGGTCAGTAATGTTTACTCAGACTAGTTGCAGCTCTCCAGGTCTCAAGCAGAGATCTTCTAGGCCACTTGCTTCCTGATCCTTTCTACAGGAGATGCTGGAGACTGAACCTAAGACACTCTGCACGGCAAGCAGATAGACTGCCACTGAGCTGTGGCCCTTATTTTGCTTCTTAAGACTATGTTTTTTCTTGGAGCTGGTTTGGTTTAGTCAGCTGACTAAATCAAATCTAGCTCAAATAAGTCACTTTATGGTTAACTGACCTAGTAATCAGTTGTAGACAAATCAATTTATATACCGAAATATGGGTCAATGAATCCATGTACCAACTGGATTGTGAGATGCTATAGTAATGGGCTCCAAACAAGTCTCTGGGCATGAACTTTGCTAGGTCCCTCCTTTGCCCTCCCATCATGCCAAGGTTAATATTGGAAATCTTCAAGTAACTCCAGTGAGTCGTGTGATCTAAGTGCAGGTATCTGAACAACCTGTGGTTTGTTCCCTTCTTAGGAAGTGGGGTTCTTAACTGCAATTTAATCTATTAAGAACCATTGTTGCAGGAAAGTTGCCTGTTCAGATATTTACTTGTCCCCTGCTTTTCTCTCCCTGGTGGGAATTCAAAGCATCATGTATTTTCCCCCTCCTCTGTTTCATCATCACAACACCCCTGTGAAGTTGGTTAGGCTGAATGAAAGTGACTGGCCCAAAGTCACCCCCTGAATTTCTGTGGCTGGGTGGGGATTTGAACCTGGGTCTCCTAAATCCTGTTTTAACATTTTGACTATGCCTCACTAACCGCAGTTAACAAAAATTGCTACAAGAAATCTTGGTTAGAGGGAAAGGGGAAAAGAAGGGACTATCTGAGCCCCAGATTTAACTTGTTACGTGCCCATCAGGAAGAAAATGGGTTTTGTTCATGGTATCTGAAAATAGTTCTTAAGTCCTAGGAGATGTTTACCAGCCTGTTTTGGATGCAGAGGTCCTAAAAGAGTGGCTTGGCCAGGAGTTTGAGTCTTCAGCAGTGTAGTTGTTTGCTGCCGCATATGTTTCTTGCTGTTGCTTTCTGCTCAGTCTTTCTCTGTAGAAGAATCATCACTTTTTCAAAAGCTGCTTCCCAAGAAGGCAGTCGACCCTGGACAGTGTCCAGAGAATTCTCATCAGACTGACAAGAGAGCAGGACAGTTCATCTTGGATTATTCAGCAATGTGCTAAATCTTTTTTTTTTTTAACTTCTAGTGTAAACAAGTTTGTGTCTTGCTGTAATTAAAAGAAAAACAAGAATGATTTGCAGCAGTTGGAGAGAACCAAAGTCAAACCCACTGGCCTCTTACTAAATGTTGCTCCTCTAATGCAAACATTAGCTAAAAATGTTTATATTACCGGGTACAAGAGAGGTCAGATGTCATAAGCATGACTCCAAGGTTGCATAAACCACAGAATCCCAAAAATTTGAGGGAATGCTTTTTAAAGTTTAACGTATCTTTAAAAAATATTTGGAATGCACTCAGAGGCACAGATATTGCAGAAATGGATGAAACTGCCTAAATCCCTAGATATGCAATAAGTCCTGTACTTGATATGCATTTCTACAATATCTAGTCCCTGGTATTTGAGCCTTTAAAAAAAAGAAATGGGAGTTTTTAAATTCCAAAGCTTCCAAAGCCTTGTAGTAGATGTAAAGGGTGCTTTTCGTTCTATATAAAGCCTTTCATTGGCACAGTTGGCACCCCTCCCCCCAAAATCAGGCTGAAGAACAACATCCCACAGGACTAATGCACAGGACAAACCCCCCCCCCCTCGGTAAAAACAATGTTCCTGACCACGGAGGCCGTTCTGATCTTGTTCAGAGTTATGGACCATTTGGTTTACTTAGTACAAACAAATTAAAATTTTGAAACAAACTGCAGCCCTCTTTGGCACAATTTTACCTGTGCCAGGTATTGCTGCAAGTTCCATTACGTTTTTCCCCCCCTGCCATTCCTCCAGCAGAGCTTGGGATTCTGACACTGGCATTTTATCCTCACAAGGAAAGCAGAGTTGGATTTGGACCTAGGTCTTCCTGATCTTAGGCCGTCGTCACACGGGCTTTTATTTAGCGCTAAAATGGCGCTATTTCCCGGCAAACACCCACCTTATTCCAACACTGTAGCGATTTTCTCTCTTCTGCTTTGTGCTTGATAGTCGCGCTATTTTGTGCCTCAGTGTGAATGCCTCACATCGACGTATTTCGCCTCGCAACGCCCTATGCCCTCCCTTCAATCCCAGAATCCATTTCTTCCTGCGACTCCCCTTTTTTTTATTTTATTATGTCCTTATAACGCCATAATGACATAACACAATGCAAACTTTCTGCTGAAGTAAAAATGACTCAATCGCCATGGCAGAGTCTTCAGCGATGGGGATCACGTCAGACAGGGAGTTTTCTGCGGGCAAAGGGCTATTTATACAATTTCAAAGTTGGAATAACAAAAGGGTCGTAATATTTTGCTCTAACGGAATGTTTATATGCTGTTATTCCGTTATAGCGGAATTAAACGCCAGAATAATAAAAAAAGGGGGGGAGGAGCTGCTTCTGCGTGGTTAGAGAGAACAGAACAGAGTGCTTTGGTGTGGACAGCTGGTGGCGCGAAGAGCCGTTAGGTGACCCAAAGAAATGTTACTGTGCCGATAACAGGTAGGACGCTATATGCTGTAAATTTAACGGAAGAGATGCCCGTGTGACGACGGCCCTAGTTTAACATTCTAACCATTATGGCAATACTGGCGCTGGTTGTGGTGAACAAAGTCAGGTAACAAAGTCAGGTAACTCATTCATCACTATTTCAACCGGATAGCAGACACAAGCACCAATAAGGATAAATACCACCAGTGCTTACAGGCAATGAATTAATTCTGCAACGTAAGTCTGAGCAAAAAGTAAACTGAGTCGTGGATTGTGGCAGCAGCAGTTGTTGCTGTGTCATGATGTGGGTAATATTTTACTATGCCCACTACAAAAACATCCAGGAGTTGGTGACAACGTGGTGAAACAACTGGCATCCAATAAATACACAGAATTTGGTACGTGGGACACGGATCTTGCAGTGGAGTTTTCTGCTGCTGCGCTTGCTCATTCTTCTACTCTTTGATGTCAGAAATCTACTCTTGGAGCCAGATGAGATGGCCATGACCTTGAAGTGGTGGAATGGACAAAACCATTCAGTATCTATGTGAGGGGGTCACACTTTTGAGTGCTTCTTCCCTCCCCCCATGCAAGGAGAACATGTTGGAGCAGGATGGGCGAATGCCTCTTCAAGAGCTTTAGTTAGCTTGCACCTGCTCTCTGAATGGATATAGTCTCTTATAGCACCCCAGGACTGGAACACCCCATTCTGCTGCAGGTAAGATCAAGTCCTTTTGCTGACGTTTCAAGGCTGGTTTTACTAAACTTCTTGTGTCTTCTTTCCAGTTGTTAAAAGGCATGGCTCTCTCTCGCCGGAAAAATCTGGAGAAGCCAGAAGATGAGGATGAGGAAGAAAGTGGTGATTGTGATGATGAGGATGATTGTGGTGGGAGCAGTTCTGGAAACGGCGGGCTGAAAGTGAAGAATCAGCTGAGGTTCCTAGCAGGTAACTGGGGTAGTCAGAGATTGCTAAGGCTTCCTTCCAGACAGATGGAGCTTCCATCGCTTATAGAAGTGAATACATATCTGCTGTTTACCTCCATCAAAGTTACCTCTGTGTTGTTCCTTTTGGTCTCTCTCTCCTATGCCCCCAGTATTTTCAGAAACAGCTGGATTGGCAAAACTGCCACAAGTGTGCTCAACTGGAACAGTGCTCTACAAAGACATGTGATGAACATAGTTATATGGGCACTTTCTGTTGGCCAGCTTGGGTTGTAGACTCATGTGCATTTTTGGCCCTCCATAGAAGTTCCTGTATATGACAAATAGGCAGGGTTATTACTTCTCCTGTAGCGGGCCCTGGAGAAGCCAGACTCTTGCTATAGTACAACCAGACCATTTATTTAGGATACAATGGAGGGTTTACCACACTATCCTTGCTATCGAGCCACATGGTTCTGATTATAAGTTACTGACTTCAGAAAGGGGTAGTTGAGCTTGTGGTCATGATAGCCCCTTGGCTATCCTACACAGCAATTTCAAGAGTTCAGATGGATGTGGCAAACAATAACACTAGGCATCATCTCCCTATGAACTCTGATTTTTAAAAAAATTCTTTGCAGCCTCCAGGGGCCCATCGCTCCTCAAAGATATTATGGTCTGTGCTTTAGGAAGTAGGTGCTTAGAAGGGCCAGTGTTGGGGGCGGGGTAATTAGCCTCCAAAGGTGTCTTCTAAGCTTGCCTCTCCCCCCAATCCTTTAAGTTGCAAGGAAGAATGTCCTTTTGCACCATTAAAGGATTATCGGCTTTGGCTCACTCAACAATTTTACTCATAAGATATATGAGTAAAAGTGCACGCACACACTATGAAATTATTTGCTTACGGTATCCACTTACTGTTTATCATTAAAGGCTAGACTAACTTTAAGTGGTGTTCAGATACACAGTTCTGCTACAACAGACTAAATCTGTCCATAATAAAGTTCTTGCTTGTTATGGCCATATCCAAGAGTTGATGTAGGGTGGCAGTTACAATGTCAGCCTAGGATAGAGTTCAGAACCCCGATTTCAGCACACTGAGTTACCTGGGGCTAGTTGCTTTCTCAGCCTAGCCTACCTCATGGGGTGGTTGTGAGAATAAAATTAGGGGTGGGCTAGGAAGAAAAAGTCATGTGTACCTTCCTATTCTCCTTGGAGAAAGAGTGGGATAAAAATATAATAGTTTCAGAAATATTAACAGTCCGTTAAATGACAAATGGGCAGCAACTCTTGATTGCAGGCTTACCACACAATCCCTGTAATGCCGAACTTAACTGGCTTCCAGCAATACGGTGAACTGGTACTGATAAACATCCCAATGGTGCAGTATTCTCCACCCGACTGCTGTACACATCCTGCGTGGCTTGTCCTGAAAGCCTGGGAAACTGAACTTCCTTTCAAGAACCATCCGTTTCTCTTGTCCGAGACCAGACTACTGAGCCTGGATAGAATCAGCCCTGCAGCTTTCAAGTTTAAAGAGGAAAACGTGGTCTCTTAAAATGAGGCCAGATGCTTATATAAACTCTCCGCCCTTGATCTCGGACAATTACCTAGCATTTTAATAGAGTGGAAACTGAAGTATTTAGCTGCTGCCTGTCAGGCTTACCGTATATAAAAAAATGTATATTTTATGAAAAGAGTAAATAAAGACAGAGATAGTAGAATGTTTGAGAAGAGAGCAGTGGCAGTGACCCTTTCAAGTAATCCTATCCAAATTTGATGAACGTTGGGCATTGTAAGCCATGTGTAGTTCATATGCAGAGAAAGGAATTTTTTCCCTGTATGCTCATGGAGTATCTAGACAATCCTAGGGGTCAAGCTACACATTATGTGAGAGATCTGTTATTGGCTCGCTCCATGTTTTCTTTTTTTAATTAAATACATCTATAGGGAAGTGGAATACAATTTGATCATAGCAGAGGCAGTGCAAGGGGAAAGTGTTCTTAACTCCATAATGTTTTCCTGTTCAAAATCTCGTTCTCTTTCTTTTGATGGGGGGGATTTGCTCCATGGAGAAATGGAATATACCTATGTTCCCCCACCACCACCATGAGAGAGCTAAGAGCAGCCTGAGTCAGTTTTGTTCAGAAAATAAGGATTTTAACACCCCCTTTCCCCAATGCTAATGCTGCAATCAAGTGAACAAAGTGACAGCCTTCCTCCAGTTTCATTTTTTTTTAAACCAGGAGGACCTAACCCATGCCTGTCTGTCTGCTCTCTTGGTCCATCCAACACACACAAAATATATTTAAAATATATAACCCCATTCCCAAATAAAAATTTATCTGAAGAACTGTCTTTTCTTGGCCTATAGTTCCCAGTGCTCGAGATAATATTTTGGTTGCCACCTCTGTTGTCTCCCCCCACTTAAGCATCTGTTAGAACCTATTCCATTTCTCTAGTAGCTCTTCCTATCTTTTGGAAAAGGGCTTACGGAGGAGATAACAGGGGGTGCCCCATACTGAAAATTTTTAGGAAACCATTTTATTTTCTAGCACTTTTAATGGTGTTTTACTTGGGGAGGTAAATAGAGTGTTATTGTGTATTGTGTATCTTTTTAATTCTTGGAATAGTAACCCACCTTGAACTGCAAGGGAAAGGTGGGATATGAATATTTTAATTGAACAAATTAAATAAAATAAGGTTCTTGAGGAAACACAGTATTAGGATTGTGTCAGGAGTTTCATCATTGCCTAAGTAGGAAATAGGCAATATTGAACTTCTTTTTCTAGAAAGCAGGTTTTGCATGTTTTGGTATGGCTTTAAAAAAAACCCTGCAAAAACCTTATTGACCAGAAGTGACAAAAGAAATTTATGTGCACTCTATGGGAAGTGATGCATCTCTCAAATAGTTTTCAACTCTCTTTAAAAATTTTTGCTCATCGCCAGTCTTTTAGTCTTTCACATTGGTTTGTCCCTCTTCAGACCTGTCCCAGGTTAAGCCATGTAAACACTGTTTCCAGTAGCACTTGAGTAGATAAATTCACTCTAGATGTCTGGTCAACATTATGTTAGAAGGAGGATCACTTTGCAGCTTAGGCTTTGGCCCACAACCTCTTCACATAATCATCTGCCAGACAGCCTTCTCATTTCAATGTTTGGAGAGCAAACTTAGCATGTGCAATCAGGGAAACATTTGTTAAGCGTTGCTTTGTTTCCTGGTGGGGTTTTTTAAATGTTGAAAAACAGCAGAGTCTGCAGCCTGTGCGTATAGAAATAACTTAAAATAGAACATGCATACATACCCATGTGCTTATTATGTCTCACAGACTGCAAATTGTGTCTACAGGATAAAATTATAGTATTTCCCCAACGTTGCAAGAAATGACGCAGCATACAGAGGAATGGGAAACCTGTGTTCATAGATTTGATGGCTAAATGAAGCTTTCATGTTCTGACTCAGTACAGCCCTGAACATCCTCCTTGTGGGTTTCCCAAAAACATTGGGTTGGCCACTGCGAAATGGGATGCTGGCCTGGGTGGGCCCTTGGTCTGAGCTTGCAACTGTGCTCCTTAATTGCATTGACCATTGTGAAATCAAACTTTTCTTTGCTCACATGTGCTGAATAAACGCATCTGTATCTGTTTGATTTCAGCAGTGCTGCCCACTAAATAGCTGGGTTGTTGGAGCTCTCCAATATAGATGTAAATTTTCACAAAGCAGGCAAACAATGGAAGGTAGCAGGTACAGTTGCAGCTTGACAAGGGCGTGCTGTTAGAGGCCCTCCACGTAGGAGCTGAAGCAGGCAAGACTCCTTCTCTCCTCATTCCTCATTCACAGTTCAAGCATTCTGGAGCACCGTTGGGTGTGCTTGACTTGGCATGCCGTGTTGAAGGTCAGCTGGAGAGAAAGAGCATTAGCTGCTCCCTAACAACGTGACAACGAGGGTGATGCAGAGGTGATGCAGAGTTGGCTGAGTCCTACCATAGAAGTCCCACCACCCTTAGTTTGCCTCACTGTAGAACCATCCATAAGCATGTGACCTGCTTCCACCAGGTATGTGTGCTGAGAATGTATGAACCTTTCTGGCATTGGTATGCCAGCGAATGTCCAAGGAGCTCAGTGATGTGTAGTGGCTAGACTAGGATATAGGAGCCCCAGGCTCGAATCTCCATTCTGTCCTAGACAATTGCCTTGATGGCTGTGGGCCAGTTTCACACTCTCAGCATATCCTACCGCACAGGGTTGTTGTGGTGAGGATGAAATGGAGGAGAAGAGAACGACATAAGCCACTTCGGGTCCCATTGGGGAGAAAGAGGTATAAAAGAAGACAATAAATACTGGGGGATTTATACCCTGCTTTCCCCCCCAGTGAGGGTCCTGAACAGCTTACAACATTATTCTCCTCTCTCCCATTTTCCCCCCACAACAATCTGTGAGATGGGTTAAGCTTCCAGAGCAGAGTGGAGATTCCGACCTGGGTTGCCCAGACCATAGTTCAGTTCTACACACATGTAAGATGCATCAGCAGAAACACAACGACAGCTTCAAAAAAAAGTTGCCTTACGTACCCAGAGGAAAAAGTTGGAGGAGAGCCAAGGAAAATTCGATTCTGCATCTCATGCCTTTTTTCTTGTGTGTAACTCTGGAAATAGAGAGTTGCAGAATGAAATCTGAATCGCCGTAAATTGGCCATGCGGAAAAGACCCAAGCTGGAACAAGCGTCTTCCTTGAAGATCAACCTCCCCACTTTAGAAATGGTGCTGTGGGTGCCATCATAGGGAGCTGGATTTCAGATCGGTGGCTTCAGAACAAACAGACTTTCTGCATTTTCTCCCTACTGGCTCTTTTAGAGTTAGCCAAGAGTATTTGTTTTGGAATTTGAATGAAATAATAATAGAAAACGCATGGTGGGGAACAATTCCCAATGCTTAATGAGTTTATCTGAACAATCCTTGTGCCAGATAAAGTGTCTCACCGTTTTCTGAAATTATTGTTAATTAATGCTTATTTTAGAAATCAAGAAATCTTTGTCAGTGTGCAGTTTTATGGAGGAAGAGTCACTTCTGTCCCAATTTCCTAGTCCCTAATTGCAGTTGGAATGGCAAATTCCTTCACTGCTTTTGGGGAGATACATATTTTAAATTGACTAATATGAAGGCCGAACAATGTGTGCAGTCAACAAAACCTGGATCTGCTTCTTGATGAGCTTTGAAACCAACCTAAATTTGATTTGTGGGTAACGAGGGGCCAAAATATGATGGGAGTTTTCTCTTTGTCTGCTGAAGGAAGCCTGCAGTTCGCTACAGATATCCTGTCCTTTGCACGTCATTCTGGAGCTGCTTGTAAAGTTTGGTCTTGGTCCATTGGCCAGACCTTATTGTTTACCCTGCTTGAGTTTATTTGATTTTTAAATACTTATATCCCACATGTAAATTCAACCCAAATGTTTCCAGGATAGTTTGGAATCAACAACCACTGAAAAATAGTCTAAGAGAAAGGGGTTGGTCCCAAGAGCCGTCAGCCTGGAGCATGGGGAGGCAGCTGGCTGCCCATGGCCCTACCCCCCCCCCCAAAGGGGGAGAAGGAAGACAAAGAACAGTCTCCTACTACCACTTACACCTACATCCTCTGGGGCTCAAGCAGCTTGCCTGGCAGCAGCCCACATTCACATAAACACATGAAGCTGCCTTATACTGAATCAGACCCTTGCTCCATCAAAGTTAATATTGCCTACTCAGACTGGCAGCAGCTCTCTAGGATCTCAGGTAAGGATCTTTCTAGACTTTCAGATCCTCAACTACCTGATCCTTGCAACTGGGGATAGAACCTGGGGCTGGGACCTTCTGCATGCAAAGCAGATAGTCTATTGCAGAACCATGGCACTCCTCCACTCTTGGGCTTGGGCAGTTAGCTCTAGCGTTGCCATTCCCCTGCTGGGGGCAGGAGATCCCCAGATCCCCCCCTTCCCCCCCATGCCCACTTACCTGGCTGGGAGGCACGCTCCCTGGGGCACCCCCGGGCAGGGGGTGCACTCCCATAACATGAGAGCAGGTGGCGGCGGCAGCAAGAGCAGGTCACTCTCACTGCCACTACTGCCACCAGCTCTCACCGCCGCCACTGCCGCCTCTCGCTGCCACAGTCCCTGTGCGTCAAATGAAAGTGGGCCACAGTGAGAGCAGGTTATAGTGACGGTGGCAAGAGTGAGCAGCCACAGTCGCAGCGAGAGCCGGCGGGCAGCGGCAACAAGGACTTCCCTTTGACCCGGGGGCACCCTTTGACCCCATGTGATGATGTCACTCATGGAAATGACATCATCACACGAGCACATGCACGTGAAGGAAGGAAGCTGGGGTAAGTACCGGCTCCCAATCCCCCACCGGGAGACTACAGGGACCTGGGGATCCCCTGTCAAGGGACTCCAGGTCCCTGGCAACCCTAGTCAGCTCGGTGGTGGCCTTACCCATCTTGCAAAAGGTGACCATCACCCTTGGTTAGGTTTGTCATGTGGTCTCCTCCCAACAATGGATGGGGGCCCTGGCACTTACCCTGCTTTTCAGCTTTGTGTGCATAGTGCACACAATCCCAACCCCCAGTGTGATGACCTTACTTCCATACATGACATCTTTGCTGGCGCTGGCGGCCGGGCATTCTGGCTGGCTGCTTCTCCCTTGTGCAGGCAGCTGAGCAAGTGTGCTAGCTGGCCTTTTCCCCAGAGTGCAGGTGGCCAGGGGAGTGGGGGGGGCAGGTGAGCGGGTTGTGGAAGCAGGGGGGATGAGGCATAGGAGCCTGGGTAGGCCTGCTAGTCTCTCCCCCGGGAGTGTTTCAAGCAGAAGGGAGGAGGCACAGGTGGTGCAGGAAGGCCTGCTGGCACTCTTGCTAGCTCCTGTAGGCACACTGCTAAAAGCTCCTACTGCCCCCCCTGCCCAATACTGGACATTTATATATCCAGTATTTTAATTGCGTTTCCCCGAGACAGTCCAATTTTTAAAAAACGGTCTGTCCAGGGGAAAACCAGGCACCTGGCAACTCTACCCCTTGCTTCGACCTGGGGTAAGTGCAGATGGGGAGGCAATAATTTTGGGGGTACCATCCTGGATTTATGCCTAGGACCACAGAATCACTAAGCCCACCCCTGGTTGGTCCAAAGTTCCCAAGAGAATTTCATGGGTGGGTAGAGATTTCAACCTGGGTCATTGTAGGCCAGTATTTTAATCACTATACTGGAATGGTGCTTTTTGTGGGGTCCTCTAGTTAGTGGTTCTCCAGTTGAGGAAACAACAAATTCTGCTGTTGAACTATCGAAATAGTTGAAAATATTCCAACTTTCTTCCTAATGGGGGCCCAAAGCAGCTTACATCTCTTCTCCTCCATTTTATCCACACAACCCTGTGAGGTGGGTTACACTGAGTGTGTATGTGACTGGCCCAAGGTCACCCAGCAACCTTCTATAGCAGAGTGAGGATTCAAACCTGGCTTTCCCAGATCCTAGTCCAGCACCTTAACCAGTACACCACAGTTGCTCTCCAGGCTTGGGTGGTTCTATCTAAGGAATTTTTCCTCTAGAAGTAAAGAAAGGCATTTATCGCATTGCACTTGCAAACTGGGCTAGATCTCACAGTAGGAAAACCATTTTGCAGAATCGCCAAACTCTGATAAATTGGAGGGAGGGTTAAAGTGCAGTATAGGTGGGTAGAAGTGACAGCGATTCCTTTTTCTACTCTTCCTTTCCCTCCAAACCTACTGTTTTTCTTCTTTGGGGCTTTGAGATTTAAAGGTGGCATGGGCTTGGTTGCTCCAGAGGGAATTAGCCCAAGTTGGGTCCTCCCCCATCATGGTCTAGTTGCTCTCTATCCAAAGAGTGCCCTGGAAAGGTCTTTTGAGCAAAGACCTGGTATTTAGAGATTGTCTTTTGTGTAAGGGTACCAACTCCCAGTTGGGAAATTCTTGGAGATTTGGGAGTAGAGCCTATAGAGGGCAGGGTTTGGAAAAGGGAGGGAGCTCAGCCGGACATAATGTGATAGAGTCCATGCTCCAAAGTAGCAATTTTTTCAGGGAAACTGATCTCTGTCAGCTGAATGTCAGTTGTAATTCTGGGAGATCTCCAGGTTGCACTTGGAGACTGGCAGCCCTATTTTTGTGATCAATCTTCCATATTATTGACTTTTCACTCTTAAGGGATATCCTAGGAACTATCTCCCAACTCCTCAGTTTTCACTTAAGTTAAATTTCTTTTAAATTATAAATACTCCTAGTGAATATCCAGTTGCAGCACAAAAAAAGGAAGAAAGAAAAAGTTAATTACATTGTTAGATGCATTGTTAGATAATTGTTTACAGGTTAAGGTTGTCATAGCTATGTATGTTCTGGATTACATCGGCTGTTGGATCATGTCCATTAGAATTAGGGGGAGGGGGGGAAACTCTAAAACCAAGATGGCCTGGCCTTCTAGTGAAACATGGAACTGAATGTATTTATCTCCAGTAGAATTGGCAAGACAGCCCAACAGTTTGCACAGTTTGACACATAAGGGGAGAGGTTTGTGTATTAAGATCTATTGTTAGGTAGTGAAAGTAGAAGGTAGAGCCAAGGAGGTAGGGTAAAAGAGGAGAAGACTGGGGAGAAATGAATCCACTAGTTTGTGGCAGAATAACCAAGACAGAGGCTGACCTTGCCTGGGAAGGTTTATATTGAGCTCACAATATGATTCTGAAGCCCAGGCAGAACGGGGGGGGGGGGGGGGGGTGTCGTCAGTCAGGGCCTACAAGAGAAGAGGAACTTGGTTCTACATTTCATGGGTCCACCAAGGAACCCTTATTCTGGTTCAGTAAGGGGTGAATGCAACTGAAATAGGATAGCCCAGCATACTGACTCGGTCCAAGTCATTCCTGTCTTTTGTTAAAGCTACTTGGGAGTCCTTAATGCCTCACTTTAACTATCTCACACTTATCATCCCTGTTGGCTGGCAATTGGCTTAAGCCCATTGAAGTTTTGAACCACATACTGAATGGATCCACAGTATCCATATAGGATCAGAGCCTTTCACAAGGGTGGCCTTACTCTTTTGAAGCTGGGTGAGGCAACCGTCCGCAGGGTAGTGAATGAATGAAATCTTGCCCTCAAGTCATAGTTGATTTATGGTGACCCCTAGTGGAGTTTTCATGGCAAGAGACTAACAAAGGCGGTTTGCCATTGCCTGCCTCTGCAACCCTGGTCTTCCTTGGAGGTCTCCCATCCCATTACTAACCAAGGCCAATACTGCTTAGCTTCTGAGATCTGACAAGATCAGGCTCTCCTCTGCTATCCAGGTCAGGATTCTTCAGGGTAGTAGATCTTATCAAAGTCTAGAAAAATCAATTAGTTTGTGATTTGCCTCAAACACCAAAGTAGGATTTGGGGGTCATCTCTACTTTGCAAGTCAGGAAGGAGGGAACAATTGCTGAAGGTGCCTGGACAAAAGGCTTGCGATAGAAAGAGATGGATTTGAATGGGTCCATGACTGGTTTGGCCAAGGATGATGCAATTAGTGGGAATTGGGATCTATGACAAAAGAATGTTAATGTCCCTTAATTGCTGTATATGTTTCTAATTGTCATAAGATAGTTCTCCAGGTAGCTCTTCAACAGAGTTTGAATAATAATAATAACAACATTTGCTTTATATACTGCCCTTCAGGTCAACTTAGTGCCCACTCAAAGCGGTTTACAAAGTATTCCATTATTATCCCCACAACAAACACCCTGTAAGGTGGGTGGGGCTGAGAGAGCTCCAGAGAGCTGTGACTAGCCCAAGGTCACCCAGCTGGCTTCAAGTGGAGGAGTGGGGAATCAAACCCGGCTCTCCAGATTAGAGTCCCGCGCTCTTAACCACTACACCAAACGGGCTCTCTGAAGAACGGGATAGCCTGTTTTCACATGAAAGATATATGAGTCACAGTGAGGCTAAGAGGCAGCTTTGAATTTGGAAGAGAAGTAGACAGCTACAAGTAGGAGGGTTGGAGAAATGCCTTTTGGGTGCAAAGGACTTGAAAGCATGCACCCAGTATTGTATTTTGGTTAATCTTAGTATGGTCTTATATGGCTTTTGTGTTTGGATTTTGATATGGACTGCTGCTCCTTTTTGTGTGCATCAGCTTTGGGTACAAGGCTGACTCTCCTCCCATCTCTGGGAACATGATGCAGGTACATGTTGCAGGTCCCAGGTTCAATCCCCAGCATCTCAACGTAAAAAGGACCAGGCAGTAGGTGAGGTGGAAGGCCTCTACCTGAGAACCTGGAGGGCCACTTCCAGTCTCAGTAGACAATACTGATTTTGATGGACCTGTGGTCTGATTCTTTAAAAGGCAGTTTTGTGTGTGCTGCATCAGGAGTTCTGCTTTGCCTCTACTTAAATGGGCGCGCATGCACGGGCATACATATTTTTAAAAAACAGGCATTGTAAAGACATTAAGTCCCTCGTATGCTGTCATCCAAAGGAAACTAAACCCGGGTAGCAGTGTTCTTAGAGCTTCTCATTGCTCAGAGGAATGGGGAACACATAGTATTACGTAGGAGGAGTGGAGCAGGGAGACCAGTTGCACAAGGGAAAGCAGCAGAGCAAAGGCCCAGAAAGCTGAACACTTTGCAAAAGTTTTGTATTGGCCTCTCCTTTGGGCTTGCCTGCACCCCCTGCTTTTACACTTACTGCCCTGTGGAGCTGATTTGGAGCTGATTGTGGTCCCAAGGATCCTGCAAGGTGTTTCCTGTGCTAGGAACTCAGGCTTTTGCACAGCTGTTACCAAATCTGGGGGTGGGGAGCTTTCCCATTCACTTTGCTGCTCAAGTTGTCCGGTGGGACACGATGGCTATTATCGGAATATCAGTAATATCCTTCCCCTGCCCCCCAGCACGGCGTTCTTTTCTCTGAGCTCCGTCAGGTGCACTCATTCCATCTGCTTATTTTTAAGCTCGTTTTGTTTTTCCCAGAGCTTTATGTGAATCCGCTGTGTCCAAGCTGCAGCAAAAGCTGTGTTTTTTGTCCTCCCCTAAATCATGCCGTAGGGCAATTTGTTGTACAAGAGACAGTAAATTTGTTTTGGACAGGTATATTGCTTGCTACGGTTCACCTTCTTATTCCAGACGCAAGCTTCCAAATTGTATCCTTTATTCCCTGATCATCAATTTCACAGTCTGAGTTAGTTTGAAGTAGCTGGAGTCCATGATATTACTGTTGGAACAAGATCTTGCCTCAAATACTGTACAGGATAAGCCCTGGCAGTGTAAGTCCAGTCTTTGGAGAAAAAGAAGGGCGTGGAGGTTGGGCTGACTCAGCATGTTTTGATGGACGGTAACCATAAGGAACATGCCTGTGCTCGTGCCGTGCAATGTTTCCTCTGGACTCTTCGGTATATATGCTTGTGCTGAAAAAAATAAACATTGCTGGAGCTCCTGGTTCATTTCCATCTGGATCCAGACAGCCTGTAGCAGCTAACACAAAGTGATGGGTCAGCCTAAAAGATACAGCGTTGCAAGGTTGCCATACCCATCTTACCTTCATTCTAACAAAGTGTCCCAGACGATATTATTATACTTCGGGACACTTAATCTACGGGACTGTCTCTCCCCATATATTCCCCAGAGGACCCTCTGATCAGGGGACAAACAGCTGTTGGTGGTCCCTGGCCCCAAGGAGGCCCGCCTAGCCTTGACTAGAGCCAGGGCCTTTTCGGTCCTGGCTCCCACCTGATGGAACACTCTGTCTGCTGAAATCAGGGCCCGGCAGGACCTACTATCTTTTTGCCGGGTCAGCACGACAGAGTTGTTCCGCCAGGCATATGGCTGAGGCTGGGCCTCCGCTGGCCTGAAAAAACGGGGTGTATAAATCTTAACCCTCCCTGTGAAGGCTGTCCACCATCCTGTTTTAAATGTGTTGTTTTTAATGCACATGAATTTTAATTGTATTTTTAATATGTTGTTATCTGCCCTGAGCCCACTCATGGGGAGGGCAGAATAGAAATCTGAAATAAATAAAATAAATAAAGCAAGCTTGACTGACAGCAGCTATCATGAACTTAACAAAGAGTTGGATCCAGTGATCTGCAGCCAAAAGGACCATGTGTCTTCCTGTGTTCCTTACCCCTGCAATGTTCCTTTCCAACCTCTGGAAAGTTCATTCCTGGGGTCACAGAACCCATACAAGTAATAGCCAAGCGGTTTGGAAGACTGCAGTGGGGATGGGAAGGGGGGTGAAATCATGCAGTGATGGAGCAGGCAGGAAGGGTGATTTCATCTCCTTCATCACCCGCCTCACTGCTGTAGGTTTGGGGCACAGATATCCGGGCATCAGAAGAGGATCTTAACTGGCAAGCTGAACAGTATTTTGCAGCATTACCAATGTAGCATGGGGGAGCAATCACTAGATGGCCCTCCCAACCATACTTTTGGGTTTGCTTGGTTCCTTGTCACATGACAGTTTTGCCCCAGAGTCCTCCCAGGTTTGGTGGGGTGCTCTGTTGCCATGCATAAAGCACAGTTATCATCCGTGTACCTGATTTAGATGATAACCCGCTGCCTTCTGTTAGACGCACACCCTTTGTCTGCATGTCGCCATCTAGAAGCAGCATCTGCTTCTGGAGGAAGAAGTGCTTTTTATTTTCAAGAACATGAGGTCATTTGCCACTTCACAGAGGCACTCTGTGTGGTGGGCTC
Organism: Eublepharis macularius; assembly: GCF_028583425.1. Taxonomy (NCBI): domain Eukaryota; kingdom Metazoa; phylum Chordata; class Lepidosauria; order Squamata; family Eublepharidae; genus Eublepharis; species Eublepharis macularius. The sequence goes on from NC_072802.1 coordinate 41,929,942, forward strand.
CATCCCCTCCAGATCTCTGCCTATCTGGCACCTCTACTTGAGCAAATGCTCCCACCAGCCTCCAGGAAGAGACAACACAGTCCTGCGAGCAGATGGGAAGGAGTGTTGAGCAGCCAGCGGTTCATAATGCTAGATGCTAGAAATGACCAGGAGCAGACTTAGTGCCAGCATCCAAGAGCATCGTCTCTCTGCCAAGAATGGGACTCTGGTTTTGAATAGCAAGCTAATTTGGGTGGCAGCCACTCTCATCCTCTTTCCCCCCTCCTGAAAAAAAAAATCCAGATTTATTCTTCCATGAGTTTCCACGCTGGGGAATGAAAGGAGCCTCTGAAGCAATGTGCTTTGATGCACAAGATTGCAAATCTCTCACGTTGCCCACAGCCCACACAGATGGTCACCATGTGCCTTGGGTCGCTGCTGCCATCAGAGGGGAAAATCAGCAATGGGGGAAGACCAAAAGGCTGGAAGTCAGTGGAATTTGGCCTCAGCATTAGGGTCTTGCCAGCAGGATATGTGATTGTCAGAGGCTTTCTTCAGGCTTACCTGGCTAAATTTCGCTCCTCCAAGGTTTGCAGAATGACCCACATCAGCCACCATGACCTTCCCCCCCACACACGTGCACATGCAGTTGGAAGCATGTGCTTGGCAGCATGAGCATTGAGGATGCTGTCCCATCTGTGGTGTCCTTCCTTATGAAGTTCAAATCAGCTAAAAACCCTGAAAGCCCACAAACTGAGCCTCATTTCTGTGATGCTAAAATGAGCTCACTGTATATCTCTTATATTAGAATTTTTGATCTGGCGTCCCTCCTGGGAGTGAGTAGCACAGCTGGTCAGGGCCAAGCCAGACTCAGGTGTGTTAAATTAAAAAAACCCAAAAAGTCTGTGTTTGGTTTCCAAATAAGAACTCCCTGAGCATGCATAACAAAAAGCTGCTTTCCTCCCATAGGAAAAAGTCAACTTCAACCTTCCTGATTGCACTTCCTTCCCTAACTAGACATCTCTGTTCACAAGTCCCTCGCTTCGCAAGTTTCTTTGTTAATTCACACAGTTTGAAAATGAAGTAAGTCATCTTTGGCTTCTTTAACAGCTGTATGTATTGCATTATAACTGTACAACTGTCCATCCTTTGTGGGGAATACTCCCTGCTTGCCCTTTCTAACTTGATCCATCCAAGCACCGGATGTTCCACAAGACCAGAAGGGGAGTCTATACAAATCGCAAGGCTTTTTCTTTTTTAAAGCTGAAGGGCTGACCAACAGATATAGCAAAATGGCTGTACAAATTTGTAAGCGCACATCCATATTTTGAGCGCTCCTTTATGTAAAAAAAAAACAACCTTTTGTTAGATTTTAGCTTGAAAGGTAACGTGGAGGAAGATACAAGAATTATATCTTCTACCTGTTTGTCACGTTTTTATCCCACTGTCAAGGAGCTCAGGGTAATACACGTGATCCTCCCCTCCTTCATTTTATCGCAACACCTCTATATGGTAGGTATGGCTGAAAGAATGAACTGGGCCAAAAAAAAGTCACCCAGTGATCTTCATGGCTGAGTGGGAATTTAAACCTGGGTCTCATAGTCCTAATTAGACTCTTTAACCCCTGCATGGCTTGACAGCTACAGCCTGGACCCAGTTCTTCCACCTCATCCTGCTGCAAGTATAGACCAAGCTTTTGGTTCCAGCCGGCTTTGGCTCATGCGACAACTTGCTTTGTATATTTCCAGCTGGGGTTCCTTGCCTCTGCAGTATTGGAGACTGCAAAATTCTGCCTGCGCATCTTGTAAACAGGCTAACACGCAAACTGAAGAGAGAAACTGATTGGGCTGTTTCCCAGCTTGCAGTATAAATGGGAGTCAACTGTCAACTTTGAAGACTATAAGCTCCCATAGCAGCTTCAAAATTCCTTCTTATTGGGAGCCTCTTCCAGACCAGCTCTTATGAACGTTTCAGTGGGGCTTGCAGAGGGAACCCTTCTCAGATTGTCTCAGAGTTCTGACATCTGTGTCTGTTCCAAGACGCAACACTTCTCTCTTCTTCTCCCACACTCCCAATCCCAAACTCTTAAATATATGCCACCTTGTTCATAAGATATAAAGGGGGTGCAGAATGAACTTTCATCCAGCAACAATGCACTTCGCAACTGTTACATGAAGCGCCTTGCTCCGCCTCTTTTGTGCTATTCACACTCACACCCAAGCTGATGTTCCACAATGCTCGGCACCTTGCACATTAACATACATAAATGAGCATTTTACAAGTGTCAGTCTTTTATGTTGCTAGAGGCGGCAGGGATATTTTAAAAGGGAGGGGGAAGAAATGTAAACAGAATGAAATTCTGAAGGAAGATCATTGATAGGACAGGGCTGAAGCGCCTCTTTTCATCCCCTTCGTAAGTCCATTACTTGCCCTGGCGAATATTTGAAGGCCCTTTTCATGCTGAGCCGGGGAGTTGAGCATGCTTTGCATTCGGGGGCTTTGTCTACGAATCGGGAAAACCAAAGTTATTTCTGCTTTAAAATAACAGGAGCCAAGGGAACAGCTAAGCTCTTTTCATTCACAGTCCCTTACATTATTTTACTGGACAAAGTTTGTGTTGGCTACAAAACAAGGGCATTCACAGGACCTAAGAGAAGGAATTTAGGTAAGAATGAAGCCGAGATTGTACCATGCATAAAGGCTTTTTTTTCTAAAGGCCATTAAGAAATTCCAAATCGTGAGCCCTTCTGAATAGTGACATTAAAATTAGCCTTGCTAATTTCAGTAATTCAAGCTGATCGTTGAGTTTACAAATCTACCCCGTAAGACATTCCCATAATTACAATCTCAGTGTCTGTTTCAGTTAAGGTGAGTCTACCTTTTTAAAAAATGAAAAAAAAAGATATTAAAGGAGAGTGGTAGAAAAATACTCTGATAACTTTTTGCAGCTCTTAACGGCAGGGTCTATAGTAAGATCCTGGTGGGTAGTTTTATTTTTGCAGTGATCTGTAGGTATTAGAACATGAATTATTTTTTTTTTAAAAAATGCTGGTTTCTTTTGGTTAATTTTAAAATACAAACCAACATCTGTAGGAGTTTGTGTGTGTGTGTTGCCTCTCTCCAGCTTTGCACTTTCATGGAATAGCCTCCGAAGAAGGAGAAGCCTCTTACAGTTGTATAATTTTATTAGTTGATTATAACTGTGATCCAGCACAGGATTTAGCTCCAACTGGACAAGATGGCGGGAGATCCACTGTTGCCAAGGAATAGAATTTCAAAAGACCTTTTTCTTTCTGCATGATGGTAAAATATAAGCAAGAAAGAGACCTTCACCAGTGTCTGTTTATGAGGTCTCAATCAATCTGGAGAAGCCCTAAAAAGGCCTGGTTAGCTTCTTCTTTGACACCATGAGTGTCCCCTTTTCCCCATAGCTGAGCTGTAACTGCACCTTCTGCTCTCCATCTGTCTCAGGTCTTGTTTAGGTTTTTGACAAAGGATTGTGCTCTTATCTGGCAGGGGGCCACAATTGGGTTGCAGGCAGCATGAATTATTTTGGATATGAAACTGCCTTATGCAGGGTCAGACCATGGGTCCATCAAGGTCAGTTTTGTCTTCTTTGATCGGCAGAGGCTCTCCAGGGTTGCAGGTAGAAGTCTTTAACATCTCCTGATCTTTTTAGGTGGGAGATGCCAGGGGTTGAATCTAGGGACCTTGTGCATGCAAAGAGGATGCTTTACCACTGAGCTAGGTCCCTCCTCCAAGGATTCTGGGATAAATTCTAGGCAAGCCACTTTCAGCCATCCATCTGTAGTCTTGAGGATAATAGTCCTGGCCTGCCTTGTGGGGCTGTTGTAAGTCTGAAGTATTTTGACCAGTGATAGAATTATTAACAATAACAGAAAAGGGTATTTAATCTTTCTGAGCTTTCTCTGAATCTTGGGGAAATCTCATGGAGGGGAGGATCATTTTCCTCCATTAGTAGGGCTCCCACACTTTTGAATTTCAACATATGTCTGACATGTAGGAAGTGGGCAATGAAGCTTTCCCCCATCTTTTCTGTGTTGGAGAAGCTTCACTTACTACAGTTCACTAGGCCCAGCAGCCAGTGAAGGCATAAGAATTTGGCCAGGAATGCATTTGGCAACCTTGTTCTCCCATCTCGGGACACAGTTGGGGCTTGCCTTCCAGTTTAACAGGGTTTCATTCTAAAGGTGTGCCCCCAGTTCAAGAAGTGGGATGCAGCATTTCAACAGACTTCAGGAACTCAGAGTGGGCCGTGTCTGCCCTCAGGGGATTGGTCTGTTAGGAGGGACTGCTCCATGCCCCTTCCAGATGTGAAAGTCTCAGAATTGGGCCAAGGGGCCCAGAAAGCAGGAACAGAAAAGCAACCAAAGAAGCTGAAGCATGGCTGGCAACCAAGACTAGCATAAATCAGTTTCTGTGGGTGTGGGAGGTCTCCCAACAAATTCCACAAACTGAGCAGGTCCAGAGATTAGGGTAGCCAACTGTGTTTTTTTCCTGCTGTGTTCTCTACACATTAATACAAAATTGAAAACTGAAATGTATCCTGTTCTGTGCTCTTTGCTGCCATTTTAAGTTGTAGTTCATTCAGGAGATTCTGGAGCTTTAAAGCCTTTTTGAAGGGTGAGAGAGTAGCCCTTTTTTTCTCTCTTCACAACGTGCTCTTCGTTGGGAATGGATGGTGCGCATTGCATGTTCACATTGCTGACAGACAGGTTGACAATGGAGCTTGAGTGTCTAGTGTGCCTTGCACTGCAGTGCCAAAGTTGGCATGTGGTGTAAAGAAAAAAGGGGGTGCTAAGGCAGCCCAACTTTTTCTGTCGATGGACGGCCGGCCAGACACGGCCCCAGACAATCTGGCCAGAGCTTTGGAGGCTGTGACGGCATGGTTGAAACAGAGCAGGCTGAAATTGAACCCAGTGAAGACGGAGGTCCTGCAGCTGGGACGGGGGCTGCCAGATGTTGGGATCCAGCTCCCTGCCCTCGATGGGACACCACTGGCAACTTTGCCAGTGGTAAAGAGTCTGGGTGTGCTCCTGGATGCCTCCCTATCGATGGAGGCCCAGGTCACGGCGGTTGCCAAGTCTGCATTTTTCCATCTTCATCAGATCAGGCAACTTGCCCCCTACCTGACGCCCCAGGACCTGGCTACAGTGATCCATGCAACGGTCACCTCCAGGCTAGATTACTGTAACTCACTCTACGCTGGGCTACCCCTGGGCCTGATCCGGAAACTACAACTGGTCCAGAATGCGGCGGCACGGGTCCTGACTGGTATACCTTACCAGTCACACATCACACCTGTCCTGCGCCAGTTGCACTGGCTTCCAGTTGAATTCCGAATCAGGTTCAAAGTGTTGGTTCTTACCTTTAAAGCCCTGAGTGGGTTGGGACCGGCATATCTTCGGGACCGCCTCTCCCTGTACGTTCCCCGGAGATCGCTCCGATCAGCGAATAAATATTTACTTGTGGTCCCCGGCCCTAAGGAAGCCCGCCTCGCTTCAACCAGGGCCAGGGCTTTTTCAGTCCTGGCCCCAGCCTGGTGGAACGCTCTGTCAATGGAAACCCGGGCCCAGCGGGACATATTATCGTTCCGCCGGGCCTGTAAGACAGAGCTGTTCCGCCAGGCGTTTGGTGATTGAAGGGGGCGGTGCCATGTCGGCCTCCCACCTTTGGGGTGGGGAAGGTTCTCCCCACCACTGCACCTTGTTAATTTGTTTTATTATTTGTATATTGATTTTAGTTTTGTTTTTATCAATTTTAACTGTTCACCGCCCAGAGCCCCTGGGATGGGCGGTATATAAATTGAATAAATAAATAAATAAATAAATATGTGCAACTTGGATTCGATCCAGGCGAAATGCTGCAAGATCCGTGATTAGATCTCCAGCATGTATTTCTTCACTAAATAGCAGCTGTGGGTGGCCACCAGTTCAGATGAGGACCAAGGACTCTTCCCACCCTCCCCTGCCATGTTCCTAACCTCAGACCACCTCCCAAAGTTTTTGCTTGCCTTCTGGGGAGAAACATGCAGGCAATCTGTTTGGCTCCACAGGGCAAATAAGCACAGGGAATGGGAGGGTCTTTTGAGGTCAGAATGATTGGAGGGAAAGGATGCAGCTGTCTTTCCTCTGCACCATGCTCCCCGGCTGGGTTGGGATTAGGGTTGCCAACTCTGGGTTAAAAAATTCCTGGAGATTGGGGGTAAAACCTGGGGAGGGTGGGTTTTGAGGAGGGGGAGGGACCTTAGCAGGGATTGAGGTTCCCCCACATGCGCACACTACTATTTACAAAGAAAAGGAGTGAGTAGGCTCTCTTTAAAAATGTAAATCAAGATTTCCTGGCTTGTAATTATTTTTCAGACACTGTTGAAATTGATGTGATGTTCTCCCAAATAGGTGTGCATAGGATTGCAGCCAAAACACTATTTCTGCAAATTTATGAGGTCATCATCACACTTTTCTTCTAAGACTAAAACTTCACAAGCTCAAGGAGGTGTTTGAAGAGCAGGTGTGGAGCTTTGGACCAGAGAAAGTAGGGGTGGCTGGCAGCATTTCCCTTTGGCTTGCATAGCTGTTTTCTTGAACTTAAAGGAAGAGGCAAAACAGATGAGAGAAACCAACTTTTTTCTCCCCCAGCCATGGTGAAGAATTTTTTTGCAACTCCTTCCCCAACTTTTGTGCCAGGAGCAAACCAAAAGCAGTAAGTAGGAAAGGCCCAGATAATGGACTTCATTTGCATAATTAACAAGTGCTTAACATGATGTGCAAATTAGGCCAGTCTTTCAGCTGGAATCAGATACACTGCCTGGATTGTGGGGGAGAGGGCTGGGTGGTAGCAGTCCCAGACTTCCAGATCCAGCATCTGGCCAGGGCTAGAATCCAGTATGGCCACCCTTAGTAATTCATTGATAGTCATAATGCCATGTGGGCCCCTCCCCTAAGGCATGGTAGATCCCAGACATTTCAAGTGCCAGATAGCCTTGTAGAATCGGACTACAAGAAAACTTCTATTGCAAACACATCTGAGTTATGGCGAGGCAGAGTAGTGTTTTACCGCCAGTTATCTTTACCATAACTGTTTCTTCTAGAGCGCGTTGAGCAGCAAAGAAGGGTAGAGCACAGCTAGGTTTTGCATGGGGAATGAAAGCATCTGTTGTGAAGACTGGTGCTTCCTTTTGCAAAGCTTCTTCAAAGAGCTGGCTCAACAAGGGTCCCTCTTGCCACACACTGTTCTGTCTCCATTGTGGTGTAGGAAGCGGCAGGAGGGTCATCCGTCCCCTAGGCAGTGAGATATTGAGAAAACATCTCAAAGCAAGGAGTGGGGAGGAGAGGCAGGAACTGAACATGCGTCTGATGAAGTGGGCACTGTCCCTCTAAACACTATGCCACAATAAACGTGTTGAGGCTTTGAACTGCTGTGCAACATTTACTTTCTTCATTTTGGCTGTTGCAGAACAACACAAGCCATCCCCCCGGAATTTGTCTAACAGCCAAACTTCATTTGTCTTGAATTTGATATAGAGAAGATGGCCTGATGTAAACTGTCTGAATTCAGCACCCCTTCCCAAGCCCTACTGCCTGGCTTTCACAAGATTATTCAGTTGTTTGCTTAATCACCTGGTTCCTTCTATAATTGTCTGATTCCAGGAGTTGGTGTTGGCGTCATTAAGAACTGCGTCATGCATAGGAATTAGTGGTCAGGTGGCAAGTTGATGCAAGGGCTAGGGCAGTCCCCGTGCAGCCCATGTATACCTCTGCTTCAAGCTGTTGAATGAGCAGCGTTTCTTCAGGCAGTCTGGTTAGCCTCTTGTGTCACCTGATCTCTACTGGGATAATGGCTGCATTAATGCTCTCCAGCTTAGCACAGTGGTGGTTCCAACACAGCCAGAGAGCACATGAGCAACTCTGCCCCCAGCAAGCAGTCATGGTGGGACAAGAGAGTAACATTTCTGGGGCCTGCAGCTGGAGTTTCTGGTTTGAGCCCCTTTTTGGAACATATTACAAAGCCAGAAGACCATCACACTCCACAGTAGAGATGGGCACAAACCGCATTACAAACTTCAAAAACCCACGAAATTGGCGATCGTACAGCCAACAAACCAGCGTTTGGGAGAGGCCTGGTTTGGTGTGTTCAGACACGGTTCAGGAAGCCAGACATTCAGGCGCCAGCAATCAATTCCCCTGTCAACGGAGTCGGGGGAATGCCTGAACTCTGTCTGCGCTCCTTCTGTCACCCTGGAAACCCAAATGGAAGCCCAGCTTATCTTGATCGGCAGATCTTCCTTCCAACCACGGAGCTGCAAAGTGGTTACAAGTTTGGAGAAGACACCCAGGGGAGAGAGGGGGAAGGGGGTGTTCTGTAGCCATGGGCACTCCAATCTCATCCCTGCAAACCCTGATAGGCAGTTCTGATGGCCAAACACAGACCTCCTGCATTGCTTAATGGGACCTGTGCTTATAAATAGCTGTGAGCTCCCAGGCTGGATTTCACTTTCAGCAAGCAGTGGAGTGGGATAGAGCTCTTGCTTGCCACTTGCTAGCCTTTGGGGAGAGAGACTGAGAGTATAATTGAGCTTGGATTTTTGTGGGAGTTTCCTGGGGGCCTTGGATTGGAGAGGGTGTAACTCCAAGATCCCTTTTGCAATCTTGTCCAAACTTGGGTGATGGCTGTAGGAGAGCTTGCAAAACACTCCCCGGGAATATGGGCTCTCTAAGTGCCATGGGGGCTGTTCTGCACCCCACGAACCGTGAACCACAAACCACTTCAGCAACAGAAAATGTTCATTGCGGTTCATGATCTCGGGATCGTCGTTGGCACCGAACCGTGAACCGCTGGTTCATTAAATTTTTTTCGTTTGTGCCCATGTCTACTCCACAGTTCTCGGAAGGTTATTGACTGGCACGGAGGGCCTTGTTTGCTATTTGTTTGGCATCTGGAACATCTCTGTGCTGTTTGCAACCTAAGTTTACCTGTGTGATTTCCATGAGGTGGCAACACCTTCTTCAATACTTCCTGACCAAATGCAGTTCATAAAGCAAAGGGCTTTAGTGTGGGGTAGCTGTTGGTTTGGTTCCCCCCCCCCCACATATGTTGAGTTGATTCCCAGTGGGTGAGAAGCCTAAGAAGTCTCTTCCAGGATCACTGGACTTTTTTGTGGAGCCGAGGTATTTGCAGATGTTTGCATTCCTCAGCTCACAAGGTGATCTGCCTGTGAGCAATGCAGGTATAGAGCTCTGCCTTGTATTTATCAGTCTGGATGGCTGCCTTATCCCCTTAAGTAACATACATACAGAGCTGCTAACCCCTGTGTGCTCCTAAGAGGTAGCAGCTTTTCAAGGCCTCCGACAGAGAAGGGACTTTCCCCTGCTTGCTGCCAAAAATTGTTCAGTGTGTTGCATTTTTATCCTTTGTTCCCCTCTGTGGAGTTCAAGGGAGCACGCGTGATTCTTCCCCTCCACGTTAGCTTCCCAGATGGCCCTGTGAGCTTCACGGCTAAAGAGGGATTAGAACCAGATTCTCTCCATTCCTAGACAGGCACACTCTCACCATGGCACCACAGTGGTTTTCCTTTAATGTGAGATGCCAGGGATTGAATGTTGCCTCCCCAGGTTCTGTCACTCAGCACTGACCCTGCCTGAAGGAATTCCTGCATGGGAGGATCAGAACCCTGGTCCCAGGACTCCAAGTTGAGGCTAATTACTATTGCTAATTTATCATGCTACAGTGCACGCTCTTTGTTCAATGTTCTCCAGAGACCCAGATTCCTGAATTTATTCTCTCTCTTTCCCCCTCCCCCCCTCAAAAAGCAGGCTGGTTTTTTCCCCTCAATGGTCCATGGTTCTGCTGGATTGTTGGCCTCCATGAAAGTGAGTGGTTTGCACTGATCTGATGAGAGAAAGTGAACTGACTGCCCTTAGTGGCATTGTCAGCGGAGAAAACTTGTCCCCTGGCACTGACAATGGCATCATCAGTGTTTGGGGGGGCAGGTTTGGGCCCCATAGTGTCCTTGCTTGCAGCCCCCCCCCCGACTCTTCCCCGTAGAAATCCAAATAGCATTGGAATGTGTCCGCTGGATGAAATCAAATGCAATAGGGGTGGGCAGTCTTGCCAGAGTTACCAGCCCTGCTCTTGTGCCTGTAACTTCCCATCTTAGGTTACAAATGCTACTTCTCTCATTCCCCGCTGTGGGTGAGAGAGAGAGAGGATCTGTCACTTTCTCACCATCAGCAGCATGAAAGAGTAACACCCCTTAAATTGGTGTGGGGAGAGGCAGAACCACAAAAATGCTCAGATGTTTAGCAAGTGCCTTAGATGCTCAGCCATAATGTGACTTGACATGCAGGATAATTGCAACTGGCACACAGTTTTGCTTACACCCTGCTTGGGGGCCGCACCCTCCACTGGCCTATTAGGTAATGAGGGAGGTGGCGGCAGAAAAGCCTCCTTGAGTGCCAGGCTAGGTGGGTGCAATTTGCTTCCTGCGGGGATAAAGACCACCTTGTCTGCAAATGGTCCCTGCCTTGTACATGAGTGTGCATGTCAAAAGCATCCCAATACAACACAGGCAGTCATGGTGGGGTGAAGGTATGTGGAACCAGAAACTGAGAGTAGTCCATGAAGGCCAGTATAGAGTTCAGCCCAGTTCTCTCTTCCTGTCTCCTCCTACCTAGCCACACACTTAGAGCTGCAAAGGCAGCCTATCAGTTACCGTGCTCAATTCAAGGTATTGGTTATTACATATAAAGCTCTTCATGGCCTTGGTCCAGCATACCTACGGGACCGCCTCCCTCCCTATGTCCCTCCATGGCAGCTTCGCTCATCTGAACAAGTCTCTTGCAGGTGCCATCCTGCATATAGGTGAAATCAACAGCAGCCCATATACAGGCCTTCTCTGTGGTGGCCCCTATCCTATGGAACAGCCTGCCTGAGGAGGGCAGGAGAGCCCCCACTCTCCTGGCTTTCCACAAATGATGCAAAACCAAATTATTCAAAAAGGCTTTTTACTCAGATAGGAGGGCAGTATTGTAGGGGGGGGGATCTCTGGTGCTTTGCTAATGAGTTAGGGACCATAGACTTCACCACTATGCTGCCTTGCATATTATCTGTTGCTTTGAATATGTACTCCTATATACTACTTGTGCTTCATGCTGTCTAATGTCAGTCCTAGAAATGATTATGTTCTGTTTCAGCAATTCTTCAACTCTTTATTGGATCCTTGCTAATGCTATGTCTTTGTAAACTTGTATTTTATTTATCCTATGGCATTGTCTATGGAAATGTCCTTGACACTGTATGGAAATGTCCTTGATACTAATTGTACTAATCTCACACTATGTAATCTGCCTTGAGTCTCAGTGAGAAAGGCGGACTATAAATGATGTAAATAAATTAAATAAATAGGTTCTCACTGCCACAGAATTCAACCAGTAATTTTCCTCCATGCCTGTGGCATCATCTCAGAGGGCACCAACACACTTACAGAAGAGGCACAGGCATTGCATAGCTGGCCTTGAGGCCATCTGCTGGACTTTGCTCAGCAGTCTCCTTCAGAGAGCCCAGATGCTTGGCAGCATGCGGGCATTCTGTGGCTTTGGCATTCAGCAATCCTTTTTTCTAGCTTCTCCAGTGGCTGGCTGGCAGCCAGCCCAGCATTGCATTGTAATCTTTGATGTTGTATTTTCTTTTTGCTTGCAAGGTATGATTCCTGTTTGCTTGAAGTCCTTTTATGGTGGTAAAAAGGGGTCCCAACAGAGGCAAGGGGCTGCCAGGCACAGATATATTTTTGGTACTCACATATGTGCCAGGGTGCCAAAACGTATCCACTTGGCTTATTTATTTATTATTTTCAAAATGCGTGTCAGCTGGCATGTTCTGTCTATTATGCCCATCTGAAAACAGCCCCTTCCCGATTTTGGCTTGACTTTAGCTGTCCTTGTAGAGGCTTCCAAGAACGAGATAGGTTTGGAAAGAATGGTTGGTAATGACTTTTACCTGAAAAGCTTGTGCTGAGATGAGAGGCATAATTTGAATTGCACTCCAGCATGTGGAATGTCCCCCCCCCACCTTACACACACCCCTCTTCCCCATTTTGTTGATACGGAAAGCACATATTTGAGAGTTTACAGCTGTTGGTTGGTGTCATTCCTATTGCAAGTTGAAGCAAGACCAGAAGATGTTCGCGTTTGATGTGCTACCAGCAAAAAGAAAAAAAAACCCCTAGGAGCTTAGTGTTAGAAGGGAGCTTTTGTTACAGAAAGATACAGTGGGAGTGTGTGTGTGTTGCTTTCACAAGAAAAGTGTGTGTGCAAAAGGAGCCCCTCCCTCTCTATAAAGCCTCCTGCTTGCAGTGCAGGGGTGGGGGGAAACCCACTCTGAAATGCCAGCAGAGCTAATGATTGACTGTTATTGTAAACGGATTCTCTAATCTGAAGTACAAAGGACGAGAAGAGTGTAAGAGAAGTGGGGGATGGAGGATGTAATTAGCACAGATTGTTGAAAAGACCCCCTGGATATAGCTGGCCTGATTCAGCATCAGAGCAGGTTTTTGGGATGCAGCCTCGAAGTGGGGGGGGGGCACTCTTGGCAAGGCCAAATGATCTCATTGAAAATTGGCTTTGTGGCTGGAATGTTTGTGTTTTTTTTGCAGGGGACATTGTAACCCTCAGATTCACACTTGCCTGTGCAAGGCTTTACCAGGCCCATGCTTCTTGGCATGTGTGCATTGATCTAAGTCTGCAGATACGGAGCTCCTGAAAGGAAGCATGTTTGTGCTTATTTTGCTGGCGTGAAGGACACGGTGAATTTTAAATGTTCTGTAATATGTTCCCCTCCTCCCCACAACCCAGAGTTCCTTAAAGGGGTCTTAAGGAACTCTAGAGCATAAAACATGGTGTCCACCAGACTGGGTGGTGTAAGCCGTGGCCAGAGAGCCGTGTAGCATTGTCTGCAAGGTCACCATCAGCTGAGAACCTAGTTTTCTCCTGGAACGGAAAGCTTTCTCTGTTCAAGGCAAGGAAGAGGATAGCAGAGTTAATCCCGAACATCATCTGAAATATGAATTCCCCCGGCTGAAAATATATAAGAAACAAAGGAAACACATCGAAAGTGCCAACTTTTAGAAACTCAAGCAACACAGTCTTGTGATTTTGGGTTAGATCCTCTGGATCCATTCCATGGACGATGATGCTTTCCCCTAGAGCAAAGAGCCTTTCTCTCATCTTGCAAGAAGTCTCTTGGGACAAGGGACAAGCTTCTTACACTGAGGGAAAGCACCATGGTTAGCAAAACAGATCTGCAGGATCCGACCCCCTTTACCATCCTATACAGATGACCTCCTGAGGCCATCCCCCTAATGCATAGGGCTATGGCAGTGGGTGGAGATGGAATGCCCCCTCCCCCTTTTCACCCCTTTCCATTTTCCAAATGTCACTGTCTAAATCTGGAATGTCCCATTCCATCACTTCCATCTCTGTACGGCATTCATGATCGCCATTGTCTTACCTAGCAAATGCGCAACCTCCCCACTTTTAAGAACTGGCTCAGGTGAGCAACAAAGGGGCTGTCATCTCAGCAAGTCTGGTAGTTACTCTTTTGAGCCAGGAGAAGTCAGAGGTGGCCTGAGAGAATTGTCTGTTTATGTGTGCCCTGCTTCATTCAAGTTAAGGAGGTTTACTGAGGAATTACTTCCTTGCTTGATTGTGAGCTTCCTGAAATCATCTGACTAACCATTGCGGGGAGATTAGATACCTTTGTGGAGGATAAGTCGAGCAGTGGCTATTAGCCATGTTGGTTAAATGGGAACATCCATGTTCAAAGGCAGTAGGCAGCAGTTGCTGGGTATTGCCAACAATGGTGAGTGTACCATTATCCTCTTTCTAACTTCCCTGAGGTATCAGGATAACTACGGTTGCACAAGATGGACTCTTGCTCTGATCCCAGAATGAGATGCTCTAGTGAGATTGTGGAAAGGCCTCCAAAATTCTGGAGATGGCATCACCCCTCGCTTAAAAGCTTTCGCTCCTTTATTTTAGTGTGTCCAGGGCTTGAAACTAGGGGAAGGAACGTGTGCTTCCCTTGACTGTTTTTCTTTCTTTCTTTCCAGAACTGGCATACGATCTGGACTCAGACGACATTCCTTCGAACAAACAACTTTTCAATCAGCAAAGCAAAGAGGTTTCAGCCATTCGCAACTTTGGATCACTGGATGCAGTGCCGAATCTTGATATTTCAGCTGCTGTCCTAACTGCATTGTTTCTTCTGTTGGTCAAGTGACTTTTTTAAGGCCCCCCAAACCCCCAAAAAAGCCAAAATAAGCTTTTCATCCATGGCCCAGCTTGACTCCATGATGTTTTGTCTTGAAACAGATTCCCACAAACTCCTTTCCTCCTCCCGAGGCATGTGGAATGAGCATCCTCAAATAAGTTCTCTTTTTAAAATACAATAGATTGGTGTCTTTTAAAATAACAATAATTAACGGGGAAGGACTCGTTTTGGACTTGGTAAACAAGGCACAGCTCTCTTTATTTTGAAGAAATCCTATTTAATTAAGAGAGTGGCAGTACCAATTGTGCACCCTAAACAAGTTTATGAAGACCAAACATTTTTTCACTTTTGCTTTACATAGCAACAACATACTATATCTTGGTTTAATTGGCAAGGGCAATGATGGAGCGGAAACTGGATTTGAGTGTCTGTATCTGATTTTTGGGATACTACCAGTGATCTAACTGACGCTGGGATTGACTGGGCATTTCCCTTGGAATTCTGAAGTGCCAGTCCAGACAGTGCAGCCATTCCCCAGCACCAGTGATCCTCCCCGGGGATGAAATGTATTTTTTATTTCTTTGCTCCAAGGGCTGGACCCTGGCACACTGTGATCTCTGTGTGTAGCAAAGCTGGCACTGACGTGGTTACCTGCAATGATGAACTTAAGACTGGATGGCGGTTATTTATGAGTGACATACAAAAGTCAGGGGTGGGGAGGTGCTTCTGTCTGTTTCTAAGCCTGCCCACAGAGCCGCCGGGTTCTAGAATTCCCACAGTTCCTGGAACAGGTGGGTGGAGCCTAGCAGCAAGTGGGTGGGTCTAATGGTTGAACTGTTGGGCCTTCAGGAAGTTGCTCCAGGAAGCATGTTGCGTTTAATAAATCTTGTTTTTAAAAAAACCCTGTTTAATAAGGTGCTCTATATTTTTTTTAGAAATATATTCATAGACTCTGCTTGAGCATGGAGATAGAAATCTCTCCAAAATATGATTCAAAGGTATACTACTTTGAGTTAGAATTTGGGTTAGAATTTGCTTTAGAAATATGGCAGGCAAGGAGAGGGCTATTGAAAGACAAGGCGCCATATAGGCTGCCCTTATTCAAATGGAAAGTTTTTCCACAGTTGCAATAGCAGCCACAGCCATTGGAGGATCAGGAGGACAGGTAAGCACCAGGATTTGTGGTTCTGTTTTGCCTTCAGGCATCCCTTCTTACTCGACCTTCTCCCCACCCCCAAGTTCTCCTACATTTCTTTTATTCCCATCTGCAATTTTTTTGCAGAGTTAGGAGGGTGTAGGATTGCCAGGTCCCTGTACCCTCCCACTCTGACAGCATGGATGTCTTTTGCACATCTGTGCACTTAAGCACCTGTCACTTCCAGAAGTTATGTCATCACGCCAGCTGTGGGAGCACTCCCGCACACCATGAGAGGTCAATACTGCCTGTTTGGCGCTCAAATCGGCCCCAAACGAAGTGCGGGAGCACTCCCACAGCTGGCATGACGTCACTTCTAGGAGTGACATCGTTGCACCTGTTGGGAGCCTGTGCACGGCGTGTGTTCATGGGCAGGTAGGAGTGTGCGGGCAAGGGTGTGCACCCCCAAAAGATTTGGGTTTCCTGTTTCTGGTTTACCCAGAGCAGGAAAAGATTTGGGTAAACCCGAAGCAGCAAGTGCTGCTCCCGGCTTTCTGGGGGCCTGGGGGGCATTTTATTTCCTAATCACACTACATTTTCAGTGGACCCCCTCCCAACCCTCCTCTCATGGTCACCCAAGTTTCAGGGAGATTGGAGTTCGGGGGGCCCATGTTATGCCCCCCAAAGAAGGTCCCCCCCAGGCACCTATCTCCATTGTTTCCTATGGGAAAAATGGGGGGAGGAGGTTCCCAGGAGGCTGGGGGTGGCATTTTGGAAGTTATGGCCCCCCAAAGAAGGTCCTCCCAGCCGCATTATTCTCTATGAGGACTAACTTCACACCAGAGAATCACAATAAGAAAAAATTGATTAAAATACACAAAATCATATGAAGTGAGTGAGCAACTAGAAGTGAACTAATGATCAATGTCCCTCAGTACAGCCAAACTGATGAAAGGGGATCAATTTCACTCTAGAGAATCATCCATTGAATTCAGCCCAAACCAAATGGGAAGTTCTAGGAGGCTGGGGGTAGCATTTTGGAAGCAAAATGCACCAAACCTTATGGGGACCCTCTCCCAACCCTCCTCCCATGGCATCCCAGGTTTCAGGGAGATTGGACTTGGGGGGCCATGTAATTGACCACCCCAGCCACCCCACTTGTTTGTTTCTATTGTGGGAAAAGCCAGACTCCCACAGTAGGAACACATGAAATGTGGCATCCATGGCCACAGGCAGAAACCCCCTTTCAATCAACCCCCCAACAGCCCAACAAAACCAAAGACAAACTCCCCAAAATTCCCCAGCACCCCCCCCCCCGTGGAGCTGGCTAGCCAGCCACTCCCCATGTTTCTCTATGAGGAGAACTTTTAAAATGTCTTTCCCAGGAGCACGTATGCACAGAGCGGTGGTGCCACAGCAGAGGCACACTCCTGAATGCATGCTCATCCCTGGGAAAGCATGACAGAAGCAAAGAAACACACCTCAAAATTCCCCAGCACCCCCAGAGCAGGCTGACCAGCCACTCTCCATGGTTCTCTATGGGGCCAACCATCACAACAGAGAATCACACACACAATTAATGTAAAGAATTTATTTCTTGTTTACAGCATTAAAAACATCACATCAATGTTAAATCACAATGTACAGTCCTAGATTAAATCAACTCCCACCATCACACCAGAGAATCAAAAACACACCAAAAATAATTTTTTAAAATTTTATTTCTTGGATTTCTGGCCCACCCTTCCCACAAGCAGGCTGAGGGCAGGTAACAGCATTTATAGCACATTCAGATCACACAACATACAGTACCACATTGAAACAATCTAACATCACACCAGAGAATCACACACACAAAAATCATTTTGAAAAAATTTATTTCTTGGATTTATGGCTTAAGTCAGACAAGCCCCCAATTCAAACCAGCCAGTCACTGCAGCAGCATTGAAAAAAAATTCAAAAAATAATGTCCTGCCAGAGAATCACGCAATCGGGAAGGGAAGAGGTGCTTGCTGCTGCCGTGACTGGCTCTTTATCTCAGCCAATCAGCCCCTTCCCTGACTCACCACCACTCACCAGTCACCACCCTCTTCCCCCTCCCTCTCCTAAACACAGGAGAGGGAAGAGCTCTTTGAAGCCTTTTCCCTCTTGCTGTGGCAAGGGAAAAAAGGCTTCTCAGAGCAACCCTAAGCAACCCAGATTGCTTGGGGTTGCTCTGCTTTGGGTTTCCCGAATTGGGCCAGTTCTGCTGGGGCCGATTCGGGAATCACAGATCAATCCAAATTGGAATTGATTTGAGTTTGCTTCTGGTTTCTGAAATGCACATCCCTAGTGGCGGGCAACCTCTGGGAGCTTGGTACCATGGAGGCAAAACCCCAGGAGTTTGCCTGCTATCAGCAGGCACCTCGGAACCCTAGGAAGGTGGTGGTGTGTTTGGCTCCACCTTCTGAAGCAGCCATTTTGGGGTCGCACTCACCATCCCTTCTCAAAATTCCAAAGGTGCCCACAGGCTGAAAAAGGTTGGGGACTCCTATCCTAAATAGCAGACCTGGGAAAAGACCTCTCTGTAGCAGAGACTTTGGAGACCCCCTCATTAGCAAACATAGATATTGGGTCATCTGAACCAGTGGTGGACAACAGCATTAAAGCAAATTCATAGGCCTGGCTGGATTGGCAACTGCTCTGTAGAGTTTGAAGCAAAGTTCTCTCTTTGCCCTGCTGTCTGAAAGCCTCCAGGTGAACTTGGGACTTCCTGCATGCAAAGCTCTACCGCTAAACCATAACCTCTGGTGGGGAGGAGTTGGGGAGTTAAATTATTTGTATAGAATCACCAAAGTCCCTGACATTTTACAGCGTAACATAAATAGGGCAGGTTTAAGAGTGAAGACACGTGGTCAGGTACAAAGTATTGGCATAAAGCTGAAAGGTGGTACTGCAAGAGCGCCAGGAGGTAGAAACTTCAAAAACATTTCATGAACCTGTATACCTGCAGGATACTGTAAAGAGAGGTGGAGGCTGTCAGCTTGTGGCTAGATAAGGCTCTTCCTACAGGTTCCCTTTCAAAAGCAAACAGGAGTCCATTGATTGAACAAGGAAACTTTACTGCAGAAAAGGTCCATTATAGTCCACTGTCCTGAATAGGAGACTCAGGATGGTACACAGTCATTGTTACCAATGAAGGGCAAAGCATGAGGTACAAAGTAACAATACCCATCTGGATTTGCCTCCCCCCACAGTTCTCAAAACAACATCTCTCAGTCCTGGGAAGCTGCTCTCCTTCAAGGCCAATGCTTGGTGGAACGGTGTTAGACAAAACAGTCGCCTCCGGTGGGAATGCTGCCTGGGAACTGGTGCACCTGGGAAGAAAGCACTTAAACACTAGAAGCATTAGAAAATGGAGTCAGTACAGTTTAGATATACACTGGACCTGACATTCTGCCCCCCTTAAAACAGATCCCCCCCTGGTTTATATGGGTAGCGAGTATGAAAAGCTTTGGTTAATCTAGGAGCATGAACATGTACAGAGTTCACCCACTCATCGTACCCAGAATCAAAGTCCTTCCATCTAATGAGGTAAAAAAGCTGATTTCGTTTAAGTTTAGAGTCCAAAATTTGTTGCACCTCATAGTGTATTTGGTCGTCAATCAAAGTTGGAATGGGTGGAGCTTTGATGTGCCACTTGTCATCGGTAGGAGCCCTTTTTAAAAGACTGACATGGAACGTATCGTGTACGTGGCGTAAGTTCTTGGGCAAAGTTACAGCAACAGTCACTTTATTTATTATCTTGCGCACAGGGAAAGGTCCCAGGAATTTCAGAGCGAGTTTGCGGCTTGTCTGAGCTAGTTTCAGGTTCTTTGTGGAAATATACACATGATCTCCAGGTTGTAAATCCCATTCGGCCACACGATGGCGATCTGCGTATTTTTTGTAATCCAGTTTGGCTTTTTCAAGATGTTTCTTAATAAGAGTCCATTGTTGCGCCGCCTCCCCCCACCACGAAGATACATCTGGCAAATTAGAGGAATGGAGAGGGGGAGCGTCCAACGGGAAGGGATTGAAGTGAGCTCCATAGACAATTTTGAAAGGGGCCTCTCCGGTTGAAGCGTGTACACTGTTGTTATAAGAGAATTCGGCCAGAGGGAGAAGGTCTACCCAATTATCTTGTTGGAAATTAATGTAGCAACGAAGAAACTGTTCTAGTATTTGGTTTGTTTTTTCGGATTGTCCGTCGGTTTGTGGGTGGTGGCTTGAGCTGATGCCTTGCTCAATATTCAACATTCTCAAAAGCTCCCGCCAGAAGTTGGCAACGAACTGTCCGCCGCGATCCGAAATCACCTTGGACGGAAAAGAATGTAATTTTACGATGTGTTTTAAAAATAAATCTGCTAGTTTTCGAGCGGTGGGTATAGCAGTACAGGGAATAAAATGAGCTTGTTTGGAGAACAGATCTACCACGACTAAAATGCAATTATGTCCTTTCGAAATAGGTAGATCAGTGATAAAGTCCATAGATATTATTTCCCAAGGTCTGTTGGGTGTTTCCAATGGTTGCAGGAGACCCGGAGGTTTTCCTTTTCTGGTTTTGGCGCTGAGGCAAACGGGGCAGGAACTAACATATTGGGAAATGTCTTTGCGCATGCCCGGCCACCAGAACTGCCTTTGGATTAGATGCAATGTTTTCAGATACCCATAATGACCAGCAGTGGGAGCATCATGACAGCGCTGCAAAACCTCCAGCCGGAGGCTGTCTGGGACATAAAACTTGCTCCCAGCTAGCCAATCCCCCTGTGGGGATTGGACCAGTTTGTTTCGCGGAGCTTTATCCCCCTCCTTTTCCACCTCAGTTTTAAGTTTCGATTTCCACTCCTGGTCGGCCGGGAGGGGCTGTTTGGCTCGACTGCGAGTAGTCACCACGCCCCCAAGTTGCGTAGGCGAGAAGACCGTGTCGACAGTCTCCTCCCGTTTGCTCCTGTGTTGGGGCATGCGCGATAGGGCGTCCGCCAAAAAGTTAGTCTTGCCCGGGAGATAATTTAAAGTGAAGTTGAATTTGGAAAAGAATTCCGCCCATCGCAATTGCTTGGCATTCAGTCTGCGTGGGCTTCGGAGGGCCTCCAGATTTTTATGATCTGTCCAAACCTCGAAGGGGTATCGCGCCCCCTCCAGCCAATGTCTCCAATTAGTAAGGGCTGCTTTTACTGCAAAAGCCTCCTTCTCCCACACATTCCAATTCCTTTCCGCCTCCGAAAATTTTCTAGACAAGAACGCACAAGGCCGCAACTTTCCATCCTCCCCCTTCTGCAGTAAAACTCCCCCTATTGCCGTATCGCTGGCGTCGACTTGCACTATGAAAGGGGACTGTTCGTTGGGGTGGGAGAGGATGGGTTCCGTTATAAATTGCCTTTTCAGGCATTCGAAAGCAGTTTGGCAATCGGAGGTCCATTGTAGTTTGGAGGAGGGTTTTTTAGCTTGGTCCCCTTTATCTTTTGTTTTCAATAATTCTGTTAAAGGGAGCGTGATTTGGGCGAAATTTGCTATAAAGTCTCTATAGAAGTTGGCAAAACCCAGGAAGGATTGTAGTTCTTTACGGGTGGTGGGTGTTTGCCATTCTTGAATCGCTTGTATTTTGGTTGGATCCATTTTTAAACCCTCTTGGGAGATGCAATACCCAAGGTAAGTGAGTTCGGTTTTATGGAATTCACATTTGGACAACTTGATGGGCAGTTTATTATTCATCAAGGTGGCCAGGACCTTTTGTACCATTTGAATATGTTCTTCCTCGGTGTCCGAATAAATTAAGACATCATCAAGGTACACCACCACCCCTTTGTACAGAAATTCGTGCAGAACTTCGTTAATCATGGACATAAATACAGACGGGGCTCCCGTCAATCCAAAAGGCATAACTAGGTATTCATATTGTCCGAGGGGCGTATTAAATGCGGTTTTCCACTCATCCCCTGCCTTGATACGGACGTGGAAGTAAGCATCTTTTAAGTCTAATTTTGTAAAGATCTTACCTTGGGCCACGACGTTGAGAAGGTCTCGGATGAGTGGTATAGGATAGGCGTTGTTGGTGGACACTGCATTAAGTCCTCGAAAGTCCGTGCACAGTCGTAGTCCCCCATCCTTCTTTTTCACGAAGAGAACCGGAGCGGCGTGGGGGCTGTTGGCTGGGCGGATGAACCCTCGTTGGAGGTTGGTGTCGATGAATTTCCGGAGCTCTTCTCGTTCATGGAGACTCATGGGATAAAGTCGTCCTTTGGGCAGTGAGGCTCCGGGTAAAATTTCCACCGCACAGTCCGTTCGGCGGTGCGGGGGTAGAGTATCAGCTTCCTCTTCGGAAAAAGCGTTTAGAAAAGGCCAATACGGTTCGGGTATTTGGTTGATTTCTTCTTGAGTAAGAAGGGCCTTTTCAGTATGAGTTGGATCATTGCCCCAGTTTTGGTTCCAACGGTGATTTTTACAGTTGGCATGACTGAAGGTGATACATCCTTGTGCCCAGTCTATGTAGGGATTGTGATCACATAGCCACTTGCTGCCTAGAATTAACGGGTATTTGGCAGTGGAGCTGATGACAAAAGACCTCTTTTCCCAATGTTGTCCCATGCCTGTGATCACTGGGATGGTCTCAGTGGTAACAGGGTTCATATTGGTGCCATCCATTTGTTCAAAGATTACTGGATTTTGTAATTCCCGAGTTGGTAGGACTAGTCCATTGACTAGAGCTGGGGCGATGATGTCTCTCGAACAGCCCGAGTCGATAAGGGCTTGCACTCGAATGTGCATTTTTCTCTCTGGGTTGATTAGAGTTACTGGCATGAATAAGATGGACCCAGGCGGCCGGTTCCGTGCCGGGACGGGCTTGGGACGGATCTGTCGTTTGGGCCCTTTTACGACAGATCCATCTCGTTTCCCGACTGGGGGCTTTCTGGATTGACTTCTGCGTTTGGGGAAGCGGGGTCGTATTCCATAACTTCTTCCGCTTCCAGTCCTCTCTCTGAGGCGGGCCTTTGGGAAGCGCCGCGGCCTCTGTTCGCGCGTGGCGCGGGAATCGGGCGTTGGAGAGTAGGAAATGGAGCAAGGGTTGGGCGCCGTAGTTGAAGCGGAGGTCTTTGCACAGGCCGGTAGGGGCATTGTGCTGCAAAGTGACCGGCTTGTCCGCATTGCAAACACAGCCCTTGTTGCCATCTAGCATCTCTCGCTCCACGGGTGGCGTACCCAGCTCCCCGTCCTCCCTTCTGTAAAGTCAAGGGTCTTCTTTGTCCCGTTTGTTGTTGTTGTTCAACCAAACGGACTTCCAAAATGCGATTCTCAACTTCGCATGCAAGTTGGATCCAACCTAACAACGTAGGGGGATTGTCCTGCATGAGGGCTCTGTCCAAAAGTCTCGGGTTTAGTCCTTGCTTGAACAGAATGATTTTGGTGGACTCCTCACACCTAGGGCATTTGGCGGCCAATTGTCGGAATTTCGTGATATAGTCTCTCGCCGACATACTG
Organism: Eublepharis macularius; assembly: GCF_028583425.1. NCBI lineage: Eukaryota > Metazoa > Chordata > Lepidosauria > Squamata > Eublepharidae > Eublepharis > Eublepharis macularius. The sequence goes on from NC_072802.1 coordinate 41,952,839, forward strand.
CCCTGTTTAATGGCTTGCAATTCTGTTCGGGCCCTGGTTTCCTCTAAGGGGTCTTCATATTGCGCTCGAATAGCATCCACCAACCCCTGGAGAGTATTAAGTTCCGGGGCCCCGATATTGTATAGTCCTACATACCAGTCTGCTGCTTTGCCTTGTAAGCGGGAGCCGAGATGTTCAATTTGACTGGCCTCGCTGCCGAAGAGGTGTCCCCACCGGTTGAAGAATTGCACGACTTGCACTAGGAAAAATCCCAGTTTGGCGGGATCCCCATCAAAAGTAGCTTCCAGTTTCACCCAACCCATCGGGAGGTCTTGCCTCGGAGCCGGTGCTGGGTAGAAGTCCGTCGGAAGCATCAATGGCACTTGAGGTATGGGGGGACCCGGTTGTGGTAGCGGTGCTGGTTGCGCTGGCGGCGGCATCACCGGTTGAGCCGGGGGTGGCGGCCTCGGCTGGGCTGGCGGTGGTGCTCTCGGCTGGGCTGGCGGTGGTGCTCTCGGCTGGGCCGGTGGCTGCAGTCGTGGTCGGACAGGCGGCTGCAATCTCGGTCGGGCTGGTGGTGGCAATACAGGAGGTGCTGGCAGTAGCGGTTGAGGTGGAGGTGGCCGGTGCGGCTGAGTAATGACCGGCCGCTGGGGGACGGGTTGGTGGGGTCGTAGTGGTGTAGGCCCCACCGGTTGGTTCGGAGGTGGTATTACGGGCTGCTCAAGTGGCAAACGTATCGGTTGCTGCGAAGGAGTTAGTTGCGGTCGAAGCGGAAGGGGCCGCAACGGCGAAGGCCTGATGGGTGGTGGGCCGCGCGGGCTTGCCCCTCTCGGCGTCGTGTCTCTGGGACGCAAAGGCTGGTCTTGTGGCGTCGGGGCGCTCGGGGTTTGTTGAATGGGAACCACTTCTAGCGGTCGTTGCGGTAATTCCTCCTCAGAAGGGGCCGGAGGCTCTTCCGTCTGATCCGGCCGAACTGTCGTTGTAGAAGCGGGAGGGGGTATCACCGTCGTTTCGGCTGGACGGGTTGGCCCTTCTTCCTCCTCTCTAGGCTCCTCCGCTGGAGTCTCCTTGGGAGATGGATCCCCGTCCGATTTAGGGGTTTCCGTCGGAGTCTCTCCAGGTACAGCTGGAGTATCCCCGTGCGGCGGGGTTTCGTCTTTTCTAGGGAGTTCTGCGGGTGACTCTCCCGGTTCTCCAGGATAGTATTCCTCTTCCCCCGAAGGCAGCGGCTGCTGCGGGGCGTCCTCCACTGGATAGGACATGACACTTTGGAGGGTGGCGATTTGTACCGCCATTTCTTCAGGTGAGATTCTCTCCCCTGCCCCCATCGCTGAGATTAGGTGAATGGCATGAGCCAAACTTTCCTCCATATCAATCAGCCTAGCTTCCAACTGTTGCATTCGGCTAGGTCCCGGTTGCCCCATCACGGAACCTCCTTCGGTTGTACTCACCGGGGAAAACGGCCCCCAAGGCGGAGGATCTCCTTGATCGACTCGTGATCTCGCTGCTAGGATTCCTTTGGCTAGACCCGTCACTGCCGAGATGCCGGAATCTACAGCCTGGGTGCGACTTTGCATTTGCACCCAACTATGTTCAGGAACTTCCGTTGGCTCTTTCCATGGGGCAAGTTCCGAATAATCCCAACTCAGGGCGCCGCGGCGAGATGTGTTCCCGTCCGTCTGTTCGGCCGTCCTGTTCCAAAACAGCCACGGTTGGCTGCTATCCAGCTCAGGGACAGTCTCTAGGCTTCGGCGTCCGTCCATCGAAACTCTTGGATGAAGCCCTCCGGCCCTGCGCTCTCGCGTTTCTCGGGGTCTGGCTCCCCACTCCGACGGGGTGGGTAGCGAGATCAAGGGGAGAGCGGTAGCCGTCGGCCTTGTCCCTTCACTGCTGAGGTCGATGAGAGGCGATGTAGACGTCGAAGCTCCAGCCCCGGCTGGCACATGAGATTCTTGGGGTTGCACTGTTTGACTGTCGGGGGACGCATACGGATCAAACAAAGGATCCCTGTCCGGGACTACCTTGGATTCCGCTGGGCCCGACTCAGGCATGATTGGTAACAAAATGTCAGCTTGTGGCTAGATAAGGCTCTTCCTACAGGTTCCCTTTCAAAAGCAAACAGGAGTCCATTGATTGAACAAGGAAACTTTACTGCAGAAAAGGTCCATTATAGTCCACTGTCCTGAATAGGAGACTCAGGATGGTACACAGTCATTGTTACCAATGAAGGGCAAAGCATGAGGTACAAAGTAACAATACCCATCTGGATTTGCCTCCCCCCACAGTTCTCAAAACAACATCTCTCAGTCCTGGGAAGCTGCTCTCCTTCAAGGCCAATGCTTGGTGGAACGGTGTTAGACAAAACAGTCGCCTCCGGTGGGAATGCTGCCTGGGAACTGGTGCACCTGGGAAGAAAGCACTTAAACACTAGAAGCATTAGAAAATGGAGTCAGTACAGTTTAGATATACACTGGACCTGACAGAGGCAGTGCCTGATTTGAGGTGGGGGGGGGCTGGTATTTGGGCTTGCTAGCTAGTGTACTGGAGTATCATCAGCAAATATACTTAGCAGTCCATCTACTCTGGAAGGAAGACTTTGAGAACAATCCTAAGCAGGTCTACTCAGAATCCTACTCAAGCCTGCTTAATGGGGTTTACTCCCAGGAAATTGTGTTTAGGATTGCACTGTTTGTCTTTATTTTATGGGGACAGATTACAGTTATTGAATGGGAAGTAGAAAGTACTTTGAATATGCTCAAAGGGGGTTTAATGCATTTGGGGATGCCAAGAACTTCAAAGCCATTTCCAGCTCTGCAATGTTTTAAACAGGAATATTAAAACTGGATTTCTGAAGCTCTTCTAAATATAGTTGGGGTGTCTGTGAGAGTGAGTAGGGCACATCTCTGTTCACACCTGTTGCTGTTCTGGCTGCCCAAGTGCTTACCTCTTCTTTTGGTTTAGTACCTTGTAATCTGTAACACAAAGATGTACTTAGGTTCAAGCAACTGTGCCCAGGACCTCTATAAGAAAGGAGGTGGATAACAACAACAACAACTGCAGCAACAACAACATTCAATTTATATACTGCCCTTCAGGACAACTCAATGCCCACTCAGAGCGGTTTACAAAGTATGCCATTATTATCCCCACAACAACAATCACCCTGTGAGGTGGGTGGGGCTGAGAGAGCTCCAGAGAACTGTGACTACCCCAAGGTCACCCAGCTGGCTTCAAGTGGAGGGGTGGGGAATCAAACCCGGCTCTCCAGATTAGAGTCGTGCACTCTTAACCACGACACCAAACTGACACCAAACTGGGTGTCATACTTTGGGGGGTGATTTTAACTAGCAATAACAGAGTGTGGATAATTCTTTTGCAGAGAGGAATTGACAGAACATGACAGAAACAAAACCTCTCTGTGTGCAGTTGAGAAGCATCCCTGAAAGAAAAATAAAATGCTTGCGCAAGGAGGAGTTCAAACAACTGTTGACTTTCAAAACAGCCAGCGAGGCACCTGCAGAGACTGCAACCGATCCTCCTTGGGGCTGAGGCCTTAATACATATGAACCATGGTTAAGTTCTGGAAAACAAGAACTAACTATTAAGAGATACTGGGCGTGTGCAAGAGGGTATTTCCCTTAGCCTAAGTAACCACTACCAGTACCCACCCATCTGGAATGAAGGGGTGGCATTTTCAGTTGTGCTTCATTGCAACTACAGTAAAAGGACCCATTTCACCATTTCTCTTCCTTCAGAGGGCTTCTAGGCTTGTATTGTGAATTTTCAACTTGATTTTTCAAGTCTCCAGTTCTTTCCCTTGGAGAGAATATCTGCAATCAATCTGCTCACATATTCTAATTTTCTGGCTAATAGGAACACACTTGTGTCCTGTTATTATTTATTTGTTTGCTAGGACACTTGTATTTCTAGTCTGGCGTATGACTTCTATTGATCTCCATCCTCTCACTTGCTCTCTATGAAGATTCTGACTTACAGCCTCGCCTTGAACCCTGGCATCTGTTTCAGGAATTTAATTGCTGGTTAATGCTAGATGGCTCCTTTCTGCCATCCGCATGTGAACTTGACGGGCTGCCAATCGCAACTGTGTGAAGAGCTAGAAAGATGGGTGATACTTCACTGCCTAAATCAAGAGTGAAGAATTGTTGAATAATCACCTGGAAGGGCTTTGATAGCTTAGATAGCTGCTTCTACACGCAGTTGCCATCATCTGATGCCACCAGTCTTGTCTTCCAAGACATCTGGCATAGGATCACAACTGAAGTTAATAATGGATGAGCTGTAAAGTCACAACCACCTTATGATGACCTTCTCGAGGAGTTTTCAAGGCATTGCCCTTGTCTTCCTTAGTGGCTTCCCATCCAAGTACTGACTCTGGCTGACCTTGCTTAGCTTTCAAGCTCTGATGAGCTTGGGCAACTCTGGGCTACTGAGACATGAATCATACTGGAATTGGGGACACATACATGTCGCATGAGCACCATCCAGCCAGTGCTAAAAACAGTCTTTGTCCTTTAGTCATAGCAGGAAAACATCTGCTAGCCTCCAAGCACTGAACCTTCCTGTTGATGGCTGAGCTACAGGCCTTGTAGATGGGGAGGGGGGAGTAATATTAGACCCCCCCCCCAGCCTCCTGCCTCTGCCTTCTGTCACTTTTTCTGGCCAACTGGCCAAAGGAGGTCTGCTGTATGTTATGTAAGTCCATAAATGTACATCACGTTATACAGAGTAAAATAAGAAATCCATAGATGGGTCTCTGCCCCAAGAAGCATGCAATCTAAACTTCAGCTGCAAAGTGGGGGAAACAACAAAGACAGAGGTAATGTTCTAAGGTGAATGAAGTGACCTGAGCACACACCTGCTGCGTCCAGAATTTTGCTGTCTGGACAGTGAACCTAAACTACTTCCACTGTATTAAAAGGTTCTCTGAAGGATATTCTCTTGCTATTTTGTGCATAAAAGCTGCTGGAAAGCGTTGTCCCCTCCCTTAACCTAAGGTCTAGAGAGGGCCAATGTTTCTGTCCATCTGCTTTCCTTGCACCTACTTTTTGCTGGCATGGAACATGAGCCTCGGGAGCAGGAATTAGTGCCAGAACACCTCCAAGGGTTTGGTTCTGCTGTTAGGTGCAAGACAAGAGGCAGTGGAGTCAACACCCCCCTGCCCCCACAGGAGCTTCCAGCAATCCATGCACATGGTGGCATTACATTTCATAGGTGTTCCCTTGATGATGTGCTGCTTTGGCTTATCCTAGATTTATTTGTGATGGGTTTTCTTGGATTACCCATCCATCTTTTAAGAGAGAATAATTTCTTCCCAATCTCAAGGTTTCAGCATTCTTGGAGACTTCTCTGTCGTGCATAAAAATATTTGTAAATGAAGAAAGAAGAGAGCACCAACCAGTCCTTTCCACACTCTCCTATACCTCATAGGGAAGGAATGGCAAAGATTCTCCCCCGCTCCCACCTTCATTGTACCACTGAGATTTAGGACTAGACCAGCCACTTCCTGTTATTCTTGCCCTAAGCCTCAGCAGCTGAAACATTCTTGCAATGTTGGTTGACTGCTGAGGTGAATAAGAATAGGAAGAACTAAAACAGTAGGTGTCAAGTGGGAGTTCCTAGTTGTTTCATGTGCCTCCATTCATAGGTCCAAAATATGATTAACTTCAATCCTAAGCAGGTCTACTCAGAACCCTACTGAAGTCTACTCAGTTTATTCCCCAGAAAGTGTTTTTAGGATTACACTGTCAAATGGGCATAAGATGACCAACCTCCAGGTGCAACCTGGAGTTCTTCTAGAATTACAACTAATCTCCAAACGTCAGAGACCAGTTCCTATGGAGGAGATAGCAGCTTCAGAGGGGTGGACTCCGTGGCATCATATCCCTGGTGAGCTCCCTCCCCAAACTTTGCTCTCCACAGGCACAACGCTCAATCACTACCCTCTGGGTGACAGCCGTGGTGCAGGAGGTCTTTTTTTGTATAGTGGCAATCAGAAAAGTAGTAGCGCTACTGCTGTTTTATTTGCTACTGGTAACAGATAATGGAATCAATGCAGCCTCCAGAACCTGATGAGGTATCTAACGAAGAGAGTTCTGACTCTCAAAAGCTCATACACTGGAAATCTAGAAAAGAGCAAGAGTCTCTGAAGAAGTGAGCTGTGACTCACGAAATCTCATACCAGTCACAAATGTTGTTAGTTTTATAGGTGCTACTGGACTCTTGCTCTTTTCTACTGCTACAGACAAACACAGCTACCCATCTGGAAATCTAGTTGGTTTTTTAAAGGACCCAAATTTTGCCATTCTGATAAGAGCAGAGTACTCTTTAAGTTGTTTCTTCCCAGTTTTGACTTCCAGCAATATCTCAAACAGCTGATACTCCACGCGTCCCCCCCTTAGTTTCCCTGACAATTGCATAATAGGTAGCCGTAGTGGGGGAAGGGGAGAGATCCATGTGCTCTTTGTGATTGTTTCTGGTTTTCCCCCATAATTATCTGGGTAATTACTGATGCTTTTGGAAAAGGAGATGTTATTGATTGGTTTAGACAGTAAAGAAGCTGGAATTCATCGTCCCAAATTAAGGGCCATCCCCCGCAAATGCCAGAGGTTTGGCGGATTGCAGGAAAAAATCTTGAATGTGTGCACCGAGGCCTGTGTTCCTTCAGTGTCGTCCTATATTAAAAATTCACTGTGTTGCCAAGCGGGAAAATAAACACTGAGTGAACACAAACCAGAGGGGTTGTTTAATTACACATGTTAAGGAAAGTGGCAGTTGTGTACATTCCTCAAAAGAGAGAGAGAGAGAGAGAGATTAAGGGATGTAACCTTTCTCACAGTGCAAAATTAATTTGTTGTGCATTCGCAAGCAATTTGGCAGTCTCTGACCCCAGCCAGATTTATTTTTATTTGTGGCCCAAATGTTTCGTGTTTGGTATTAGATGATTCCTATTCTGCTCTATACCCTGTTAGTGACACCATAAAGTATCTTCATCTGGATCGCATCTTTAAACATGCCAAACGTTCCTGTATTAATTTGAACTTTCTGGTGAATACGCCCCAGTGTGAAGAATATATAGGACAACAAAATCACAGAAGCAGACGAGTAAGAGCAGAGTTGAAAAAGCTGCTCTCTTCAGAGACAGACTGTTGCTGTTCTTTGTTTTGGGGGAGGGGGGGAATCGTTCTAATTCTCAATTGCAGTGACAGGGAAACGGATGTTTTGCAGTTCTGATTTAATGGAACAGGCCAGACATTAGGGTTGCTTGAGCTGATGCTTGTGTGTTGATCCTACTCCTGTGCTATCTAGACCAGGTGCAGATACCTATTCGGATTTGAACTCAGGGCTGCCAGTCCTAGGAGCTGTCCCTCTCCTTCAACACGGTATTCATCTTACCACTTCCAGTAGCAGCAGCTTGTTATGTAAGAGGGAGTACGGTGATGGGGGCGCTGCAACTTGGGCCCAGTGTAGGTAGGTTGATATGTATTGGAGAAAACTACTACAGAGCTCTTGGATATAGTTCCCTAAAGCCTGGGATAGGCCTGTTTGAAATCAAGCTAGCAATCTGGTCCTGTTTGCCTTGCATAGGATGCTGCAGTTGTCATGTGGCATGCAGCTCAGCTGGTACCATAAGCTATAGATAAGAATGCAAAGCAGGTGTGCCCATTCTTTCCTTTCATCTAAAAAAGGGTCTGTGTGAGAGAGAATGGGTCCAGGTGTGGAAGATGTGATAGAGACTGGCAAGGGGCAGCCCTTAAGTTAAATCAGTCTATGGGAATGACGTTTTGAGTCCTACTGTTACCCACCCAAAAGAGAGGGGACAGAGGGTGTGATAAATGGACATATTCTGCAAACTTCCGCACAAGCGATTTTTGTGACCTTGAACTATCATCTTCTCTCATCTTAATTTGAGCCACCAACAGGCGTTCCAGGGACTGGACTCTGCACCAAGAATGCAGTTCTGACGATGAAACAGTTGGGCTTTTAAAAAAACAATAAAAGATGATAGAGGTTTATAAAACCAGGCAGTTGTCATGGAGAATGAATCTTTGCTTTATCCCCTAGCACTGGAACATGGATTGGCAGCCCATGGCAAGCACTAGACAGGGCTGGTTGTTTGCCCAAGGAATGGAGGCTACCCCTGGAGGAACTGGCAGGACTGCTATTCCTCGGCTTGTTCTTAGAATATCTAAGTACAGCCCTTGCCTTTTCTGGCATATCAGCATCTTCACTGGTAGATATTCTGGAGTTTAGCGCTCAGGCCTGGCCTTCCCCTATGCAAGAGTTTCAGTGGAATGATGTGACAGTAGATTCAGGAGCTGCAGAAGAAAGCAATTCACATAGTATGTAACATAAAAGCCAGAAATATACAAAGGAGTTTAAAGAATTCAAGGGCCCAAGGTGCAATGGCAGCCGCTGACTTTAGAGGGGCGTTAAGCAAAGCCCAGTGGGCGAGTCAAACCGTCAGCTTTGGCCATGAGGGAATCTCTCCATGTTCTGAGGCAGTAAACCTCTGAAGATCATTTGCTAGGGGATCAAATGGAGAGGTAGAACTCTTTTGCCTTCATGCTGTATCGGAGACATCTGTCCTAAACCAGAGCCAGGTCAGGTTAACCCAGTGACTAGACATTGCTTAGGTCAAGATTTGATTGGCGGCCTGCACCCCGCCCCAGTCTACAAGTGTCTGTGCTTCTGGAGTCAGACAAAGAGGACTGGAAAGAAAAGATATGATTTGCAGGAGGCTCACCTGCATGCATTGTGCTGAGAGGTTTGGTTCAAATTTAGTTTGCTAAGAGCCATCCATTCTCCTGGCAGATTTGTGCATGAGTTAATCACTTCTGTTTCTGTTCTTGCTATGGTTTGAGTTACTCTCCTTTTCCGTGTGTTTGTTGAATGGGGAAGGAGAGAGGAGAATTATCTGGTCCCTGCTTTTCAGGATTGCCAACTCCACTGCTTTCTCTCTCCTTGCCAAAGCTGGATTAACTGCTATACTAAGTACAGCACAAAGCAGGAGCCTTGACCAGTTTGGGTGCTGTGATTGATCTAGGATGTTCCCTTCATCCTCTGGTCACTGGAGTCTTTCTAAAAAAACCCTCCACAGTCCCAGAAGGACAGCTGGTGCATTTCATGCTCATCAGCTGGAAAACAATTAGAACATTAGTAGCCCAGCCAATACAAAGAGCCAAGCTCTGCAAGGATGATAGCAGATAAATGACTTAACATAGAGCACATATGGTCACAGGTGATGCCAAAAGTACATAAAAGGTTGATATGTGGCAGATAACTCATCTCCAAGTGCAGTCTCTTTTTAAACAAGTGGAATCCTAAGCTTTTAAAATCAGTATTCATATATGTTGGAAAGTGCCCTTATATTTGTCATGGACTGATTTTTTTTCATATTTACATATAGATTCTCATTCCATAATCCGCAGGTGGGAGGCAGGAGGCTTGTTGATGGATGTTGCTAAAGGAGGATGAAATTGTCTTTTGGGGTGAATGTTCAGTAGCTCCAAAGAGACTTTAAAGCCTAACCCCAAGACACAGTAAACCTCACTAGCCCTTCTAGAGTTTTATGCCAGTTAGTGACCCTCACAAACTCCCAGGTAGGTACAGTAGCCACAGTCACCAAATCTGTTTTTCTTCCTTTATTTGCATTGTGGTGCTTTGAATTGTGTCACTCTGTTGCAACTGAATTGCTGGGGTCAAAGGAATTGTTGTGGTCATGGCTACAGCAGCAGCTGTTAACTGGGAACAGATTAAAGTTTTTTTCTTGCTTGGGATTGTGCGGTAATCTGGTGACTGCCCAGAACAGAGTTGCAGATTGTATGAAATCAGCTGCCAAAGTGTCTCCAACTTTCATTTTTTTAAAAGAGCAACCAAGCTTGTAGCCCACATGATCTAAAAATATGCTTGAAAGTGTTTGAGCATTGCATGCTAAAATCTTTGAAGACGTGAAAATATGAAGTAGCCGTATACCAATTCAGGCATTTGCTTTACATGTTTCAGCTTCATTTCCTCTGGCAGCAGCTCTCTAGGGTCTTAGGTAGAGAAAGGACTTCCCAAGCACCTAATCCCCAAGGGCCTATATATTTGAGAATACTCTGTATGGAGTGCCCAGACTTCTTCTAACTCAGCAGGTGTGCAGGGACAGATTTTGGATTGGGACAGTGGTGTAAGTGAAAAGGGCTTTTTATGTTCCTCTCTATACCATTTGATCAATCAAAAATTGCCCTGATGGGTGTTATTTGCCCCACTGTGAATCTCTGAATGTGCCTGATGCCAGTACACATGCAGTTTCACTATGAGGCAAATAGTGCTCTCCTGTGGCCATTTTATTAGGAAAATGGTGCCAAGGGAAAGCTTAAAAGCCCCCTCCCCTTGCACTGCAGTCCCACTCCAAATTGAGCCCCCACATGCCTGCTAAGTGGATTTTTAAAAGCACCGAGAACTCTGTATGTGGGACTCCCAGTGTATTGCATAGTCGTGTCTAGAGTTCTTTTATCTTGAGATTCCAGGGATCAAGATAGAGCCTGCTCTGTGCAAAGCAGTAGCTCTGTCCCTGAGTGAGTCACAGCCACTCCTCACGTTCAATTGGGCCCAAGTATGTTCCGCGGAAGTCAGGATAGGGCAGTGTTTGCCAACCAGGGTTCTGTGAGTAATTGGCCAAGAATTCAACATTTGTGCAAAAAGTAAACAAGTCCAAATATCACACAGAAAGTCAATCTTATATTGACTTTGAATGTGAAAGAGTACACAAATTTGCTAAATTTGTGTAGTTTATATCAGCAGCAAGTCATTTTAAATACAAATGCCAAACCATTTCTCATGTGGCATTGCTGCTCTTTGCTTCATCATCATGGGCTGTAATGCTTGTGATGAAACTTTATAAGTTTTTGCAGATATTTTAACAAGAATGTTAGGACTTTAAACATTTGTTTCTTCGGTCACAGAATTCTGATAATGATTTTTGCCTCTGCAAAAGAGAAGCAGCAACAATAGAGAAGTTATTATTATTAGGGAAAACTAAATAAAGACAAAAGATCATGTCCCTCTGAACTGCAACAGCTAGAAAGATCAATGATCAAATATTTGTAGAGCTAGCTAGCTGCCCACTCTTCCCCTGCTGACTGGCACTCTCTTCTCCTCATATGGCTAATAGAACACCTGAGTTAAAGGGTATCTTTGTCTTGGGGTGACTCATTTCCTGAGATCCCAGCTGTCCTTCCCCATGACTCTTTCCTCCCTCCCTCTAGCTAGTTACACTAAGGCTCTGGTTTGGAATACAAAGGCAGAATCCAGACCACACCTTCTATCTTTCAGAGATGAAAATAAACTCCTTTTCCCCATACTAAGGATTACAGCTTTTCCCTCTTCTATTCTAAGAGGCGGGGGAGGGGGGAGAGAATCCTACAATATGTAACCAGCAGGTCAAATTATACCTCAGCAGCAGCAGGGTACACATGATGTGATGTGTTAGTGTTCTCGTGCATGTATTAATGTACATGTATGCCAAGAGGCAAGATGCATTCACTACATTAATGTCTGGGGGGAGGGGCAGGACATGAACTCTGAAGAATGACACCTTCAGCAACTGAAAGCAACAACATTTTTGCAAGGTCTTCCCAAACAGCAAATGCTGAAATAAAATAGAGACTGTGATTGAACAAGGATGCACCAGGGCCCAGAAAAATGGGGCCTCTTGCAGCTGGGAACTGGGAACAACTGGAGCACATTCCCAAGGGTGCTTGGGAAAGTTGAAAGAGTTACTTGCCCTTTCCCTGAATGTATCACACTGAATCCCAATACATTACAGTCGTTGAGTGCCCCTGAGCTCTAGTATCATGGAAGATGTAGAAAAAATTCTCTTTATCCACTTTCTCCACCCCATGTATAAATTTATAAATATTATGTTGTCATCTCCCCTCCCGAGGGCTGCCATTTACTAGAGACCCAGAATCTTTACCCTTTCTTCTACAGAAAAGTGCTACAAACTTGGTTGCCCTCTTCTGCACATTTTCCAGCTCTGCAACCATTCCAAAACAATTCTGTTAATGTGCCTTCTGCAAGATGCATCTTGCTGGGTCATCAGCATTTCTTCCCCTTTCCCTGATCCATCCAGTCCAGGGGTCCTTCCTTGTGACTGCACTGAGTTGCCAATATCACTATATCACATTCTTTGGACTGAGTTTCCTTTACATTTTCAGGGCATGGCAAAGATTTTTTTTAAAAAAATATTTCCCCCTTTCTTTTCCTCCTCTAAACATTGTTCCTTTGATCTTTGGCTGGGTGAGGTGGGTGAAAATTGATCTTGCCCAGCATGGAAAAATAGATCAAAGCGCCAGCTTTAACTCTGGCGTCCGCATGCTTTAAGCCGGGCACTTTCTAGCAAGGGGGGTGGGGAGGGGAAAGGGCCTGCCGGAGTGTGCCAACACGATTCCCGCATTCATCTGTGTCAGTGATGACTGCCTGGAAGTGCTTCAGAGGCAGCCGGTCTTCCCAGCTGAGTTCCTAAGATTACCATCCTAGCAGCTGCAGGCTGAGTGTGGAACACTCCCATCCCTTCTCCTGGAGACAGACGACTAAAAGGATCTCCCTAACCTAGTGAGGGCGCACACAGTCTAGGAAAGGGTTCTCGCTGACTGCTGTCTCTCTAACAGCCTCTGGGACTTTACTAATATGCCCAGTTGAATTAGCAAATGTAACTTGTGTTGATTTTATTTCCCCAAAGGTGGTTTCTGGCCCTTTGCCTCCTTGACTTCTTAAAGCATTCAGAATCCATAAATGTTGAGCGTTGCTGTTGAGCTGTACCCTGAGCACATTGCAGTGCAGGGGAGGTAAGGTGATCCCTTTAGCTGGACCAGCTTCTGTTGGAAAAAAGAATGTTGGCTGCAGCGGCTTTCTGTGTGACTCCAAAGCTTCCATAATCTTCTGACAACAAAAGCCGGCCCAATAAATGGTATCGCCTTTCCACTGCTGTGCCTCTCAGAATTCACAAGCTGACCCTTGGCCTCACAGTAACATTTGGCCTTCCCGTCTTAAAGGATCCAATACATACATTCTAGTCAGGCAGCCTTTGGGGTAATATTGGGTGGGCGCATTTTCTTTTGTAACCTGAAAGCAAGATACAAGAAGATTAAAAGGAAGGAAAGTTGAGTTGTTCTCAAGATTTTACTCTTGGACTCTTCATAGGGTTGCCAAGCTCCAGGCAGAGGTGGTAGAACTCAGTGAGTTGCCAGCACAAGGGGCAACTCTTGGAGGGAGGTGGTGCCCCTGCTATCACATGTGCGCGCGCAAAGTGCGTGTATGCTCCCAGGACCAATGATGTCACTTTGGGTCAGCTGGAACAAGGGGGGAGTTTTTAAAAGTTTAAATCACCCTTGGCGAAAATGGTCACATGGCTGGTGGCCCCGCCCCCTGATCTCCAGACAGAGGGGAGTTTAGATTGCCCTCCATGCCAGCGGCAATCTAAACTCTCCTCTGTCTGGAGATCAGGGGGCGGGGCCACCAGCCATGTGACCATTTTCAAGAGGTTCCAGAACTCTATTCCACCACGTTCCAGCTGAAAAAAAGCCCTGGTTCTCCTAGAATTTGAGAGCAGAACCACAAGTGACAAAAGGCACAGATTGGACACTTGTCAGCTTCCCTCAAGTTTTGATGGGAAATGTAGGCAACTTGGCGGAATGTTGGACAAGTGACAGTTGAAAAGTCCATTGGACAACAGTCAGAGAGCAAAGCTGCGAGACCAGGATGCCTACATTTCCCATCAAAACTTGAGGGAAGCAGACAAGTGTCCAATCTGTGCCTTTTGTCACTTGTGGTTCTGCTCTTAGTCTTCCAACTACGGAGAACAGTTCCCCTGGAGAAAATGGCTGCTTTGGAGGGTGGACTCTGTGGAATCACATTCCTGCTGAACTCCATCCCACAAAGTCTGCCTCCCCCAGTCTCCACCTCCAAATCACCAAACATTTCCCATCCCAGAGTTAGCAGTTCTAACTCTGTGCTTCTGCAATGCTGAGGGACAGTTCTGTGCTTTGCAGTGCAGATAGGGAGATCTCATGCTCTCGCTTTTAATTGCCTTCCAGCCTGCTGAGGGCCAGCAGGAGTTCTTTTTAATGGCACCAAGCCGGCAGCACAATGTCACTTCTGGCAAATACCCAGAAGAGATGTCATATCACCAGTATGATGAAGAGGCAATGCCCTAGGATTTGGGCAAAACTGTATTTCTTTTTTTGCCATAAAGTTTTTCCCAAACCCTAGAGCAGTGCCCCAGTATAACATCCATTCTCATGTTGCCCCCCCCCCTCCAAGCCGGTTGCCAGCCCTTGGCTGGCAATCCTAAGTGCAGAAAGGTCATAACATCACAGCCTATGGAGAGGGAATTTACCACCTCACATTAGCACTGTGATGCAGACCTCCCCCAGTCTACCTCTGTACAACAGGAGATTATCTTCCAATGAGGATCTATATGAAATAGGGGGTTGACCTTTTACCTTTTGTGGACTGGACTAAAGGTTCTAATCCAGCTAACTTATTTTCTTACATGAAATAGGATTTAGTCAAGGTTAAGGCCCAAAATACACACGACATGAAGTAGGTTACAGGTGCCTGACCCGAACTGTAGACACATGTATGATTGGGGGAATCCATCTTCAAAGCATCCCATCACTCTATTCCACTCAGAAGTTCTGTGAGTGAGGAAAATGGGCTTCAGGCTTCCCTCCTGTGATACTTTCACAAGCGGAAATGGCTGGGGGGGGGCTGGTAGAAATGGTAGGGGAGGGAAGTCTTGAATCCCTTACGCCCCCACCCCTTACAGCATTCCTAAGCTGAATGGAGCAATGGAACACTTTGAAGGTGAGTCCCTCCACCAATCAAACGTGTGACTACAATTTTGGTGAAGCACCTGCGATCCGACTCTTGTCACATGTATTGTGTTTTTTGGCCCTAACTTTTGCTGGTCAATGCCAAAGAGATTACTCCTGGGAATTTTGCACTTATTGAATTAGGCTTTCGCATTGAGGAAATTGTGTCCAGATTGCATCATAGTATGCTCTGGGTAAATCTTCCAAGAATGTTGTTGTATCAGAGAAGAGGGGTATGTGAAATAGCTGATATGATTGTTCTGATATGTTTTTATTGATTTACTAGCAACAATGCCCATTGTGTGAAAGAATACAATGGGTTCTAGAAAACTGATTTGGTGGGCCCCCTCTCAGTGGTAAGCGGGTGCTTCGCAGTGGCCTTGAGGCCAGAGATGTTTGCAGTATGCCTGCGTGAGGATAAAAAGTGTGTCATCGCCAATACGGCTTGCCTTTTATATAGTAGGATTAGCTCTGGCTCTGTTTTTCTCCACTTATTGGCATGAACTCTGTGCAAGGTAGGGGACAGGTGGTGCAAGATGAGAAGACAGGTTGGTAACAAAGGTCCAGTTTAAAAAAAATGCCACTTCCTATTTTTTTCTATGGGGACTGGAAGCAGCCGGGGGAGGTAATTATTGACTGTGGAAACAGTGCAGGGAGAAGTTACATCCCTTCCCCAGCACCACAGTTCCAAACCATACCAGGTTAACCACATGGCTGTCTTTGAAGGTTACATGCCTGAAGTTCCAAGTATAGTGCGCTGGTTAGAATGGATTCAAATCCCTGCTCTGCCATGAACCTTACTGGGTGTCCTTGAGCCAGTCACTTTGTCACAACCTAGCCATCGTCACTGATGTGGTCTCAGCAGGGCTTTTTTTCAGGGGGAACACAGTAGAACAGAGTTCCGGCACCTCTTGAAAATACTCGGCAATAGTGTGTGAAAATAATATTATTTCAAAGAATCCTGTGTGTTTCTTCCTCATTTCCCTCTTGAGAGTTCCGCCACCTCTTTTCCCAGAAAAAAACCCTGGGTCTCAGTGATCCATATCTGATCACATCCAAGTTGAGATTTCAGTAATGTGCTCTATGTGGGGCTGCCTTTGGAAACGGTTTGGCAACTTCATTTGGTCTAAAATGCAGCAGCCAGGCTACAGTCATGGGTTGGTTAAGGGACTGAATCACTTCATGTACTGGCTAGTAGCTACCCATCGGTTACTGGGCACAATTCAAAGTGCTGTTTTTTACCTTTAAGGCCCTAAGCAGCTTGGGGCCACCTGAAGGACTATCTCCTCCAATACTATCCAGTTAAGAACTGCCTCTAAGCCCCTGCCTTCAGAGGGGAGGCGGGTGGCAATTACAGACAGGACATTTTTTGTGGTGGCACCTCCCCTTTGGAATGCCCTCCCCGCTGGGGCTTGCTTGCTGACTACTTTACTTGCTTTTAGCTACCAGGCTAAAGCACATCTTTCTACCCAGGCTTTTAATTAGGTCTTTCTGCTCTGTTTTATGAACTGTTTATGTCTAATGGCTTGTTTTTAATATTAAGCAGCCTTGAGCAGGACTCTGAAGAGATTGCATAGAAATATTCTTAATGAATAAATAAAACACTAAAGCGGGAACATCCAGTAAAATGCAGCGAAGGGCCAACTTTCTCACCCTGCAGATGCCAAGCTGGGGACCATGCCCATCAGGGTCAGGATGCTAGCACCGGCCATTCCCATGCAGGAGGGAGGGGGATGGAGGTTCCAGTGTTATGATTATGTCCTGCAGCTTCCCCCATGAACTGACTGTTTTCACTAGACTGTTCCTAGCACCGGGAAAGGAGTCTATGTGGCCTTGGAGACTTTATCCTCCCTTGTGCAGATAGTTCCCAGCAGAAAAGGGGGGTGGGAGAAATACTAGCCTGGGGTTGATATATGTATCTATGCTTTTGTGGTGCTTTATTCCTGACAATGACCATCATAAGATCATGATACTAGACTCTTTCAATAAAGCTTTACAAACCCTGTGGAGACTTTTGAAAAGTGTCTTGGCAGTTCATTACATTCAGCACCACCAACGTGCACTGCGTTCATTCAATTTTCCTATGTTTGGTGTAACTTTTTTTTTTTTTGCACTTTTAATTTGTGCGGTTCCTGGTTCAAATCTTGTCTCTGCAGCAAACTAGGCAGGTGGCCAGAGGTCAGCCACCCTCTCTTGGTCTTCTTTCTGCATTAGGGAATAATAATACGAAGTCACTTCACAGAGCTGTAAGATGTATGTCAAGAGAAGCACTTTGAAATCTTCAAGTGCTAAATAATTATTATTTAGAGGGGCAAGAGGGAGAAGGGAGGGTGATGCTAAAAGCATGTGGCTTCTTGACTTGAAGACAGCTCCAGCATTTGTGTGGAGCAAGTTAGGAGCATTGCAGGCTACTCTGGAGACCCCTGAAAGGCTCCGTTGGTGTTTTGATGTGTTTGATGTTAAGGAGTAAAAAACGGGAGTGCTGGGCCAGTTTGCTTCCATGCAGGGCATCTTGATGAAGTCACTGTGAACCAGTTTGTCATTCTGAAGTCAGTGCTTTTGCTTCTGTGGGCTGGTTTGTGTCTGCCCCTGATTTGGCAACCTGCTTGGCTCGCAAACAAAACCTTTTGTGTCTTTTAGGTTTCTCGATAATCCTGTATCTCATGGCTTTAGTAAGCCACAAATAGCAAAGGGGCTGTATGGAGTTCTCTCCCCCCTCCTTCCAGAGTCTGCAGTCCCTCTCACCATTTTTATCTCCCCCTCTTTGGAATGAAAAATGCAGCGCACCCCTGCTGGGCTCCCTTTAAAATTCACATTGTCCCTCTAAAGAAAGGCTGTGCTGGTGGGGCTATGAAAAAGCAAGGCTCACTCAAATTTGGCAGGAACAGATGCTAAAAAGGCCTGCTCTTTCTCTCTTTGGAGAGCCTGGCTGCCTTAACTTCATGAGAACTTGGGTCTCAGATTGTCCTCACAGATGGAGAAGCATAAAAACTACCAATGAGGCAGGCGTGGGCCTTTTAGAGAAATCTGCAGGACAATGGCTCTGGCATCCAAATCTTTCTGCCCCCCCCCCCTTAAAAAGGAAGGGCTGAATCCACAAAACCTTACTCAGGCATGCTTCTGGCTGAAAACTGAAGCTGATTTAACTAAGGAAGGGGGTTCATCTGCCCTAAGAGACAGAACTAGGAACAGATTAGTGCTCCACAATTTTGGAAAGAGATTGCTTAAGGGCTGAAGGTGGGTAGGTTTGATCAAGAGAGTTACTGTGAAATTAAGTCTTTTCTTGCTGTTTGGGGGAGTGGGGCTGAAAGATTTCAGGGGGGGTTGCAATGTGCTGTTAGCATAGGGTTCCATTGGCTGCTGTTCATCTAAGGTTGCCAAGGTACCAAACAACCCAGGCCTGGTCTGTTCTTGTGCCTTTAATGAGAAGCAGGCCACTGTGTTTTTCCCATGCAGTTAAATGTTTGATTTGCTCATTCTTGCAGATCAAACCACTGCTAAAGTCACAGCCTCAGAGACTGGTTCGTTAAAAGCATTAGTTGATTTATTACAATAAATACGAATAAGCATTTAATACAGTGTAAACTTGGATTTTTACAGGTCCTTATCCCACAGCCCGCCTCCCCCAGGCTCCACCCCCAAAATCTCCAGGAATTTCCAACCTGGAGTTGGCAATCCTAGTTCCTTCTGACTGTTTAGATGTCTTTTAGTTTACTCTTTTAGTTTTTTTTATGGCTATTTTATGCGGTTTTTATGTGCTACAGCTTGTTTTAGGGTTTAGCTGTATTAACTGATACTGAGTATCCAGGTCTCAGGTCTTTCCTGCTGCCTGAAATCCTTTAAGTGAAGACACTGGAATTTGAAGCTAGGCATGTATTTGCTTTGCTGCTGAACCACAGCCCCTTCCCTTTTAGACAGAGTCTTCTAATAATGTCTCCTCTGTTTAGCAACAGCTTTCTTCTCAGACACAGAAGGGTCTTCCCAGGGGTGCATTGGCCATTATGAGGCCTGGGGCATTTCCTGATGGGCTAAAGGTCTACCGGCCCTCAACCTGGGCTGGGCCTGTCCAGTGGCAAGGAGGATAGTGCCTGGCCATGCATAGCTGAGTCTCATGGCAGGGGGAAGGCAGCACCCGGTAATTTACAGCAAAGGAAAGGTAGTACCTAACCCATCAGTTGTGGTAAAATAGGCCTGGCTGGACAGAAAAGGAGGCTCTTTCTCCCTCAAAGGTGGAGAGGGGCCCTTTTTCAGGGCCATCCTCCCTCTGTCCCCCCCCCCACCGGTCTTCCTCATGGCCTGAAATCCTGGGGATGCCAGGGACTGAACTGTGGCATTTTGTGCGCAAAGTAGAATCCCTGTCCCTGCGCTATGTCCACCTTCTGTGGAGTTGGGCCTTTTACAAAAGCCTTGACATATTTGTAAAAATAGTGCTAAGCAAATTAGCCGGCTGCAGTCCTATGCACTCTTACCTGGGAATAAGTTCCATTGAACTGGATGGAATGTGCTTCTGCATAAACAGGCACCGGAATGACTTGCTAATTCTTATGAGCTGTACTGAGGTGTTATTGTGGTGTTCAAGAGCTCCATGCAGCCAAGTGATACTTGTCATCTTTGTCTGCTGGAAGATTGCCCATAAAAATGGGAGAATTGGACAGGTGAATCAGAGCAAGGGGCCGTGTAGTTTAGAATTCTGTCTCTAACATAGCTATCCCTATGGCCCTGGGTCCAAACAGGCAGAGCACAAAGGGTTTTTTTTCCCCTTCTTCCCTGGTTTCCCTGGTTATTCTGCAATATACTGCTTTTGGTCATGGAGGTTCCATTTAGTTGTCATAGCTCATGGTGGTTGTGAATTTGCCTGACTCCTCTTAAGTTTCACGAGGCTATTGTATTCTCCTGGCACATCTGAAACAGCCTCACATAGCCATGTTTCAATTCTAAGGTATCACAGTAAGAACACTAGAATGAAACACAGCCTGGATAAAAACCTGTCCTGTCCCATTCTCTCCCCCCCCCCCGCCCCAGTCCCCATCAGAATACACAGACCATCTTGAGAAACCTGTTTCTTTGCTATTCTGATTGGGTGAACCGTTCTGAGGGTAGATCAACTTACTTTGTTAATTCCAAGGGGACGAGAGGGGGTGGTGGTTTTGGGATGGCACAAAAACAAGCTTTCTACTATCCCGGTAGCAAGCAGCTGGTATGGAATAAAATACTTGCTCTCCATTTAATTTATTGGTGACAGCAACACACATCGCCCCCCACACACACCCTGCAATCCTTTCCATTGCACAGTAGTAGCACACAGAATTTTGTGTCATCTGATCATGAAAAGCCTGATACTTTTTTTTTAAAGTATCTTGTTCCTTTATAAGGTCACCAGTAGGGCACACTAGCAGGGCCTTTACAGTATGACCAGATCAAGTCAGCTGGATGAATGGAGGATTTTATCTATTGATCCAATCTGGACACTTTTAACCTTTTGCGCGTATTATGTTTCTTGAACAAAGTTTAAGAGCACAGGGATTTGGAAGACAGATGAGATTTTCTTTTTGTTCTGTTTAGAAATCGTGTGTATTTTACAGTTAGAGTCTAAAACTCTCTTAAAGTCTAAAAGGTGGCTCTTTAAATTATTTTCACAGCAACCCTGCAAGGTAGATTAACCCGCTCCCCATAGGAACTGGTATAAGAAAATGAGCTTTGAAGAGGAAAGTCCCTTTTTAAAATTTTCCTCTTGGCAAAAAACTCACTAGTTGCCTTTAAACTAGCCACTTCTGTGGCTGTATGCACATATCATTGGACAGGTTATTATAGCAATCATTTGCAACTACATTGGACCTGTCCAGATGCAAATTATTGTTATAACACAGCAGCCGCAATGATAACGCAGCATCCAGTTATATGGATGCATCTTCTTTCAGCTTCATTCCCTCAGCTTTAGTATTGGCATCAGGGCTTTTTTTCTGGGAAAAGAGGTGGCGGAACTCAGTGGGTTGCCCTCGGAGAAAATGGTCACATGGCCGGTGGCCCTGCCCACTGATCTCCAGACAGAGGGGAGTTTAGATTGCCCTCCGCGCCGTTACCATTTTCAAGAGGTTCCGGAACTCCGTTCCACCATGTTCCTGCTGAAAAAAGCCCTGATTGACATCATACTTGCATGCCATATAAGGCTGTTGTAAAGATTACAAAATAATAGTTGTGAGGTGCTTCAAACACTGAAAATGCTGTATAAATGATAAATATTATGGTTTGGTCTAAAAAAAACCTTCCTGCAAACACTAACCTAACATTTCAGTGAGGAGGATAAATTTGAACCTTTTTGGAGATGCTGTTTTTCTGATATGTATAATATGCATAGTCCAGTTTAGACAGATATATGAAACTCTTTGAATACTGAAAATGCTAATCAAGTATTCAACATTTTATTATACAGGAAAGGAAGTAGGGATGTTCAAGAGGCTCATTTGTTAATATCATGCTTGAGGTGGAGTAAAATGTTGCACTGGTGAAAACAAAATGTGAAACATCCTTAAGCCAGCCCTTGTTACCAGGGATAAAAGTGAGCTGGGGCAGAACTCTGCCTTCAAAGGCTGAATTGTCCTCCTGAAGCTGTTTAATCTTGGAAGTAATCGTGTTTTAGGCCTGTATGAGCAGCTCGATCAAGAAGGACCCTGTCCTTTAATTCTAAATGTGCTCGCAGCAACAAGCAGTTACTCAATGGAGAAAGAATAGCCTTCTGCTCATGGTCTGAGGTACTGTTTCTTAATGTGAACTCACATTCTAACGCAGAGGCATGGTAAAAGATGGGAGGGTTGGTGAGCAGAGGGTTGGGTATGAGACCAACACCCACAGTCACTGTAGCAAACTGTTTTTCCCCTTGCTTGTCCCACTGTGCCTGACTAAACCATCTTCTCCTTGGCAAAGAAGTTATTTTGGACTCTATCCAACTCTCTGAAGCTTTGTCCCACACTAAACTATTATTCTGTGGGAGCAAAGTGCCTCTCCTCTGGGGCACAGTGCCCCGTGGCAATTAGCTGGTTGTTTTTGGTCCTGAATGTACTTTCTCTAAGTGAAGGAGCGGAGGATAACAGATAGGAAAGCCTCGTGGCTTCCATCTTAAACTCCTTTTGCTGCAGTGGTGAGTGGGTATGATCTGATAGCCTCTAAACGTTTTAGGAAATTACTTTGGACTGGCTCTTTTTAGACTGCGGTTATGAAAGATAAGAGCAATTTTGAAAAAAAGGAGGCAAGTGTTCAGATGTGTATAGTAGTCCTGGGCACAAAAAACACCCCCACCTGGTATGGATACCAGTCTGCAGTGGTTTGGTGAGAGAAAAGGCATCCATTTGGTGTATGTGTGTTATGTGCCATCAAGTTACTTCCAACATATGGCAACCCTATGAACTGGCGACCTCAGAATGTGCGATCATTAACCACCTTGCTCAGGTCTTGCAAACGGCAGGCTATGGCTTCCTTTATTGAGTCAATCCATCTTAATTTTGTATAAGATCAGGTATATTTCTATACCTGGTGGTAACGGATTTAAAAGTTAACTAGCTTGCATCTCAGTCACAAATCTGTGTTTAAGTCTTGGGGGAAAATAAAACCCTTCCCTTGGATTTCATTATCCTTTTCTCTCAAGTTTTTAGTCCTACTGATGATTAGGGGAAGTTGACTTCTTTCCAGCCCTACTACACAATAGATGGTAAACTGAGGCGCAAGATCCAGGTCCAATAGACCAAGTATATTTCTAAGGTATGAGCTTTGGAGAATAAAAGCTCCCCAGCTGATGAAGGGAGCTGGAAGCTCATACCTTGGAAATCTAGTCTTTAAGGTGCTATTGGACCCATATCTTGCACTTCTGCTGTAGACCAACAGAGCTGCCCACCTGAAAAAGGCCAGTATAAGCAAGAGATGAAATAAGGCCCTGTTAGTAAAACAGTAGAGTCCAGTAGCACCTTTAAGACTAACCAACTTTATTGTAGCATAAGCTTTTGAGAACCACAGCTCTTTGTCAGATGCATGCATCCAATGAAGATAGCTGTAGTTCTCGAAAGCTTATGCTGCAATAAAGTTGGTTAGTCTTAAAGGTGCTACTGGACTCAGCAGCTACAGACTAACACGGCTAACTCCTCTGCATCTATGATATTAGTAAAGGTTTCTCATAATGAAAATAGCTAAGTTGATCAGAGGTTGGGTCAGCAGCATTAATGTCTCAAAATCGCCCTTTAACAAAGTCAACCAAAGAGAGAGGTGCTGATGCATTTTATTTTTTTAAAAAAAACTTTTCGAAGTTGAGCTTCTTGTCCCACTTGTTGAATGTGCACGATATACGTCGAGCTTGAGTGTGTGTTTTGAACAGGAGAGCGATTCCAGCAGCCCTTTTTGGGGCGTGTGGGAGAACGACTCCTCCGCTCGACCCCGCCGTCTCTGCTGCGGGGCTGCACACTTAACCAGGGCTCGACCCCCTTCGGGCTCCGTGGGGCTTCCTTCCGAGGAAGCGCCCAGAGCGTGCCCACCCCCCTGAAGTGCCAGCCTTGCAGAAGCCGCCGCTCCTGGCTCCTCTCGGCTCCGGCCTGGGGCTCGGAAAGAGGGTCCGGCGCAGCAGCCTTGCCAGGTCCCTTCTGGGAAGGCTTTGCAAGGTCTGGCCTTGAGCGCCCCCTCCCCGTCCCCTCCTCCCCGGGGCGGGTGTTGCGCGTCGTCCTGGCCGGAGCAGGAGAGGGTGGAGAGAGAGGCAGGCTGGTGCTGCTGCCGCCGCCTTCCGCCCACCCCCAGCGGGGCTCGCCTGCCCGCCCGCCCGCCGGTTTCGCTGCGCCGAGGGGAGAGAGGCGAGGCGGAGGCAGGCTCTCGCTCCGCCCAGCCCCGCTGGGCTCCTGCTTTTCCTGGGGGCTGCCGAGGCTTGTCCCAGCCCCGTCAGCGCGGCGTGATCCAGCCCGTCTGCCCGCCGCGGCTGTCCAAGTTCGCCGCCCGAAGAGCCGAGAGGCGCCGCGCCACCGGGCCGAGCGGAGCGCGCCACCCCCGGCCGGCTGGGAGCGCGGCGGAGCCCCGCTCGGGGGGCGGCTGGGGGGCCGAGAGTCGGGCCGAGGCCCCGCCGGTGCTGCGCCCGTCCGCCGCCGCCGCCTGGCCGGAGCCGCGTGGCCGGGGGCGCCCTCGCCAGCCATGCCTCCCCGCGCGCCGCCCGCCTTGCTGCTGCTCCTCTTGGCCGCCGCCGCCGCCGCCTCGGCCGAGCCCCGCACGCGAAGTTGCTCCGAAGTCAAGCGGCTCTACGTGGCCAAGGGCTTCAGCCAGACCGAGGCGCCCAGCCACGAGATCAACGGTGAGGGGCGCCTCTCAGGACGCGTTCCCGGCTAGCGGGCGGGCGGGCAGCGCGGGGGTAGCCTGCAGGCTTTGCTTTCTGCCTTTCGAGTGCCGGGGGGAGAGGGGGGCGGGATGCACGCGGGGCGGCGGCGGCGGCGGCGGCGGCGGCAACTGGTGTCTGGGGCGCGCTGGAGCCTCGTCCCGCCGCAGGACAAGCCCCCAGGGCTGGGCTTCTCTCCCGGGCTGGAAAACAGACAGACGGGGGCGGGTGTCTTCGCTTGTCTGGGGCAGGAGCTGGGACTCCAGATCGTTTGCCGCCTGCCTCGCCCCTCTGCATGACTTTCCCCTTCTTGGAGCACTTGTGCAAAGGCATGAAAGGGACAAAGTTTTCTTTCCGTCTTCTTAAGTTAGTTTAGTAACCCCCGCCCCCAAATTGGGACATAAAGTGTTAAAAAAGAGAAGCAAATGTTTTCCCCATTCAGGTTTTCATTTTTCTTTCTTGTCTTTCTTTAGTGCTTAGAAGTTCCTCCAAGTTGGTACTGGCATGGGGAGGGGGAATTCTCCACTAAACAAATTGGAATAGGTGGAGCGAAGTCAGGAGGCATTTTTTGCATGGCATTTCTGACCCCCCCCCCATCTCTGGTTCTCTTGTTTCTTTATTCCCCCTCCCCCCCATCCTTTAAATTCAGCATATGTTACAATAGACTTGAAGGAAATCTTATTCCCCCTGCATGAGAAGCGCTGAGATTTGCAAGTGAGCCCAGCTCCTAGATTGCAGGCAAGGGAGAGATCTCCCCCCCTCCTTTTTGAGAGAAGGTGGGGGATGGGGGAAAGATTATTTTCTCTTCCCCCCCCCTCACCATCTCCCTCCCCTTTCGATCTACTAAATGAATTCAGGCAAACTGGAGGAATTTGAGGATGGAATTTGTAACAATTGATGCCTCCCCAGCCATGTGGCTTCTCCCCCTCCGGTGGGGTGGAGTCTCTAGCTGGAGAACTGAAGTGAGGATTGGTGGGAAACTGGGTAGATGCTTAAATAAGCGGGGTCAAAATTTACATTTCCTTGGGAATGGTAAGCCAGCAAGACTAGGCCCCACGATGGCTCCCCTCTCCTTCCCTTCTATGTAAGGAGAAAATGCAAGAAAATTGGGCCACTTTGAAGGAGTTTCAGGAAGCCAAGCATAAAGTAGAACCTGTCCAGTCAGTGTGGCTGTAACCTTGGTCCTTTTTCCAGCTTTTGTGTTGATGAAAACTTACTGGTTCGGAGTAGCACAAAATGCAAGCGGAGACAGTCATCCGATTCCCCCCCCCCCCGCCTCTTTTTCTTCTTTTAATGAAAGCAATTAATGTGTTCCCTGTATTTTTCCCACAGTGTGTGAGCTGCTCTAACCTTTTGCTGTTAGCCAAATTGTACATTTTGCCCCTGAGCTGGCAGTCTCTTTAGCGAAGCCTTTTTGATGGCAGTATCTCAAGGAGCCAAAGCTTCTTTGGCGGACCTTCCCTCACCCCTTCGTCCTGGGGAAAGGGGCAACTGAGCAGGAAGTGCTTGGCTTTTCACAGGTCTATGGTTGGGATCTTGTGCTTATAAACAGAGATCTTGACTACTGCCTCCATCCTCACACCCTTCAGAAAAGGATACTTAATAGCCCTCCTTCCTGGAAAAAAAAAGACACGTTGATTTTTGTCAACACATCTTACAAAACAGGATTCATACAGCAAGCCAGTTCTCCAGTGGGCAGAGTGTTAGATTGGGACTGAGGACTGCATTCGCATCTAGTATTTAGCTTTACACTTGCGGGATGGCTTTGAACAAGTCACTATCTTGTTTGTTGGTAAACTGGTAAGGGCCCACCTCACAGGGCTGTTGTGATAATGTAACAGCACTGTGTTCAGTTCTCTTATTTAGCCAAGCTGCCCATCTCACAGGGCTTTTGTGAAGATGTAACGGGAATTATGAAGTGTGTTATAGCCCAGTATTGCTAGGCTAGTGATTAATAACTTTATTATTAGTATTAATTGCTATAGTAAAAATGTGGTACCTCGGGGGACGTGAAGCAATTTGGACACTTATTTCAGAAGTCTTTACAAACAGTGTGGTGTGGTGGGTCAAGTGTTGTACCACTGCTGGGAAACTGAAGTTCAAATCCCTTCTCAGACATGGAAGTTACTGAGGAACCTTGGGCTGGTTATGCTCTCTCAGCCTAGCCTACCTCATAGGGTCGTTGTGAGGATAAATGGAGGAGAGGAGGATGGATGAAATGAAAGTGTGTTAAGTACATAAATAACCCTGTGTTGTAGGCCATCTGAACTGGAGAGAATGGCCTGTGTAAAAAAAAATCCCTTGTAAGTTTGTGACAGAGATGAGATTTCCTCACTCACACTTCAGTCCCACATTATTATGCTTTAGTAACTCTCAGTACTAATTAACAATCATAGAGAAGGTGGCTGATTTGAGATACCTACAGAAAGCGTCAGGACAACAAGTCCAGTTACAGGGACCACTTGAAAGTGCTTCCCACGTGACAGTGCGCCTCATGGGGTTGCCCGCTACAACTTGGGAAATTCCTAGAGATCTGGGGGGTGAAACCTGGAGAAAGTGGGGTTTGGGGAGGGAAAGGACCTCGGCTTGGCAGAATTCCATAGAATCTACCCCCCAAAGTAGCCAGTTGTAATTCCGGGAGATCTCCAGCCACTACCAGGAAGCTGGCAACCCTAGCACCTCACCAGAATTAATTTCATGGATTTCCCTAGCGATTATGGCCTTTTCCAGTAGTTATATTTTTACAGCACAAAATGGCAGAACACGCTACATGGACTCTTCCTGCTATGTGCTATTGCCATTTCGTCTGAAAGGGGCAAAACATGTATTTCCACCTTAAGTACACACACACCTGAAGCTGAAAATACGCATATTGCCCTTTTTAGACAAAATGGCAATGACACATATAGAGAGGGACATATGCAACATGTTCTCCTCCTAAGTGTGGTAGAATGTAAAAGCTGAAAAGAACCACCAGTTGCTGTTATCAGCCAAGTTAGAGGATAGTATTGCTGCAAACTACAATTCCGTGGATGATTTTAAATAGCCTCCTCTGATTGGCGGTTTCACATGTCAATCTTTAGTTATCCTGAGTTAAACTTTTTTTCCCCCTTGGAAGAGACACTGGAAAGATTCCCCACCTCCTCCCCCCTTTTCTTTTACAGCTTCGTCTTTGTAGGTTTGCATGCCTGAGGTTCCCTGAGTGGTTTTAGTTAGTTAGCAGAAGAAAATTGTAGCTAATGTACTCGCACTCAAACCATTTTATTCTTTTTTTGGTTTGGTTTCTTTCAACCTTCATCTCTCTCCCAAGGCTGCTGCTTTTATTTTCCCTTTTGAATGACCTACTGGACTGCATTCTCCCAAGGAACAAAGGAAGTGCCTTTTTAGCCAGAGCCTTCGAGAAGACCACCAAGGACTCGAGGCCCCGGCCTGGCGCAATTTCGCACCACTTTCAACAATAACAAAAATGCATGACTGAACGACTCAAAAATGTGGAGAGTTAGAAGCACTGGTCTGAGTCTAGGATACTGTCACAACACAGACAGCCCCTGAGTCAATACCTTTGCACTGCTAGCACAGACACTGGGGAGCCGGGGGAGGGGGGGGTCATCTTTACCATTGAAGGTATTCTCCAGGCAAGCACAGCTATCCTCTTCCCGCTTACTATAATGAAATGATCTTGGTTGCTCTTTGGTGCTGTTGTCTCATTGGTCGAGAAACATACTGGCTTCCAGGAAATTATAATTCCTGGAATTATGTTTATTCCCACTGAACAGTGGGTATAAAGGAGTCTGAAGGGATGAATCGGTGGAAAGAAGCCAGCCCCAACTTCTGTTGCCAGCTGATTTTTCCCTACCTTTCTTGGCCCGTATTCTCACCTATGCACCTGCTCTCTCGGGATTTCACTCTCTCCCTCCTGTCCTGCTCTCTCACTCATTTGCATTTCCTGGCACAGTCGCTGTGCTGGTGTTTGATTGTCTGAAAATACCTGCATTGGATCTTGATCTTTTGCTTCCAGGTCTGTTGGACACTGCATATTCTTTTAACCTCTTTCCGTAGTGTGGTGTCTGTTTAGGGCATGCAGATGGATATGACACAGTTGGTTTTTGTCTGCCTTGCCTGCATTTCACAGATGTTTTAAGGTTAATAAGGATAATATAAAAATCTTTCCCTATCGTAAGCGAAATCAGTGTTGATGAATGCTGCATCTGGTGACAAATAACTGGTTTCAGAAGTGTGTTTGATCCTGGCCCTGCCTGCTCTTGATCACTGACATTTCTGCAGAAGCAGCCAGGCCATGGACATAATTGGGCAGAGGGCAGTTTATCCATTCAGCAGGACAAAGTGGTAAAGAGTTTCCTGGACTATACCTTCAGGCTGCAGAGGGAGGCAGGCAGAATGAGGCATTGTATACTTGTGTGCTTCCACCATGGGAGGAAAAAAAAATCATCCTTCATAAAGGAAAATAGGAGAAGGGTTGAACTTACCCTTTTAATTAATATTTTAATTTAATATTTACAGGGAGTTGTTCTAGGTGAAGGAGCACTCAGAACATCATAATACTTAACCTTTATATAACACTTCTGGTGTTCAAAGCATGTTATGGATATTGCATGCTGTGTAATCTATACAACGGCCCTGTAAGGAAGGCCAATATTATGTTAACATTGCTGAAGCTAAGAGTGGCTTGCCTTGTTAATTTGTAGCCAAAGAGAAACTTGAACCAGCAACAATCTGGATGACAACTCATTCTCTTAGCCATTACAATACAGCATCTCTGAGTCTGAAGTGGGACAACCCAGTCTCTGCTTAATGGAGACCAAGAGTGATTTTTTAGTATGCTAAGTGTCTGAACCCTTGGGCACCATTAAGAACTACAGAATGAAAATGCAGAGATCAGTCCCGTGGTTCATGATCTGTTGGGAAGTTCTCCGGCACAAACTGTCGAAGTGAATGAGAGCTGCTCAGCACTCCCAATTCTGGCGCCAAACTGGAGCAAATTTAATGATGAATATGCACTTAATTGCATGAAGTAGACACTTAAATGCCAGGCTTCAATGGGATTCAAAGGCTGTTCTGGTAGCAAGTGGGAGTCCTGTGACAAGAGGAAGGAGAAGGAACAGATAGCTCTACAAATGGGAAACAGTTTCTGTCTCAATCTTTATGTCTAATTCTGCACACGGCCCTAGAGAACGGGACAAAAAGATCTGCACAATGAGGCCATGTAAAGCTAGGGGGGATGTTTCTGGAAACTGGGAGGGGGACTGTGAAGTTTACAGGCAAACCCCAAACTTAAAGAATAGTGGGAAGCTTTACAAACCAACCAAAGCAGAGAAGCAGTAGACCTGTTCACACGTTACAGTGAATCCTCTGTGTGTATGCTTGTAAGGCTAGGTTGTAGCTCATGCCAATAATAGTAACTGGGAAAGTTTATTAGGAAATATTACACCTTTTAAAAGCCATGATTTCATCGTATGCTAACTTTAAAATGGTGCCCAGTTAATGAACAATTTATGGGTCTTCCCCCTATTTCAGGGTGCATTCTCTGTTTGTGGCTGCTAAATAGCCACACAGCAATGGCAGCAGAGGTACAGAGCAAGCAGACCATTAGATCCTGCCACATGTTTTCAGGCAACTCTGTGACTAGGCACCTGGATATCTGCTGCCTTGCAGCTGTTAAAATTCTTGTTTTACAGTACTAAACTCTCTCCACATGCACGAATACAATTATGCGCAGGTATTCTGGGGCCAAAACTCAGCAAAGTTTCAGTTCATGCACACAAGTTGTGTGAGTATAGAGTTTCCTCTTTTGCTGTTGTATCTGGGGCAGGTTTGCACTTGCAGTAGAGGCAGTCTGCAGGAGTTGTTTTCTGGTGCTGAACTGACCAGGGAAGTTGCTGGTCACACAGGAGCCCCGCACACCTTTTGGAGCACTTAGTGGAAACTGAAACGTCTCTAATTCATACACTAAAAGAGATTCAGTTTTGAAAACCAGGGGGGCCACAGCAGATGTTGAAATTGAGACTTTCCTTTGAGAAAGAAAAATAGAAACTCCCCTGTCCTGTGCAGTTCTTTCTCCTGTTCTTTGCTGCTTGTTTGTGCTTTGCGGCTCCGAGAATAGGGTTTTGTTCGGCTACAGCTGGATGTTGGGTCCCGGCAATCTGCAGCGTTAAGCATGTGGTTAGCCATAACTGCTTTGCAATGGCCCGGTGTGAGTGGGAGGATCGTTTTCCTTGGCAGCCGCTTCACAGAAAGTACTGTTTTGTGTGCCAGAGTAAGCAGTTATTACATTCCATGTCATTTATAGTCAAATTATTATCTATTGTTAAAATTGCCTCAATTATCGGATGTTTCCTTCGAAATGCAATCGGTTCTCCCCCTCCTCATTCATTTTGGAAGACTGAAGTCATTATTCCATAGGCTGAAAGAAATGACGTTTTTCTTTGAAAGGTATGGAAATGTTGAGGAGTATTTTTTTTGGAATTCTCTATTAGCAACTTAAAAAAAATACCTTTACAAATTCCCTCTTCTCCCCAGATTTGAAGCCAGTCTTCCTGTGTCTGATACATTTGCTTTTGGCCCCTAGAGTTGAAGATTCTCCTTGTGCTTCCACAAGGAAGCAGCCCTTTTTGTGCCGACTGTTCCGCAGAGCCTTTATCTGCTTTGGGTGGGGAGGGGGGAGTTGACTTTGACCTTCCTCAGAGTTTGTTTTCTTTACTACTCCATTGTGTACTTTACAAGCAGCACTTGCAGTTCATATATTTCAGAGAACAGCCGGCATGGTTAATCTTGGACTTAGACTGGGAAGAGGAGGGTTCTGCCATGGCAGTTTTTGGGATTGTGGAGTCCTCCTCAGGCAAGTCATCCATGGGACCCCTTCATGTGAAGTGCACATACAGAGAACTCTCCCATGCTGCTGCTGATCTTCGTGGGTGCTGGGTGCAAAGTCCAAATGAAGTTCCGCTGTAGATGCAGCTGGGCCCTCTTCGAGTCAGAGAGTGATTCCGCATACGTTGGATAATGCACTTCCAATCCTCTTTATAGATCATTTGGAATGGATTTTTTTGTGTGCGGAACAAAAGATCCACCTCAAACGATTGATAAAGTGCATTGAAAGTGCATTATCTAACGTGTGCAGAATCAGCCTTGGTCTCCAGCCGAAGCCTGACTGCCCTGAGCTGATTGGGTGGCCTCAGGTCTGCCACATTCGCACACTTAAACTAACGTACCTCACAAGAGTTCTTGTTAGGGGAAAATGTGGCATCCCCATATATGCCACCACAGCTCCTTAAGTATTAGAACTTCTTGGCAAAAATGATCTTAGTATCTGAGAGTCTCTGGGTCTTGGCCATGTTGTACTCTCTGTCTTGAAGTAAGATAGTGGGCAGCAACACAGCAATGGAACGAAGGGGTGGAGAATGTAGACCTGACTTGATGCCAAGGCCATGCCTGCCCACCCCCCTTCTTTTGCCCACCAGCTCCCACTTCCTTTCCCCCTTGAGGCTCTGTGCCCTGCATACTGATTGTGCATGGTATACTTCAATGCAACTTTAATACGAAAGCATGCTTGCTCCAGGTAAGAAGCTGTCTGGTTGAGTTGCCAGCCAAATCCCAACTGGCTTGCAACAGTGCAGGGAAAAAGCAGTTTCTTGATGTTCAGTTGGGGCCAAAACTGAATATATACATAGTCTTAAAGTTCAAGTTTAATGGCCATCTTTAGAAAGGGAGATCTGGGAGTTTAGAGAAACTGAAGTAACCAAGGGCCTCTCCTTACAGTCCTTTTGGGGTATGTTTTTCCAGCAAGCTTTTATGTGAGAGGTATGGTTGGGATGCCAGAGAGAAGTTGCCAGCTTGTTATTTGACTGTGGTCAAATATAGCTGAAGTTATAAATGATGACAAGCTTGTCTTGTTTATCTGGATGCATCCCCAGAAGGGTGTGAAAATACATCCCTGCCATGGTAGCAGCAGCAAGGAGGGTGGGAACGGATGGAAATGGAGTCTGCACACGCTTCTTTGCCTACCCCATTCCCTCCCCCTTTTCCCCATTGCACCCCCCAAAAAGTGCAGCGTGCTGGCAATTGCTCTGGCTTTTCTGTTGCCCAGAATCTCTCCCCCTTTCCCCTCAATTTAACTTTCCCTGCTGAGTCATGCAGCATGTCTTGGCAGGGAAAGTGAAAAGCCCTTGAAAGGGCAAACATAAGGGTGCTGGTGGTGGCGCACAGTAGCATGTTGCTGTGAGCCATTTTGAACATATTGCTTAGCTCTGCCTCCCTCCCCATGGTGGCTATGGGTTCAGTATCCAGATGAATGCTCAAATTGCACCCACCTTCTGTTATTGATGGGTTTTAAAGGGAGAAGTCCCAGGAGCAGCCTGAGTTGCACTCACGGTGAGCACAGCATTGTGTGGATGCTCTCCTAAATTGCAGGGGCTTCTTTTCAGGTGGGGGAAAAACCCCATGTGGAAGCTGTCCATCTATCTGTTTAGTGCATCTTTATCTGAGCCTTCTTCCAAGGAGAACGGCCATAAGTGGTTCTCCCTTCTTATTTTATCTACAGCCTCTCCCTAAGGGGGGATGGGACCATGGCTCATTGGTAGAGCATCTGCTCAGTGTGGAGAATGTCCCAAGTTCAATCCCTGGCTCCTCTGGTTAAGAGGTCATGTGGAAGATCTCTGCTTGAGCCTCAGGCTGTCAGTTGGAGAAGACAAACTTGACCTTGATGGAACAGTGGTCTGATGGGATAAGGCAACTTCATGTATCCTCAGAATAACCTTGTGAGAGAGGTTAGGCCAAGAGTCGAAAAGAGTCCAGTAGCACCTTTAAGACTAACCAACTTAACTGTAGCATAAGCTTTCGAGAATCACAGTTCTCTTCGTCAGATGCGAGTGTGTAAGTGAGTGAAAGTGTGACTATCCCAAGGTAACTGAGCAAGCTTTGTGGCAGAGGTGGGATTTGAACCAAGGCCTCTCTGCATTCAAGAGGGATTATGTGGATTTTTCCTAAAAACTTGTCACTGTTTCTGTGAGCTCTCAACCTAACTGAGCCTGTTTTGTGAGAGCATTTCTGGATTTCAAGGTCCAAGCCATCCCCACCCTTATGTATAATAAAATGCCAGGAATGTGATTTCTTCTAAAAGCAGGAGATTCACATTTGCATTGTCGCAAGTAGTTGCCCCAAAATGTTCTCTTTTCTTACTAGAAATCTCCTCCCCTGATCAGGTAACTTTACTCTGGAAGATTAACCCTTGTGTAGACCTTTCTCCTTTAGAAAAAGAGCAAGAGACAGAGTATGCTTTGTTAAAAAGGATTAAATGTGATCACAATGAAGAAACCATTTCATTAATGGAAAATATAGCTCCTTCCACTTCCCTGAAGTTTATACATTCCGATTCTTTAAACACTTGATGAGGCCATTGCTGCTGCCTTAAAAAAGTATTGTGGTTGTTGGTGAAGGTAGTATCGGATTTGTACACTTGTTGCAAGCAGTGTACAAGCAGTTTCTCAAAAGCCAGGTTGCATGTTTGCAAATGAAGCTCACATAGCCACAATGATTGTTTGTTCTTTACAATGTATGTTCTTTTAACATAAGGTTATGTTACCTCTGAGATGGGTTCATATTAGCAGTATTGTGTGTATAAACTTTTGTTACTCGTTATCTGGAAAGATAACGAGTGACTGTTTTGAAATGTATGGAACTCTCTTGTGGGGAGGCAGAGTGCTTTTCACCTAAGGCTGCTGTATCAAGATGGAGGCTTGTGGGTTTTTTTGTGTAGAAATTAGCCTATAGGGGAGAGAATGTGGACCCTTTTTGTTGCGAAGGGAGTCTTTTCCCTATCTATTGTGGAGCATTTAGCCCTGTGAACGCCAGCCAAAAATAGTGAGACTCGGAATCAAATGAATCACTTCAGTGAGAATCAGGCTTCTGTTACATAGCAGGGCTATTGTTAGGATTTCTGAGATCATGTATGTGAAATGTTTTGGTAATTCTGCTTTGATAAATCTGGGTTACCTTGCTGCATTTTTGGAGGGCATGTAAATGATTGTGTGGTTTATTTTTTTTTGCTCCAAACTTATAGAAAACAAAAATGTTGATATCTCACTGCAGAGAAAAGACGGCAGTCTGCTTCCTGCATTCTTGGCTACAGTTGTTTATTATTAGCAGAGAGTATGTTCAGTTGTGGCGCTGTAGGTGACTAGACAATTGCTGAGTAACTTGTTTTTATCCTGCTGAGTCACCAAAGAAGGTAACTCTTCATGCTTTGTTTGTGTGCTGTGTCCCTGGCTTGAGGCAAGTGAATTTTGTGTATGTGTGTGGTTAGAAGTATATGCAACCAATTTAACACACCTGTTACTTGCCTCTGGGCAAAATCTTTGATCCTTGCAATAATGTAATCGCTTCACTTGCTCTGTTTCTCTAGAATTAACGAGTTGAGGGTTGTAGCGCACTTTGCACATTAACAGTGCCATATAAATGGCTAGAAGCAAATGGCGCTTATCAACATACCTGTTTGCTTCAAAGATCTGTTTCCTTAAGAGAAATGCTTGATTGATTTTAGTTTATTGGCATTCTGCCTGTCTATAGCTGCAGTGCCCTGCCAGAAGGGAATTTTGGAAAACAGTAATCCTGTTCTAATTTAAGTAGGCAGCAGCGCTCCCACTGATTTGTTTTTAATTTGGTAGGATTGCAAGCAGAAATATTATTACGTTTTGATTTGAAGGTGTCGTCGAGGCCTTATTCACAAATCCCCTTCACACCCACTTAACCTGTTCCCTTACATTTCGCCATAATGTCACAGAATTTCAAAGCATTTAATTGTGGAATTTGGGGACAGGAGAATTAAAATGTGGAGGGGAGGGGTTGACTGAAAGACTTGGAACAACCTAAATAGGATGATAGCAAAAAGGAAAGTAACTTCATGTTTTGTCCTGTAGGAATAATTGCTCAGTGGTGCCTCTTGCACCAAACCTGGTTCCATTTAGCATGCAGATAGAAGTTGTTGTGCCCCCCACCCCTTTCTAAAATCCCTGTAAAAATGTAATTCTTAGATCTGAAGCTCTGAAACTTGTGACAGTTAGTGTATGTGTTGCAGACAGTTTTGAGTATATAGAAGCCGATGAATTAATTATTACAAAGGAGACCTTGGGAAGTAATGGGTGTTCCCATACTTGTTGAAGCTAGATGGTTGCAGGGCATAGGGAGAGCGTAGCTTACCACACTTCTGTTTGGTAACTGTAGCACCTCTTGCCAACACCCTCGTGTTCATTGATTGAGTAAAATCCCTGGCAGCATTCAGATGTCACACACAAACCAGAACTTGTTTGGAATGGGCATGATCTCTTCTATTGTCAGGGGTTTACTTGCTGTTTCCCTTCATATAGCTCACTATTAAGTTGGAAACATCTTCAGGGGAGTGGCTTAGTGGTAGAGCATCTGCTTTACATGCAGAAGGTCCCAGGTTCAGTTCCCAGCATCTCCACTGAAAAGGATCGGGCAGTGGGATTGAAAGATGTTTTCTTGAGACACTGGAGAGGTGCTGCCAGAGTAGACATTATAGACCAGTGGTCCACCTCAGTATATGTATCTAACTCTCTTTGGTCTTGACAGTTTTATTGCCTCTGTTTAGCTGAGCGCTGCTATCTTGTATATTTTTAATCTTACATTGTACTGTTGTTGTTTTGTTGTTTTTAAATAGTTTTAAGATGTAAAGTTTTATAGGAATGTTTTTACTTGATGTAATCCACCCTGAGCCTGCCTGTGCAGGGAGGGTAGAATAAAAGTAGAATAAGTAATAAATAAATAAGAAAAGTAATAAATAAATAATAAATAAATTAACATCCAAAGCTGCTTCACAAATTTAGGTTACTTTCTTTCTTGGTAACTGGGATCCTAAAAAACGGTTAAAGTGTGACTTACAATGGTGGGAAATAAACTAACCTGAGTTTAACAGGCCCATACTTGA
The DNA here is from genome assembly GCF_028583425.1 of Eublepharis macularius. NCBI lineage: Eukaryota > Metazoa > Chordata > Lepidosauria > Squamata > Eublepharidae > Eublepharis > Eublepharis macularius. The sequence goes on from NC_072802.1 coordinate 41,988,993, forward strand.
ATTTCTCAATAAACTGGAGTTAGATTAAAAAATTCCGCAATCATTCTTGGTGTGTCAAGTAAGGGGTTGGGGACGGAACTTGCCTGTCACTAACAAACTCTCATGTGGTGCATGAATAGAGTCTGTGTAAGTCTTAAATCTTGGTGCTTTTAGATCCTCCTCTGTTAACCAGTCAAAAACAGAAGTCCAGGTTTATATAATTTATTTCAGGGCAGTCACTGGGACTGATATTGCACATCCCTGCTGTGCTTGAAAAAATGCTTTAAGGCTCCTCAGAGTCCCTTCTTTGTTCTCTTATACTACTATTACAATAGGCCATAAAGATGTGTATGTGTGATAACAACAATAATGCAACGTGAACAGGAGATTATGACAGTAATGTCTGAGGTTTTTCTCCTTGCTCACCAATACATGAAGGGACAGTACATTAAACCAATAAATGAAGAAAGGGGGTCTTGGAAATTCACTGCGTGAGGATAGGTTTGTAGAGGCTATATGATTGCTGGGGGATTTATTCAAGGCTGGGAACTTTCCTAAAATATGTTTCAGCTCATCGAGGAGGAGTGTGACGGGGGTCTGTTTTCTGTGGCCTGAAGCTTCAAGGTCTTGAATTCTTAATGTGGAACACAGAGGCAAGGAGACTGGGTCTGTGGAAATGTGTCAATTCACAAATATTGCGTGGGTCTACATTCTTTGTTATCAGCCTTCTTTCCCCCAATCTCTTCCCCTCTGAGGAGCTCAGAGCCCTTCACATCTTTCGTCATTTTATCATCTCAACAATGTTGTGAATTAAATGAGGCTGAAAGAAAGTAACTAGCCAAAGGTGTCTCCTTGAGGGTCATCATGGCTCATGAGGTATTTTAACCTAGGTCTTCCATGTCCTAGTTGAACACTAACCATTGAAACTCACTGAATCCTTATAAGCTGTGACCAGAAGGATTTACTAGAGTTGATCAGTCCATATTTCTGGAGGATGTAAATTTTTCTTCTCTCTGGGGTAAGCTCAGAGGCCAGAGAAGTAACAGAGAAGTCTGTTTTGCTTGAAACTGGCATGCCAGCATAGTACTACCTCACGTGGCGGTAATATGGGTAAAAAAGCATGTTCCAGACATAAGGGAATAAGGGATTGTAAGGACATTGCATTCCAGAACTTGGACTATTCTGTAGGGGCAAGACTAACTCCTTCTTCATCTGATGCAACAAGCTCTCAAACTGTTCTTTTATTTCTGTTTGGACTGTCTGAATTGATGGTATATGCACAAAATTGTTCTATCAAATTGTAAAGGGTCAACTTGATATCGTACAGGTCGGAGATACTTGTTTCTAAAGTGTACATTCTTTTTGTGGCATTGCTTCCAATAGGTCATAGCTGTTATGCTGCATAGAGATGTGTCTGTAGTCCTCTTGTGGGGCTTAGAGGATGCTAGTTGTAACTCTGATGGTTAACTGGGTGCCATAAAGCTCCCTGAGAAAGGAGGGTTTTGGCCAGCTGCACAGGTGACAGAAAATGTTCTTAACCCTTGAAAAATAAAGGATTTAAATTCCCAGGCTCTGTGTAATTAATATATGTACATGGCTGTGTTTAACTACCTCTGCTGAGTCACACTAAATTACTGTTTGTGGTTGTGATGGTTAGATTGCATTGTTGCATGGCTCTTAATTGGGTTAGTGATTTCGTGGTGGAAAGGGAAAGGTTTTCATCTTGTCACCTGTGGCCTCAATGACACGAGAATCGTCCTGTCATTGCTCTGGCTATTTGCGTAAACATGCACACGCACACATACAGAGGTGATACCCTACAGACTTTCTGCTCCTTCCTTGTTGTATTCTCTTGCACTGCCCGCGAATATTTTTGCTAACACATTTTTGGAGTTGCAGTGCAAAGATTGCTGAATAGTTTCAGAGTACATACTTTATTTCCATTACTGAAAGC